>NC_090937.1:1668348925-1669000175 GCF_040938575.1 Ambystoma mexicanum | reverse complement strand
AATTAAGTCAATTATCCAGCCTTAAAAAGCATGTATTTGATATAACAGCAACACCTGCGTGGAAGTTCCTCCAGGTGCCTGAGGGATGCACTGATCCGAAGTAAACCACGATTGAATATGGGGTCATTTCTTTAGGTATTGATGCGGTTGCAAGAGGAAGACCCAAAATGAAAACCCAAAGCCAGTGGAGTCTGAAACAAAAGGTACTATGGGCGTGGTCGATCATACATCCGGCTCTCCTGATGTTTTGCACTGCGCCACCCATGGACACTCACCATCCACTGTGTTGGCTAGGGCTGATGGGAGTTGTAGTCCAGATCATCTGATGACCTAAAGACCCCTGCTTCAGAACTAGAGTCCATGCAAAAGCAAAATCCACGAGAGAAGCGTGTATTAAAAATTACTGTTCATCCGGTTGGCTCGTCGCACCTGCGTGTCCAACTAGTGTGTGCTTAGTGTGTGCGTGCTTCTGGGTGGATCTGGCTGCGAAGGTATGTGAGCAGAGGGAAGGAAAATAGCATGTAGTAAAGTCATGCTTTCTGATAGCGATGGCTAATATCGGCACGGCCATGCAGTTATTCAATATGGGCCATCAGCATCACAGAGACGGACATTAAAAAAAGAGTCGGCCCATTACTACTGCTCTGTAGGAGTACAGGGATTCATTGTGGCTAAACAGTCTGCTCCGCCCTACACTACTACGAAACCCATCAGTCAACCCAATCATGAAGCTAAAAAAAGACACAGACCAATTGGTATGCCTCCTTCACCTTTTAGGCAATGTGGGCCAAAGCGGGCTATACCCGGAGGAGGGGAGTGGCACGAGAACAATGGCAACGCAACAGCAGGAGTACAAAGATGCCAAAATGATCACCTAAATAAAATATACAAGCAATAGCCCCGCCCTGTAAAGAGAACACAGAGCAGACTATTGTATGGGATCCTGGGTAGGAGTATTCAGGCAAGACATTGCAGCAAGGTCACTGTTCAAATGGAAATAAAGCAAGGTGGAAAAGGTCACTAAATTTTCTTCTTGTCTTTAGGAGGCTAAACGGCATAAAGCAGGGCTTCTGGGCACTTAAGCTGCAGTTGAGCCGACGTTCAGGCGGTGCGAGTCAATGCGATCCCACTGGCAGTGAAGTGGATTCAATGATGCAGGCTTCTGAAGGGTTGAATCGATGTTCGAGACAGGGACACAATATCTTCCAACGGTTCAAGTAGCGGTCGAATCAGTGGGAAGGTGATGGCTTCCTCTTGCGTGAGTCAGAGCTCAAAACGAATTCGATGTCTTCCGGCAGGTCGAGTCCACGCTCTAATCGGTTGCTCCATCGAAGGTCGAGTTTGCTGTCTGGGTTGTTCAAGGTAGGCAGTGACAATGGGTCCAGTTGGCATCTGTGTGGCTCGAGATGCAGCAAGTGGTTTGAAGTGCCAAAAACAGCACTACAGTCCTGTAGCAGTTTGAATGTGGTTAGCACTGTCGAAGTGGTTCGAAGATGGCAAGAAGTGGGAAAAACAGGATTCTATATGCTCGTGAGCTTTCTGGGTCTAGAGAGACATAATTCAGGGGTGCTAGGTCAATGTGAGTCCTTCTGATGCACTCCCAATCCAGGGAGATTGGCTGGTCCTGCTGAGGTGCCTTCACATTCAGTAACCGGGTCCTGCTTCCAGTGCAGCTAGCCATTTAGGCATTCATCCAGCAGCGGTGCACACCGAGTGGCCTGGGGATGGTTCTCAAGCTGATCTTTCCTCTGTCTGGATGCCTTCTATCTTCACTTGTATGGCAGAGGGCTCTGGCATGGACTGCACTACCATCAGAGGTACAAATGTGCATTTTCCCTCTTATGATGAAGTTGAATAAGAGTTCAATCCCTGTTGCTGTGAAGTGTCTCTTGTCTTCTGACATCACACCCCCAGTGCCTTGTCCTCCTGGAAATGGAGGGAATAGGAAGGGAAAGAGTCCTCCTAGAAAACCAAGATGGAGGGACCTGTTCTCCAGCCTACTTTCCTTCCCTGGACTCCCTAGGTTTCCCCTTTCCTATGCTTGTTTCCCTTTGATGTGCATCACCCTGGTGTGGGGCTGGCCTTATGTCGGTGGAGTCTTCGAAGCACTGTCTGCCAGGACATCTCCCGTTGAGGACCTGAGCCTTGAGGGAAGGTGTACCCCTTTCTCCACGGGCATCTGTAGAAGCTGCCACTTGGTTATTGCCCCACAGTCCGCTCTGGAGACTTCAAGGCTAGCCGTCAATCCACATTCCCCTGACGTCCCTGTACCTTTAGTCACAGGTAGCCGTCAATCCACATTCCCCTGACGTCCCTGTACCTTTAGTCACAGGTAGCCGTCAATCCACATTCCCCTGACGTCCCTGTACCTTTAGTCACAGGTAGCCGTCAATCCACATTCCCCTGACGTCACTGTACCTTTAGTCACAGGGTTAGCACTGATATGGAACTGCTGTGGCTTTGCTCTCGTCAGTCACCATACCGCACACAGGCATAGCTTATTTTAGAGATGGCCCTGCTACCAGACTTATTGGGCAGATTATTGTATCTACAGAGTTGTAGTAGATAAAATGCCATTTCTGTCTGCGGTGAACTTGGGCCACAGCAGCTGTCAGGGATGCACGTGTGAACTTTGAGCCTGCCCTGTGAAACTGGTAAGGATGAGCTGCAGCTGTTGGAAGACTGGAGCAGCAAAGGTCAATGGATGCACTATGCTTTTGGCATGGAGCTTTGGATGAAATGCGCTCTGTTTTGCAGGCACCCTTTCAGAAACGGAATACATCCAAATCATTTTAAAATAATAAAAATTAAAGAAGGCTAGGGCATCCACACCCGCGCCTGATGGCATTCTGTGACACTGTGTGTTCCAGCAATCTGTCCCTCTTTACTGTTGAATTCCATGAAAGGGCAGTCCTTTACACAGATAAAATGCAGACTTTAACAATTACAATATGCAATGCAAGACAATGGGCTTATGCAAGCATAGACTAGGAAGCAGAAGTGGTTATTTTATCTGGGCTATGCCATGAGGTTATCGACCAACCTTCCTATTTTTTCTTTCCTTCTTTCGAACTATCCCGGATCTACATGGGGTATGTGTTTAACATTTTACGTATTTACAATTCCGATTGAAATTGTTGTGTTGTCCTACTTGAAATATTTGTACAGTGTTTTGAAACTAAGTACAGCCCTGAAGATGGTCATAGACCGAAATGCATCGGCACCAACTCATGAAACAACCTACGTATTTATGTGACGCTGCACTAAAAATGAGATATGGGAATAGAGATGTGAATTCAACATTTCTTTGGTGAAAATTAAAGTGATATATATATATATATATATTTTATTTCACGACTAATCATTGGAAATATTGAAGATAAACAGATTCAGTAATTTAATTTTTTCACTGTGCAACCCCGAAAAGCATTTTACAGATTTAATCTAAGAACAGTGAAACCTATATACAGTGCCCACCTACACTCTGGTATTATCGACCAACCTCTCCCATTCCATGAATGGACTCTACAGATTGCTTCCGGTTAAGACCTATATTTAGGATAGGGTTAGTTTAACATTACTCGTATCTCCGGTGTTGGCCTAATGTATTGATAGATGGGCAGTATTTGAAGTTTATACATTAATTATCTGTAGTGTCATGGAACTCCTGTCTGACTTCTAAGCTCTTTACTAACACTATGTTCGGGGGATACTCTGGAAAATAATACTATGATACTCCTACACAGGGGAGTTGCTAGGTCTGGAGAAGGCCCGGGGCTAAGCTGATGTCAGAACTGTTGGGACTGGGGGCTAGCTAGTCTTTTGGCTGTAACTCCTGAGATTCTATCCGGGGCTACAACCAAAAGATCAGGTGCTATAGCCCCCTTAGCCCCCCCCCCCCTAGCAACGCCCCTGCTCCTACAGGGGACCTAGTTGGCCTTTTGTCCTGTATTTGATGGTTGATCAACCAAAGAAGAGTGTCCCCACCAGGGATCATTTAGTGCTCTCTAATCACTATGTTCCCTTTGAATGTAGTATTCCCCGAAGGGGTAACAGTGCTGCAACCCACAACAATGAGCATGTCATCCGAAAAATCTATTTGCACAACTTGCTGGCACCCAAATTACAACCCGATGTATTACCATTTATACATTAGATGGAACATAAGTATGGATCCGATGCTTGTCATATACACAAGTTCTACAAAAGGAACAAAAACAGAAGAGTTAGAAACACAAAATAAAAGTGCTAGAACCTAACCGAGTCCAACTACTCTAAAGCATATCGTATTTATAGCTTAGTGGCACCTCCTGGAAGCCTTACTGTAATGAGAGCCACTGCAAAGGGCCAGGTACACCCCTGTCCGGGCCTGTGCTATATAGATGGCCCCCATGCTAGCACCCCCAGCAGCCTCCCAACATGTACCAAGATGTACCCACATGCCCTGATGTCCCTGAATATCACTTCATGAGGATTTCCACAGCCGCTAAAGTATGTGAGGAGGTAAGCCCACCTGGGCTTTTTAATGTTGTTGCTGAGGAGTGCTTGCCCCATTCAAATATGGCTGCTGTGGCCTTGCCTCCGGGGCCTGGGTTATAAAAGGTCTGCCTCCACGATCCGAGGGCTTGGAGGAGGTTCACCCACAACATATTGCGTTCTCAGTGAGCCGGCAGGCAAAGCTGGCACACAGCAAAGGGCTACTGCAAAGGGCCAAGTTCACCCCTGTCTGGGCCTGTCGGGCAGAAAGGATGCCTTGACCCTCTGCCCTTAAGGCACGTGTCACTGCTTCAACAGGTTATGCAAACTAGCTTTCTACCCAACCTGGTACCACATTACTCGACCACCTTCCTACTTCCCTCCCGTGTGGCTCCTGCCCTTGGCATTACAAAATCATCCACTTCGATCCTTTCAGCTTACACGGTAACCGTCATTGCACCAGTGGATCATGTTCTTGCTAGGGGTCCACTAAGACTAACCCGCCTGTCGGCACGTACTACCTCCTTGCTCTCCCTAAACTCTGAACCGCAAGTGCTCTTACTGAGGAGCCACCGCCTCCAGTCACGACTCGCCCACGCCTCCCACTGCAGCATGCCCCTGACCCACAGCCATGGGAGCAAGCAGCCTGCATACAACACGCGCCAAGCCTCATTCTATACTCACATCCAGGCCTCGCCCGATGAGACGGGACCAAACCAAACTCCCCTGCTCACTCTGCTCTCACCCCACCACCACCCGGACCACTACCTCACCCGTCAGACCTACGCAGATCAAAAATGTTACTAAGCCCTCTGGGACTACAAATACCCCTCCTCCCCCGAAGCGCTCACTCCCTCAGTCTTATCCACCCAATGCACAGCCTTATGTCCGGTCTAGCACCCTCGACCACAGTCCTACCATCAAGGTCTGCGCTATCCAGGCCAATGTACCTGGTCGCAACTAGCCTAACGTCCAGAGCACCTCATATTCCAATGCCAAACGCGAATCTCATCGTGGCAGGCCACACATTACCTGTAAAGGCACTACCATCACATCTCTCTCATTGCTTAAATGCGCATTGGTGAATGCCAGATCCATACCAGCCCACTCACCAGACATCGCTGATCTTATCACCCTTAACATATTGGACTTCCTCGCAGTATCTGAAACCTGGCTACAGGCTGCGTCCGGCCCCTCCCTCCCTATGCCACAGTTTACATTATCGTACGCAAGGACAGCTAAGATGCGAGAGGGGGAGGGGTAACATTAATAGCTAAAGAGTCTCTGCCAAACAGAGAAATCTGCTCCTCACCCCTACCCAATGGTGAACTACTATCAGCCAAACTCAGGCTCAATCACACATCCTCGATCACCATCCACTTGGTCTATCGTACCCCTGGCCCTCCATTATCATTTGAAGAAGTTATCGTGTACCTTCTGTCCACCAACAGCAAACCCTCTTCCAAAGTCTTGCTCCTTGGAAACGTAAACCTTGGCTTCAATGACACCAACGACAATGCTTCATCTCTAGCTGCCTCCCTTAACTCGAATGGCTTCACCCAACGCATCCTCAGTCCCACTCATTCAAAAGGGCGCATCCTGGATTGGCTAGCAGACTTGAACGGCCAAGTCTCGATCACCTCCATTACCCCCTTGCCCGTGACCATCATCTCATTACTTTCTCTGTTCCCACCTCCAACCCATCCCTCCCCTTCTGGCCACCTTGGCCAGAAGCTCCCGCAACCTCACCAAAGACTGCAACCTGCCTCTGCTGCATGAGCTTCAGTCACCATTGCCTCAGACACCTCTCCCGGCCATCCCAGTAGACCTCTACAATAAAAGATTGCGGCCGCCGTGGACACAACCGCCCATTTGGCCAAATGCAAATCTTAACCCACCACACACCGTAATGCCTGGTTCACCGATGACCTCAGCACCCTACAAGCAAAAAAAACACGAGGCAGAAACCACTTGTAGGAAATCACCCACAGACAGTAACAAAGCTCACTTTTCCTCCATAGCAAAAAAGTACAAACTGGCCATTCACCAAAAAGCACTACTTAGAACTCTAGAATCTCAAATTCCAAATCAAGTTCATGTGATGCTTTTCTCAATCCTGCGCAAGCTAGAATCACCCACAACCATCCCGTCGACCAAAGACGCCACCTGGTGTACTAGTATCCAAGACACTCTTATCAACATTGAGACACTACAAAGAAATATCATCACAAAGAGAACCGCTTTGGGTGCCTACTCACAGTACCCACTCAACCCCCCCTTGCTTACACACCAATCCAACCAGTCCCAGTTCCACTTTCATCCTGTTGAAGTGGTGGAGGTTTCCCTGCTCATGAAAGGTCTGAAACCCTCCCGCTGCAGACTGCACCGAAACACTTTCACTGTTCATCACCTCTCTCATCAATGCCTCCTTCTCGTCATGTCACGTGCCATCCAGCTTGAAGGAGGCATGGGTTCTCCCCTTACTCAAGAAACCCACCTTAGATCCAGAATTCCCCACCAACTACCGTCCTATTACGACAGTCCAGTTTCTTCTGAATATCTTTGATCGAGTGGCCTATCACCAGATACAACAAAACCTTAAAGCATCCTGGGCCTATGCCAATCTGGGTGCAGACCCGTTCACTGAACCAAATCGGTATTGCTAGACCTGAAAAACCAGTTGGATGACATCAAGGATGCAGGTCAGCTATCCTGCTTCTGCTAGACCGATCTGGTGGACCACCGAATCCTGTGTCCGCACTTGTACACTGCAGGCAACCTTGCGCCTGAATCCATCTCCTGGATCTCCTCTTTCCTGGCTGATTGATCCATGAGAGAGTTTGCAGGCAAGACCGTGGCCACCCACCTCCCCAGTCACTTGCGGCGTCCCCTGATGCTCCTGTGTTTTCCCAACATTGTATAAAATGTTTACAAAATCATTATTTAATCTTCTAGACGAACAGGGTGTCTTGTACACCAACTGTGCAGACGACACGCAGATCATTGTCCCACTCTCCGGCAACTATGCCGCTGACTCCCACCTGCTGCGTTCCTGTACCAAACTATACAGGCATGAATGGCCTCTCACCTTCTTTGTCTGAACGACGACAAGAGCCTTATCGGCTCACAAACAGTCCTAAACAAATGTGTCAAAGCCTATAGCTCATTCACCATCGAGGGTATCCCTATCCCATTGTCAAGTGACGTAAAGACCCTTGGTGTCTACCTTGATGCTCCCCTTTCGCTACTGCGGAAGGTCAACAGCAGGTCCACGCCATCGCCGCCTCAGCGGCCTACACCATAAAACGAATCAATGCCAGCCGACAGTTTCTTTCCCTTGGCAGTTGCCTTCATGTCGCCAGACGCTCATTGGTGTGAGACTTAACTATTGTAATGCCCTATTTGTAGGCACCTTCACCAGTAACATCAAGTTGCAAGTCATACAGAACAATGCCCTCTGAGCTGCACTGAACATCCCCAAGCGGGAGCATATATCCACTGCCAGAAAGCAGGCACATTGGCTTCCTATTCAAAAGCGCATCATCTTCAAAACTTTAGCCATCACGCATGAATGCCTCTCCAGCGCTGCCCCTGCCTACCTGTTGAACATTATTTTAAAAATGCAATATTCAAGACCCACCCGATCTGCTAACACCTAAAGAGTTTTGGAGGATCAAGCTTCCCAGTCATCGCCTCCAAATACTAGAATTCACTGCCCCCTACCCTAAGAGCAGAACAATGCTACTGGTCATTCGGAAAACGCCTCAATACGTTGCTCTTTACACATAGTCAGTTACTACCATAAAGGACTGGCCTCCCGCTAACCATGTTCAGACTGTAGCCAGCGCCTCGATGTGTCTGGGTTTAGTGCACTTTATAAATGTGAACATAAATAGCAAAAATATTACTGCTCTACAGGGGACATCACAAGCAGGGTCTATGTATGGGAAGTGTGAGGAAAAAATAACTGACACACCATATAAAGTGGTATAAACCATACGTTTCTGCAGAAAAGAATCACAGTAACTTCGCCTTCATCAAGTATTTGATGGTTACCTGTCAGCTTTTCAATCGGCTGTAAAAGGGAATCAAGGACAGCCTGCAGGTGGTCTAACGATCCTTATTAAATCATATGTTGGGCTTAAATTCGTACATACTTTCAACATAGCAAAATGGATACCAGGTACCCAGGTTAACCTGGGGGTTTGAGAAACCTGCTGATGCCACAATATTTACTGGCACCAATGGGTTTGTAATATTGAGCAAACACTTGAAATGTTGACCCACTTTATTGGTGACTGTTTATCTAAAATGGGCAGAGGTCTAGTGTTGCTAGGGGGTGACTCAACGCTGGTAATGGATTCTGATTCTGAAATCCTCCCTGCTATGTAGAATAGGTTTGAATCTAGCTGGCTGACATGCGTGACAGGACTGGGCCTTCAGATGCTGGAGCCGTGAGTGAGGATATCCCAGCCAAAATACTGGCTCTAGAGGCCACTCGAAATCGGTCTTCCATTATATTTCTGTGGATGATTTTTTGTTCACCTGTTGCAATTTTTGTGACGTTGTTCCATCCTCATTTAGGGATAACGACATGGTAACCACAGAATTCAATGTCCATCTTGTGATAGGGGAAATGTGTGAATTCACTAATTTGACCGTGAATTAAGTAAATAATAGGATTTTCTGGAATAAAAGTTCTGTGGTGAAAGTCAATGGGAAACTTTTAAATATAATGCAAAACACTCCTCTGAATTGCACAGTTCATAATTTTAATTTGCATAATCATAAATCATTTTTAGACTCCTGGCTAAGACAAAATCGGGATTGACTTATAATACCTCACAAAGACACTTGCTTTTCTGTGACTCAATAGTTTATAGAGAAAAAGATGGAATTTAGAGCCAAGGTTAGTTAGTCTGATTGAAAGACAGTTTGCAGTGGGTCATATAATGGGTAACATTGGTATAAATAGCAAGGCAGGCGCATGTGAACGTATGTCGTGCTCAATTGTACCAGGGTCTGAAAAGATGAAGACATGTTGCAGTTGCTTCATAATAAGAATGGTTGTATATTTTAGAGGGTTATGAGTCGGGTTGGTTCTACTCGGCCGGACAAGCAAGTGACTGCTGTTGCAGGAAAATCAGGGGTAGAGTATTTTCAAAATGTGTTCAGGAAGTAGTTGGCTGGTGACTCGCAATATCAGATCTGCATCCCTAAAGAGGGAGATGAATGGAGATTGGTTTTCTTCATAACAACATTTTATTGGTTTTTTCAAAGCAATGTATCCATTACAACAATGCAATAATTATAAGTTAATTCACGGTGGAATGTCTCTCAGAATGTTTATGGGTTGGGGGGCGGGGGGGGGCATCTGTTGCTGGCCTTCTAGCCATTGATGATGGTCCATCCAGGTTGCAAGCGGGTGTCGATCTTGTCTTTGGCGTGCTTTGAATGAGATCAGGCGATCAGTAAAGTGGGCTACATTGGAGCCATCTGGTGAGTGGGGGTCTCTTTGTGAGTGCTGGGTATTTGGCCGCATAGTCCATAAATGGGTCTCATATGTTCAGTGTTCTGTTCAGGGAACCTGACCGTATTGCCGTGATTTTCTCGGCTACTGCTATGTCCCAACATTTGGCCCACCATAATGCCGTCGAGGGGCCACTTTCGTCCTTCCACAGTCGGGCCATTGCAATTTTTGTGGCTAGTATTAGGTGATTGCATAGGTGGGGTATTTGTCCTGAGATCGGGAATGCTCCGTCTCCTGTTTCGCCTAGAAGGACGATTCCCGGATCCCAGGGTATGGAGAGACCGGTGATTTCTTTGATATGTTTTAAGATTTCCTTCTAGTATGACTCTGCCTTTGGACAGGCCCAAAGCAAATGGAATAGTGATCCGGGGACTGGGCAACCGCGCCAGCAGGTATCGGGGATATCTGGGTTGGGCTTATGAATTTGATTTGGGGTGATACAGTATCTGTAGCAAAGTTTGTAACCCCCTTCCCTGTTCGTGATGCATTGTGAGCTTTTGTGCAATCTGTCCCATATTTTTCCCCATTCTGCCCCCGCTATTTCTAGCCCTATGTCCTTTTCCCATTCTAGCATGTATCTTTCTTTTTTTGCGGGGTCTGGTCTGTCTAGGAGCCGATAGATGATCGAGGTCCTGCCCCTGCTGGTTGGTGTTGTTAGCGAGAGCTCCAGGGCTGTTAGTTCTCTGGAGCATCTTTCTCCGGTTATCCTGTGGGACATCCAGTGCCTTATTTGGGTATAGTGGAATCTTTCCCGTTCTCCCACTCCAAATTTTATTTTGCATCTCTCGAACGTGATAGGTGAGCCCTCTTCTATAAAGTCACTAGTTTTACCCAGGCCCCCTTCCGCCCAGACTTGGAAGTCCTGCGGGGGGTTTTCCGGTGAGAATTCAGGGTTATTCCAGACAGGGGGTCAGGGGTCCCAAGGCGCTCCGAATGCCCCATTTCCGAGGTGCAGCTTTCCAGCAATGGACCGTTACAGTTGTGGCTGATAGGGGACCGCTAATTGCCTGTGGCTTTATGTTTGGTAGGTGTGGGAGATCATGTAGTGGGACAAGGCACCAGGACTCTTCGATTTGCCTCCATTTCGGGGGTCTGTTTCTTGCACCCAGGAGAATGCGTGTGATAGTTGAGCGGCTAGGGTGTATCTGGCTATGTCAGGCACTCACAGCCCCCCCCGAGGTTTCCCCCTTAGCATAATTTGTTTGTTGATTCGAGGGTGTGTCCCCCCAACACAAATTCTAGTATTTTCTTTTGTAGAGCTTTTATGGCTGGACACGGGATCTGTATTGGTAGTGCTGCGCAGTGGTATAGCCATCTGGGGATCAGGTTCATTTTGACTGCAGTAATTTGCCCGAACCAGGAGATTTCCTGCTGCTTCCACCTTTGGGTGTTGGGTCCTTGGTTATTTGGACCCCAAGATATTCGATTGCACCCTTGGCCCATGGGATTGGTAACAGAGGGGTTAGGGAATCTCTCTCTTGCGTGGAGAGGTTGATGGCTAGTGCTGAGGATTTGGACAGGTTCACCTTGAATCCTGATGGTGCCCCGAACTCCCTGATTTCCTCCCATAGCGCACCCAGGGATGTTGCTAGGTTTTAGGCAGTGATTAAAACATCGTCTGCGTATAGCGCGCTTTTGTATTCTTGGTCTCCCACCGTTATCCCCTTTATACTCCCATTTTGTCTAATTCTGGCGGCAAAGGGTTCCATAGACAGGTCGAAGACTAGGGGTGATAGTGGGCAGCCCTGTCTGGTGCTCCTAGATATGTGCATGTGTCCTGACCTGGTGCCATTGATTCATAGTTGCGTCGTGGGGACTTGGTAATTAGCCATGACCCATGTGGTAAAGTTGGGGCCAAAGCCGAAGTGTTCGAGAACCGCTTGGATGTATCCCCAGTCCACCCGGTCGAAGGCTTTGTGGGCGTCTAATGAGATAACAGCCATCCCTATCTTCATTTTGTGGGCGCTTTCAATTAAATTTATTGTTCGTTTTATGTTATAGTGAGTCCCTCTTCCCGGGATAAATCTCATTTGATATTGGTCAATTAGGAACTGGAGGACCGGCCCAAGTCTTCTAGCTAATACTTTCGCAAAGATCTTGCCGTCATTGTTCAGGAGTGATATCGGGCGGTAAGATTCAGGAAATTTGGGATCCCTCCCGGGTTTATGTAGCAGGACTGTGATCGATTCGGCCATTGATTTTGTGACTGATCTTGCAGATAGGAAGGAGTTAAATAGGGCGGCCAGCTGAGGAGCTAGGATTCTAGCGAATTTTTTGTAAAAGTTTCTGGATAGGCCGTCTGGACCGGGAGCCGTGGATTTGAGGGTATTGATAGATTCGATAATTTCTTCAGTATTGATAGGGGCTTCCAGGAATTCAAGCTGGGTTGAACTTTGGGGGGACATGGCATTCAGGTATTCCGGTAGCTTGTCTAGAGCCGTGGGATCTCTGGACATTATTGACTTGTGATACTTCATCAGTTCATTGATTTTATCCGTCTCGGAATAGAGCAGCTTTCCATCTTCCCTTTGTAGCTTAAGAATGTTGTTTCGGCCGTGTATCGTTCTTAGCTTCTGCGCTAGTATTTTATTTGCTTTGTTCCCTTTGTTGTAATAGAACTGTTTTGTATATGCTAGTGATTTGGCCGTTCGGTCGGCGCAGTGCATTTCTAGGGCTATTTTCGCCTTCCTCAGGGCTCTTTCTATTTTTCTGGTGTAGCGTGCTTTTAGCTGAGTTTCTAATTGGAACACCTCTTTTTCCAGCTAAGTTGTTGCGATATTTGATATCGTTCTCTGTTCCGCTCCTGCCCCGATTAGCAAGCCTCTGACTGCCACCTTCATTGCGTCCCAGATGATGTTGATGGGAGTGGACTCTGTGGTGTTCTCTTTGAAGTAGTTGATTATTGTGTCCTCCGCTTCTGCTCTGATGCTTATGTCTAGCAGTAGGGAGTTGTTTATTTTCCAATACCTCTGGATAGGATTTCTTTGGCCTGATATGGCTAGGTTCACAGAGACTGGAGCGTGATCAGAGATCATGCCGGTATGGATTTCGGCGTTGTAAACGCAAGGGAACATCGGACCGGAGATTAGAATAAAGTCTATTCTTGAATAACCCTTATGGACATTGGAGTAGTGTGTATAATCTCGTGAATTGTCGTTGAATAGTCTCCAGACATCTACTGTCTCTGTTTCTCTGAACAATTTAGCTAGGGAGAGGGCCTGTGTGAAGTCTGCGTTTGTGGGAGGGGGGGCGTTTTGTCCAGATGCGGGTTTGGCATGGAATTGAAATCCCCGCCGATGGTGGCCTTCTCGGAAGGCTAAAATGGTTGGGAGAAGAGCCGAGATGAAGCTGCCTTGGGATGCGTTGGGACTGTAGATTGTAACGATTGTGATGGGAAGCTCTTCGAAGAAGCCTTTGAGTAGGAGATAGCGTCCCTCTGGATCTCTCCTTATTGTGGTCTTAGACAGCGGGACATTGTCACTCAGTAATATCGCTACTCCTCTTTTCTTCTCCCCTGATGTGGCGAAATAAGCTTTTTTAAATCTCTTGAATCTTATACGGTGTTCGTCTTCTTGTAATTGGTGAGTTTCTTGAAGTAACACAATGTCTCTGGATAGTTGACTCAGTCGGTGTTCCACTGATCTGCGTTTTCTTGGTGAGTTGATCCCTTGGATGTTCCAGGATAGGATTCTTATTTCGTTTGTATCAGCCATCCCCTGCTCTTTTGTGTTGAGTGTGCCTCATATTTCATTCCCCCCAATCGGTTCTGTAAGGATAGCAGCGGAGTCTGCCGTTGTATTGAGGTAGTATTTTTCTTGTTGTTATTGCATGTTGTGGTGCTGTGCGAAAGGACATAACTGGAGATGAATAAAGTCCCTGACTTAGAATTCGCACTTTTGGTCCCTTTCTCCCCCTCTCCACCCCCACAACTTTGAACTGGTAGGAGGAACTTCATCCTACTGCCACTGGGAAACCAGTGGCCTCAATACGCTTGTTGTTGGCCAACTGGGCCGCCGAGATGAACTTTGGCAAAGCTCTATCACTGCTCGCGTGACTTTTTTTCTCATAGATTGTTACGTCGTTGGTTTTCAATGATCGTTGTTTGAGAAGTGAGGGTCAGAGATCCTTGGGGTTAATTGCAGGGTGTTCAACCCTTGTCGCTGTCTTTCTTCAGGGGACCCCGGAGTCTGCGCCGACTGCTGGTTTTTGACCTTACTCCCGGGGAATTGTCCCGGCGAGGACGGATTGTTTCTTCGGATTCGGACTCCCCCTCCGCTCTCGTCTGGCCCATGAGTTTCTACGCTTCTTTCATTGATTGTATTTGTCTCTGTGATCCCTCCCATATAAATTTTACTGAAGTAGGGAACCCCCAGTGGTATGGGATTTTCCTTTCGCGCAGCCAAACTGTCAATGGCCGCATAGTCTTCCGTTTTTGGAGAGTTGAGTTAGCCAGGTCCTGGTACAGTGAGATTGTAGATCCCTGGAAGGTGATCTGCCGCATCCGCCTTGCTTCCCGCATTATGTCCTCTTTTATTTGGAAAAAGTGGACCCACGCCAGCACATCCGGGGGGAAAGTGGATGTTTTCCTTGGGATTGTTCTGTGTACCCTGTCTAACTCCAGGGGAGAGCTGTCCGGTAGGGTGATTATGAATTTAAAGAGTTCCGATATGTAGGATTTCAGGTCTGCCTCTGGGATGGAGGATGGGATTCCTCGAACCCTGATGTTGTTCCTTCGTGATCAGTTTTCTAAGTCCTCCTGCTTTGCTTCCAGGGTATTGCATCTCGTCTCGAGGGTGGCTATTCTCTCCTTATCATGTTCAATCTCAAATCTTTGGTCGCAGACCTCTGATTCTATTCCGATGGTTCGGTGCTCTACTTCCCCCCATCCTTTTATCCAGGGAGTGGTTTGGTGCTCTACTTCCCCCCATCCTTTTATCCAGGGAGTGGTTCGGTGCTCTACTTTCCCCCATCCTTTTATCCAGGGAGTGGTTCGGTGCTCTACTTCCCCCCATCCTTTTATCCAGGGAGTGGTGCGGTGCTCTACTTCCCCCATCCTTTTATCCAGGGAGTGGTTTGGTGCTCTACTTCCCCCCATCCTTTTATCCAGGGACTGGTTCGGTGCTCTACTTCCCCCCATCCTTTTATCCAGGGAGTGGTTCGGTGCTCTACTTCCCCCCATCCTTTTATCCAGGGAGTGGTGCGGTGCTCTACTTCCCCCCCATCCTTTTATCCAGGGAGTGGTTCGGTGCTCTACTTCCCCCCATCCTTTTATCCAGGGAGTGGTTCGGTGCTCTACTTCCCCCCATCCTCTTATCCAGGGAGTGGTTCGGTGCTCTACTCCCCCCCATCCTTTTATCCAGGGAGTGGTTTGGTGCTCTACTTCCCCCCCCATCCTTTTATCCAGGGAGTGGTTCGGTGCTCGACTTCCCCCATCCTTTTATCCAGGGAGTGGTTTGGTGCTCTACTTCCCCCCATCCTTTTATCCAGGGAGTGGTTCGGTGCTCTACTTCCCCCCATCCTTTTATCCAGGGAGTGGTTCGGTGCTCTACTTCCCCCCATCCTTTTATCCAGCGAGTGGTTCGGTGCTCGACTTCCCCCCATCCTTTTATCCAGGGAGTGGTTCGGTGCTCTACTTCCCCCCATCCTTTTATCCAGGGAGTGGTTCGGTGCTCTATTTCCCCCCATCCTTTTATCCAGGGAGTGGTTCGGTGCTCTACTTCCCCCCATCCTTTTATCCAGGGAGTGGTTTGGTGCTCTACTTCCCCCCATCCTTTTATCCAGGGAGTGGTTCGGTGCTCTACTTCCCCCCATCCTTTTATCCAGGGAGTGGATTTTCTTCTTCTGCGCTTTTTTGAATTTCCCTGGTCAGGGCTGATAATAGTTCTTGAAGATCGGCTTTAGTCGTTGCTTGTGGTGGGTTAGGCTCGGGTACAGCTGGCGTGGCGTATTATTCTTGCTGGAGCCCTCCGGCGGATCCATCTTTCTAGCCCTTTCAGTGGTTGAGGTGGCCATGAGGGTGGCAATATCAGTTTGCTTGGCTGCTTTCCCGCTTTTAGAAATTTTGTGAGTGGTGAATAAGTGTGGGTTAGCTTCTATATGGGAGTATCTGCTACTCCTTCCTGTGTCCAGTTGTGGGCCTGACGTTGATCCTCCGACCCTTGCTGTGGCTTCTTGGGGATATTTGGGCGGTGGTGGTGAATTGGGTCTTGGGGAGGATGTGTTGGTTTGGGGTTCGTGACCAGCGGGTTTTGCTGATAGTTTTTCTTGGTACTGGGGTCGATGTCCTTGTGAGTGCCCAATCCGGGGCCTCCCCTGGCTCAGACCCGGTTGCCTTCCTCCCCCCCGACTCCTCACCTCATATATCAGGTGCTGGTGTGATGTGGTTACTGGCAGGCATCAATGGCAGGTGCAGTGCGGATCTCCTCCAGGAAGTCGCCTAGAGGAATGGATTCCTCTTTCCGGATGCTGCAGGTTGTTTTAGGGTCCCCACTGCAAGTGCGGGGGGTGGGTAGTAATGCAGATCAAGGAGCGGGATCCTGCGTGATGAGAGCAGCCTGGACAGGCCCGCGGGTCTTGAGTCTCTGGGGCCCACCACGGGAGGTGGCTGGGGGAAGCTGCGTCCGGGAAGATCCAGGCGGGCGAGTGCCGGGATGCACCCCGAGCGGTCCAATCCTCGCAGAGACGGAGTCTGTGCTTTGGAGCGGGAGATCTGCAGTTGCCGGTGAGAGTGTAGCAGCTGGCGGAGGGGGGATATGGTCCGGGGGCCCCCTCCGGCAGCCGGATCGGGTGGCGGAGCCCTCGGCGGGTGTACCGGGCGCCCAAAGCAGGGGCGCTGGGCGGGCTGAGCCTTCCCTGTGGCTCTGGCTGATTTTGGCGGCGTTGTTTTTCCCGCTGAGCAGAGAACCTCCGAGCCGGCTGGGTGATGGTGATGGGGGGCCCAGTCGGCAGGGGGTAGCCGCGAGCCCTGGATCCTCTGTGACAGCCGTGGTGCTCCGCTTCGGAGGGTGCTGGGGGAGTAGCTCCGTAGTTATGGATGGTAGGGCTTTCTATGGATTAGCGGTGAATTAAGTCAAATAGAGAGAGCAGCGAACGAGCTGGAGTTGCCTCATCAAACTCGGCGGCTTTTCGGCATCGATGTTATGCCAGCCCCTCCCCCTCCTGGAAGGCCTCCGGGCCGTGGAGATGCGTCGGCCATATTACCGCCGAGTGGGTCCCGGAGCTGGTGAGGGACCGCATTAGGTCAGAATTGCGTCGGAGCGGGGACCCACTCGAGCGGCAGCTGCAGAAGGGATTCCCTTATCCGAAGCTTCAATTCCAGACTCTAATGGGCTCTGGAAGAGGCAATTATATTGAATGGCGTATTGGGCCATCCAGGAGCTCTTAGGCCGACATGCCGATCGAAGCAGCTCCAGGCCACGCCCCTACGCCCAGTATTCTAAACAGCTAGTGCGTGCGAATGTGACTTAAGTGACTGCTACTATATTTTAACCTGATAAGATCAACATTAGCAATGCTCTAAGTCTGCGTTAAGGATTGTTGAAGGTTTTTTTTAATAACGTTTGTTTACTCTCCAATATCCATATTAGCTTTCGCCAGTAATTTTCATGTGATGTTGGAACTCTCTTCATTCTGTAGGTGAGATTGGTTTCCAATAAAGAATGTATCTATGACATTATTCTAAGAATTAGTAAATTTAGGGCTCCCAGCTGAACTATCTAACGTCCATATTAAGGATAATCCAGTACTCTGGTCTACCATTCTAACTATATTAGTTAATCAAATAGTTGCCGAAGAATCCTTTCCTCCATCGTGGTGAGCATCTTATATTGTGCCAATCTATAAAAAGGGGTCCCGAGCAGATCCTAAAAATGATCAGCCAATTTCAATCTTAGATGCAGACAGTAAGGTATGGGCCGAAAGGTTTGATTGAATACATGTTGCAACGATCATCTTATCCGCTACATGTGATAAAGTAACTGGAATCACCTGTGTACAAAAGTGGCAGAGGGATTATTGCGATTTATTATTGGCCTGCATGAGCAATCGAATGTACAGGTTTGTTTGAATTGCACACCGGTAGGGTTGCAACATTTGATTATTGCTTTTGTTGCTTATGCTAAGACAACTCCCTCATGGTTGACTCTGGCACAACAAAGATGATGCAGTGTACGGCAAATAGATCTGTGACACATTTTACCTGGTGGAATGGCACTGATATACTACCGAGGGTAGAACATTTCATATATTTGGGGTTACCTATTTTAGATAAACCTCCAAGTCACAAATAAAGGAATGATTGTGTTCCAGAGTTATCACCTTAACAAATCAACTCTGCAAAATACGGGACATTTTCAATCATTCCGTCATTGAAGTTCTAATGAACTTGGCAATCTCTCCTTGGTGAGGAGGGCTAAATGGAAGTATTTAGAATCGAAGCTCTCAAGCCAAACACATTATATGAGGATCTAAATACAGTTTTACTGTGTAGGAAATTAAATCACCTGAAGTATTCTTGCTGAATTTTGTGACTCAATATAAAGTGTTATTGGTTACACTAATATGGGATTCAAGAAGAAAACCAAGGAACTTCACAGGTGAGTAGGGCTGGTACCAAGAAAAGAAAGCAGTTAAAGCAACTTTTTGCAAAGTGCTGGTGAAGAAGAAACAGTCCTCAATGGCATAGTGACAGTTTCATATTAACACTTTGCCTCCAGGTTAGGAGGGAATCATCCTCGGTTCTAGTTTTTCCAGGTGTCTGCAGTGCACCAGGTGAAAGGTTTAGCTAAATCTATTTTTGAATAAAAATGTTTTGAATAGGAAAGTAAGAATAAAGTCTTGCTCTCTTGTTGATAGTGCCTTTCGAAATCCCCCGGAACTCTGATAGGTTATTGTTAAAGGTTTCGTTCCAATAGATTGGGCTAAGATGCGATTGAAGTGAAACCAGCAGGCCTCCCCCCCTTGAACATGCTGAAAAGGTATGATCACCATAATGCGGGCACTCCTTATGCTAAGATTTCTCGCATTTGAACATGTGTCCGCATCAACGCCATTTGCATGTCTCTGCGCAGGATGCCCATTCACTTCTGAGCATACCCTACGAGGCAGCGGCGATGGGTCATCCAGCTTATCTGGCTGGTAATCTCCACATCTCCTGGAGGTCGAGGTCCACTCATAGTTCAGACACACTAAGAGCAATCGTTCCCAACCTGAGGCATGCCCATTCTTCATCCCACTGCTGCTTCCCATTATATTAAATACCCGGCCCCCTCATTAGTTCGCTCCTCACTTGACTGGCTTTTTGTGAAGATCTTCCAATTCATCTCTTTTTCTTTGTTTATCCATAGGTCTAACACCTGGAGATTCATTTGTATGTGTATATCTCCTTTCTTGCATTGTATTATTTACTGTTTGCCAAAAGAAGTTTGTTATTGATGTTTTTATTGTTAAGTCTAAATGCTGTATTTGTCACTTTATTGTATAGTGTTCCGCTACCTTCAAGTCAAGATGCGCTTTGTATCTTTTGTAAATAAAATGTGCCAGCCTGTGCTGCCAAGTCGCCCACTAGGAGGGAGACTTGGTGGTACATTTGCAGATCTATCCGACTCATACTGAGCAAAAACAAAGAAATGTCCACAAATCCTCTGCGGCAAACTATGAAATCATCATACGCAAAACTAAAGGGGTGACCCTGGCCATCCCAAATAATAAACACATCAATATATCACTGGGGAACACACAAAGGACTACTAGGTTACAGGGACCACACCTTCTAATAGCCTTCCATGGAAACCCACATTCTCTGGGTGAACGCTGCAAAGATCACTGGCAGCAGGCAATGGTGCAAAGAGAATTGCCAACGTTGGTGGATTTGTGCATTGAAGTGCTGAGCTGTGGAGAGCAGGTATATGCCCACAATCATTGTGGGATGCATACTCTAGAGAAGGGCCGGGAGTTCACAGCATGCCTTGCGGGGGATACCTTATATGCGCGGGATACCTTATAATCTTCTATATAGTAGGGAACGGATTACATTCAGATCTCCCTCAAAAGACTATTTAGTCCAAGAGAGCTAAATTGTACTATTGGTAATTGGAGCTATTGGTACTTGCTGGAATGAATTTACAAAGTCTAAAGCATGATGGGAGTTTGCAAAACTGTTACAAAAAAGAGTTCCAAGCATTACAAATTCTATATCTGCAACAAGGCTGCACTACAGCATTCCAGCGACAAACACGAGAAGCTAGAACAGAGGAAGGAAAAGGATAGCTCTAGCTCAAATCAAAATAGTTCCCAGCTATATACCCTACACATTTCAAAGGTTAAACAAGGTCACCTAATACAGTCCTTCTGGGAGGATTATTAAGGATGAGAAGGTTAACAAGAGGCAGCATTGGGTTGAGAGGTATTCCAAACATGTGGTTCCTTCAGGCAGACGGTAGTCACGAGCACACCATACGAAGCAGTAGGAGGTTGGCATAATCAAGTGGTCTTATACCTGTGGGCAAACTTTGGATGAACAAAAAGGGTTTTAATTGAATGGAAAATTAAACCTAAATTACGTAATGGTGGAATATGTAAAACATTTTGTTTCGTTTTTTTTTAAAAGCCAAGATCATTCAAGCAGATGATGACCAGAGGAACAGCAACAGAGAAGCAGACTCTGAATTGTGTTGGAGAGTTGTTATGGAGGGCTCCGCATTGAGGTTCATGGCATCCATCTTGCACAGACCAACCTTGGGAACACTGGAGTTCAAATTAAATCAGAAGAAAGCCAAATACAAGGCAATCAGGTGTATGATACAAGTTAGACAGGGAAGAGTACGTAATTTAAGGTGGTTCTGTCTAGAGCTAGGCACTTGAACACATTATCATTTGTTTTTGTATAGCTGCTCAAGCCTTCAAATCCCCTCTCTTCTTGTCATAAATCACCAAAGTATCAACTGAAAAGGATACAATAACCCAAAAAGGATACAATTTGGTAGGGCTTTTCCGGATCCTATCTTCACACGACTTGATTGTAGGCAGGTCAAATTAGACCTTCCAAATGATACAACTCTCTGACTGAATAAAACAGGCAGAGAGATGGATCACTGGAAAGGGCGTGGGAATTGTACAGGAAGTATGCCTAGAATAGATAAATATCATAAGACACTGTCCCAAGTTAAATACTAAGAAACACAGAATTGGGATTAATTCAGACACTGACCTTAAGGCTAAACTGAAGAATTCCAGGACAGTTTCTTGAAGAGTCCCAAGAGTTGAACAAACGACAAAGGAAGGGAAGATTAGTAAGGGAGACTTATCCCGAACGGCACGAGGCTCTCGCTAGATACCGGGTTGGTGCACCACAGGATAGCGTCCAATGTACTGTGCATATTCACCTTCCAATAGTTCATGAAATACTTCCTTTCCCACAAAGAACAAAATAAGAATCACACCTGTTGACTGTCACAGGTACCAAAGTTCGAAATAGTTCAGACAAACAAGTGCAGGATTGCACGCGACAGCTTACACGCAGCCAAGCCAGCCGCGCTTGTAGACAGCGTTTCCGCGAAAAGAATTAGACACTAGAACAGGATTCACGCAGCCCTGGACAGCCGCGCTTGAAGACAGCGTCCGTGTGGAGAGTTGGCACACGAACTGGATTCACGCAGCTCAGGACAGCCGCACTAGCAGACAGCGTCCGCGTGGAGATTTGGCACGCGAACTGGATTCACGCAGCTCAGGACAGCCGCGCTTGCAGACAGCATCCGCGTGTAGGTTTGGCACGCGAACTGGATTCATGCAGCTCTGGACAGCCACGCTAGCAGATAGCGTCCGCGTGGAGATTTGGCACGCGAACAGGATACACGCAGCTCAGGACAGCCGCGCTTGCAGACAGCGTCCGCGTGGAGATTTGGCACGCGAACAGGATACACGCAGCTCAGGACAGCCGCGCTTGCAGACAGCGTCCCCGTGGAGATTTGGCACGCAAACTTGATTCACGCAGCTCAGGACAGCCGCGCTTGCAGACAGCGTCCGCGTGGAGATTTGGCACGCGAATAGGATACACGCAACCCAGGAATAGCTTGTGGAGGAAAACAAGCTCAAATTAGGCCCAAGAGAAGTTTGCTGAAAGGAATGCGAGAACGCAGGTCCGGAGTTCAGCTACAAACGCCAAAATTGACTTAATCAGAAGCAGCGAATGGAGTTACTACGCTGCTTATGTACGCACTGCCGTGATACACGTGATGGACCTAAGTCACGTGAAAACTAACGACGTGAAAAATGCAGACGTCGTTTTCCGGGCAATGTATCGAACAACCTCCATTTTGAGTAAAAAGGTCTACTGGTTCTATGGGCGTATCTCATCTTGTATGGAAAAGTTGTTCCTGGTCCAGAGGTATGTTCGGCAGGCATGACACTTCTAGGAAGTGACAAACTAGCATATCTGCATACTACTTTGAAAGGTGGAATAGATTAGAATTAGGCTGGATCAGAATGCCAAACCCAGTTCAAATCCATTGGGGTCTTTTACAGACCTGTGTCCTGGCTCCTGCCCTTTTTACCTGACTTGGCCAGAAAACTAAAAGAAGTAAATGGCTTTTCACCCAACCTAGACCCGTTGAGGCTACAATACATGGCTCATGGTGACATTCTCGTAATCCTGTACAGAACACTGATTGGGCTCCAAACAAGACGGGCAGTCCTCCAGGAGTACATGTCTGATAATGACCTCAGAATAAATTGTAACAAATCAAAACACTTACTTTTTAATAAAACTAGAGGAATATTCAGTTTTAATTAGTATCTTGGCTTTAATAGCCATGTTTTAATAGAAAACCTGTTCTATCTTGAAATGGGTGATTTGGACTTTTTCTATGATACTTGTAATGTTTTTATAAGATGAAAGTCACACCGAGTTTACTTCATGGCGTAGAGATTTGAATAAATGGTAATAACCTATTGAGGGTCAAACTGGAAGGGGTAATCTGGAGAATGACTTTTGAGCTTCACAATTCTTTACCAATGGCAGTTCGAAGGTATGAATTGGCTCTTTTGTGTTTATCTGAGCTTGTTACATGGAAAAGGATGGCGCTGTGCAGTAAAGTGATGAACCCGCTCGAAGGAGCTAAAGTCCAGGTCTTAAGCAAGTAACGTACGTTCTTTTGTTAGAAAGACCCTATGTGGTCAAAAGAGCTACATATGCTCTGATTGGTGTAAAACCAGAGAGAGGATTTGCGGTTAAAAGAGCTATATATGCTATGATGGGTGTAATACCAGAGGGAGGATTTGCAACAACCCGTACTTGTCCAAATGTACATGCCACAATCGGAGAGTCCTGTTAATGCACTTTAGATTAAATCTATTGCCCACTAATGAGATATTATGTATTGGATCTAAACCCTGGTCAAATAATTTGTCCTACCACTTTTGTGGGAATGACGAGGTACTTGAAACTTTACAGCACCCAATAGTAGATTGTTCCAATCTCCAAATGGAAATCAATGTGTTTTTCTAGAAATTCATGGAGGATGATAATGCTATGACAAGGGAAACATTGTGGTCTCGCATGTATGTACTGGCACAAAGGTATCCCTAATCTTAGCCACACTGAGATGCCTATGTGAAATTCTAGATATTAAGTTTGTGTAATAAGTGGATTTATATTATGACCTGTGTTGAGCAAATGAAATACTGAGAGAGCGAATTGTATTTTTAGGATATTTTCTGTTTGATTTTAACTTTTGCATCTGAGTTTAAAAAGGGATTGTAATTAACTATGAAATGTGTTTAAGTATGTATTCTATATGAATTTCTCTCTTTTTTAAGAACGTTGTGTAAGGTTTAATTAAATGGAGGGCAGCAGTGGGGGCCCCAGGGGTGTGAGCAAGTGCTGTGGGGCCACTGAGGGCAAGTGAGAAAGCGAAAAGGGCAGATAAGTGCGATGAACAGGGTGGACCAGACTAGTCCGGGGAACGGTGCCTGACAGCAAGTGCTGGTAGGGGATGCTGAGGGAGACTGGTCAGGGGTGGTCTGTCCCCTGTATGACTCAGAAGGAACCAGGCACCATTCTCAACGGCAGAGGGACATAGGCACGGGAGAAGGAGAGGGAAGGAGGAGAAGAAAAGGAAAGTCTTGAGAAGTTTCTGGAATTTAAGAAGATCAGGCGCAAGTCTGAGGTGGCTAGGGAGGCTGTTCCAGAGGGAGGAACCTGCCGAGGAAAGGGATAATGTTCCCTTTATCAATATCCAGGACAGGTTCTATGATGTGTGAGGGCCTGTGAGACAAAGGATGTGGAAGGGCCCCTAATTTGCATATGTATTGAAAATGATGTCACAGGAAGTGGCATGAGGCGTTGATGCTTGGTAGCATCATGGAAAACAAAGTTTGGAAGTGAAATATATGTTATGTTGATGCATAACACGCACCACTGCCCTTCCTTTAGTCTCCAGGTGCTCCATGAATGGTTACTGTTATTAGGTATTCAAGTGGAGACGAGGAAGGGTTAGCAGGGCCTTAATGTGCTGGAGTAGGAAGGGCATTGAAAGTGAAGTAATACTGTGCAACGATGTACTTTGTTGCTGACCCCTTAGACACGCACCTCCTTCTCACTTGCGACTTGCCTTATCTCAGCATGTGTGCAGGAACAGAAGCAAAGAGCCTGGGATCATGGCTGCAGATACTGCAAAAACAATGTTACATTGTTTTTATTTATGAAAGAAAAGTCTTGGTGGTGCAGGAAAAAGTGGCAGCAATTCCGTTAGCGCCACTTTTCCAGTACCGCCAAACTACAATGAGGCCTATGCCAGTGGTCTGGGGTGGTTTAGAGCAAGTGTCGCAAATTTCTGGTCCTTTTTTAGTTTTGGGGCTATGTGAATGCATGGTAGCAAAAATGGCTGAAAACTGGCTACAATTTCTAAAAACATCCCCTGTCCACTGACAAACATTTTATTTTACAATAAAAGGATGTAACGGAGATATTGCAGTGCTTGTGTGTGACTTATTCGAGCACTACATATTTTGGAATAGCCACAAAGACAGCCTGGGGGCACCAGTATGCTGCAGAATCTATGTGACATCCTTGTCTAAATATATGTCACAATTCCAGGACTATTTAGAGGAATGGTGGCAAATTCTGAAATACGTTTGTTTCGGCAGGTGCATAAAAAATCATGGTAACATAAGTGTTCACAATTAGCACCTGTCCACTGACCAATACTATGTACAGTGTGGTGTGGTTATTCAAACCCTATATTCAGGCTATGGGGAAAATAGGGCCTGGGGTCACAAATAAAAGTCTGTGTTAAACCATTTTTTGAAAATACAAATATTTGTCAGTGGTCCAGGGCTATTTTGAAGATGTTTGGCCAATTTTGGGACGTGAATTGCAATCCACAAAATCTTTGTCTACAATGCCTCAACATAGCTCCCGACCACTGCTAAATATGTTTGCATGCATACATTTCTTTTTCTTTCCAACGCAGCGTTTTATAATAAGGTCAGGGGACAGGAGAAACAAAATGGCTGCCGTCTGAAATATGTATTCCATGGCTGCCGTCATCAGAAAAGGGACCTACTTTTGTTTCCATTTTAATGGAATTGGCCATTTGTTTGTCATTTTCTTTTTTCTACAACAGGAGATGAACTCGCGGGAATATCTTTAACGGGCTTTAGTCCAGGATGAGGCTGGCTTGTTAAACGCCATGTCCGCCCCCCTGTTGGGGCGTGAAAGCTACATAATATAACTGGAGGCGGGAGAGGATTAGGACTCTTCTATAGTATTCAAAGCCCCCTCTCCAGCCACCTTTTCACGTACCCCAAACGTCCTCCCCTCCTTGCTCACGCTAAGGCACCACCGGGGAAGGTGGTGGGGTTTGTTAGTGTTTTTTCAGTTTAAACCTCGGGCCCTTGTCCTCCCGGTGGTGGTTTCCGGGCTTTATTGGATTCTCCTGAAATCCAGAAAGCCTACATATTAGAAGTCTCTAAACAATCTGATGGCGTCTGTGAAAGCATGCCCGCCTATCCGCGGCAAAGGAGATTCCCTTGACCAATGGTATCGGAAGCGGAGGTGGGGCCAAAATGATCACTGAAGGCAGTTTAGGTTCATATCCTGGGAAATGTGGGGCCTTTTGGTGGACCTTTTTGTTTCCTCATTAAAGTCCTTTTTTTCTCTTTGAAATGGGGTTGATAATCTCTGGCTTTGATGGCCCGCACCTGTATGCCGCTATGCCGGTGCGCCCTTTAAGTCCCTCTAGCATACATTTCATTCCCATATTTTATTGGCAAGTATTCTTTTTAGTTCATTTAACACTTTTTATCTTGTGAAAACCATTACATTTTGGGGGACAATTTAATGTTGTATTAAGGGGAATTCCATGAAAATATGGGAATATTTTGGGGCTTCCACTTCTTGGTGATCGGAGCATTTTGATGATGTGGGGGTTCACAGGCTGGTAAGCTAGCTCAGCTGGCTGAGCCCTCGCTGTGGTGATCGGCAGGTTGCAGGTTCCAATGCCATCAGGGCCAACTCAGCTCTCATCCTTTGAGGGCAATTAATGAGCACCAGCTTGGGCAATAGTGTGTGCAAATGTTCTACGCACACCGCTTTGTCAAAAGCTTTTTATTAATTTATGGCCTTTGCTCACGTTTATAAAATGCCCCAGCCAATCTCAGTAACACTTGCAAAGCAGTGTTTGAGCCCATTCCAGAGGACTGCAGTGTGAGCCCATTCCAGAGGACTGCAGTGTGAGCCCATTCCAGTGGACTGCAGTGTGAGCCCATTCAAGTGGACTGCAGTGTGAGCCCATTCCAGAGGACCGCAGTGTGAGCCCATTCCAGTGAACTGCAGTGTGAGCCCATTCCAGTGGACTGCAGTGTGAGCCCATTCCAGAGAACCGCAGTGTGAGCCCATTCCAGTGGACTGCAGTGTGAGCCCATTCAAGTGGACTGCAGTGTGAGCCCATTCCAGAGGACCGCAGTGTGAGCCCATTCCAGTGGACCGCAGTGTGAGCCCATTCCATTGGACCGCAGTGTGAGCCCATTCCAGAGAACCGCAGTGTGAGCCCATTCCAGAGGACTGCAGTGTGAGCCCATTCCAGTGAACTGCAGTGTGAGCCCATTCCAGTGGACTGCAGTGTGAGCCCATTCCAGTGGACTGCAGTGTGAGCCCATTCCAGTGGACTGCAGTGTGAGCCCATTCAAGTGGACTGCAGTGTGAGCCCATTCCAGAGGACCGCAGTGTGAGCCCATTCCAGTGGACTGCAGTGTGAGCCCATTCCAGTGGACCGCAGTGTGAGCCCATTCCAGAGAACCGCAGTGTGAGCCCATTCCAGTGGACTGCAGTGTGAGCCCATTCAAGTGGACTGCAGTGTGAGCCCATTCCAGAGGACCGCAGTGTGAGCCCATTCCAGTGGACTGCAGTGTGAGCCCATTCCAGTGGAACGCAGTGTGAGCCCATTCCATTGGACCGCAGTGTGAGCCCATTCCAGAGAACCGCAGTGTGAGCCCATTCCAGAGGACTGCAGTGTGAGCCCATTCCAGTGAACTGCAGTGTGAGCCCATTCCAGTGGACTGGAGTGTGAGCCCATTCCAGAGAACCGCAGTGTGATCCCATTCCAGTGGACTGCAGTGTGAGCCCATTCAAGTGGACTGCAGTGTGAGCCCATTCCAGAGGACCGCAGTGTGAGCCCATTCCAGTGGACTGCAGTGTGAGCCCATTCCAGTGGACCGCAGTGTGAGCCCATTCCATTGGACCGCAGTGTGAGCCCATTCCAGAGAACCGCAGTGTGAGCCCATTCCAGAGGACTGCAGTGTGAGCCCATTCCAGTGAACTGCAGTGTGAGCCCATTCCAGTGGACTGCAGTGTGAGCCCATTCCAGTGGACTGCAGTGTGAGCCCATTCAAGTGGACTGCAGTGTGAGCCCATTCCAGAGGACTGCAGTGTGAGCCCATTCCAGTGAACTGCAGTGTGAGCCCATTCCAGTGGACCGCAGTGTGAGCCCATTCCATTGGACCGCAGTGTGAGCCCATTCCAGAGAACCGCAGTGTGAGCCCATTCCAGAGGACTGCAGTGTGAGCCCATTCCAGTGAACTGCAGTGTGAGCCCATTCCAGTGGACTGCAGTGTGAGCCCATTCCAGAGAACTGCAGTGTGAGCCCATTCCAGTGGACTGCAGTGTGAGCCCATTCAAGTGGACTGCAGTGTGAGCCCATTCCAGAGGACCGCAGTGTGAGCCCATTCCAGTGGACTGCAGTGTGAGCCCATTCCAGTGGACCGCAGTGTGAGCCCATTCCATTGGACCGCAGTGTGAGCCCATTCCAGAGAACCGCAGTGTGAGCCCATTCCAGAGGACTGCAGTGTGAGCCCATTCCAGTGGACTGCAGTGTGAGCCCATTCAAGTGGACTGCAGTGTGAGCCCATTCCAGAGGACCGCAGTGTGAGCCCATTCCAGTGAACTGCAGTGTGAGCCCATTCCAGTGGACTGCAGTGTGAGCCCATTCCAGAGAACCGCAGTGTGAGCCCATTCCAGTGGACTGCAGTGTGAGCCCATTCAAGTGGACTGCAGTGTGAGCCCATTCCAGAGGACCGCAGTGTGAGCCCATTCCAGTGGACTGCAGTGTGAGCCCATTCCAGTGGACCGCAGTGTGAGCCCATTCCATTGGACCGCAGTGTGAGCCCATTCCAGAGAACCGCAGTGTGAGCCCATTCCAGAGGACTGCAGTGTGAGCCCATTCCAGTGAACTGCAGTGTGAGCCCATTCCAGTGGACTGCAGTGTGAGCCCATTCCAGAGAACCGCAGTGTGAGCCCATTCCAGTGGACTGCAGTGTGAGCCCATTCAAGTGGACTGCAGTGTGAGCCCATTCCAGAGGACCGCAGTGTGAGCCCATTCCAGAGGACTGCAGTGTGAGCCCATTCCATTGGACTGCAGTGTGAGCCCATTCCAGTGGACTGCAGTGTGAGCCCATTCCAGAGGACCGCAGTGTGAGCCCATTCCAGTGGACTGCAGGGGGAGCCCATTCCAGTGGACTGCAGGGGGACTGCAGTGTGAGCCCTTTCCAGTGGACTGCAGTGTGAGCCCATTCCAGTGGACTGTAGGGGGACTGCAGTGTGAGCCCATTCCAGTGGACTGCAGGGGGAGCCCATTCCAGTGGACTGCAGGGGGACTGCAGTGTGAGCCCATTCCAGTGGACTGTAGGGGGACGGACTGCAGTGTGAGCCCATTCCAGTGGACCGCAGTGTGAGCCCATTCCAGTGGACCGCAGTGTGAGCCCATTCCATTGGGCTGCAGTGTGAGCCCATTCCATTGGGCTGCAGTGTGAGCCCATTCCATTGGACTGCAGTGTGAGCCCATTCCAGTGGACTGCAGTGTGAGCCCATTCCAGTGGACCACAGTGTGAGCCCATTCCAGAGGACCGCAGTGTGAGCCTATTCCATTGGGCTGCAGTGTGAGCCCATTCCATTGGGCTGCAGTGTGAGCCCATTCCATTGGGCTGCAGTGTGAGCCCATTCCATTGGACTGCAGTGTGAGCCCATTCCAGTGGTCTGCAGTGTGAGCCCATTCCAGTGGACTGCAGTGTGAGCCCATTCCAGTGGACTGCAGTGTGAGCCCATTCCAGTGGACCGCAGTGTGAGCCCATTCCATTGGGCTGCAGTGTGAGCCCATTCCATTGGGCTGCAGTGTGAGCCCATTCCATTGGACTGCAGTGTGAGCCCATTCCAGTGGACTGCAGTGTGAGCCCATTCCAGTGGACCGCAGTGTGAGCCCATTCCAGAGGACCGCAGTGTGAGCCTATTCCATTGGGCTGCAGTGTGAGCCCATTCCATTGGGCTGCAGTGTGAGCCCATTCCATTGGGCTGCAGTGTGAGCCCATTCCATTGGACTGCAGTGTGAGCCTATTCCATTGGGCTGCAGTGTGAGCCCATTCCATTGGGCTGCAGTGTGAGCCCATTCCATTGGACTGCAGTGTGAGCCCATTCCAGTGGTCTGCAGTGTGAGCCCATTCCAGTGGACTGCAGTGTGAGCCCATTCCAGTGGACTGCAGTGTGAGCCCATTCCAGTGGACTGCAGGGGGACTGCAGTGTGAGCCCTTTCCAGTGGACTGCAGTGTGAGCCCATTCCAGTGGACTGTAGGGGGACTGCAGTGTGAGCCCATTCCAGTGGACTGCAGTGTGAGCCCATTCCAGTGGACTGCAGTGTGAGCCCATTCCAGTGGACTGCAGTGTGAGCCCATTCCAGTGGACTGCAGTGTGAGCCCATTCCAGTGGACTGTAGGGGGACTGCAGTGTGAGCCCATTCCAGTGGACTGCAGTGTGAGCCCATTCCAGTGGACTGCAGTGTGAGCCCATTCCAGTGGACTGTAGGGGGACTGCAGTGTGAGCCCATTCCAGTGGACTGCAGTGTGAGCCCATTCCAGTGGACTGCAGTGTGAGCCCATTCCAGTGGACTGCAGGGGGACTGCAGTGTGAGCCCATTCCAGTGGACTGCAGGGGGACTGCAGTGTGAGCCCATTCCAGTGGACTGCAGGGGGACTGCAGTGTGAGCCCATTCCAGTGGACTGCAGTGTGAGACTGCAGTGTGAGCCCATTCCAGTGGACTGCAGTGTGAGCCCATTCCAGTGGACCGCAGTGTGAGCCCATTCCAGTGGACCGCAGTGTGAGCCCATTCCAGAGGACCGCAGTGTGAGCCCATTCCATTGGGCTGCAGTGTGAGCCCATTCCATTGGACCACAGTGTGAGCCCATTCCAGAGGACCGCAGTGTGAGCCTATTCCATTGGGCTGCAGTGTGAGCCCATTCCATTGGGCTGCAGTGTGAGCCCATTCCATTGGGCTGCAGTGTGAGCCCATTCCATTGGACTGCAGTGTGAGCCCATTCCAGTGGTCTGCAGTGTGAGCCCATTCCAGTGGACTGCAGTGTGAGCCCATTCCAGTGGACTGCAGTGTGAGCCCATTCCAGTGGACTGCAGGGGGACTGCAGTGTGAGCCCATTCCAGTGGACTGCAGTGTGAGACTGCAGTGTGAGCCCATTCCAGAGGACCGCAGTGTGAGCCCATTCCATTGGGCTGCAGTGTGAGCCCATTCCATTGGACTGCAGTGTGAGCCCATTCCAGTGGACTGCAGTGTGAGCCCATTCCAGAGGACCGCAGTGTGAGCCCATTCCAGTGGACTGCAGGGGGAGCCCATTCCAGTGGACTGCAGGGGGACTGCAGTGTGAGCCCTTTCCAGTGGACTGCAGTGTGAGCCCATTCCAGTGGACTGTAGGGGGACTGCAGTGTGAGCCCATTCCAGTGGACTGCAGTGTGAGCCCATTCCAGTGGACTGCAGTGTGAGCCCATTCCAGTGGACTGCAGTGTGAGCCCATTCCAGTGGACTGCAGTGTGAGCCCATTCTAGTGGACTGCAGTTTGAGCCCATTCCAGTGGACTGCAGTGTGAGCCCATTCCAGAGGACCGCAGTGTGAGCCCATTCCAGTGGACTGCAGTGTGAGCCCATTCCAGTGGACTGCAGTGTGAGCCCATTCCAGTGGACTGCAGTGTGAGCCCATTCCAGTGGACTGTAGGGGGACTGCAGTGTGAGCCCATTCCAGTGGGCCGCAGTGTGAGCCCATTCCATAGGACCGCCGTGTGAGCCCATTCCAGAGGGCCGCAGTGTGAGCCCATTCCAGAGGACCGCAGTGTGAGCCCATTCCAGAGGACTGCAGTGTGAGCCCATTCCAGTGGACTGCAGTGTGAGCCCATTCCAGTGGACTGTAGGGGGACTGCAGTGTGAGCCCATTCCAGTGGGCCGCAGTGTGAGCCCATTCCATAGGACCGCCGTGTGAGCCCATTCCAGAGGGCCGCAGTGTGAGCCCATTCCAGAGGACCGCAGTGTGAGCCCATTCCAGAGGACTGCAGTGTGAGCCCATTCCAGTGGACTGCAGTGTGAGCCCATTCCAGTGGACTGTAGGGGGACTGCAGTGTGAGCCCATTCCAGTGGGCCGCAGTGTGAGCCCATTCCATAGGACCGCCGTGTGAGCCCATTCCAGAGGACTGCAGTGTGAGCCCATTCCAGTGGACTGCAGTGTGAGCCCATTCCAGTGGACTGTAGGGGGACTGCAGTGTGAGCCCATTGCAGTGGACTGCAGGGGGCTGCAGTGTGAGCCCATTCCAGTGGACTGCAGGGGGACTGCAGTGTGAGCCCATTCCAGTGGACTGTAGGGGGACTGCAGTGTGAGCCCATTCCAGTGGACTGCAGTGTGAGCCCATTCCAGTGGACTGCAGTGTGAGCCCATTCCAGTGGACTGCAGGGGGCTGCAGTGTGAGCCCATTCCAGTGGACTGCAGGGGGACTGCAGTGTGAGCCCATTCCAGTGGACTGTAGGGGGACTGCAGTGTGAGCCCATTCCAGAGGACCGCAGTGTGAGCCCATTCCATTGGGCCGCAGTGTGAGCCCATTCCAGAGGACCGCAGTGTGAGAGGAAGAGGAAGAGAAAGGAGTGATCTGTTTCTGCCCAATGTAGCGAACTCCCCCACCGAGCCATGAGTGCATGGTAGGGCCGCCCCGCCAGCTGCACGTGACGACCCCGTAGCTACCCTCACACTGTGAGAAGCGGGAAGGCCCAGCCATCTCCGTGGCAATGGAAGTGGCGTTGATCAGAGCAGTTCTGCAGTGGAGCTCAAGCAGTCTGCCTCTGTAAGAGAATTAGAGTTGGGCTTTGCGTTGTGTTGGAAAGCGCCCCCACTTTCCAACACAAGTGGAAAGTGGGGGGTGGGGTGATGTGATGCGGGACTGCAGAGCCCATGTCAGAGGTCTCAACTCCGAGAGGCCAGTACCATAGCGCGGGTGAGGGAATCTTTTTGCCTTCACGGATACCTAGCGGGTCCTCGTAGAACAAAGCTACTTACCAAGCCAGGAAATGAATGCTGGGAGGCACCACAGCAACGTTTGCGTGATGCATCATGCACGCATAGAGCAAGGACGTCTGGATTTAAGATGGCCGCCCAATAGTGCATCATGTGGCCGCAGTACAAGGCACCGAACCCAGCTGATAGATTAGACATACCTACATTGAGGTCACAATCACTGGCCTCACTCGAGCATTAAGACATCTCATTCAGTGTGGGTGGTTGGAGACAAGATAGTGAAGAGTCTGACAGGGGCAGAAATCAGAAGATTGGACAGGAGTTAAGTGATGCAAGGCGGTGAGAAGATATGAGGATAAAGTGGAGAGAGAGTAGAACTGAGAAGGGGGTGGTGGAGGGAGGAGATAAAAACATTGAGTAGGAGGGGGTGGGTAGAAGGCCAGGATGCCTGGTAACCTTCGGAGATTTACAGTGCTCCATCCTGTCCCATATCATAGTCCATCACTATATCTTAAACCACTTGGGAATCTCCTCAGGGATATCCAGATATACAAATATGTAGATGTCCCACAGCTTTACCTAAACATCAATTTCTTTCATGACATCCATCGCCCCAAGCACCGTCTGTCCCCCAAAGACTGGATGTCAAGCGCCTACCTGAAGCTCAACCTTACAAAGACTGAATTCATTCTCCTAGGAAATTGCACCAAGCATGCCCAGGTCCGGAATTGGTTGACCGACATGAAGATGGATTCATTGCTCAACTTTCGCCCGGTGTAAAATCTTTCAGCTTTACCATTAACTAGAACCTATCATTCAAAACACATCACTGAGAAGACCCAAGCAGGATGTCACTCGAATGCGTCCCTATGCAAAGTCAAGCCTTTCATCTCTGCGTTGAGATTCTGAACATGTTCTGGGTCATCCCCAACCCAGAAAGTGGCAACACCATACTTGCAGGAATCCCAGATGGCATCTTGGTGCCATCAAAGCTGTCGATCATGCAGCGGCAGTACTGATCACATGACTAACAATTTGACCACATCACTTCCATCCTCAAGGGGCTACACCTGCTACCCCTTCAAGACTGCATCATGTTAAAGATTGACTGTATCACCTCCAAAGCAGTCAAAGCAAAACACCACTCTACCTGGCTAAGAAACTCACCACCTCCGAAGCCAGTACACCACCAGAAACCACATCCCCAGGCTGGAGACAAAGAACTGCAAGCTGGCCGTTTCCTGATATTCAGTCTAACTTAGAAGGGTTTAGGTGAAGGTACCATAGGAACTAGCATGTCTTGGGGTGATGAATAGGAGGACAGGCTGGGCAGCTGGGGAACAAGGCAGGGACCAGCCAATAAGGTCTGTGGGGATCTATTACCTTGCAGAAGCTTTGGGCCCTGTTGCAGTATATAGCAACGGGGACTCTGTTGCTAAGCCTAAATAAACAGTTATTCTCACCAAGTGTCAAGCTGACAAAAGCTGAAAGGCACTGATCAGCAGGATAAGGACAACTGGCATATTTGAGGCATAGTGAAATTGGGGGAATGGGGGGCAGGAGAAATCTTCAAATCTTGTTTTGAGAGACATTTAGCGATCTTGAGGAAGATGTTGCTAGTCAGACTGTTATGCGCTTCCGTGTATATTTTGTACAATAAGCTGTATCTATATACGCTTGGTCCAAAGTGATTATCCATATGAAGAAAGTGAGCCCAGACCTGGCGAATATTGAAGGAATTCTGTTTTGCTTTGACTGAATTATCATCATGTGGAGTCTGTAGATCGTGGACCCGAGCAGCGGGTCACCCGAACCCTAGATTCCAGAAAGAGGGCGTAGATTTATCAGGGATAGTGGAGAATAATTGAAAGAATGGGAGAAGGTGAATGTGTTGTGTTTCTGTTTGGGCATCTTATCTGGAGAAGCTACTAAATAATGGGGTTCAGAAATAGTTTGTGTCTGACAAATTCTTGATCCATGTTCACTTCGACCCCCCAACAAATATCCTTTCCGTCCCTCCATTCCCCCCCAAAGAAATGTAAACCCTGATACACAACCACTATGCACACACCTCAAAAGCAAGTAAAGAGGGTCAAGAATGTCAACTACTAAGCATGTTCAGAGAAACCCTGGCACACCATTCAACGTATCGCCTGCTGCACCTATTCCAACCACATACCAACTTCAGACCTTGCTTCTGAGTAACTCAGAAGGGACCTACCAGAGTGAGGGCCTGCAGAGTGTTAATTTTTCACTTTAACAACTGGAGGAGCAGGTGAACGCATTCCCCCCCCCCCCAGGACCATCCTGGGCCCTGGGGAGCAACATCTTGGCCTTTGTGGCTGCTCCCCTCCCCCGATCACCATCCTTGCCTCTCTAGCCTTTCCTGCGTCCTTCTCCCTCCTCCTGGCCCACCCCCTTCCCTGATTGATGGAGCTTCTCTCCTCGTTTGGCCCTAGCGGCCGCACTGCACCCTGCTTACCTCCTTAACAACTGGAGGAGCAGGTGAGTGCATTCCCCCCAGGACCCTCCTAGGCCCTGGGGAGCAACCACCCGGCCTTGTGGCTGCCCCCCTCTCCTGATTGGCTTGTTTCCTGTTCATAACCCATTTTCCCAGGGCAGCCCTCTGCCTGGCAGCCCCTGCAGCTAAGGGCCCGAGGCAATGGCCGGCTCCTAGAAGAGGCGGCCACAGAAAGTGTCTGTAGGTGTCCGCAGGGGAAGCCTATGAAGCCAGCAGTCAACAGACACCAACAAAAAATTGGAAGTATGGCATGGGTGGGGTGTAGAGCAATTGCTCTACTCCAGAAAGCCCCCACCACTCTGCCTTACCTTTCCATAACCTAGACTGCCATAGACTCACACCATGCATACTTAGAAAGATTTGCGACCACCAGCCTAAATCTATGCATGGCACGATTGTAAATATTGCCTGCATTGCATACTAATCTACTTGTCAGTGTTAACAAGTGCCACACCTGGAGAGAACTGCGAACATTGTCCTACGTTGCATCCAGATAGGATTATGAATGTTAGCATGTGCCACACTTGATCTAATGCTTGACTTTAGACTGTGTCACATCTAGATAGAATTATGAATGTTGGCATGTGCCACACTTGGAGGTAATTCTCAACTCTAGCCTGCGTCACATCTAGATAGGATGTGAATGTTGGCATGTGCCACACTTAGATGTAATGCTTGACTTTAAACTGCATCGCATCTAGATAGGATTATGTATGTTAGCATGCGCCACGCTTAAATGGAACTTTGAGTGTTACCAAGTGCCACACTTACATGGAATCATGATCCCTGGCCTGCCTCACATCTATGTAGGATATTAAAGTCTAGCATATGCCACACTCAAATGGAACAGTATGATAGACATAATTGCAAGGGCAGCGATGCCAAATAACCAATCCGCTAACAATTTCACCCCTCTGCATACACCTCTCAAATTCTAACCAAACACAACCACAAACCTACAACACAACAATCTGCACAAACTTCACTACACTGCAACAACAAAGCAAACCACACATAGACTCGCACAACAGTACACGACGACTACCGACCATAAAACACCCTAAGCCCAAACAATGGACCCACCGGGCTGAGGCTGCCAACAGCACATCACTGCTCTCTTGCAATTTTCCAGCTCATTCCCACTAACTCACCCCCCCTCCCTTTTTCAGATCCGCCAAAGCGCCAGGGGACCACTCCGGTGGTGATAGTGCACGGTACAAATTTCCTTTAACATTAACATTCAGAGCCAGACCCTTTCCCCCTACAGCTGCTCCTCATGATAGAGTGCTGGACCTAGTGTTGGCAATCTTCAGGGCCCCGCCCTCCAACAAATGTCACCGCAATTGTCAAAGAAAATTCGCTTCACTCAGGGCCTTACCAGGGGCCCCGGGGCATTACCTGAGTCGGTAATGCCCCTGCCGCTCGGGTTCTATTGCTTAATTAGAATAAGACAAGAGGCGAACAAGAAGGGCAGAAAGAGTAATCAAGTTAGAGACAGTTGAAACCTTGAAGAATCCAGCATCGGAACTGTGGGATTTGACAAGAGCAGTTCCCACGAATGATCTAAGGAGACTTTATTGAACTGAACTTGGTGAAGAGCCAACTCCCAGGATAAGGGAGCCTTTCTCCTGTACTTTGGTTGTTCTAATAGTGGTAGGGTCAGGATAGGTTACTTTGGACAGTGGAATGATCTTGATTTGGACGCTCACTGATGACTGACGGGCACCTCAGTTAGTTTTGTTAGGTCCTTAGTATAGGCAAAGTTGGGAGTTTTCACCTTTCCTTTAATAACCATCAACAGTGAGATGGAAAATCAGAGCCTGTTCTCTCCCGACCTGCCACAGTTTGCTCTGCCTAGCTGCTTAGTCCTTCACTCTGTCATGAGGAGTATGTTGGATAGTCCTCAGGGTGTCCTGCTGCTTTCCAGGCAGTACCCTCTCCTCTCACTGACCCCCACAGGGCTCCACACTGCGTCTCCCACTTTGAGCTGCTCAGTGTGGTGTCACGTGTCCCGGAATAGCAGGGTCACGTGACACTACGGGCGGATGCAGTAATAAAGGCATCACCGGAACTGGCGTCTGAACGCCAGTCCGGGTTTAGGCATCGATACCTGTGGTCCCGTGTGTTTATTGCTGCGCAGCTCCCGCGACAGCCTTACGGTCACGGAGCGAGAGCCCCGCTCCGTGTCAGTCACGCCTGCTGAGCCTGCAGGCCTATCATCACACTGGCGACGAGGCGGTGAGTGGGTTGCGAGCCCCGACAACAACGGAGGCCATCGCACCCACGGACCCGCGTTTGTACGATCGCGGAGCCGGCAAGACTTCAACGCCGGCCCCGCCCACCATCACGTTCAACTTCCAGTGGCGGCGGAGAGTAGGCCCAGGGCCCCAACAAGAAAAAAAAAAAAAAAAAAAAAAACAACAGCATTTCTGGTAACACCCCAGGCAGCAGCCCCCAGCCCTGGCAGCTGCATCCAACAGAAACCACTACCCCACGATAAGTGGAAAAGGCAATCAACGCAGGATAACCCACGGCCTACCCTGCCAGGACGCCGTACGTGGGACCACGCGCTGCACGCTCACCAGGCCCAACTGCCAACACACGGTAAGCTGCAACACAGCGCCGTAACGCCGCACAACACACCATGTCCGACCCGACGTCCAGCCCATCAGAGACCAGCGCCAGGTCCACGTCGAGAAGGAGCCTCACCGAGGAACGCACTGACCCCTCGCTAACCACGTTCATGCCGCCTTTCGACCCGTTTACCAATGGAGCAGCCATCAGATGGGAAATATGGTTACAACAGTTCGAGATGCACCTCGACGCGAGAGATATCACTACGCCCAAAAAGATGCGCACTTTTCTCCTCCTCAACATAGGATCTGCCGCCCTGCGCCTATTCAACGCCACACCAAACAGAGGTACTGATGCCAACTACGCTGCAGCCAAAGCTGCCCTCTCCAACATGTTCAAACCAGACCTCAACCCCGACTACGAGAGGTTTCACTTCTGCATGGCGAGGCAGCGGGAAAAAGAGACAGTGGACAAGTTTCACGCTCGCCTTCGCGAAATGGCTGTAGGCTGCGAATTTCCAGACGAGGAATTCCCCATCCGCCTCCAGATTATCAACGGCATCTCGTCCGAGAAGCTGAGGAGGGCGATACTATCAGAGAAGAATGTAAGGCTATCACGCATCCTCGAGATGGCAAGACTCCGCGAGCAAACAGAGGACCAAGTAGCAGTAATGGAAGCGGCCATTCAGAGGCTACCGCTTGACAACCCTGGACCAACAGAAGATGTAGCGGCCATCTCCCGACACCAGGGCACCCGCCCGAAACAAAACACAAGAATGCAACCACCGCAAAGGCGCGACCAATCGTGCAAGTGGTGCGGAGGCCCATGGCATAAAGGGGATTCCTGCCCAGCGTGGGGGTCAACATGCAGAAAATGCAACCGTCTGAACCATTACGCCATTACGCCGCAGTCTGCCTAAATCCACCGAACAAGAACGACCGGGACGCAGACTCGCGGCCACCACAAGAACCACGCAGGAGATTCGCGCCCAAAGAGCCCCGCCAACCAACGCGGAGAGGGAAAGCTAGGGCAGTCGACGAATCACACAGATCCCAAACCACGAGCGAAAGCGACGAAAGTAACAGCGACTCATCCCCCGAAAGGCAAGACAAAGAAAGGAGAAAGAAAGGGAAGAGGCGAATACACCGAGTGCACCTAATATCGGCAGTGGACCCACGGAAATCACGACAGAAGAGGAGACCAACATGCACCATCCTCTCCAATGGAGACCCACTGAAAGTTATCATTGACACCGGTGCCACAGTAAATGTCATGCCCGTGACTGCATTCAACAGTCTCAACCCCAGACCAGAACTCTTGAAGAGGAAAGTCAGGCTATACGCCTATGGATCAAAGAAACCCCTACCTGTGCGAGGATCATTCAAATCCAATTTCGCTCACAGTAACGCCAGCTGCCGAGCCCGAATCTACGTGGTGGACGCCGGGTGCGAAACCCTCCTAAGCTGTAAAACAGCCGAAAAGCTGGAGCTGATACACTTCGCCTTCAGTGCGCAACACGATGAACTACACGACCTCCTAGGGCGACATAAAAAGCTGTTCCGAGGCATCGGACGCCTAAAAGGGAGAACGGTCAAGCTGCACATAGATCCCACCATCGAACCCAAAGCCATACGGCACAGGCGAATCCCATTCCACCTGAGAGAAGCCGTGGAAAAGGAACTACTCAAGCTCGAAAACGCAGGGATCATTGAGAAGACGTCTGGACCAACCCCGTGGGTTTCGCCGATGGTAGTGGCCCAGAAACCAAAACAACCAGGTGCAGTGAGGATTTGCATCGACATGCGGCTCCCCAACATAGCTATCGGTCGTGAGCGCCATGTCACTCCCACCATCGACGAGCTCATTGTAGATCTCACGGGGGCGACGATCTTCAGCAAGCTCGACCTCCGGTCCGGCTATCATCAGCTAAAACTATCAAAAGAGTCCAGATACATCACAACATTTTCGTCCCATCTTGGCCTGATGCGATACAAGAGACTCAACTTCGGGATATCTTCGGCGGCGGAAGTATTCCAGCATGAGATCCGGAAAGTCATCACAGGCCTCGAGGGAGCAACCAACATCAGTGACGACATCCTTGTATATGCGTCAAACAAAGACGACCACCACCAACGCTTAGCAGCAGTCCTAAAGAGACTCGAAGAGGCCGGTCTGACCCTCAACGCAGACAAATGTGAATTCAACAAAAGGGAACTCTGTTTCTTCGGATACATCTTCAGTGTGGCAGGAGTGTCCCCAGACCCATCAAAGGTACAGGACATAAAAGAATTCGAACCACCACAATCAGCCTCAGAGGTGAGAAGCTTTATGGGAATGGCCACATACTGTGCCCGATTTATCCCTGATCTTGCAAGCATCGCCAGCCCACTCAGGGAGCTAACCAAGAAAGATCAAAAGTGGGAGTGGACGGAGGTTCACCAACAGGCTTTTCAACAAATAAAAGACTCCCTGTCCGCCTCCACCACCATGGCGTTTTTCAACGTAGACCGACAGACCGAACTTCTTGTTGACGCCAGCCCAGTTGGCCTAGGAGCCGTGCTGACCCAAACAGATAAAGATGGCACGATATTTCCAATCGCGTTTGCCAGCAGAGCCCTCACCAAACCTGAACTAAATTATGCCCACATCGAGAAGGAAGACCTAGCCATTCTGTGGGGATGTCGCCACTTTAAGGTCTACCTGTTAGGAAAACAGGCGAAGGTTTTCACCGACCACAAGCCCCTTGTCCCGATATTCCGAGGCTCCGCCCCACATCCGCCCGCCCGCATTGAGAAGTGGATGTTGCAGCTTCAACCCTACAACATTGAAGTAGAATACCGCCCAGGTTCAGATAATCCGGCGGACTACCTGTCCCGCCACCCGCGGCCAGCCACCGACAAAGAACAGCGCCACGCAACAGAAACGGACGAACACGTCTGCCACGTGATAGCATGCGCCCGACCACGAGCCTTGACACTGCAGGAAGTGGTACAAGAAACAGCGGAGGACACAGTCTTAAAACATACGGCCGCAGCCATACAGTCAGGCAACTGGAAAACGTACCTCATGTCAATGTCTCACCGAACAAACACTGCCCAAGCCAAACTCAGAGCCCCGTTCAGTATCAGACATGAACTGTCTGTGGCCCCTGAGGGAGTAATACTGAAAGGACACAGGATCATACTACCAGAATCCCTTGAGGACAGAGCGCTCAAGCTGGCCCACAGTGGACACCAAGGGATTGTCAAGTCGACCGCCTACCTAAAGTCCCGAATGTGGATGCCAAACATGCACCAGAGAATTACAGAACTCGTAGAATCCTGCACGGCATGCCAAGCCTCACGGAGACCAGCAAACCCAGAACCACTCAGCTGCGCCCCCCGAAGCCGAAGACGATTGGAGGCCGTCAGCATGGACCACTGCACCATCGCTGGAGAAGGATACCTGCTAGAAGTGATAGATGAGTTTAGCAGATACCCGGAAGTAGAGCATGTCGCCTCGACGAATGCAGAAACCACCATCCTCACACTGGAGAAAATATTCGCCACCCATGGCATTCCCAAGAAAATGAAGAGTGACAATGGCCCATCGTTTGTCAGTCAAGAACTAAGGGAATTTTTCAAAGAGGTCAACGTCAAACATCAACGCATCACCCCAAGATGGCCTCAGGCAAACGGTGACGCAGATCATCAGGATCGCCAAGGAACAAGGGCACCCCTGGTTGAAGGCTGTATATCGGTTTCTGAGGACACACCGACAAACCCCACACTCAGCCACAGGGGTCAGCCCGGCGGCCCTCATGTTCGGAGTTCCCATCCAGGCAGAGCTACCGATACACCCAGACTGGACAGCGCCAGACCCAGATATCGGGATGGAAGCAAGACGGGAAAGACACAATGAGCGAGAAAGCATTGCTCGACGAGCACACCACAGAGACATAAACCCGGGGGACACAGTCCTCGTCGGAACCGGGCACCACCGAAGAAAATGTCCCTCAACTTTGAAGCGCGCCCGTGGACTGTCGCGACCACCAACCACAACATGATTACGGCAACCCGCGGAAAAGAGACGGTAACCAGGAACGTCTCCCATTTCAGGAAAGTGCCCCCAGAAATGTGGGAAGAACAACGGTCACCCCAGAGGGAGGAAGTAGTACACCCACCTCAAACACCCACGCCACAGCAGACCATCGAAGTGCCGGAAGGAGGAAGTGGTGAAGTGGAGGCCGCCACGGAAAACGCGCCACGAGAGAGAAGCACCCGATACAGTCTGAGAGAAAGGCCCAAACCATCTTCCCGCCTTCAAGGATATGTAGTAGACGAAATATACCAAGGAAGACGACAGCAGAGGCAGAGACATTCACTCACCCAGAAGTAAGACTCTATGTAAAATGTTATGTTAACTCATGGGAGTCTCACCTCCAATTTGGGGAGGAATGTGGTGTCACGTGTCCCGGAATAGCAGGGTCACGTGACACTACGGGCGGATGCAGTAATAAAGGCATCACCGGAACTGGCGTCTGAACGCCAGTCCGGGTTTAGGCATCGATACCTGTGGTCCCATGTGTTTATTGCTGCGCAGCTCCCACGCCCCGCGACAGCCTTACGGTCACGGAGCGAGAGCCCCGCTCCGTGTCAGTCACGCCTGCTGAGCCTGCAGGCCTATCATCACACTCAGTAGCTCCTGCTCTGCCTAGCTGCTTAGTCCTTCACTCTGTCATGAGGAGTATGTTGGATAGTCCTCAGGGTGTCCTGCTGCTCTCCAGGCAGTACCCCCTCCTCTCAATGACCCCCACAGGGTTCCACACTGCGTCTCCCACTCTGAGCTGCTCGGTAGCTCTTGCTCTGCCTAGCTGCTTAGTCCTTCACTCTGTCATGAGGAGTGGGGTTCATACTCCCCAGGGTGTCCTGCTGCTCTCCAGGCAGTACCCGCTCCTCTCACTGACCCCCAAAGGGCTCCACACTGCGTCTCCCACTCTGAGGTGCTTGGTAGCTCTTGCTCTGCCTAGCTGCTTAGTGTTTCACTCTGTCATGAGGAGTGGAGTTCATACTCCTCAGGGTGTCCTGCTGCTCTCCAGGCAGTACCCCCTCCTCTCACTGACCCCCACAGGGCTCCACACTGCGTCTCCCACCCTGAGCTGCTTGGTAGCTCCTGCTCTGCCTACCTGCTTAGTCCTTCACTCTGTCATGAGGAGTATGTTGGATAGTCCTCAGGGAGTCCTGCTGCTCTCCAGGCAGTACCCCCTCCTCTCACTGACCCCCACAGGGCTCCACACTGCGTCTCCCACTCTGTGCTGCTTGGTAGCTCTTGCTCTGCCTAGCTGCTTAGTCCTTCACTCTGTCATGACGAGTGGGGTTCATACTCCCCAGGGTTTCCTGCTGCTCTCCAGGCAGTACCCCCTCCTCTCACTGACCCCCACAGGGCTCCACACTGCGTCTCCCACTCTGTGCTGCTTGGTAGCTCTTGCTCTGCCTAGCTGCTTAGTCCTTCACTCTGTCATGACGAGTGGGGTTCATACTCCCCAGGGTTTCCTGCTGCTCTCCAGGCAGTACCCCCTCCTCTCACTGACCCCCACAGGGCTCCACATTGCGTCTCCCACTCTGAGCTGCTTGGTAACGCCTGCTCTGCCTAGCTGCTTAGTTCTTCACTCTGTCATGATATGTGGGGTTCATACTCCCCAGGCATTATCCCCCTCTCTCACTGCCGCCCTGCAATCGGGGACTGCCTGTAAACGATGCCAACAGCCGAGAGCTGCCCCACATTCCTTTTGAAAGATTTTGGGGCGGAAGCTGGTAGGAAAATGCACATAAAGACATTGGGCCTCATTACGACCCTGGCGGAAAGTGACTGACCGGACCGCAACAGCGTAAATAGCGTTTCCGCCATTGCACGAAGGAGCAAAGTGCGGCCAATCACGACCCATCGGGCACGAGCATTACGCCATGGCGGAATCCGAAAGGCTGCGATGGCGGAAATGACCCCAAAACGGCCCTTACCGCCGCCGTACGCTGCACCAGGTGCAATACCGCCACCCATCTTAGCGGTCACCGTAATGAGCGGTCACCGTAACGAGCGTGCACCGCAAATTACGGCCACCGTAAATATACGGAAACGGAAGTAAAAGCATGTGGCCGGAACGGGAAACAGCACGCCGCACAACTATAAAATCCGAATCCCAACACAACCATAAAAAATCCGACCCTGACACACATCCCAACCCGTTAGCAACCCCAGTTAAAAAAATAAATATGGGAAAGGTAGCCAAGAAAGCGTGTGACCGCAAGCGGCAGGTACACTTCTCCCGAGAGGAACTGACCCTGCTCACCGAGACCCTCCAGGAAAATTCCGCCGTCGTCTTCTCCAGTCAAATGACCAGGACGGCCCTTGCCAACAAGAAGGCCATATGGGCCCTGGTGGCACAGCGCGTAAGTGCGGTGGGGACAACACCCCGCACGCCACAGCAATGTCGCAAGCGGTGGGACGACCTGCGGATCCGCGTACGCAGCATACTTTCTGCGAACAGGAACATCGCCACAGCTACCGGGGGGGGTTCAGAGTCGCCCATCAAGTTGACCCCCTGGGAGGAAATCTGCGCCTCCACCATAGGAATGGAGAGCATAGAGGGAGTCGGAGGGATGGAGAAAGGAGTGCCGACATCCGGAGAATCAGGTAGGTTGGCCAAGAGAAACAATGCGAAATCCACAAACCACGAACATGTGCAGTACCATGTGACCCCATAGTGCAATACATACTTTGCCCTGACAGCGCCCTCTAAAAGTCAGAATGAACAAACAAATCAATCAAGAAGCCATAAACAACCCCTACATGTGCAGCATGCACCCCCTAACTGCATGCAGCCAAATGAATGCATCCTCAATCCACACTAAAATGAGACCACCTCCAAGGCCCAGTCCCAAATCAGCCTCATGTACCACCCCAATGCATTTGATACGTTGCCATTCCAAATCCGACAGACCCATAACTAACGCTCGCCCCTCTTTACTCCACCACAGGGTCCGATACCAACGACGAGCTGCAGGACACCCCTACCAGCACGCCTGCAAAGAGGGCCAGGACCAACGTCCCAAGAGCCTCCACCTCAGGTGCAAGGATCAAGACACGGCAGCAGCAGGAATCAAGTGGCAGCACACTGGAGGGGACTGCAACAGGCACCCCAGCAGCCAGCAAGTCCACAACCCCAGCACCACAGGTCCCCCCAAAGAACGTATCTGATGGCACTGCCTCTGGTGGTAGCAGCACCATAGGTGACACAGCTGTCATGCCAGCATGCTCCGACACGGAAAACAGTGCTGGCGACGTAGGTACCATCCATGACCTTTCCCAATCCCCCTGCATGTTCCATCCCCTACACCATGACGAAACCACGCAGGGGCACCCTGAAGACGACGACTGGCCAACCCCCACAAGTCCTGTGCCAAGGCAACATGTGTTGAGCAGCCCCCCTGTCACACCACCGCAAATGTCCATGGCCCAGCAGAGGCAACAGTCCCTCGACCTGCTGATCGAGCAACAGCAGGAAGCGTCCACGCTACTCAAGGACCATGCAAATGAATGCGGGGGTTCCAGGGCAGCCATGGAAACATCCACCGAGACACTCAGGGCACAAATAGAGAAAAGTAGTGAGAGCCTCAGGGGAGAAATGGAGAGAAGCACCGAGAGCCTGAGAGCACAAATGGAGAAAAGCACCGAGAGCCTGAGGGGGGAACTGCATGCGACGTCCAAAGACGTTTGTGCTGAACTTGCTGCTGTGCGCCGTGTGCTCTCGGAGCTCTCACAAACCCTCAGAGACATGCATGGACGCGAGCAGGCAGAGACATCATCCGTGGCAAGTTCCGTCCAGGGCAGCCCCCAACGCAGATCTGGCAGGAACCTGCGCTCCACGGGCAGGGGTGCCCCTGATACCCGTAGAGGGGGCTTGCAATAGCGTCTACCCACGGACAGCATGCATATTTGGACACTGGTGTTGGGGGGGGAGGTAGTAGGGTGGAGGGGGTGTGTTGGGCTTCACTGGGTGGCGGGTCCATAGGGTGTATAAATCAAATCACATTAACAATACAGCACCTCATTATCATCCAATGACATGTGTGGACATTGATATTTGCGTACGAGGCCTTCATAGGCGTACAGTCCACAATGTGCCTGTACTACACACACACAGTGCCACAGGTCCCCTTTCCGTGTAATAGGCACCATGCGTGGTTGCTAGAAGCATGCATCTATGATGCTCTGTCGGATTGCACGTACATCCTGTGCCTCATGGACTCCTTGAGGTGCCTCCACATCCCCACCCTCATCATCATCATCATCTTCAGGTGCATGCAGTACAGCGTCAGGGGGCATGGGCACATTCCTACGTATGCACATGTTGTGCAGCATGACACATGCCATGACCATCTTAGAAACCTTCTCATGGCTGTACATGAGTGCCCCGCCAGACCTGCTGAGGCTGCGGAAACGAGCCTTCAGTAGGCCGAATGCCTGTTCAATGACCACACGGGTACGTGAGTGGGCATGGTTGTAGTCCTCCTCATGCTCGTTCTGTGGGTTCCGGATTGGTGTAAGGAGCCATCTCTTCAGTGGATACCCGGCATCACCTGTATGAGACGAATAAAGGGTGTCAGTGGAATGATAGTGCTAAGTAGCCCCCCCCCCCCCCTGCAAGGTCATAGACGCATCAAATGGGCCACGATGTCATGCATGGAATGAGACTCACCGAGTAGCCAGGATCTGTGCCCTGCGTGTCGCTCCATGTAGCGTGGTATTCTTGTGTTCCTCAGGACCATAGAATCATGGGTAGATCCAGGAAATCTGGCACAACAATGCGTAAATATCTTGTTGGAGTCACACACCATTTGCACATTGATTGAATGAAATTGTTTCCGGTTGCGGTACTGGACCTCCATGGCATGTGGGACAACCAATTCAACATGGGTGCAGTCGATGGCACCAATGCAACCCGGGATGCCGCCAAGTGCATGGAATCCCACTTTAGCGTTGGTAATCTCCTGGTACGTGCGTGGTAGTGTGATGTGGTCGTCGGCGTGCTTCAGGAGGGCATCGTGCACTTGGAAGAGTGTCCGTGAGAACAGTGGCTGTGAAATGCCATGCAACTGTCCCACTGTGTGCTGGTAGGTGCCTGTGGCCAGGAAGTGGAGTGCAGACACCACCTTCAGTAGGGGTGGGATGGCGGTTGGGCTATCTATCATGCTCACGAGGTCAGCATGTGTCATGTCCACAATGGCGATTATGGTGTCCCGGTCCAAACGGTAGAGGGTGTGGATCTGCTCAGCAGTGAGGTTGAACGGATCGGCTCGGAGGCGTGGGATTGCGGGCCGCCTGCGTGGTGGTAGTGGCAGTGCTTGTGGGCCTTGCTGACCCTGCCTTGCCCTCCTCCTCCTCCTTCTCCTCCGTCTCCCCTGTGCGCCCGGTTGTTGTACCTGTTGTTGTTCGTCGTCTTCTTGTAGTTGTAGCACTTGCAGTGCTATCTGGTACCCCAGGCCCAACATCGCTAGTCCTGCCGGTAGCATTTTGGAGTGGGAGTGGTTGTGGGAGGGGTTTGGGTCTGCAATATATGTGCTGTCGGCCTGTATGGCCTCCACCTGTGCTGATTGAATGAATCTGTGGCAGATGCAATCCCTTCTGGCCGAGCACGTCCCGCACGTAAGGCTGCATTTGGCCGCATGGCATCTTGGGATTGGAATCATGTATCAAATCCCGATGGCAGTGTGATGTACTTTGACTGATTTTCATGCTATGCTCCCATTGTTACACATGCTATGATTGCAGCCGCTTACATACCTGTGAAGAGTCAGTGGTATGTAGGGCTCGATCGATGGCCGACCCTCATGCAGCACAGTAACGTACTTCACCGACGGGCGTGGCGTGCCATTTGTGATTGCAGCCAGTTAGCATCATGACACACAGCCGCACTACATTGATGTAATTGTGAATGCAAGCGTTCACAGAAGCCTTTTCGACGTAATGTTGCAAGTGAGGAATTCGAAGGCCAGCATTTTGGGTTTTGAAGTAGCGGCGAGGATACGCCCACAGGTCTGGCTGGAAATGTAACGTTCTATTGTAGAATGTCCTTGGGACATGGCCCATAACGAGCAGGCAATGAATGATATGAATTGAATGGGATGCGCAACAGCGTAGTGGACGATAAGGCAGGACGTTCCCAAATCCATCTTGCTTCACAACACTACAGATCCGGCCAGGGGCACAGTGGTTTTTGCGGACTGCATTACGCACAGACGCGATGGAAGTTTCACATATTATGTGAGTGAATATTCATGCGTTTTCATTGCGGGATGAGGGAATGATGTGTGGATGCATGGACTGATGATTCCGTTTAGGGTCTGCCATGTACATGGGTTTTTTGATTCACTCCCCTTCCCCTGCGTTATGTGATGCAAGGCTGCCATAGTGGGACATACGTCTATCTGCCCTTGTCGGATCCTCCCTGTCTCGACGCGCCTTCATACACTTGTGTCTAGGCACGTTACTAATCCCATGTCATGGGTTCTATCTTGACGGACGCATGCACAGTAACCGACGTTGAGAATGGTGTATTTAGCTCGATTGGTTTCGTTATGATTCGATACTGATTTAGGGGTGTGTATATTCCTTTGGAGTGGGCTAGCATGCATATGGGTGTGGATTTGGTGTGTTGAATGAAGATTGTAATGCATCATGAGTCCCGTAATGCAATCGGTTAATTTGTGTTTCTTTTGGGTGACAGGTATCTCCTGCCCTATTGCAGATGCCATCTCTACGCCACTCCTCCAGATGGTTTTTACTCTCGACTCCTGCAGCTTCGGGTGAATCAGTGGAGCACCATTTCGATCTTATGGGACGATCGCCAATGGGCCACATGCCCTTACGCTGTACTGGTGGCTAGGTGCAACATTTCGGCCTTTCAGCTCGACTAGTGCCTGCCTCATGGGACGGACCTGCGGTTCTTGCCGCTTCCATGTTGCCTTTTGGAACGTTGATGTAGGCCCTGTGTGCCATGATGGTACAGGGCGTCACACAAGTGGAAGCCGGTCAATTATTGCAGATGCAGCCCTCGGTGATGATGGTTGTTTTGGTGGTATTTTGCAAATTGCTGTGGGGCCTTTGTCATTTGGATGTGCATTTAAATTGTATTCCGATATTTGTCGTGTTGCGTTGTTCTTTGCAGGTGATGTGGCGATTTTCGCTTTGTGGCGGTATGTATTGCGTGATGATCTGCATTGTGTTCCGCCTTCTGAGTTGAGTTGTGTGGTACAGTACTGGCCGCGTTTGCCTACGTAGCACAGTATGGTCACGGATAGGGGCTGCCATTGTGACTGTTTACATGATGTGCTGTTCAGGGGCGGGGGATTGGCTTTTGGCCGACTGGTGCCTGTCAGCCAGGTCGATTGGTGGAATGATGGGTTGTTCAGAATGTGGCTGGTCACAGGTGACTGTGTTTGCGTGCGTTTGTTGGAGGGGGACTGGGGTCATGTCCATTGGAATAGCTTCTGTATTGATGCCATCTGTGCCCTGCAGCTCCCATCGGCCCCTCTTGGGATGAGCCTGGCTGCTCAGTCACTCTGCCGACTTGTGTGGTACATGCTTCTGCTGATGGTTGGTTTGTTTACTGGCATGAGTACAGGGCTGGTGCAATCCCCCTCAGGATGCTGTTTTGGATGTTGCCTTGCGCTGGTGGCAAGCGATGGGGGACTACTGTTGTTTTGTGTCATGTGTTCTTGATTTTCATTTTGATGTATTGTACCTTCACATGCCTGTGCTGCGTCAGTACGGCTATGGTGACATGCCGTACATGGATGCCCACTCACGGGGCGCTTTGAGCCCCTGCATGCTTTTCTACGTTGGCATGCATGGGTGAATTGTGGATTTCACTGGTTGCATAGTGTGGGTACATTGCGCCTGCCAGGAGTTGTGCAATGAGGCCAGGGAGTGGAGTACAGGCACTCAGTGGGCCATTTACGGTTGGTTCGCGTTGCCGTATTTCTCGCCATGGCGGAATGGTACTTTACGACGTGCTTGATGGCGTTCAGTACATGTCCGCTAGGGTCAGAATTCGCGTACCGTTGCGCCATGGCGGTGATTCCGGTTTTGCAAGGCGCGCGTGCGCGTACTTGGTGCAGTTAGCGTTGCCGTTCACTGCGGTGTCGCTAATGGCATCGTACTTTACGGTGACGGGTCATGATCGCAACGAGCGGTGTTCGATGGCGGTATTGCATTTCCGCCATCATTTTTCCATTTCCGCAAGGGTCGTAATGAGGCCCATTAAAATGAATGTTCCACAGGGAGACATGGACTCCCTAAAAAGGTGCTTTCCAGTAGGGCACCTGTTCTGGGAAGACGATGAAGGCATATTTGCAGACCCTGGCCCACTGAGCGTGCAAGCCGGCGAGGGGATAGCTTTAATGTTGAGAGCAAACATTATATTCCAGGTGAAACTAATATTGTACTTCCCCCTGGCTGCTCGTTAATGGCGCAGTCTGCATACGCCGCGGCTTAAATGAAGGGAAGATGTATCCAGAGGCGCACCCACCAATAGCACGTGCTAAATCCAGCTTGAAGACAGCCATTCAGTAAGTTAGGCGCCTTCTTGCACACACTGAACCAATGCTGGGCATTATTAAGCTATGTGAATTGGAGGAGCATGGCTGTTTCATTCCGTTGCCACATTAAAGGAAGTTGCTTCAACATAATAGGAGGAGATGGAAAGCTAAGGGGGGCCAATATACGAGCCCGGGCCGTGCCCCTGCAACATTAGCCCTGAAGCGGCCTGGGAAAGCGGCCAGGATATCTCTGATGGAGGCAGTCCCGCGAGAGGCGAAAGGGAGAATCCATCCGGGCCGAGCGGTGGCATCTGAGATAATTGACTTGAGGCTGCCACAGGGTCACACCAAGCTGCTTGCAGAGAGCGGCTATTACAAAGCAACAACACCTTTAATGCTGGCATCAACATACTTGGCAGAGATTTGAGGGAGAAGCCCCGGCGACAGATACACAAGGGACATGACAGTGACAACGAGAAATCCCAAAATGGAGGAGGCACCCCGATAACCCAGGTGGTGTCCTCCTCCTAATCTACCCCCTCCTCTGGATGCAGGGGAAGTACCTGCAAGAAGCGCGGCAAAGCGGGGGAAAGCCCGCGAAGGGCAACAAAGGAAAGGGGCTACCCCTTTATAACGAGCGGGCTTCCCACTGCAGGCAGGATCCAGCCTTGGCAGGGGACGCCCGCCCGCCAACAGAGGACTTTGTTTTTCCACCCACCCACCCTACAAACAGGACGAGCAAAGAGGCCTGATCGTCGATGTCGCAGGACGACAGGCGGTGTGGCGGTGTTTGGGCAACCAAACACAAGAGACAGACTCCGGATGAGCCAGGAGAAAGCTGGAAGGGCCTTCGCTCTTCTCAGACCAGCGCCCCTTGGGAGCCTAAACAGCAGGGGCGTCTAGGGGAACAACAAGGGCTCAGCTTCCCCCAAGGAAACGGCGCTCTCCCTGCCCAGGAACACCCACATGGGCAGGCGAGGCTCAGCTGCAAAGGGTTGGTAGAGTTAGGCCTATAATGGACTTTGGAAGGAAAGGGGGAAGCAGGTTTTGGACACGGAGCAGTCGCCGCATCTTCAGAATTATTTCCACTAATATGTGCAGTGTGTTGTTATGATATTGTGGAAAATAAATCTGCAGCTTTTTTATGCCAAAAAACGAAGCAAGACTCATTCTACGCATTTCTGCGGGGAAAGAAGAATGAGTTATTGCTATGTAATGGGTTGAAAATGGACGGATGCACGGGTTATAGCTTGCGAGTACAGGGCCCTCGGTAGAGTAAGCCATAAAAGCCTGGAGGCCCACTCTGGCCCCTGGCGAAGGTATCACAAACAACGAGCCTGCCCAAGGGGATAGCTGCGCTATGGCCCCATGTTACATGGCCTGAGCATGTAGGGGAGGCGCCCTGGACAATATAGCATTAAGGACTTTCACAGAAGCGCCACGTACGCAGGAAGCATCCGGGGTCCGCTCGAAAGAAGGCAGTTTGTCTGAATGGCTCCAAAGTCAGCCAAAACTAAAGCAAACCAACCAACCTTGGATGGTTTTGCGAGAACTAAGCAACAGCATCCGGAGGAAACATGGAACCGGTGCTAGAGAAAGAAGGGGGTGCCATGGACTTAACACAACCAAGTTATGCTGCAATAGCAGACTTAAAAACCGTATTGGGGTCACAGATAGAAGCGGTGCAACTGGATGTTGGGTTGTTGCGCCAGGATGTGCGAAGCTTTGTGTAGGGTACTACCATGCTCGAGTTACAGGTGAAAGAGAATTCAGCGGCGCTCCGAAAAAACGGCTGTGGATGTACATGTTCTGCAGCAGAAGGTCAGCCTCTTGGAGAACAGAGTGGAGGAGGCAGAGGGACTGGACCGGACAAACAATTTTCGCATTCTTGGCCTACCTGAGTGGGAAGAATGCGCAGACCCGACAACGTATGTAGAGAACCTACTACTCCAGGAAATTGGCCCCGGGAACCTCACACAGGGCTTTAAAATCGAGAGGGCGCATAGGATACTAGCTAGGCGCCCCCAGCCAGGAGCCCCTACGAGAGCGATCATCGATAACGTTCTGAATTATAAAGACAGGGAGAAAATATTGACCTTCTCCCGGCAAGGCAGAGAACTGAAGAGAGCCTCGGCAGACCTGTCGGGTTACCCTGATTATAAGTTTCAAGTTCAAAGGGCCACAATTTACAGTGGCTAAGACTAGGCACCGTACAGCCAGGCATGGCTTAAAATCATATATAAAAACAAGACCTGGTTCTTTGACCTTTCAGAGGAGGCACAGGTGGACAGAGAGAAGAAAGGATCCTGCGGAAAAGATGGGGAGGACAACGAGAGAAAACACGAAGGAAGTTTTACCCAACCCGAGGCTAGTAATAATTAAGGTACTTTGAACTGCAGGCAATGTACAGTTGGGTGCTCGGACGGAACTTCAATTAAACAAACATTCTCTGACCAGACCACCCTGCGTAACAGATTATAGATGCATGCAATTGGTTTTTGTTTTTCTTTCTTTTTCTTTTTTTGTCTTACATATGGTGGGTTTTAGCAACGGTTAATGCTTTATAACAAAGAAGAGGAGACTGTTCTTACGGCTGTGACCACCACACCCTTCAAGTTCTTTTGTGTGAGGGCACTTGTTTTTTTGCCCAACTGCTGTGCACTGGCACCTGGCAGGACTGCTTGGGGCAAATGCGGGAAGCAGACAAGCCCGAGCAAGGGTAACAAGACTGGGCAGTTGTTTCTAGTTGGGAAGGTTGGGGATGTTTGGTGAGAGGGGGGATGGCCTGCAGGAATGTTGAAGGAAAATGACAGCACGACATTCGAGGTTGGAGCACAAAAAGTGGGGAAGGGGAAGTCTGGTGTGGTGTTGGGAGCGGTAGAGCTATTTGTAGAAGACAGATGCAACTGGCTGGAACTGTGAATGTTCTCACCTGGAATGTAAGGGGGTTGAATGCTTATGGAAAGAGGAATAGAGTGTACTTGTACCTCCAGAGATGTAAAGTGGACATTGCCATGCTACAGGAGACACACATCACGCCTGAAAAACAGGCATTGTAAGCGGGTAATGGAGAGGGCAAGTATTTGGTTCCCCATACTCCGCCTATGCTCAAGGGGTCCTGATATGGATAGCAATCACAGCACTTGCAGGGGTCCCCTTCCCCAAGCTTCATTCGCATTCATTAGGGGTTTCCTTCCCCTAACTTATTTCACATGCCAGGTCTCCGTGACTTGGGTTTCGACCTTTCACTGACGTCGAAGACCTTTGAGTGTGGGAGGTTTTTTCATAGACCTCTGCAGGACCACTTCGACTTTCACTTCAACTCTCCCTTATGTCATTTCCCCCTGTGTCTCTTGGTCTCGGTAGTCCATAACACAATCAGAAATGTTCAAAGAAATCCTTCTCTTAAAGCATTCACTTTTTAACTTCCCCTTTCAATGGCATTAATCTTGACCATTGCGCATTTCAAAATCCGTTCACTTTGTCGCTTTATAACAAGACATCAAACATTTAGCTGAGACTTTCGAGTGGGCTATTACCTTTCAGCGGACCACTCCACTACTCTGCATCACTGGCTTCACAGTTATCAGTAAGTTTAAAGTTTTCTACTGGTTTGCTTTCTTTCGTCTCTCATCAGCACACGCACAACCTTCAATTGTGAGATACACTGTTGCGGCTTCAAACTTTCCCTGACACAAACCGTCCTTTCATGTCTTTCGCTAACTCATCGGTTGTGTGCATTCCTTTCTTTTCTCTGCAGCTTTGATTCAAGGTTGATACCACAGGCTTGGCCTCACCTCCTCAACTCTGCCGTTCACCCAGGACGGTCGCTGGCATCCTTGAAACACAATGCAGGCTTCTTCTTGTCTGGGATTTGGCTTTCTCTGAGTATCCTTCACGGTTTCCCAGAGGCAACAACTTCCTGCAGGGATCTTTAGGGTTTCTCTACCCCTCGCTCTGGTCCCTCGATCGGTCATCCTGCTCCAGTGGGTTCGCCTTCGCACTGGAAGATCTCCTCCTTCTCGTGTCTCACCTTGCTCAGAGTGTGTCTCTATGTTCCGCCTTTTTTTCCGTGTGGGGGGAGCTAATGGGTGTCAGATTTATGCAATTACGGTCAAGTGCCTGACTTTGCCTGACCTCATCAACGGGACATGTCCAATGAGATATGCAAGTGTTAACCTCTCTACTCTCAGTCCTCCTCTTCCTCAGCCCAGTGTTTGTGTAGAAAGAGGGGGGAGAAGTTGGAACATTGGAAAATCCCAGAAAATAGGATGGGATATGGACATGGGGAAAGGGAAGAATGCTGTGTCTCACCATCAGTTGCCTCTCCCCCACTCCCTGAAGATCCCACATCCAGGTGATCCTCCCGCACTGGTCCACCCCCAGGGTCTGGATCCAAAGGCAATGGCCGTGCCCTGGCACCTGAGAGAGAGATCCCCGAAGACTAGCAAGTGAGACACCCTTTGGTTTCTCACAGCGCTTAGAAACCTCTTTGGTATTACGTGCGTTCTAAATAACCAATTATAATTACAATTATTATAATTATATACTGCTGTTTTTTTTAGTTTTCTTGATTTAATACATGTATGTCCTGTTCAGTCTTGCAAGGGCCGTTTTATTAAGGGGGTGGTCTTCCAGACTCGCTCTAGGCGATGCTTGAGGGTTTCAGCGATTTGAGGGTGGAGGTGTACCAGATTCGGTGCGGGGTCGAACGTTTGGAGGGGCGACGGGATGGTGTGAGGGGAGGGGTCATAGCTTCGCAGAGCCAACAGTCTAAGAGATCGATGGAGAGATGTACTTCCTTGCGGGAGAGGTCTGAAAACGTAAGGAGGACGACGTTGGCCAGGTCTGGATTGATGATGATTTTATTCCAAAGAGGGCCGGTGTCCGGGGTGGATGAGGAGTTGGTTAACGGGGTGGGGGGGTGGAGATGGTAAAAAATATTGAAGTGTGAAAAGGATAGCGTGGTGATCAGATGAGAGGATGGGGCCTGAAAGTGGAAACTTGGTCCGATGTACAGAAAAGTGCACCATAGGTGTGTCCTGCAATGTGGGTCGGGCGTGCGATCAATTGCGTCAGACATAGAGCTTCCAGATTGCCAGTGAGGGGGCGAGTCATGGGGTTGGCGATGACATCAAACCATATGTTGAAGTCTCGTAACATACTGAGTGCAGAATGCTGGATCAGCGTAGGGAAGAGCGAGTCACAGAGAGAATCAGCAAAGTGACGATGTTAGCCAGGTGGTCAATATAGGAGAAGGAAAATATGGGTGACTGAATGGCTGAGGCGTAACTTAGACAGGAACGTTTCACATTTGGAGTCACCTGGAAGATCAGGGAGTAGCCGGGTAGAAAGGCATCATATGCGGTAGGGTAGAAATCATTGGAGAATCAAGTCTCAGTGAAGAATAGGAAGTCAGAGTTTTCAGTTTAGATGAGGTATTCATTTTTGGTGCTCAATCAGGCATTGATGAGTATGCACAAAAGAAGAAGAGTGGTTTGCTGTGTGGTAGGCTTCGGAAGAGGGAGGTGGTTGTGCATGGGGGTTTGGGGGTATGGTAGTCTGATTGTGTGGTGGGCAGTTCAAAGGTGAGAGGGGATGGGGAGTAATGGTCAGGCAAGGGTATTTTCGGGGGGGCGAGAAAAGTAATAGGGCAGGGTTGGGAGTGGGTGGAGTAGGGGAGACATGGTATCACAAGTATGACACTGTCACAATGGGTACAATATGTAAAGTCTTTATTGAAATTGTTGGGGTTGGAGAAACTCCTACTCAGCCCTATAACAAAGTTGGTAGTAGTCTCGAGAATCAAATAATAAATAACGCAGTCCTGGTGGAATCCATCAGATCAAAATGGCCTATGCTAACAAAACCTAATGCCTGCCCTATCTCTTGTACAAAAAGTGGAAAAAGGAGAAATGTATGCAAAAGGAAAAATCAGTGTTCAAATGATAAGGTGGCCGAGCCAGTTCGCCTCCCCATGTTAAGCCTCACAGAGTAGGCGATCCTTGCAGGCAGGATGACACACTCTGGCTCATTTTTCAGCACAGTACACAGTTCAAAACCGTGGATCGAGGGCCACCTGGCCCTCCACGTTAGTCTCTTTCTCTGACTTCCAAAATAATGTTTCAACCAAAATGTTCACAAAGATCCCCCTCTGCGGGCTCAGACATTTCACCACACAGTTCTTGTAGGTCCCCCTCTGTCGGGGTCAGACCTCTCGCAATAAAGTTCAACACAAAGTTGCAAAGGGGCTCCCTTCCTCAAGCTTATTATACTTCGAGTCTCCCTCAGTCGGCCTTAGACCATTTCCGGATGTCGTTGTTGTGATGCTGGAAATGCATCGGAGGAACAGGGCCTTTGTATCCTTGTCCTTTACTGCTTTTTATCGTGTGTTCTGTCGTGTTTTCCACGCAGGAGTTCATGTGGGACTCCTGGCGGTGCAGCGCTCCCTTTTGGTTTGGTGTACAGACCCATGGGATACCCTTATGGCACCCATGGGTGGGGGTACATCCCTGTGCCATGTGGGATGTATTGACCCACTAGGCTCTGCCTTGCGACATCACTGTGCTGTTTTCACCAGAACCAACAGATGGGCGCCAAAAGCCCTATGCGCGCTGAACCTCTGAATTGCGCAGTAACACCGGAAAAGTTGGCTGCCAATCTCATTTGCCTGTGTCATTGGGGAACAGGAGACCACACTGCCAAAACCTGTCATTGGGCTGCCCACAGAGGGAAATGGAACTACCTGAAAAGGCAGTGCTTCATTGCCAGGAAAAGCAGAAGTGCTCTAAAGTCAGTTTTTCCTTGGCTGTTGAAATTGCAAAATAATGGTTCCCAAACATCAGAAAAGATCCAACATCCTGGCTGGGTGTTAACCATCACCTTATTTAAGGAATCCACATAAGCGCACTATGTCAGGAAAAGCAGAATCTGTCAGAGAATAGCCACATTAAAAAGGTGCTTGCCTGGGAAAATCTGTCAGATATGGGCCCAGTACCGCTGGCCGCCTGTGTCTAAGCTGTCATTTAATTACAATGGCAGTTTAACTTGTGAATTCAAATCAAATTGTTGAAAAGAAGTGACTTGCCATCAGAAGCAATATAGGTTGCCACTATTCAATCTCCATGTTTTAAAAAGACTGGAATTAGAGATCTGTGTGAAAATGTAAAGTTTATTTTGGCAAAGACAATTTTAAACAAAGTGTGTTAAAGTTACCTCTGATGCCAGCCACAGAACTTCAAAGGCAAATTCCACAGCTTGCCCCAAACAAAAGGTACCTTCCTTTGCTCTCTGCCCCAGGAACTCTCAGTTGGATGTTAATGAAGGGGGAGGAGATTTTGCTCTGCTTCTCTGGGGAGAGACAATAGACTTCCTGGACTGAAAGGATATGCAAATTCACGTGTCAACAAGAATTCGTGCCATCAGGAAGAGAGGACTGGATTGCTTTTGGCCCAGCAAAGCTTTGGGGGGCGGGCCAGACAGATATGTGTATCCTTAAACCACAAAAAGTATCTTTTTGAAAAAGACTCACAGAGAACTGTGCAAAATTGAAAAAATCTGTAAAATATAGTGTTGTTAACATGAAAATCCTGGTCACATTTTGAAACTACTCAGAACTCTGTGCTATGTTCAGGGACATGACTACGGAATTTGTGATTTTGTAGCAAATGTGATGATGCTAGAAATGTGAAACATCACAGGATTTTGCCCAGGTGTCATGCGCATATATGTATAAAAATGGGGACAAATCTGACATTGGGTACCCAACCAAAAGCCGAAAAACTGTCAAATCTGAACTAAAGCTCTGTTGTGTCTTGACTGTTGTGTAGCCGAAGAGTCCTCTGTCCACAAGTGCCGCACAGAGAGAATCAAAGTCACTCTCTGTGCCGCCTTTGAGGCCACAGGTGGGAGATGTCCTTTCCGGAACTGTGGTACTCGTGGAACCCCGAACCACTGTAAAGGAAACACCGGTTAAGTGTCAAGCCAAAACAGTATCAACAACCAATCAACAAGTAAGTGGAACGGTCTTACCAAAAAGGTGTCTGTGGAGTGGCGGTTTAACCTATGGGAAGGTTCCGAGACCCAGCAAGGCTGTTCTTCCAGAATGTAATTATCCTAGGAAGGTTGCAAATGCCAGGCCCACCTGATGCCAGAATCCGCACAAGAAGGGCGGAACGTAGTAAGAGTCTGTGAAGCAGTCCGTGGTCGTAATAATGATCCAAAAGCAAGTACCAAAGCCAAGGGTTATCCGTTGCCAGTCCGTGAAACAAATCCGAGGTCAAGATCCAAAAGGGTGTGAAACAAAAGGGATGTAGCGCCATACAGGAATCCGAAGAAACAGCTGTGAAGCACCGAATCCCCGCAACAGAGCCGTTTAAATACTGGCGCTACCAATTCCTCCCAGTCACATGACCCGCGAGCGCATCATGTGAGTGTAGTCCAGAAACACGTGAGCGGAAGGCGGCGGTCATGTGACGCGGAAGAAGTCGGTCTAGTAGCCGCCACGGAAGACGCCAGGGAGGTAGACGTCTCCACGTGCAAAGAGCATGCCGACCCAAGCTTTGTGGCAGTCGGCGCCGTGGCAACTGGGGCAAAGAGACAACCTGTGAGTCCCGGAACCAGGCAAGAGGGCGAGGGGTGTTCGGGGCACGGGGATGAGAGGGAGTGGAGTGCGTGACAAGCTCTCACCAAGGTGGAACTCGGACGGATACTTGCTCCACTAAATCTGTGATGTAAATATGTTATTGCTAGCAAGTTGGTAATATTGTAAATATGCTTTATATGAAAATTAGATTTACTGTGCAGAAACAAAGGGGAGTTTCTCCCTGGATTGTAAAATACAGCATCATCATGGCACCATGGGTTCTTCTCAAATCAGGGGAGAGGACAGACCCTAACCAATAGGATTCCTAAAGGGTGTGCCTAGTATAATTCAGCCTACCCACCCCTTTGGCAAATACATAAATAGAGACAACTTAGGACCTAGAGAGACACACACATTCACCCATCAACTGATTGCTGGCGGAGCACTCTGCAGGAGAAACCCATATCCAAGGCTCCAGAACTTTTGAAAGCAGAAAGGCCCAATTCCAAAACTGAACCCTTCTCAGCTTGGCCTTTCAAAATCCTGAAACCAGATTTTACCCCCAGACTTCCAAGGGGCACACCAAAAAGAACAGCCTGTCTGTGCTGTTTCTGCTTTCTTGCCAAGAATTCTTGCTAGAATCCGGAGATGCAAACCAGTAGGACAGAGCTGTAACCAGATAGCTGCAACCCAGAACCAACCCGTCAGATCCAGTCCAGAGTGCTGTGCAGTGTCCAGAGTGCCGTGCTGAGTGCAGAACCCGAGCGCCCTGAATCCCGTCCAGTGGGCTAGCAGAATTCCAGTCCAGAAATCTATGACCAGATCCCTGACGGGTCCATTCCAAACAGTAGTAGTGAGTATCTATAGCATAGAATTGTCCATAGCCAATATCTTATCCATAAGTAATCCTATCCAAACCCTTCTATCATATGTTATGTTATTTTGCATTTATATAGCGCCTTATATACCATTGGTATGGTCTGAAGGCGCTGGAACTGCATTGTAAAAAATCTTTTTTCTTTCCTGAATCTTTTTCTCATTCCTATAGTCCTTTGGTAATGGTAGTGATAATCTCATCTTTGCGCTAATATATTTGCTCAAGAAAGACAAGTGTCTCGGCGGGAAAAAGTCAGACAGAAGCGTTACTGATCTGGTGGCTGTACCGTTGGGTATCTTGTATCTTGTATCTTCATAGACTCCCTAGTATAAGAAACTTGTTTGTAATTTTTAAAAAAGTGCAACCTTGTTTACAAATTTTGACTCTTTCTGAAAAAAAACGACCTCTACTAAAACCTTCATAACTTCCGTACCGTGTATGCTAGAAACACTAGAAACTAAATTTAAAGCTACCAACCTCAGCTTTCCAACAAAACCATAGCTTCTCGCACACTGAAAAGTTTGCGCGAATTTTCATTTGGCTCAATTTCATCACGTGTAAAACAGCTGTTCTTTGCATCCGACCTCAGAATTCAGTTTTCAATCGGCTAGTGACTCAATAAGCATTGCTAGTGTTTATCTGATACCATACAAAGCGGCTCCCACTAGTTTTGAATCCAATTTAGTGAATTAAATAGATTTTTCAGTGTTTTTAACCATTCAATCAAAGCCACATTCAAAAGCATTTGATCCGTTTGCAATAATTCCTGTTTTCTCTGAGTTTGCTGGGGAAGTTGGGGTTGAAACTGTATTTGTTGAGTTTGTATTTCTGAAACCTGTTTTCTCTCCTTCCATCTCTTTATCTTGCATATTGGGGGAATTGAGTACCGTGCAGGTGGAAAGAGTGACATTGCATTTGACTGAACCCACACAAAGTATTATTCTATGCTACATTAGTTTTTCTATCCATACTCCTTCTGATTAAAGAGATTGTTGATTGTAACATCACCCCATTGGTGATCCTTGTATAAATATTAAATAGTGTGATATATATATTGTGCAAATCCATAAAATAAATCTTTTAACTTTGCAAAACAGCCTACTTCCTGGTTCAGTGAGACCGGGGGGGATTCAAAGAGAGGGGCGTGATATAAGGGTACATCATTCAGAAATAAAAGAACTTATAGACAAAAAAATATAATTAAGGGTTCCAGCTGTGCATCACACACTAGGCATTGACTTAGGTGGAGTGCCGGGTTGAAATCACTTACAAGATTGGGGGCTCGTTGTGGGATTTCTGAATTAGATATACCACTTGTGACAGTCTAATACAGTGTGCTAACTAACGGGGTACATAATTCCTATTTGGCTACCACGCTGTGTTACACTGTGAAAAGCACCCCTCAATAGGAACGCTCTAAGGAAGTGGTCTGTTTGCAAAAATAAAATAAACTTCTGTAAGTCAGGAAGGAAATTAATATTTCCAGAATGGCGACTTTGGTAGAAATTAATATGGCTAAAGAACACTTATTGCACAAATTATTTGTAAGAGGTGAATGGACAGAGCAGGATCAGAAGGTGTGGTTGCAGGCAATCACAGAACAGATCACTGCAACAGGGTTTGACATAGGGCAAGACCAGGGTCCATTACATGTGGCCCTTAGTGAATTTTATATGGCCCCTAAGGCAAAGGAAGAGCAAAGCAAGATTGCCAAAATAGCGGCATATCTGTACCTACATATTGGAGCAATACAGGACAAATATGCCGAGGGCCAAGATCTGGCAAACAAGCAACTGCAGGCATTAGAAAAAGCCCAAACTGAACTGGACTCTGCTGGGCAGAGGCTACAGAGGAGCCAGGAATCAGAAAATGAAAGTAGGCAGTACCTAACCAAAGTAAAAGAAGACATGGGTATCCTGCAGCAGGAGAAGGTAGAACAGGATACCAGAATGCCGGCCTTGCAGAAGGAGTACCAAGAAAGTTTGGACTCTCTACTGCAGAGCCAGAAAAAGCTGGAACAACAAATAAATTTCAACAGGGCATGCGCAGAGCAGGTAGTCACCCTGCAAAGCCACCTAGACAGAGAAAAAGAACAGAGTAATAAATTAATCCTGAAAGACCTGGATACCCAGGCAGAATTTGATGAAGAGTGCCAGAAAGATGGGGCGCTCCAAAGACAGAGGGACGACCTGGCTGCACAGATGCAGGCTCTTGCTCAGGAAAGGGACACCTTAGACGAGGAAGTCTGTTATTTAAAAGAGAAGATAGAAGAAAATCACCTGGCCCTTCAGGGACTGGGTGACCTCCAAAAAGACCATGAAAAAATGTTAGAGCACACCAGGAGGGTGGAAGATGCTCTAGCCAGGAAGGACCATGCCAGTATGGACAGGACTCAGGAGGTAACCCTCCTGCAGCAAAGACTGGCCCAGTACTCTAAAACAACACAGGAAGCACAGAGAGAAAATGAGCCTCTCTGTGAGAACAATGACAGGCTCCACAGACAGGTAGCCATGCAAGAGAAATTGATAGAAACCAGCAGGGCCTTGATAGAGGAAGAGAAAGCTCAGATTCTTGCATGGCAACAGGGAGCAGGGGCTGAGAGAGATGAGGTTCGCTGGGAAAGGGAAACACCTGAGCATAACCTCAGGAACCCTAGTACCAGAGGTCTTCATCTCTTCCAGTCCCTGGACTCTGCCACCCCCATGTCCACTGGCGCACATGAGCCAAGGGCCACATGGATGGCAGATTTCAATCCAATCAAGAATATGGGGCTCATAGACCAGCACCTCCCAGGAATGGATGGGCAGGCATCTGGGTATGGGTTCCGAAGTACTGTAAAATTTAGTGGGGAACTCTATGAGAGTAGGCCCACTAAGGGCATCCTGAAAACCTCTGCCCAGCTAGGACAGTTGGGGGGGGGGGTAACTCTTCAAATCCTGGGAGCAAGGAGGAATCAGAAGACTCCGCTGAGCGCCCCAGGACACAGGAGACTAGGTCCCCACATTCTGCCAGCCATTCCCAGGCTCGCAGAATCTGGGAGAGCCTAGAAGACCAGACGGGCACCTCTGGGAGCAGTGCCTCTGAGTCAGAGGAGGAGTGGACCAGGGTTACCCGAACCAAAAAGGCCAATAAGGCAAAAAGGGTCTTGCTCACGGATCCCCTAAAGCAAATCAAAGCGATAAGGAGCCTCATCGCGCCCTATCATAAGAACGCAAACTATTCTGTTTGGGAGCACTTAGAGCTCTTTGAGCAGATGATGGAAACTTTCCATTTGAAGGACAGACAAAGCTGTATTCAATATGTGAAATGGACCTTCTCTCCAGAATACTCTAGCTTCTTTGCGGGGCTGGAGGACCAAAATCATTCTAGATGGTCTGCCTATAGGGCGGCCATCTTGAAACATTTTTCTGTGCACAGAAATCCTCAGGAGGCTCGCAAGGCGGCCTACAACTTGCAATGTGGGGAAGATCAGGCCCCACAAGAATTTGTTCAGGAATTAAAGCGTGCCTTAGCGCAGACCACCAGAAGGGTGCGCACTGACAGCAAAGAGTTTGTGAATACTTTCTTCCACGCTCTCCCCAAGTACATCATGACCCAGCTAGTGAGAGATTTTCACGAGAAAAAATCACTAGACTGGGTCATTGAACAGGCCACACAAATTTATGAGGTGTAAAAGCCCATAGAAAACAAAAATAATTCAAAAAGCCCCAAACCAACCAACACCCCTGCTGCTGCTAAAGTGGTGGAGGTGAAGGTTTGCCCCCATTTTAGATTTGGAGATGGGAGGGTCTAAAAACCTGCTTGCACCGTTTCAGAATAATCCCAAACCCAGAAGGCCCTCGGGCCATTCGCAAACAGGGAGCCAAGGAGGTAGTCCCACAAATGGGACCCCTGAATCCCCTGCCTACATAAGCCCCCGCTACAAGGGGAACAGACCCATCCTGGGTTATGTATGGACTCCTCCACCCCAAGGGGGGATCCAACCAGACACCAGCTAACCCAGGAAACTCCCCTCCCCACTTCCCTCAGGAGGGCAGTAATTCCCCAAATCCTGGACAGAACTTCTTCCCCAGGTACCTGCAAAACTTTCAACCCCAAAACCATCCATCCTTCTTTCCCCAATTTCCTGAGCCCAGACAACCCAATCCAGCAGAGGGGAGGCCAAGGGTGGAGGGGTACCCAAATTTTCCAAACCAAGGTTATTTCCAGAGAAGGGATAGCTACCCTTCCCGGGATCAGCCCAGGGTAGACAACAGGACCCCGTATCAGCCTGAGCGGGTGTCACAACTAGAGCGCCAGGTCCAAAACATAGCACAGGATCTGGGTCGCATGCTGAGGGCTCAACCGAACCCTCAGATGAGCATGCCAGCGCAGAATTCCCCAAACTCCGGACCTGGTGCTCCAGAGCAATGACGGGGGAAGAAACCCGACAACCCACCGGTTCCCAGGGAGGAGGCACAAGGGGAAGGGGGGTGTAAAGCCTTGGAGGAAGCTTCCTTCCCCACTTGTAAAAAGCCCCTGGAAACACAGGAACCGGAACCAAAATCTCCTGCCCCTGAAAGTCTGCCACCCAATGAGCAGAGAGGGGGTAGGAGAAACAAAGAACCCAAACAGACCCATTTTAAGGAGGAGGTACATATCTTCCAATTTGAAGGAGAGGGATCCTCAGAGGGTCCTGGGAAAAGGATCTTCTCCTTCAGAGATGGGGGAACTCCTCCCAAAGAAAAATGGGTCCCAAAAGATCCAAATACAGACTGGGGAGATATGGGGGCAGAGCTAGCGCCGTCCATCATCCAACCCCAGAACCAACAACATGAAAATCCCCTGGTTCAAACCCATCCTGGTGACTGCCTCCAAAGAGGCGGGGGGCGGCCCAGAACCGGAACCAGGGGAACCCAAAACTTCTCCCATATCTAGTTGCCACCTTTTCTTTTCAGATTCCAGAGACTCCCCACAGAATGCTGCCCAAATCTCTTCTCTATCAGTGCCCAAAACTAGAAAACTAACCCACCAGTTGTCCACAAATGTACATTATCTGTGCCCCCTTGAGGAGAAGGAGGGAAGATTCTATGCCCCGGTCCAGATACAGGGGCAGGGTACAATTTTGGCACTGGTGGACACTGGATCCCAAGCAACCCTTCTGTCAAAAAGGGCCTTTGATAAACTGAATTCGGGAAGTGGGGAGAATTATCAAATTCCTCTCACCCCTCTTCCTGGACAACTTCAGAACTTCGACGGGAAGGAAATTCCCGTCAAAGGGACTCCGGATTTGGATATTAAAATTGGGCGACACAAGGTGAAGCACCCGGTCATAGTTGTAACTCCAGAGGGTACCCCTTGTTTACTAGAGAATGACCTCCGGCGAAGGTTGTCACCCCTAATAGATTGTGTAAACAAGGTCCTCTGGACCCAGACTAGCCGACCAATAAAATTAAAACATAGTGTCAACCATGTTAGTTTAAATGGCACCTGCCACATGGTTGAACAAAAATCTGACCAAGTTGAATTTCACTTCCAGAACAATCAAATCCCAGGCGTGACAGTAATAGCAGTAAGACAACAAACTGGTGATGAGGGGGTCCTCTCTATTTCTGAAAATCAACCTTCCTTTCAGTATAAGGTGGCATTCCACACTGGAAGGAAACACTCTGAAATTCTTTACAAATTCACAATCGGAAATTCCCACTCCGATAGTCCAGAAAGATGAAAAATCAGCTCAAAGCCTGGCTGATATTCAGCAAATTGGAGAGCAGTGGTTCATCCCTATTCAGTTAAATGAAGGGAAGGACTCTGTTCTCGCCCGAGTGTGTGTGAACAACGGTAAGAGCTTCATCAGCGAAGCCATGTTCTGCAAACTCCCAAAAGATCCAGCTATTCCCACATTTAAACTGTTAAGCAAATGGGAAATGGATCTGGAAACACCCAATTCCAAACATCTCCTGCCAAGCAAGTGTATGCTCAAAATCTCCATAGGCCACCAGAGCATAGTCCATAATTGTTTGGTCGTGCGAGACGTCACTGCCGCCTTTTACTTAGGCAGTGACATTCTCAATCGCTTTGCCATTAGTTAGGACCTAATAAACTTCAAAGCTTGGTCCCGATTAGCGTATAATCCCATGGGCTTTGATGACCCAGAGAAAGCATTTAGATCAGCTCAACTGCTACTTTATGCCGTTGAAATTCAGATTGGAGAGGAAGTCACCATCCCAGAAAGGACCCGACAATTCTCCCTGGAAGTGAAAGTTAAGAGGCCAGAAATTGAAAAACCCTGACGCTTATATTCATCTAAATACTTCTCGCCAACAGCAAGGGTTGGTAAACCCAACACCACTAGTCCACATAGAACATGACACCATTCCAATAGAGGTGGATAACAGCGACTTAAAGAGTATCACTCTAGCCGCAGGCACCATTATTGGAATGGCGGTTGATGACCGACATTTTTCCATAGATTTAGGTAATGAACTGTTAGGACCAATCCCCAAGGACTGTTTTGACAGTGATAGTGATGACAACACAACACCAGACAGGATCTTTACCCGGCATGGGGGGAACTTCCTGGTGTACACTTCCTGCCCTTATGGTAAGGAAGATGTGACCTGTGACTTCAGGAGGGATGAGATGATTTTTCAAGACCGCAAGGACTGCCTTCCCCACCTGAAGCCACCAGTCCAAATCAGCACTTTGACCAGGGATTTTTCCACCAAGATGGAGGAGGCGCTGAGATAGCAAAACCAGAAGTCTTTCCAGGCTTCAGGCAGATGGTTGAAGAGAGAGTCAACCTAGCTGATGGCTGTCAGACTCTGGAGCAAAAGCAAAAATTGAAACAAGTTTTCTTGGATTTTCAAGATCTCTTTGCGATGGACTCATATGACAGTGGTTGCACCGACATCCACACAACAATTCCCACGGACCCTGGCATGACTCCAGTGTTTGTGAAGCAATATCGCTTGCCTCTTGCATCAATGGAGTCCCTTACTGAAATAATTAAGAACCTTGAGTCCCGTGGGATAATCCGTCCAGTCGACAGCACCTTCAATAATCCGGTGCTGGGGATTTTGAAGCCAAACGGCCAGTGGAGACTCTGCGCCGACCTTAGGGAGCTCAACAAACGGGTCCATACTTCCCGATGGCCTCTTCCCTACATTGACCAAGGCTGGCCCAGATCCAGGGGTCACAGTTATTCACTGCAATAGACCTGACCAATGGGTACTGGACTGTACATGTCAGTAGGGAGGACCAATACAAGCTGGCCTTTACCTTCGGGGGGCAGCAGTACACATGGACCCGGACCCCCTTCGGATACATCAACTCCGGCAATTAATTCAACATTTTTCTACATAAGGCCATGCCCGACCTGGGTGAAAGGGATAACCTGGCTTATGTAGCTGATGTTTTAATCAAAAGCTCAACTGTGGAGGAACACATAGCAGAGATCCGTTATGTTCTGACCCAGTTGAGGGCTGCCGGAGCAAACCTTTCCTTTCAAAAGGCACAGTGGTGTAGAACCCGTGTACATTTCTTGGGGCATGAGATTACTCCTCAGGGTCTCTGTCCCCAGGAAAAGAAAGTGGAAGCACTCCAGAAATTAAGAGACCCCACAACTCTGCGGGAACTAAGGAGCCTCCTTGGACTGACTAATTACAGCAGAAAGTTCATTGATGACTATGAAGAGATCACAAGACCCCTGATTCATCTTTTGAAAGGGGGGGTCAAGTGGGAGTGGGGTCCAGAACAAACCGAGGCAGTAAGACAACTCAAAAGAAGCCTCTCACAAGTGCCTTGCCAAGCTTACCCTGTCAAAAACAAGGAGTTCTTCTTGGAGACAGGGTTCTCAAATACATGCTTGACTACAGTATTATATAAAAAGCATGACAAGGAGAATAAAGTCATCTCCTATGCGAGTAAAACTTTATCCTCTGTGGAGGAAAAATTCAACGATTGTGAGAAGTCACTCCTGGCAACAGTGTGGGCATTGAAGAATTACCACCCATTTATCCAGGGGGAACACATCATAGTGGAGACTCCACACCAGCCTCTGCAATATCTCCAAAGTGACAGAATCTGGGCCAGAAATGTAAGTAATTCCCGAATTACTTCCTGGATTCTGTCAATGCAAGGCTTTCCAGTGGAGGTCATATATCGGCAAAACAAGAAGAGTCCCCTCGTGCAAGGTCTGGCTGACTTGCATGATTGTGCCAGAGAAAACTATCTCGAGGACGAAAGGCTTAAAATCAAGGACAACATGGAGGCATACCTCAATTCCCCACACAAAGTGTTTGAAGAAGACAAGTGTGAGGGAATGCCCACTGTCTATGTGGATGGATGCTCCTACCATGTTGACAACAACGGGGAAAAAGAACTGGTGGCCGGCGTAGGGAATGCATGGGTGAATGAGACCCCAGAACCCTCTGCTGGGTACAAGATTGGTCCCCAAAGTAGTCAAGCGGCAGAGTTGATGGCTGTGCATCAAGCCATCCTCACTGCTATCCAACACCAACTCGACGAACTGGTCATAATCACAGATTCGGATTATGTACAGAACGGGTTGGTGGAGCACCTGTTTAACTGGAAAACCAAAGGCATGTTATGTGCTAATAATAATGTGCATCTGAAAGGCACAGGGAACCCTGCCCTCTGGATTAGAGTATTAGCATAACAACTGGTCTCAGAAAGAAAATCGAAAGAATATATTTTAAAAATAACGTATTAAGGGTTTTATTATACCTAATACATTTATTACTGTGTGAGTTTAATCACAATTTAATCTGCACTCAAGCTATTTATTTATTTAACATAGCAGGAGAAAATATAAAAACATCATGATTTAATAAAAATCATACTGTTAAATCATTCATGCATTCATCCACATCCGTACAACATACATCAATCCACTCATACAAAAACATTAATAAGTACAAGATAAAAACATATAACAAATATCACAGTACATCAACAATTCAACTATTGAACAAAAGGTTTTTTGTGCAAAATGAAGTGCATGGCCATGATAGATTTTGTAAGTGGTCAACAATTAGGATAGGCCAAAAATAGAAGATCTTCACAAGTGGCCTTATCCTGAATTTCTCTACCGGTTTCGACGTATTGACGTTGTTTGTGTTATGTCTTCATCAGGAGATTACAATTAGTTTTCTTGGCACAACCAACATGAGTCAATCCGTTGTGTTTTAGGACTGGAAGTACTGTCATGAAAATTGGCAGTATACAGATGAGCGGTCCTGCATGGCAGATGGCTGCACTTGGTGCTCCAATCCAGGAAGTCCGGGTAAAGGTGGAGGCGCAAGTTGTATTAATGCACCTCAGAAGATGTCTTTTAGCAAAGCCCAAAGTTCAGGAAGGGTGGGGCCTGAATATTTGACGTCTGGAGCTAACGGCCGCTGATAAGATAGGAACAAAGACCCGTGAGTAAAACGAAGCACTCAAACCTTCCCAGACCGTCTCTGTGAACCAAAAACGCGCATATAATATGTGCTAATAATAAACCATTGAAACATGGAAAATGAATTCAAAACATTGATGATCTGGTCACCTCGAATGGGATGGCCATCTACTGGAAAAAGATCAAGGGTCATTCCAAAGTAGAGAGACCAGACAAAACTGGAAATGACCTAGCTGATCAGCTGGCCAAAACCGGAGCCATCCAAGGGGATCTACTAGAGATTGAGTCCCTATTGGGGTAAATCCAGGTCACTGCTATAACTAGGTCCCAGACAAATGCTCACAATGAACTCCCAGCTGCAACATGGAGTAAGGAGACCCCAGATGCTGATTTGATTATGGGTCAAAAAGGGGATCCAATAATTGGTAAGTTTTATCAACACATTGAGGACCCTGAGAACTTTCCCCTGACGGATACCAATTAAATTGGGAAAGAGGACCTCAGAGTGTTGATGGAATGTCCAAAAATGTTCAGAATCCAAGACGGTTTGTTGGTAAGGAGATCCCTAGCTGGCCATGATCAGTGGGTGGTCCCTACCTCATTCCGAAGCCTGATGTTAAGTCACGCCCATGATGCGGCCACAGCCGGTCATAGGGGGTTTCATACAACACTTGAAATCTTAAGAGAGGTTGGATACTGGCCACACATGGGGCAGGACCTCGACCAATACTTGAAGGGGTGTCTTGTGTGTGCACAATTTAAGCCAACATCCCTCACACACCGTGCACCTCTCCAAAAGAGGGGGGATGACACTGCCTTGGTCAGATTTACAAGTCGATTCTATCGGGCCCGTGATTCGCTCCTCTAGGGGAATAAGTACATGTTGACCGTGACATGCTTGTTCACTAAGTGGGTGGAATGTCTCCCGGCCTCAAATTACAAGGCAGAAACAGCAGCTGCCCTGATGATCAACCACATCTTCTCTTGTTTTGGACTACCCCAAAGGATCGAGTCAGACCGAAGTAGCCACTTCACTAGCGAAGTAACAACAAAGATGTGGGAGATACTTGGGGCCAAAAGGAAATTACACATTGACTACCGGCAAGCCTCTAGTGGGGCAGTAGAGAGATACAACAAAACAATTGTGAGCATATTTAAAATGTTTGTGGCAGATTCTGGGATATTCGATTACCTCTTGTCCTGATGGCCATCAGATCTACCCCTTCATCTGCAACTAAAATGTCATCGTTTGAGCTGATGACTGGACGCAGGATGGTGCTTCCCCAGCATCTGCTCTACAGAACCCAAGAGCAGACATTGATCAATGCCTCCACAACTCACGAGTATGTTGAAAATCTGAGAAAACACCTTCAACCTGCTTTTGCCTATGCTCAGCGAAATCTAGAAAGGTCTGCAGACAGCATGAAGACCCACTATGACTTAAAGACTACTAGAAAAGAATACCATGTAGATGTAGAAGACCGGGTCTACTTATACAATTTCCAAAGGTACCAGGCCAAACAGCACACATTTTTGTCTAGCTGGAGGGGCCCTTTTGAAAATTGTACACAAAATCTCACCAGTCGCCTACAAAATCTGCATCCCCAAAGGCAGTTTGGCAGTGGGGGAAGATAAGTGGATCCATATTAACCAACTAAAGTGTTGCCATCCTAGGCACACTCTGCAGCAACTGGAGGAGTCTTCTGGAACCCCAGCGGGGGTCACTCCAGCTCCCTAGAATTCGAACTATAAAATATTACATCTATATAGTCAATAAATTGCAAATAGAAAACTGTGTCCTGATTTGTCAAAATGTATGTGTCTGCCCCACTACATACATAGTGGTGGGGAAATGTCTACAAATATGTTTTTTCTTTGTCATCCTAGAATTGGAAAACATGGAGACTAAAACCAAGGAGGACCACCCAGGGACCGTAAGGAAAGATCCAAGGGGCCCGGGGTACCGCTCCATACCGCTCCATACTCACCTCAGGACTGGGCAAGGAGAACTGGTCGATTCACCACTGATGGGAGAAGGTGATAAATTTTGACATTTGACATTTGAACCAGAAAGAAAAGAAACTGATCATCCCAGTCTCGCAACTTCTCTTGACGGATGGTCAGCGCCAAATCACGAGGGGGGGCTTGTGGGATGTATTGACCCACGAGGCTCTGCCCTGCGACATCACTGTGTGCTGTTTTCACCAGAACCAACAGAATGGCCGCCAAAAGCCCTATGCACGCTAAACCTCTGAAGAATTGTGCAGTAAAACCGGAAAAGTTGGCTGCCAATCTCCTTTGCCTGTGTCAGTGGGGAACAGGAGACCACACTGCCAAAACTTGTCATTGGGCTGCCCACAGAGGGAAATTGAACTACCTGAAAAGGCAGTGCTTCATTGCCAGGAAAACCAGAAGTGCTCTAAAATCAATTTTTCCGTGGCTGTTGAAATTGCAAAATAATGGTTCCCAAACATCAGAAAAGATCCAACATCCTGGCTGAGTGTTAACCATCACCTTATTTAAGGAATCCACATAAGCGCACTATGTCAGGAAAAGCAGAATCTATCAGAGAATATCCACATTAAAAAAGTGCTTGCCTGGGAAAATCTGTCAGATATGGGCCCAGTACCGCTGGCCGCCTGTGTCAAAGCTGTCATTTAATTACAATGGCAGTTTAACTTGTGAATTAAAATCAAATTGTTGAAAAGAAGTGACTTGCCATCAAAAGCAATATAGGTTGTCACTATTCAATCTCTATGTTTTAAAAAAAAACTGGAATTAGAGATATGTGTGTCTATTTTTGAAAGTGTAAAATATATTTTGGCAAAGACAATTTTAAACAAAGTGTGTTAAAGTTACCTCTAATGCCAGCCACAGAACTTCAAAGGCAAATTCCACAGCTTGCCCCAAACAAAAAGGTACCTTCCTTTGTTCTCTGCCCCAGGAATTCTCAGTTGGATGTTAATGAAGGGGGAGGAGATTTTGCTCTGCTTCTCCGGGGAGAGGCAATAGACTTCGTGGTCTGAAAGGATATGCAAATTCAAGTGTCAACAAGAATTCCTGCCAGCAGGAATAGAGGCCTGGATTGCTCTTGGCCCAGCAAAACTTTGGGGGCGGGCCAGACAGATATGTGTATCCTTAAACCACAAAAAGTATCTTTTTGAAAAAGACTCAGAGAACTGTGCAAAATTGTAAAAATCTGTAAAATATAGTGTTCTTAACATGAAAATCCTGGTCACATTTTGAAACTACTCAGAACTCTGTGCTATGTTCAGTGACATGACTACGGAATTTGTGATTTTGTAGCAAATGTGATGATGCTAGGAATATGAAACTTCACAGGATTATGCCCAGTTGTTATGCACATATATGTATACAAATGTGGACAAATCTGACATTGGGTACCTAACCAAAAGCGCAACCAAACTGTCAAATCTTAACTAAAGCTCTCACCGAGATGGAACTCGGACGGATACTTGCTGCACTAAATCTGTGATGTAAATATGTTATTGCTAGCAAGTTGGTAATATTGTAAATATGCTTTATATGAAAAATAGGTTTACTGTGCAGAAACAAAGGGGAGGTTCTCCCTGGATTGTAAAATACAGCATCATCATGACACCATGGGTTCTTCTCAAATCAGAGGAGAGGACAGACCCTAACCAATAGGATTCCTAGAGGGTGTGCCTGGTATAATTCAGCCTACCCACCCCTTTGGGAAATAAATGAATAGAGACAACTTAGGACCTAGAGACACTCACACATTCACCCATCAACTGATTGCTGGCGGAGCACCCTGCAGGAGAAACCCATATCCAAGGCTCCAGAATTTTTAAAAGCAGAAAGGCCCAATTCCAGAGCTGAACCCTTCTCAGCTTGGCCTTTTAAAATCCTGAAACCAAATTTTACCCCCAGACTTCCAAGGGGCACACCAAAAAGAACAGCCTGGCTGTGCTGTTTCTGCTTTCTTGCCAAGAATTCTTGCTAGAATCCAGAGATCCAAACCAGTAGAGCAGAGCTGTAACCAGATAGCTGCAACCCAGAACCAACCTGTCAGATCCGGTCCAGAGTGCCGTGCAGTGTCCAGAGTGCCGTGCTGAGTGCAGAACCCGAGCGCCCTGAATCCCGTCCAGTGTGCTAGCAGAATTCCAGTCCAGAAATCTTTGACCAGATCCCTGACGGGTCCATTCCAAACAGTAGTAGTGAGTATCTATAGCATAGAATTGTCCATAGCCAATATCTTATCCATAAGTAATCCTATCCAAACCCTTCTATCATATCCAGAACTGCATTGTAGAAAATCTTTTGTCTTTCCTGAATCTTTCTCTCATTCCTATAGTCCTTTGGCAATGGTAGTGATAATCTCATCTTTGCGCTAATATATTTGCTGAAGAAAGACAAATGTCTCGGCAGGCAAAAGCCAGACAGAGGCGTCACTGATCTGGTGGCTGTACCGTTGGAATCTTTTATCTTCATAGACTACCTAGTATAAGAAACGTGTTTGTAATTTTTAAAAAAGCGCAACCTTGTTTACAAATTTGGACTCTTTCTGAAAAAAACCGACCTCTACTAAAACCTTCATAACTTCCGTACCGTGTATGCTAGAAATGTAATTTAAGTGTCAATTCATAGCTAACATCCTCAGCATTCCAACTCCTTTTAGTTTTTCCGCAATCGCGCTTCTCGCGCGAGGAAAAGTTTGCCGCAAATTTTCATTTGGCTCAATTTCATCACGTGTAAAACCGCTGTTCTTTGCATCCGACCTCAGAATTCAGTTTTCAATCTGCTAGTGACTCAATAATCATTGCTAGTGTTTATCTGATACCATACAAAGTGGCTCTCGCTAGTTTCGAATCCAATTTAGTGAATTAAATCAATTTTTCAGTGTTTTTAACCATTCATTCAAAGCCACATTCAACAGCATTTGACCTGTTTTTAATCATTCCTGTTTTCTCTGAGTTTGCTGGTGGAAGTTGGGATTGAAAATGTATTTGTTGAGTTTGTATTCATGAAACCTGTTTTCTCTCCTTCCATCTCTTTATCTTGCATATTGGGGGAATTGAGTAATGTGCAGGGGGAAAGAGTGACATTGCATTTGACTGAACCCACACAAAATATTATTCTATGCTGCATTATTTTTTCTATACATACTCCTTCTGATTAAAGAGATTTTTGATTGTAACATCACCCCATTGGTGATTCTTGTATAAATATAAAAATAGTGTGATATATATATTGTGCAAATCCATTATAAAATCCTTTAACTTTGCAAAACAGCCTGCTTCCTGGTTTAGTGAGACCAGGGGGGATTCAAAGAGAGGGGCGTGATATAAGTGTACATCATTCAGAAATAAAAGAACTTATAGTCAAAAATATATAATTAAGGGTTCCAGCAGTGCATCACACGCTAGGCATTGACTTATGTGGAGTGCCGGGTTGAAATCAGTTACAGCCCCTAGTGTATGTTTTTGGGCCCCTGTGGGTGGCCCACAGAGCAGGGTATGGGCTGGTGGCAGCTCCGTGCTGAATTGACTGGTGCCATGAGCGTCCTCCATTTTGGGATGCCGAGGCCATGTCATTGGAATCGGTAGATTCCTGATGGAGACAAGATGGCCCTCATGGCCTCTTGGCTTCCATCACCTGTTACCTTGATCTTCCCGAAGTCCCAGGAAGCCCTGACTCTGTCCCTTCCCCCTAACTAGCTGTTGGGTGGAAGTTCCATATATGGTAGTGTGGGGAAGTGCCGACCAGACTGGCTGGAGCCTTCCCAACGACCGTATGTTGTGGGTACACCTGTGGGTGGGACCTGGGTGAATAGAGTGTGTGACGAATATGCACTTCTTTGACACAATGACTGAGACATCCCTGCCCGAAACTGGCATGAATGCAGTGTGTAGTGTTGAATCGCGTGGTACTTATCCAAATCCACATTCTGTGTTGTGAGTGTCTGGATGCAGAAGAATGATCTGAATGCACTGTGCGCCTGATTGGCTGACAGACTGCTGAATGCCCTTCGTAGTGATTGGATGCTCGAGTGTGACCCAGCGGAATGAATGGGAGATCAACAGTATATCTGGGGACCTCTCACTGCTAGGCATCGTGTTCAGAGCTGAAGTCCAAACTGCGAAGAGTAACTGGAGTGAAACTGATGCTTGACCTTGAAGAATTGTTGTTGCTCTCCTTCATCAATCTGAAAGCTGCTGTGTCTCCAAGGACTGACCCAGAGAGGACCTGGTAAGGCGCCCTCTTCCCGAGCTACGGGGGACCATCGTGCACCAGCTGATCTTTGCCAAAGCTCCCTGGTAGACAGACCTACGGCAGGCTACCGACCTGAGACGGGGACTGCCGCAGAATCCCAAGGAGAAGCGTCCGGACTGTTGTCCACCACCGTCAACGACCGCCGTCGCTGACCGGAGCCGCCGTGCTCCCGTTTGCCTAAGAACTCTTGATCCAAAGACGATCTCCTCTGCATCGTCGCCCGCTTTACCACGCTGGAGAAGGCCAAACCATTGATGCGCTGAGGAGTACCCGCCGGTGGGTTTCCCGCCACCCTAAGACCACAGAGATGCTGACGACTCGACACCCTTGCTGGACCACAGTTCTTCAAACTCTTTGCGGTCCAGAACTATCGACATCGAGGTGCCCTGCACGCCTTTTGCTTGCAGGACGTTTACGCTTCCCCGTTGACGAGCACGCTAGGAAGGAAGCTGCCACTTCACCGCCGTAGTTCACCCTGTTCTCCGTCGGACGTTCGACAACCCGTGACTCCTGCCTTAAAGGGAGGGCACTCAAGAAGGCCTGTGAATTCCCCGACGAGGAACGCTACAATACCAGGTACTTTGGGGTTGCAGAACTATTGGAAAGTCTCTTGTGAACAATATATGGACTGGGCTTGTGATATGTCTTTATTCTACAGGTTGCCTAGGTGGGGGATCTCCACACAGAACTGTGTCTAACGGTAGGGGCCAGTATTCTGCCAATTGTTCTAACCAACTGCTTTCCCCTTATATCTATTGTTGGTTTCCTTTACAAACTGATTTGTGTGACATTTAACCGTACAGTTGATGTACTTTAAAGAGATCGAATAGTAATTGTGGTACCACATAGAAATGTATATTTGCCATTGTAGATAACTGAGTACAAAGTGAGTTATCGTGATATTGTACATCACCTTGAATATTAATTATATAAAGACTGTGTTTTAACTAATACAGTGTGCGGACATTCCTTTGTGGGTGCTTGGGGACTACACTGTACTTTAAGAACCAGCCTGCATCACCACCTGAGAAGCTAGGTCCGGGAGGATAGCTCAGGGGTGGCGTACTCACCTTGAAAGCAAAACGACATGCAGCAACACAGGTTCGATCCCCGGGTCCGTGCTTAGAAACCTATGGGTATTAAGCGTGTTATAAATAACCAATCATAGCATATCATAGGCCTTTATTGCTCGAACACGTACCAATAATAGAAAATCTTGGCTGGGGTCCTCTGTCCTCCAGTCTTTACAGTTGTCTTTTGAAAGTGCGTGACGTCTTTACAGACCACCGCAGAACCACTTCGACTCAAGGTTCACTGTTTTACTTTCACTCTTCCCTTCTCTAGGAATTAATGTTGTTTATTTCACTTTTGCTATTCATTCACTTTCTTGCTTTTAAAGTAACTTTCACAGAGACTTTTGAGTTGGCTACTTCCTTCAGCGGACCACACTGTTACTGTATTGCTGATTTTACAGCTGTCGTTTACATCAAAGTTCACTCACAGGACTGCCTTTCTTCGCGTCTCATCCATGCGCGTGCCTGCTTCACTTTTCGATATAATATTTCTATTTCAAACTTTAACCCACACCGTTCTTCAGGTTGCTTGCCAACTCACCGGCCGTGTGCGTCTTTTCCTGGGTTTTGCGATTTCTAATTTACGAGACAAGGTTAGTACCAGAGGCTTGGCATCGCCTCCCCAACTCGTTCACCCAGGAGGGTCAATGGTGCCTTTGAAACACAATGAAGTCTTCACTTGTGGGATCTGGCTTTCTCCACTTGTCTTTCACGGCCTGTCAGAGGCAACAACCTCCAGTAGAGAACTTTTTTTTTTCTACCCGCAGCTTTCATCCCTTGGTCCGTCGCTCTGCTCCAGTAGGTTTGCCGTTGTCCCGGATGTTCTGCTCGTACTCGTGTTCCGCCTTGCTCAGAGTGTGTCTTTGGCTGTTACCTTTTTATTCGTGTGAGGAGAGCTAATTGGTACCGGGTGTATGAACTTGAAGTCAAGTGCCTGACTTTGCCTGACCCAATTAACAGGACATGTTCAGTACAATGTATGAGAGAGTCTTGTTACTCTGTCACCCTCTTCCTCAGTTCAGTGTTTGTGTAAAAAATGGGGGGAGTTGGGACCTCTGAGTAGCCTAAAAAATAGGATGGGGTAGATGAACAAAAAAGGGGGGAATACCGCATCTCACAATCGGCTGCCTCACCCCCACTCCCTGAAGACCCCTCATCCAGGTGATCCTCCCGCACTGATCCACCCAAGGTATTGGATCCAAAAGCGATGGCTGTGTCCTAGCGACCTGGATGACCAGTCCCCGAGGACTAGCGGGTGAGACGCCCTTTGGTTTCTCACAGTGGGGAAGGCTGTAGAGAATAGAATCTGTGTGCCGAGGGTGATCTGGGCTGGAGGAGGGGGTGGGCAATGTGAGGCGGGTAGGTTGCCATCAGTACGGTCTGAGCTGTTCATGAGGCGCTTGTGGGGCATTTGGGTATGCAGAAGGGTGAGGGTGTTTGCAGACGTGGTTGTGTTGGCCAGAGCTGCATTTGCTGCACTGAAGGTGGGGGGAGTATGATTTAGGTGGCTACGGGTGTGGGAGCAGGGCAGTGGGATGGTGGCCGAGAGGTGGTGCAGCATTGCCATGGGGGTGGGAGGGTGAAAAGGAGTTCAGTGTAGGAGGGAGGTTAATAGCGTGAGATGGACAATGGGCTGTAGAGATGGGGTTATGGGTGTTTGCGCGCCACCGAGCTGCCCCAGCTGCCTTCTTTCTGTTCAGGAGAGGCAGTTGGGTGAGGGTGGTTGGAGGAGGGGTTGGATGGGCAGGAACGAAATGGGGGATTTTGGAGGGTATAGAAAGGGTTGTGACAGGTGGCGCACCAGTGGGCCACTCTAGTCACCCTTGGGGGTCGTGAAATGTCGGCTGCTGGGAGGGGACTGCAGAGGCATATGGCCGGGTTTGGGTGTGGCAAGGCGCTGGGGCAGGGCAGGGTCTGGTATGACCTTGGCCAGCATGTCCGGGTGCGAACGTAGGGTAGAGTTACCACAAATACAACTGTGGTACTGCATTTTGGCAATGGTAACAGACAGCACTTAGAGAAAATAGAGAGACGCCTACATTTGGGACTCAACAGTAGATGAGTTAAAAACTAGATTTGAGGCACAGCAGCAAATGAACAAACACCTAGATTTGATATACCTGGATAGTGGGAGAGAGTGAGTGCCTAAGTTAGAGACACAACAGTAAATGCAAGCCCCTAGATCTGAGCTATCTGGCAAGAGGGAAAACGCCTGAATTGGGGCACAACATCGAAAAAAAAACCTCTAAAAATTGGTATGCAGCAGTGATTGGTACACTATTTACTTGCTGGCTTACCCAGGTATGCTATGCTATGTAGGTAAGAGGAGTGGTAGGGCTTCTCAGGAATACAGTAATTGCTGTACTCCCCACCAACACCACACTTACCTTATCAGTCGCTTCTGGTTGACAGCTGGCTTCCAAGACAAACACAGACTGGAGCTGCTCAGTTGGGAGCTGTCCTCTGGCTGCCCTAGGAGTGTTGTAGAAGTGGTGTTCCGGGACTCATGGGGGCACCTGGGTCAATCAGGAAGGACAGTGGGTGGAGAGGGAGGCGGGCAAGGAGACAGGAAGCGAGCCACGGTGGAGGGTGTGAGGAAATGCAGATGGTGGAGGTATGCGCTTAAATAAAACAAATAATGCTCAAAATAAAAGGAAACTCGAGTGCTAAGGCTCCTGCAGCTCCTTACTTTGCAAAACACCAAGCACAAGTAATAATAAATAATACAATTATGCAGGTAATTCTACCTCAGAAACAGTGGTCTGCTAATCAGACCCCCCTTTCAGAAGGATCTATGCTAAATCATAACGACACCTGTCTTTATTATAAACAGTCAGAGGGGAATATGAAATCTGAAATGGCGGCGTGTCTAAAATAGATAAGACCCATCCTCCTTGGTATGGCATGGTATTGAGTAAGGCAGTATGGCAGAGTAAGTGCATATACTACAATTAAGATTTGAGACAACAGCAAATAGGTCTGACGTTGATTCTGCAGTTTTTCCAAGTGCAATTAAGGAGTGAAGACAGGGGGGAAAAGATAGACAATCTTCAGGCAAGGTGCATTCAGATAGCACAAGTGCACAGACGGTTACAGGGGAGGGGGGAGCTGAAGGGGAGGGGGTGGGGGTGGGAGGTCCAAGTGCACCCAGTCATTGGAGACTGGGGTAAGTGCAGAGAGAGCCACTCTCATGGGTATTTCCTCAAGTGCAGTGATGGTGAGGCGAGTGCAGGGCCTGGAGGTGAGTGCGAGAGGGCCATCCTACATGACATAGATCACAAATATCAGTAAGGCTCATCTCATTCCAGGCTCACAAAGGTTCTCGCCCTAACCCAGAATCCCACCCAGGAGGAGGAGGGGAGATCACTCAATATAAGCCAAGCATCTCAGTCTACCAATGTGGGAGCTGGAGAGCAAAGTTTGGGGATGGTTGGAGATTGGAGAGGATAGATGAAGGCAAGAAAGTAGGAACGTAGTGTGACACAGGCATGGTATCAAGAGAGACAAAGACTCAAAGATATTCGTATCAAAACCTTTATTTACTAAGGTTCCTGGGTTGGTGTAATGCCTAAGTGGCCCTAACTCTTAAAGGGGTGGTTCCCTTAACTGATGTTTCTAAAGGCCATTGAAGTCTGAAAGTCCAAAGTAAAAATCTGTTTGTGTCTAAACATATGCTTGCTCTCATTCTGACAAAATGTGTCAGGAAGTCTCTTATCTCTCAAAAGAAAAGATCTAACCCAAATTGGTTTTGACCAATCTGGTCACATATTTTCAAGAAAACGACCTTGCAATCAACACAGAGAAATCCAAAATTATGGAAATTGGAACAGCACTCAGAAATAAATCCAATCAATTCAAATGGACGGCAGCAGGTGAGACAATCGAGACTGTATCAGCAAACCGTTATTTGGGTGTGCAAATAAACAGCTCTATCTGTGTATCGGATTGGGTGGCCGACCTGAAAAATCGTATGTCTATACTAACAATGCAAGCTCAAAAGTTACATTTTGAATACGGTAGATTCACGCTCCTACCATTACGGACCTTCTACATACAGAAAGTAATTCCATTAATTACGTATGGCGCAGAAGCAGGAGGGAACATCGACAGCCGAATATGGGCTGTATTGGAAGGTCAATTCTGGAGTAGAGTATTGTGTGTCCCAAGCAGCACCTCGATTGTTGCATTAAGATACGAAATGGGTCTGGAGGCATTGCATGGTACCATTCAATGGAAATCAATTGCAGTACTACGCAATATGCATCTGTCAAATATAGCACCAGCGTATAAGATATTTGAACCAACACTAGAGAATCCTCATGCAGGAATGCTGCTGGTTTGGGCTAATAAAATCAGAGAAATCTTAGAGATAGCTGGTATCTCGTGGCAGATGGTAATAGCAATGCCCCAACTTGCAAAGAAAAAACGGAGACAGTGGAATTGGATCTCAAATGAAGAACTGCGAATGACAATGTCGTCATCCCTGAATCTAGATCTGTCATGCAATTGTTTAGACAAAGTTCCAAAATATCTATCAAGATTTCCTTCCCGACTGCATCGAAATAAGTTTCTGAGGTTACGCCTGAACGTGTATAAAACTAAGGATGTCCTATGGAGAAGACATGATATGAAGACTGTAGATAATCTTTGTCAATTTTGAACAACTGAAATAGAATCATTAAAACATCTAATCATGGAGTGTCCCAGAATAGCTACACAACGGTCATGTTGTTTAGACAGATTCGCACCTACTGATACCAGCTCAGAAGAATAGTGGTGGCGGCTGTTGACTGGTAACAACGTGATGTTAACTTGTGCAGTGATTGATTTCCTTGAGAAACTTTTTGAGTAAGGAAAAGGCTCCAAGTTGATTGTCTCAAATGGAGGAAGTACTATAATAACTGAGCTACCATATGTGATCACTTATGACAAGGCAATAGGTGAAAAACGTTGAGATGGGAGAGTGAGAAGCCATGATTTGCGTCCTTACTATTTGATTGAAGATTTTCTAACTGATGGACTTCCGTGTTTGTTTGGATACACGTCTTCCTTCCGTCTCTAGTGATGTTTTTTTTTTCTTGTGATGTTTGGTTATTTTTCTGTTCTGTTTTGTAATTAAAGTTTGTATAAACTAATTGTTACAATAAAAATAAAAAAATAAAATAAAATAAAATTGGTTCAACAGAAAATAGGAAACCAAGGTTGGTTTCAGGTGGTCTTCCCACCAGGTGTAGGTTGGTCGGTTTCACAAGAATGGGTTCAATCAAAACAAGGCTGTTCATAAGTCCTTCTACACAGTTCTTGCAGTAGGCTCAAACACTTTCAATGTATTGAGTTCCTTGGGATTCCCTTCCAAGTTTAAAACATAACCAAAATAAATATACACAGTTCCTCTTCAAACGTCTCATGGTTCCCTTCCCCAAGTTTTAACTCATTCAGCATCAAAAACAAATAAATGTTCAACTTTGTCAGGCCTATCAGGGTTCCTTTCCACAAGCTTAGGCCCCTTTCAGATCCAAACACCAGTTCAATTTGTCAGGATATACCTTTCCTGTTATATACAGTTCTTTCACACATACTTCACTTGTGGGGTACAATCAGAGACTTTCAAAACCGCCAGGTGCTTTGCTCTACCTAGGCGTGACCACCCTGATCTGTAACCCCACTCTTTATTCGTTGTCCTTCCTTTTTAACCTTTCACCTTGAGGTGCCATCTGCACCCCTTCTTGTTGTTTGTTTCCTTGCTTACTTTTCGTGCACACTTGCACCTTCTTTGCTTTCTTGTGCCCACTTGCACCTTCTTTGCTTTCTTGTGCCCACTTGCACCTTCTTGATTTCTTGAACACACTTGCACCTTCTTTGCTTTCTTGTGCCCACTTGCACCTTATTTGCTTTCTTGTGCCCACTTGCACCTTCTTTGCTTTCTTGTGCGCACTTGCACCTTCTTGATTTCTTGTGCCCACTTGCACCTTGGCCGTGTACTTGGATTCTTCCTTAACCTTCTCCAGACAAGTTAACTCCATTATTTCATCAGCAGCATACACTGCCAAACTCATTAACGCCTGCAGAGCCTACTTATCAGCATACAGTTGCCTAACCTTAGCAAGACCCCTCATTCTGTCGAAACTCGATTATTGTAATGTCCTCCTGGCTGACACTGCAACTAGCAGCAGTAAAAAAGTACAGGTCACTCAAAACAACGCATCACAGGCAGCTCTAAACATACCAAGAAGAGAACATATCTCCGAAATCAGAGCAGATGTGTGTGGGAGTGAAGCCCAGCCTTTGGCTAAGTTCCAAAGGTGCAGAGCGCAAAAGGAAAAAATGGTTTAGCTATACACTCAACATTGTCAACCCCCTGGATTCCATCTCGGTACAGAGGGCAGTGCTTAATCTCACATAGAATACAATTGCAATACATGCCCACCCTCTGTGTGGATCTTGGAGTGATACATTGCCCATCCCTGGTCCTTCACACTAATCTCCACAGACAGCCGCTACAGGCCTAGCCATTCGGACATCAACACTAATACAGTGCCACGAATAAGCTCTCGTCTTTTGCCCTACCAGACTCTCCCACATCAGTGGCTAACCAGACCCAAAGAGCTTCAGTCTTTCAGATCTTGGGCTCGTCCCTATGAATAAAATACTCACAAATGTCTCTGCAAAACCCATAAAAAACATATTGGCGCACTGGACTGGGTACTTACCAACCTGCACCCATCAACACCACAGGTTTCGCGCCAGCCTCTCCCACTCTCCCTTAAATGGCCACCCATTTTTCCTACAAAGCCACGTGCAGCAAGAATGCCAAAAGTCATTCATTACAACATAAAACTGTGTGGAATGCAGGAGAATGTCCAAAAACAATTTAAATGGTGACTTTTAACTTAATCTCCCAGTGATTAACAGTGATCCACCATTGCAAAATAGATGAGTATTACATTACAAGATAGTTGCAGAGACTGAAGAGAAGGTTGGAGAGAGAGAGAGAGAGAGAGAGAGAGGAGGTGGTGCATGAGGAGGTGGTTGGGTATGGTGGCACTGGTTACATACGAAGCTATAGAATCAGGTGGTAGTTGGAGAGAATGGAAGAAGAAGGAGGAGGTGGTATAACATCTGAAAGTGGTTTGAGAGAAAAAGCAGGCGGTGGAAAGAGGAAACCTATCAGCCACATAACTCAGAGAGGTTATGGTGGGCCAGGTTGGTACTAGGCAGGTTTAAGTGGCAAGAGGAGAAATGAGCACCCGGCAGGGAGCCTACGGAGTACAGAAGTTTGAGGGAAGCTTGGGCCAAATTACTTGGAGAGGCTGCCATGTCCACGGAAGGGAGACTAAGGAGGCCAGGGAGACCCTCCTCCACATCCTATCAGTTGAGAGTGAGAGAGAGATTTGACAGCCACTCTGGAGACTAGACACTTGGGCGGGAGCATGAGGATCCCATGAGGGAAAGTTGAGTAGAGTGTCTGAAGAGGTCTCCTCACTCAACAATGGGTGCAGAGGTGAGATTGGGCTACAAGGCTAGTGATGGAGACCTGAGAAATGTACACTATTCAGCGCCTTATTATTATTACTTTCCCCATTGTGTAGTTTGTCTCTTCAGAAAGTCCTTATTTGTAATATAGCTTATTATGGCATACGTATTGGTGTCCGATGTGGGATTAGCAGGCTTAACCCTGTAAACCGACTCTGATACACAAAGATAGTGAGGGTCCTGTTGCTCTTTTAGATCCTGAGGAAATAAAGACTCAGACTCTGCAGCCACCCAAGGTCAGTCGGAGAGTGACTTGAAATTGGTCCGAAAACAGACACAAGCCATATCAACAAGTCCAGACATTCCATCCCACCAACCCAAACCGGAAACTCCGGACGAATCAATTATGGTTCTGCATCAAGACGGCCATTCTCTTTGGACAACAGACTGTGCATCTCCACATGAAGACTGTTAATATGGATATCTAAATTCTGGCCTGGTGGACAGAGTTTAGGAGGCCACCCTAGTTATAGTGAACAGTGGAAACTCTGGGAGCTTAGCCAAACCAATGAAGGTAGCATGGGCAGTGGTCAAGGCTAGGTCTCGGGAGAGGTGAGTTGGATCGGGGCCACACAACGAGCAATCAAGTATTACACTTAGGCCAAGTATAAAATTGTTTATGTTGATTATTGGCCAAAGAACACACTATGACAAATGACTTAGACTAGGTAGTAATATCACGCAACACTAATGGTATAAACATATATACAATCACAGTCAAGTCAGTGCAGAATAATCAATTTACCTCCACAAAACCTGAAGGGAAAGGTAATTAATTATTTATAGCACTGACAGTCCACAGGAATTAGAACACTAGCCTATAAAGTCCAATTCTAAATTGATTGGAGCCTTGTGCCCAAAAGCTCAAAGTTTTCAAAGAGTTTTAGGAGTTGGGGAAAAAGAGAGGGGGATGGTTTCTGAGGATGTGAAGAAAGATCCAAAAAGGTAGTCCAAGGAGCTTAGAAGTAAGTAAAATGCTTTTCTAGCTTTTGGAGGGCTTTCGGAACAAGTTTTACCAAATCCAATAGGTTGTAAAAGAAGAGTGGAGATAGGGGCACTGGTAAGTACCATTATAACTTATAACTTACCACCCGTACTCTGATTTTTCCTCAGACTTGGCAGGTTGTTGGAGGGTTGCCAGAGGTCATTTTTCCCACAGTTGGTTCCAGTCGGTGAAGCCCAGGAGCTGTGGGCACAAGAAGAGTTACGGTCAAGTACAGGAGCTGTGTTCAACCTCTTCTCATGCAACTATGCAGCAGGCACCGATGCCGGCCTCTTCAAGATCCTCGACTAGATGCAGGAATGCCGGTTTCAGCAATTGCCACCGATGCACGGCGACAGCAAATGTCACAGAGGTCGCGGTTGAAGACATCCTTCTATCTCGGGCCCAATCGATGCTGGGATGCCAAAATTTTGCAGGAAGGTGACTTACAGGACAAGCTGAAGACCCCTGAAGGTCGGAGTCAAAATGCAGAACAGCAACGCTTCAAATGCGCTAGCCCAAACTGGAGTTGCTCAGTCAACTGAAAGGCCCAGGAACGCTTCCGAAGACTCCAAATGGCGGGAGACCGAGAAGACTTGAGGCTGGTTGTTCCCACTACTCCAAAGGGCTAAAGCAGCAGTGAGGGTCTTCTAAGGTCAGTAGCCAGACAGGCTCCACTGGGACTGCAGCAAAAGTTGGTCGCCAGACCTTCTCACAATCGGTCCACGGGTCTTCTGATGTCTTCACATCTATGCAGGATACTTGGCTCCTCTTCAAATCTCTGGGAAATGGCTTCAGGACTCTTCTTATCCCACGGTCCAGGTGAGCAAAGAAACTCAGCCAACTGTCGGGTTTTACGCGGGTCCCTTAACCGCTCGGAATAGAGTCACACGGGAGCCGGGGTACGGTGCAACCTCTTTATTCTATACTCCCAACAGGAACTGCCCTCCCCATGTCCCGCCCCCTCCCTAGCCCAACGTCACTTCCCTTGTGCCGGGAACTAAGACCGCAGTGGCGGTCTGCCCACCCAACAATGTGGGCGGGCTGTCTAGCCCTCACTAACAACCTGACACCAACCAATGGGAGATCTGCCCCTCACACATACCCCAGCAGTGGTCCAATCGGGCACCACAGTTGGTGAAACTCATGCATACACTTCAGACATACAGAAACCAATTTTTGGATTGGGACCAGCCAGTCCCAGCCCACTTCCTGACTTGCAACACAGATGCCTGTACTAGCCTACGTAAAGCACTGCTTTACCAGACAAATGCATGAACAAAAAAAGGAAATTCCTGACCTGGCAAGGCAAGAAGAAGGCCAAGCAACAAGCAAAAAACCTTGTGGCACGGCCATGTGAGAACACTAGCCACAGTTAGTAGCCAAATGGCGTAAACACAAGAAACCTCAATAAATGTACTGTAAAAATAGTGAAAAGGTAACTACTACCACCAGCTTGTATTTAACTAGTCAGTTTCCCCATAACAAATGAGCAAAAGGCCAGTGGGGCGAAGGCTTCACTTCAGTGCAAAATGTCAGGACAAGGTGTAAAAACAAAAGCAACACGTTTGGGGGTCCACAGACTATGGAGGGAATGTTGCTCTTGGAGAAAACATTCCTAACAAAGACATGATCTCTCCCTGGAACATTAACAACAGGTGAAATCCTAAATTCATGGCCATTTTAGATAAGCTCGTAGGAGGACAACCTGCACCCCAGTCCCACTGGTTTTGCTCTTGCAGAAGTATACTGAATAGGAAAAGGCAAAAGCGTTTTTTCAACTGCAGAGGCTACAAGAAAGGAGAAGGCCAACTGGCCACATTACTTTGTCCCACTGCTCTTTGGAGAGACGCAATCACCATACCAGGTGTTAAACCCAGGAGGGCAAATGTATTATGCCAACATTTAAAAGGGGCTTGTGTGGTCAAGATCTTTATCTGTGAAATGGCAATCACAGTGCTGTTTGCCGTGTTGTACAGGACGGCAAAGAGCACTATGAAAGCAGCTAAGGAAATAGACCACATAAGTCACTTTTAAAGGGTCTATTTAAAGTGGTCTGTTTCCTTAGCTGCTTTCACAGTGCTCTATGCCGTGCTGTACAATAATACAGTAAACAAATGCCTTTCAGCGTAATTATTTTGCTGAAAAGTGTTTGCTGTATTAGGATTGGCAATTATAGGACTGTCTGTGTGAACGTGTGTTTGCATTCTCTGGTCTTGGGCAGTAACAAGCTTAAACTCCAATTAGGGGGCTTGATTACTGACACGAGAGCAGAGAATGAAAGAAACAGATTATACTGTATTTACATACAAAATGAATGCCCCAAGTCCTTTAAAAGGACTTGGGGCATTCATTATCTGGCCAACCTCAACACCCTCAATTCCATCTACTCTACAATCCAATCCTGGATGGCAGAGAACTGGTTATGTCTCAATAGTGAGAAGACCGAACTTCTGTTAATTGGATCCTCATGTACCTTGGGTACACTGGGCAAGCAATACTCCTCCTTTACTGTTGACAACATCCCTATTGCTGTCTCCCAAGTAATCAAGACTCTGGGTGTGTACATCGAACCTGACCTAACCATGAATAGACAGGTTAATGCTGTAGCGTCTGCCTCAGCGTACCATTCCAAATTTCTTAATGCAGCCAGACCCTTCCTCTCCCAAGAGAACTGCCTCACCATTGCAAGAGCATTCATTGGCTCTATGATTGACTACTGCAATGCGCTCTTTGTAGGGACCTCCCGTATGAACTTGGCCAAACTCCAACTTGCTCAAAATAACGCCCTGAGAACCACAACGGGCATATCAAGAAAAGACCACATTTCAGAAGTCAGGAGGAAGGTCCACTGGCTTCCCGTCAAGGAAAGGATTGTTTTCAAACACTCGCCTTGATGCACAAATGCCTTCACGGGTTGCCCCCCCCCCCACCTAGCCCACAGAATTGTCCCCCACCCCACCTCCAGACCGTCGAGACCGGCGTACGGCAACAGAATAACGGTGCCAATCACACTCAGAGTGCGGGCGGGTGGCACGTGCTTCCCCAATATGGCTGCTACCTTCTGGAACTCTCTCCCACAGGAACTCTGTCAGATTGACTCTCACGCAGCCTTCAGAAAAGCTATCAAAACTAGGCTCTTTGTATGATATGTTTTCCCTTGTACAGTGGTAAGCTGTGGCACACACTGTCTGTCTCCTTGTAATTATAACTGTAACTGATCACTATGTAACTGATCACTATGCATTAAGTACCTTTGTGTCCCGCATTCTTGTAACCCTGAATCAAGCCTTCATTCATGTCCTTTCACAGCGCCTCAATGCCTGAGGGGTGTAGTGCGCTCTATAAATTTAAATAGCTAAAATAAATAAAAAGCATGGCTTTGCAGAAGATGTGCTGCTTATTTTAGATACTATCTTTTTGAAAAAAGAATTTCAATATATTTGTTGTTAAGACCAATATTTTTAAACAAACATTTTGAAAGAACTTCCTATTTAAGACTACTTCGGTGGGGATGTACAGAGTATTAAAGACTCTAAAAATTACATAACAATTTAAATTTAGAAAAGTATGGTCTGTAGGTGTGGGACCAACAGAATGACATGGGTCTTCCAACTCATAACTGGCTGCAAGCTCTGAACACGGAATCTTGTGAAAGGTATTTCATGGGGTCTGCAGGCATACTCCTACCATGGTCCCAATCATAGCACAGTGAGTTTGTATACACCATTTCATATGTGCGTCCACACATGTACCCTACATTTACTACTGAACTCGCCACTGATACCACACACACCCACCTTGTCCCAGAGCACCTGCTTTAGAGATTATGCTAATTCCGCGGGGGCCCTCGGCCTCTAAGGCCCTGATAATAGTGCAATGCACTGTTAATAGCATGCTATGCCGGGCTGCAGTCTTCTGGAAATGAAGCCATGTGCAGCACGCCCTTCCAATCAGCGCCATGAGGACATGTCTGTGGAAGTGCAGCACTTTACAAAATTCCAGGTTATAAAGCAATCTCTTAGCTGCCAAATTGAGGAACTCTTTTGGAACACGAAAAGAGGACTTTGGCTAGTTCATGCGTAAAGACCCTCCTTTCTATCTGGACACGGCTTACCGGAAGTGAGGCCATAGCAAAAACCAGGTTGTGCACTGTGTGTTATCCAAGAAAAGAGGGCTGCGATCTGTGAAAGTGGCAGGTGTGTTTTGGAGCCAAGGTCTTGGCAAGGGCGGGTACACGCATCTCCAGTGGGACTAGTAAGCTTTTTGGGATGGTGGTCACCGCAGCAGGGCGACAAAAAAAGTACTCAGCATCTGCCGTCAGACTTTCCCTCCTATCTCGGGTCCCCTTGAAGCTAGGATGCCGATATTTCACAGGAAGTAGTGTCGTATGGCCAGCTGAGGCTCCCCCAAGTTTCAGGCTGAACCTTCGGTACAGTGATGCCGGCAGCACGGTAGCCCAAAAACAAAGCTGGTTAACCACAAGATGGGTACAGAGCACTTCCGAAGGCTTCCTTTGGCAGGGCACTGATCAGACATCGGGAATAGATGGTCCTTCCACTCCAGGGGTCGCAGCTCCTTTGCAGGACTACTAAAGAGCAAGACAGGGCTCATCCAGGACAGCAGAAGAAGTTGGTTACCAGGCCTCCTTCAGTCAGGTTTCAGATTTCTTCGCGGGTCTCACAGCTGGACAGGATACTTGGCTCCTTCAGGTTTCTCCAGGATCTCTGAGGAATGGGTGCAGGGGTCCTCTTATCTTAAATGCCAGGTAAGAGCTGAAACTCCCACTAGCCAATAGCAAGACTAGCCCACACACACACCAGCAATGGTCCAATCAGGACCACTGGCGGGAACATTCAGGCATACCACTCAGACACAGTGAAACCAGTTTGTGGATTGGGGTCAGACAGACCCAGCCCACATCCTGCCAGCAAACACTCACAGCCCTCCAGTAGCCCGCCAGAAGTTACTGCTTTCCCGGTGTCACAAACCCATTCGGGTGGCTGCCGCGGATACGGCTTCACCGCCATTGAACTGTTCCATCAGGTGTTTGACATTCAGTTGCAACGGTCTAGTGTTTCTCCATCCACCGCCGCCAGGAGTACTTCCTCCCAGCTCACCCTGCGGTTGGAGCGTTGCAACCGTCCAGCTTTCGCGCTACTCTTTACGGTGATACAGTAGTTGTTTTCCTTTTCGGTTCACACCGAAGCCTGCCTCTCTCTTCGTTTCCCTACTTCTTCCTTTCCTCCTTTATTCTAGGTTTCTGCTCGCCCGTGCTCTCTCTCTCACCTCGCTCTTCCATCTTACTCTCTCCCCTGTTTCTGCCCTTCTGGGTTTTTCGCCTTGTTTTTTCCTGTTACCTTCGCTTTGCTCTTCCTTTTCTTCCTTCTTTTTTTCAGCTTCTGCCGTCATCTATTTCTTGCCACCTCTCATTTCCACAGACCAGTTCCTGTTCCTTGTTTACCGTTACTACTTCAGATTTGCTTCCTTATCGCTACTCTATTGCTGCCTCCGGCATTCTACCTTGGCAAGACCACACACAGCCTGTTTTATCCCGGCATGTTATCTACGACCACTACTACCTGGGGCTGGAGTCATGGAGTGGTCCAGATTAGGATCCACCATGGCTTCTCCTCGTGTCAGGTCACAGACTTCAAAACAAAAGAAGGACTATCTGGCCCATCGACAAGGCATCGAGGAGACAAACGCCGAATTCTCAGGTGAGGAGAGTGGTGATTTGAGTGAGGAGGTCGGGTTCTTAGATTGTGGCCCCCAAGTTATCCCAGAATCAGTACAGGACACTGACAGATTGCAACGCCCGAACCCTAAAATGGCCACACCAGAGCAGGTTCAGGAACAAGTGCAAGAACTTTGGAAAGCAGTGCAAAGCCTCTCCCAAGTATTACAGACAGTCAAAGCTGAGAATATGGTGTTGAAACAACTGGTTTCAAATAAAGAACAACCACCTCCCGAACTTCCACTCATTGCCTTGTCCTCAGGAAAATTTGATGGCTCTCCTAAGAAGGTTAAGGAATTCTTGGAGGCCGCTACTGTTTACTTTACATTCAGACCTCGAGTGTTTTCTATGGATAAGGCTAAGGTGGGGTTTCTGATTTCTAATATGATCGGCAATGCTCTTGCCTGGGCCACTCCCTGGGGGTTTATGGGGGTTTTCAGACCCTTCTTAAAGAGACTTTTGAGAGACCGGAACTCACCTACACAGCATGCGAGGATCTCTTGGATGTACAACAGGGGTCTTCTGATCTTCTTTCTTACATCACCACATTTAAGACCTTGGCTGCGGGGGCTGGTTGGCCCGAACAAGCACAATGTGCCATATTTCGCAGAGGTCTCAAAGAGGACATAAAAGACGAATTGGCCCGGTCTCCACGACCTACGACATTTTCAGACCTTTTATCTGCAGTACTGCAGATAGAGCACCGACTTCAGGAACGATGCAACGAAAGAAGACGCTACAGAGGAAGTTCCGCCAGCAATGATCCTACGCCAAGTACTTCCTCGCTATCGTCTGCTCCTTGAGATGAACCCATGCAGATAGGTATCACTCGAGCACCACTCTCCGCAGAAGAAAGAAGATGGGGAAGAGAAAGAGGACTATGTGCTTACTGTGGGTCAGATCAACACCTTCTTGAGGATTGTTCTGAATTGCCTCAACGACGTTCGGGAAACGAACAACCCCGGATCTAAAGGGGATGGGAGTCCGGGGGTTATCAGATCCAACCAGTTCCTACGTCTCTTTGTCAGTTTCTACCAAGGAGACCCAAGAAGATTCCAGACTCACGGTGGTCAACATCAACGTGAAGGTTAATGACCAACAAGTGGAGACTCTAGCCCTCCTTGACTGCAGAGCAGCAGGTAACTTCATAGATACATTATGGGTCGACAAGGTGGGCCTAAAGAAGCTGGTACGCTTGGAAGACCAGAAGGTGTAAGGCGTGGATGGGACTCCACTTTCGTCAGGACCCATCACGCAGACTACAGAGAACATTGAAGTTAGGATTTTTCAACATGTGGAGATATTAAGATTCAACATCATAAGAGCCGCCCATTTTCCTGTCATTCTGGGGATTACCTGGCTTAGAAGACATAGGGCCTCATTCCGAGTACGGCGCTAACCAATGGCGCTATTAACGCCTTGGTTGACGCCGTACCCGGACCGGCAGCGCCTTGGTGGATGGCGGAATTACCGCCCCATTCCAAGGTTGGCGGGGCGGTAATTCCCCATTCACCAAGGCTCTTCCCCATTCCCAAATGAGCCCCCATAGGGCTCAATGGGAATGGGGAAGATGCAAATAACGGTGACCGTTCATTACGGTCACCGTTATTGGCTTGGAGGCCCCTTTGCGCCCTCGACTTTAACACCTGCTCAAAGCAGGCGTTAAGGGCGAGGGCGCAAAGGGAACTCGGAGTATGGCGGTAAGGGATTACCGCCACCGGTCTCGTTACCGGTGGCCGCTATCCCTTACCCCCATACTCGGAATGAGGCTCATAGGCCCTCATTACGACCGTGGCATTGGACCATGGTGCTAATAGCACCATGGTCCATGACGGTAATTTACAGACTCCGCCATGGCGGAATGGGGAATTACCGCCCCATTCCGAGGTTGGCGGGGCGGTAATTCCCCATGCCGCCATTGCCCTCCCCCATTCCCATTTTTGCCCCATAGGGCTCAATGGGAATGGGGAAGGCGCTAAGTACGGTGCCGCAAATTGCGGCACCGTACTTAGCACCAAGGTCCCTTTGCGGGTTGGTTTTTAACGCCTGCAAAAAGCAGGCGTTAAAATCTCCACTGTCTCAAACAGAGAAGGGTGTCTTACGCACATATCTGGACACTAATCTCCACAATGGCCTCATTCAACCACCTAAATCCCCTGTGGGAGCTCCTTTGTTTTTTATTTCTAAAAGGGACTCCAAAGAATTGCGGCTGTGCATTGATTATAAGGGTCTCAACAAGGTCATCATTAGAGTATTCACCAAGTTGGATCTTTGCAATGCCTGTCACTTGTTACGCATCGCCAAGGGGGATGAATGGAAAACAGCCTTTCGTACACCTTTTCAGTTGTACGAATACAGAGTGATGCCATTTGGACTTGTCAACGCCCAAGCAATCTTTCAAAGATTTATGGACCGCATGTTCTCTGATCTCTTGTTTGTCACGGTAATAATTTACCTTGATGACATTTTGGTGTACTTCATCAACAAGGAAGAACATGAACAAAATGTTCTGGCAGTGCTGAACCGTCTCAAGGAAAACTGCCTACTAGCCAAACCCGAAAAGTGTCAATTCGGAGTATCTACCATCCCGTACCTGGTGCTCATATTGTCAGAATATGGAATTTCTATGGACCCGCGCAAGGTTTCCACCATTCTAGACTGGCCCTCTCCTTCTTCCATTAAGGAGGTTCAAAGGTTTCTGGGTCTGACTAATTTCTATAGAAGATTCATTCTGTCAGGAAATTGACTTGGGGCAAGCCTCGGCGACCGTACCATAGGAATTTGCTGTGAAAGCTGAGGAAACTACATTTGCCAGTAGGCTGAGGGGGCTGGAGTAGTTCTTGCCTCCTCGCGCCATTGGCCAACTGGGGGTAATTGAGACAGCTATTAAACCGTTGGCCGTCCGTGCACTGGTGATGATAATTGTTGATTATGCAGCACGGGCAGCCACGGCGTGTTGGAGCAGTAGGAGAAAATGCGGCATGCTGATCTTCACGTGTACTTATTGAATGAGGAGAAAGCTGCGATGCTGTTCGAACTCTCTGTTATGAGTAACGGGAACATTGCATTCTGTTTCCTGCCGCAGCGGTGAGAGTTTCCAGTTCACGGCGGCTGACTGCAGCATTTCAAGAGGTCCGGGTGCACTTGTGAGCCGTCCGGACACACGGATAAGTGTTTTTCTTCTTATGGTTAAATGACACAGGAGTGTCTTTGATTTATTTAGAGTCTGGCTGCATTGAAGCTGGTCTGTTATGTCCACGAGCAACGCTCTTGATTTCCCTGGACATTTTTGTTAATATGTATTCCGCTATGTGTTCCGCAGTCCTTTCTTAGGAACTGAAACTCCTTGAAGTACAAGAGCACACCTTTCATTTACTTCCATACAGTGTGGGCAGAGTATTGTCACAGTCTCTGTGATGTTCATGTTGCCTGCATACAGAGGGCAGAGTCTTGTCACAGTCTCTGTGAAGTTCATGTGCCTGCTTAAATAAGGGCAGAGTTAGTTTCATGTTTGTCTGCTGCTTTGCTAGCCCAATGGGCCATGTGTTCACGTTTATTCATCATGGAAGCAGCTTTCTTGTTTGTGTCATTCCGCTTGCTATTACTGTGGGGTCATGTCATTGTTATTTGTGGCCATCCTTCATGTTTGGTGTAATATGCAAAATCAGGTTTCAGGAGGAGGTTTAGGAATACTATGCATAATTCTGAAATAGGTGTAGGATCAGGAGTAGGTATTCAGAATTCATGGTATTAGTAGGTTGTTATGTGGAACAATTGTGCATTGTATGTTATGTCCCCTTCTTTCCTTTGTCTATCCACCCCCTTTCCCTAATTCCTTCTTCCCCCCATTGGCTGCCACGTGGGTCTCTGTGATATTATATTCAGACGCCCGTGCCAACCACGGTGGGAGGGTCGATTCATTCGGCTTCTGTGGTTCGGGAGAGGGGGTCGATCCCCTATTATCCCTTATGGTATTTGACACATTCCCTGGTTTTCCGAGACCGTGTTACCCATAACATCTCTTCTTAAGAAGTCTTCCAGACCCTTTGTATGGTCAACGGCAGCTGAAAATAGATTCAAACACCTCAAGGCTCTCTTTTGCTCGGCTCCTATTTTATTACAACCAGATCCGACAAGACAATTTATCGTCGAAACAGATGCCTCTTCAGCAGCCATAGGAGCAGCCTTGCTCCAGGAAAAGGAAGGAGTTGAACATCCTGTGGTGTACCTATCTCACACTCTCACTGCTAGCCAAATGAACTATTCTGTACTAGAAAAAGAGTTGTTGGCAATGAAACAGGCATGTGAGGAATGGCGTCATCTTCTGTTGGGCGCTAGTTTTCCGTTTATCATTTGAACTGATCATAAGAACCTCAAGGTTCTGCAATCCATGGAATGTTCCAACTCTCGTCAGGCTCGATGGGTGTGTTTTTTTTCTCAAATTACTTCAAGATAACCTACCTACCGGGTTCCCAGAATGTACTGGCTGATGCTTTATCTCGCAAGGAGACAAATACAGTTTCTGATATTCTCCCTCCTGAGCTCATGTTCCCACGAAATGATATAGTAGCTCAGATCAATACCTTCCTTCAAGAGGTTAAGGAAGCATTGGTATAAAGATGGACTCTGGTTCTACAAGGATCGACTATACATCCCCTCTGGTCACCTCCGTAAGAAAGTCATCAACTGGTGTCATGACAGCTTGTCTGCAGGCCATAGAGGTCAATCCAACACCACCGAACTCATCAGACGTTCCTTTTATTGGCCAAACCTCAAGGATTTAGTCTGGTCCTACATTTCGTCTTGCCCGGTGTGTGCTATGTTCAAAAGTCTCACAGGCAAGCCATTTGGCCTTCTTACCCAGCCAGAAATTCCTCAGCGTCCCTGGGGACATTTATCCACCGACTTTATAGTTGATCTTCCCATCTCGGATTCCTGCACTTGCATTATGGTAACTATCGATTCCATTACCAAGATGGCCCATTTCTCCCCTTTGGCTGGTTTGCCCACTGCAGCCAGAATGGCCGATATATTTGCCAGAGATATTTCTTCATGGTCTTCCAGATAAAATCACTTCGGACAGAGGCAGCCAATATATCTCAAAATTTTGGAAGGCACTTTGTAAACGTGTAGGAATAGACCGAGCCCTGTCCTCAGGTTTTCACCCACAGACGAATGGCCAGACAGAGAGACTTAACGCCACTCTTCAACAGTATCTCATGTGTTATACTAACCAAATGCAAGACAATTGGGTTCAGCTCCTTCCCACTGCCGAGTTCACATACAATAACTCCAAACACTCTGCCACTGGTCTAACTCCTTTCTATTGCAATTATGGTGTTCATCCTAGGGCTATCTGTCCCATCTCTTCGTTACAAAGCAATTCCCAAGCAGTAGAATCTATCTTGTTGGACATCACTGAAGCTCATAAAACTGCCAAGTGCAGTTTGGAGAAGAGTCTAAGTGCCTCCAAGAAACAGGCTAACCAACATCGGCGCAAGGTCCCCGAATGGACCAAGGGAACTAAGTTGTGGCTTTCTACCAAATTCTTACCCAGGTGGGTTCGGCCCTCTAAATTGTCCCCCCGATTCTTGGGTCCATTTCCTGTCCTGGAGAGGATTAGCCCGGGGCCTACAAGATCCAATTGCCACCCCACCTCCGGCACATACATCCTGTCTTCCATACCTCCCATCTTAAGGAATCCCTTTCGGAGACACGCTGTAAACCAGTTTACCTCCAAGATTTGCAGCAGGGGAATACACAGGACGAGTATGAAGTCTCCAAGATCTGTGACTCTCGGTTTTACAGAGGGCAACTTCAATACCTCATTTTCTGGAAGGGATTCCCCAGATCGGAAGACTCTTGGGAACCGGTGCACTTTGTTAAAGCCCCCAGACTGGTAGCTCGTTTTCACCGGACCCATCCCGGGAAGCCTGGTGGTGTTGGCATAAAGAGGGGGCATACTGTCACAAACCCATTTGGGTGGCGGTGGTTGCCGCGGATACGGCTTCACCGCCATTGAACTGTTCCATCACGTGTTTGATGTTCAGTTGCAACGGTCTAGTGTTTCTCCATCCACCGCCGCCAGGAGTACTTCCTCCCAGCTCACCCTGCGGTCAGAGCGTTGCAACCGTCCAGCTTTCGTGCTACTTTTTACAGTGATAGGCTAGTTGTTTTCCTTTTCGGTTCACACCGAAGCCTGCCTCTCTCTTCGTTTCTCTACTTCTTCCTTTCCTCCTTTATTCTAGGTTTCCGCTCGCCCGTGCTCTCTCTCTCACCTCGCTCTTCCATCTTACTTTCTCCCTTGTTTCTGCCCTTCTGGGTTTTTCGCCTTGTTTTTTCCCGCTACCTTCACTTTGCTCTTCCTTTCTTCCTCCTTTTTTTCAGCTTCTGCCATTATCTATATCTTGCCGCCTCTCATTTCCACGGACCAGTTCCTGTTCCTTGTTTACCGTTACTGCTTCGTATTTGCTTCTTTATCGCTACTCTATTGCTGCCTCCGGCATTCTACCTTGGTGTAATGCTGGAAATGCATCAGGGGGACAGGGCCTCTGAATCCTTGTCCTTTACTGCCTTTTACCGTGTGTTCTGTCATGTTTTCTGCCCATGAGTCCATTTGGGACTCCTGGCAGTGCAGCTCTCTCTTTTGGTTTGGTGAACAGACCCATGGGATACCCTTATGGCACCCATGGGTAGGGGTACAACCCTGTGCCCCTAGTGTATGTTTTTGGGCACCTGTGGGTGGCCCACAGAGCAGGGTATGGGCTGGTGGCAGCTCCATGCTGAATTTGACAGGTGCTCTGGGTGTCCTCCATTTTGGGATACCCAGGCCCTGTCATTGGAATCAGTTGATTCCTGATAGGAAACAAGATGGCCCCTGTGGCCTCTTGCTTTCTATTGCCTGTTATCTTGTTTTTCCCAAAGTCCTGGGAAGCCCTGACTCTGTCCCTTCCCCCTGACTGGCTGTTGGGTGAAAGTTCCATATATGGTGTTGTTGTGAAGGCCCAGCTAGACTGAATGGAGCCTTCCCAGTGACTGTATGTTGTGGGTACCTCCTGTCGGTGGGACCTGGGTGAATGGAGTGTGTGACCAATATACACTCCTTGTTGTGGTTGTCTGGTTTCTGGCATGAGAGACAAAGACTGAGACAGCCCTACCCGAAACTGGCCTGAATGCAGGGTGTAGTGTTGAATGGCTGGGTACTTGTCCCAATCCACATTCCTTGTTGTGAGTGTCTGAAAGGGAGGAGTGTGGCCTGAATGCACTGTGTGCCTGATTGGCTGACTGACTGCATGAATGCCCCTCTGTATGATTGGCTGCTGAGTGTAGGCCAGCAGTGTGGATGAGAGACAGAATAGTATATCTGGGGACCTCTCACCATTGGAAATTGTTCAGAAGCGTTCAGAAGCTGAGTCTCCACTCAAGAGTAACTGGAACTGCTGACCCTCGACGTCCAGCTGGAAGAAGAAGACTTGCTGCTGCATTTGCTTCGACAGATCTGAAGGTTGCCGAATTCATCGAGGACTGACCCGAGAGAGGACCTGGTAAGGCGCCCTCTTCCCGTGCTCCGAGGGATCATCGAGCACCGCTACATCTTCGCCGAAGCGCCCTGGAAGTCAGACCCTCGAAAGGCTGCCGACCCGAGACGGGACCGCCTAGGAGATCGAAGTGAAGCACCCGGACATCGACGCCGTCGAAGTCCATTGCCGTCGACCAGGGTTCGCAGGTTTGTGTAACCGCTGGAGGCCCGCCGAAGTTGTGTTGCCCAGCCGTGGGAACCACTTGACGCCGTGCCGCCGATGACCGGAGCCGTCCGCTCCTTTGCCTAAGAACATTCAATCGAAGGACTCCCTCGACCGCATCGTCGACCGCTTATCCTGCCGGAGAAAGTCGAGGACGACCAACGCGCCGAGGAGAAACCTGCCGGTGGGTTTCCCGCCACCCAGCGACCTCAAAGACTCGGACGACCCGACGCCCTTGCTGGGCTTCCGTCTCTACAATCTTTGCGGTCCAGAACTATTGTCATCGAGGTGCCCCGCACACCTCCGCCTTGCAGGACGCCGACGCCCCGACGCCGACGAGCACCGCTCGGACGAAGCTGCCGCCTCTTTGACATCGTTCTACCTCGTTTGTCGACGGACGTTCGACGCCCCGTGCCTCCCGCTTGAAAGGGAAGGCATTCAAGAAGGGCCGTCGATTCCCCGTCGCCGAACCCCGAGGTCTTCGACGTTTCTCGACGCCTCTCGACGATCCGTGACTCCCGCTTGAAAGGGGGTCGCTCAAGAAGGATCCGTCGACGCCTCTTCGAAGGACTCGACTCCACCAGGTACATTGGGGGGGTAAAAACATTGTAGGAGAGAATAAGACTATCGAACAACATATGGACTGGGCTTGTGTTAGATCTCTTTCTTTTACAGGTTGCCCAGGTGGGGGGATCTCCACACAGAACTGTGTCTAGTGTTAGGGGCTAGTATTTTGCCTATTGTTCAACCACCTTATTTTCTCTCTTCTCTCTATTGCTGGTTTCACTTATTGATCTGTGTGACATTTTTGTGGATGCACTTTAATGAGGTCTAATATTAGTGGTACCACTTTAGAATTGTAGATATTTACCATTATTGATTTTCCTGAGCACAAGGTGCGTTATTGTGATAAGTGTACATAACCTTTGAATTAATTATATAAAGACTGTGTTTTCAGTAATACAGTGTGTGGACATTCCTTTGTGGGGGCTTGGGGAATACACTGTACTTAAGAACCAGCCTGCATCACCTCCTGAGAAGCTAGGCCTTGATTGCTCGTCCATTGCTACCGTAATCGAGAATCTTGGCTGGGGTCTTCTGTGCCTCTCTTCTACCATATAGGGAGCAGAGGTACAGACACCCCCTACCGGTCTTTACAGCTGGTGGCAGCGGTGGGATGCTTATGGTTTTAAGACTCAGTGTATAACCGTGCCACTTACAAAATATCCGCACTTTATTAGATTAAGGTTTGGGTGTGTACCAAATAACTGCATTACAAGCAATGGAGCCCATTGCAAATGGTAAATTGACTCGGATGAGCTTAGAGGCTCTCCAGAGTGCTTGTGAAGCCAGGGAGCTAGACTTTGTGGATAAGTCTAGGGCTGAGCTGATAGCTGCCCTGGTGGACTACCAGACGGATGGTGAAACTCTTGATGAAGGGGGGGATGCAACCAATGAGGACTCTGCCCCTGGGGTTGTCGCTGAATCTGTTTCTGGGACTGCCACCCTTCCTGCTGCCTCTGTTCCAAACCCCAGCAATTCCATGGAACTTGAGTTATTAAGGATGAAATTGGCCTTTGAATATCGCAAGTTGGAAATAGAAGCTGAGCTTAAGAAAGAGGAGCTGGCACAGCAAGTGGAACTCAAGAATAGGGATCTTGCGCTCAAAGACAAGGACACTGAATGCCAGAGGATCCAGCTAGAGAAAGCTAGAGTAGAGACGTCAGCTAGACCAATTGAGAATGGCAGGTCCCCAGCCACCAAGTTTATGAAAGATTTGGTTGGTGTGTTTGTGGAGGGTTCAGATATCCTCCAATGGATTGAAGCGTTTGAAATGGCTTGTGCAATTCATGATGTAGATAAAAGAGATTGGGCTAAGTGTTTGTTAAGCAGAGTGCCTCAAACTGGATATGACTGTATTCTGAAGCTGGGTGTGGAAGAAAGGGGTCAGTATGAGTGTATGAAGGCTGCTTTGATTGCCAAGTTTGGCAAGACACCTACCCAATATCTTAAAAGGTTCAGGGATTTTAAGAAAAGAGAGAATGTTTCTTGGATTGACTGGGTGAGTACTGCGCACATGAACATGATGGGGTGGATTGATGGTTACAAGGTGAAAACTTTTGTTGAGTTGTCCCACCTCTTGTTTTTTGAGCATTTTTCTGAAGCCTGTTCACCGGAGCTGCGTCAGTATGTGGCTGACCAGAACATTTTGGACCCCTTTAAGCTGGCTAGGTTGGCTGACAAGTGGGTCTCCCACCGGGTGTCCCCTAAGGACTCCAGTGGGAAGGACAAGGACAAAGAAAAGGGGGCCTCTCCAAAAGCTGAGGAGTCCCACAAGCAGTCACAGTCGGGCAAACCTAAACCTTCCTCTCCCAAGACCCAAAAATCTAGTGGGGATAAGTCCTCTGTGGGTGGGAATAAGAGTAGTGGTCCACCTGCTGCAAAGCAGGCTCCCAGTGGTTCCAGTACCGTACCCCGCACTCCTGGCACTTGTTGGGATTGTGGGGCTCTGGACCACAAAAGGGGTGACTCCAGGTGTAAAGGTAAGGCACTTGGAGTACAGGCTGTCAGCCTGACCTACCCTTACCCCGTGTCTGAGGTGGAGGCCACTGTCCTCCCCTCCTCTACCGGGATCACATTTGGTGCTCCGGTAGAGATTTCCCTAGTGTCCCTTGGGGCCTGGGACCAGTACGCGGAAGTACTGGCGACTATCCCACAGAACACCCGTAGGTTTTTGAGAAGTGTCCTCTTGAATGGCCAGTCTTCTACTGGCTTGAGAGACACTGGGGCAAGCATGACAGTGGTGGACAGGACCCTGCTCAAGCCAGAGGACTATGTAGGTGCTCCTCTGAGAACCACCAGGTTAGCTGGTGGGCCTCCCAAATTATCGCCTGTAGCCTTAGTCACACTCATGATTGGAGACAAGACAGCGAAGCTTCCTGTCCTGGTTCAGGACAATGTCCCTGCTAACATTTTGTTAGGGAATGATCTAGTAGAGTTGGGGTTGATCTCGGATGGTCTTCCCATGACTGCTGCTGCAGTCACTAGGTCACAGGTGACACCGGGTCTGGCTGTGGGTCAGATACCCGAGCCAAAGGCGAGGCCTAAGGCAAGAAGGCGGAAGACCAAGAAGGCCACCTCTGTGGAGGGAGCACCTTCTCTTCCTGCTGCACCCATTGGGATCCATGCTCCGGACGGGCTGGGTCCAGTGGAAAACCCAAACTCAACTCCTTTGGGAGAAGAGGCAGAAGACTCTCCTGTGGGAGAGGTTCTCAACCCGGAGGATCATCCCGACCTTCAATGCTTGTTAGCTGAAGGGGGACCCTCCCGGGCAGACTTCTGTAGGGGACAGAGGGAGTGCCACTCTCTTGAGGGTCTGAGGAAACAGGCCCTGTCCCAGGCACAAGGAGAAGTGCCTAGGAATTTCCGGATTTATTGGGAGGGTGAGCTCCTTGTTAGTGAGCCCACTAAGCCTGAACCTGGTGCCCGCAAGAGGTTGGTGGTACCCCAGGTTTACAGGCCCTTCCTTCTGCAGTTGGCGCATGAGGTGCCCTTGGCTGGTCATCTTGGGACCAAGAAGACTAAGCAGAGGCTCTCTGCCCATTTCTACTGGCCACGGATGGGAGTAGAGGTGGAGTCCCACTGCAGGACCTGCCCCACTTGTCAGTTGTCTGGCAAGACTGGAGGCAGGGTCATTGCCCCACTGCAGCCATTACCAGTGGTTGGCACACCATTTGAGAGGGTGGGCATCGACATCGTCGGTCCCCTTGACCCTCCCACTTCAGGTGGACATCGGTTCATCCTGGTCTTGGTAGATCATGCCACCAGGTACCCTGAGGCAATACCCCTTCGGACTGTTACTGCCAAGGTGGTTGCCAGGGCTCTCCTGGGCATTTTCACCCGTGTTGGATTCCCCAAGGAGGTTGTCTCTGACCGAGGATCCAACTTCATGTCTAGTTACATGAAAACCATGTGGAAAGAGTGCGGGGTAACCTACAAGTTCTCCACCTCTTACCACCCCCAGACCAATGGTCTGGTTGAGAGATTTAATAAAACTCTCAAGGGCATGCTAGGGGCTTTGGAAGAACCCCTAAGGAGGAAATGGGATCTCCTCCTGCCATGCCTGCTGTTTGCTTACAGAGAGGTACCTCAAGAGGGTGTTGGTTTCAGCCCCTTTGAGTTACTCTTTGGACATCCCGTGAGGGGGCCCCTCGCCTTGATCCGAGAAGGCTTGGAAGCCACCCCTCCCGGTCCCGCCAAGCAAGTGGGGGACTATGTGTTAGGCCTCAGGCGGAGGATGACACAAATGATGGGTCAGGCAACAGCAAATCTCAAGGCCAGCCAGGAATTGAATAAGTACTGGCATGACCTTAAAGCTTCGCAAGTGGATTGGACTCCGGGACAGGAAATCCTTGTGGTGGAGCCTACCAAGCCTAGAGCTTTGGCAGACAAGTGGACTGGACCCTTCAGGATCATCTCCAAGATGGGCGAAGTCAATTATCTGGTTGACATGGGAGCCTCTGGGGTAGCCCCCCAGGTATTCCATGTCAACAGGCTCAAGCCTTTCCACAGGCGAGCAGAGGTCGCATGTCTCTTGCTAGCTTCAGGGCAAGAAGAGGATGAGAGTGAGCCCCTTCCTGATTTGCTGCATAGCAACCCTCAGGATGGCTCAGTGGAGGGAGTACATTTCTCTCCAGATTTGACAACAGAGCAGCAGAGGGCCTGCAGGGCTTTGCTCCAGCAGTATGCCTCTCTGTTTTCACTGACACCGGGCCTTACACCGTGGTGTAAGCACGAAATTGACACTGGTGACAGTGTGCCTGTCAAAAGCAGGTGCTACCGTATGTCAGATACCGTCAAGAACCACATCCAGGCTGAGGTCGCCAAGATGTTGGATCTGGGTGTTATTGAACCCTCAACCAGTCCCTGGTCCAGTCCAGTGGTCCTTGTCCCCAAGGCAAGTTCCCAGGCGGGTACCAAAGATTGGAGGTTCTGTGTGGACTACCGAGGAGTCAATGCCGTCACCAAAACTGACGCGCACCCATTGCCCAGGGCTGATGAACTCGTGGACACCATAGGTGCTGCCAAGTTTGTGAGCACCTTTGACCTTACCTCAGGCTATTGGCAAATAGCTCTGACGGACCATGCCAAGGAAAAGACGGCTTTCTCAACACCTGAGGGACTCTACCAGTTTAGGGTCATGCCTTTTGGGTTGAAGAATGCCCCTGCCACCTTCCAGAGATTGGTCAACCATGCGCTCAGTGGGCTGGAAGCCTTTTGTGTGGCTTACTTAGACGACATTGCCGTCTACAGTTCCACCTGGGAAGAGCATTTGACACATCTGGATAAGGTGTTGCAGGCCTTGAAAAGGGCTAACCTCACTATCAAGGCCACCAAGTGCCAGATAGCTCAGGGGAAAGTTACCTATCTTGGTCATGAGGTAGGAGGGGGTCAAATCCAACCTCTCTCCAGTAAAGTACAGGATGTACAGAACTGGGAGACTCACACTACTCAAACCCAGGTGAGAGCCTTTTTGGGCCTCACTGGGTACTATCGCAATTTCATGGCAGACTATGGAACCATAGCTGCACCCCTGACAGCTCTAACTTCACCCAAACAGCCTAGGAAGGTTAATTGGACCGAAGACTGTCAGAGGGCCTTTGATGGCTTGAAAGAAAGTCTGTGTAGGGCACCTGTGTTGTGTGCGCCTGACTACAGCCGACCCTTTATCGTCCAGACGGATGCCTGCGACACCGGAATTGGAGCTGTCTTGTCCCAGTTAGATGACAAGGGTAGAGAACTTAGGTGGGCTACTGTTGAAAAGGAGTGTTTTAGCATAGTTTGGAGCCTTAGGCGTTTTAGGCCTTACCTTACGGGGTCTACCTTCAAGGTCCAAACAGATCATAAGCCCCTGAAGTGGCTTATGCAGATGAAGGGTGAGAATCCGAAATTGCTCAGGTGGTCCATTAGCCTGCAAGGGCTAGACTTCACCATAGAGCACAGACCAGGGAAGAGTCACGATAATGCAGATGGCCTTTCCAGAAGGTATGTTGACCGTCTGGATGAGGGTGTCTATCCCGTGGGAGATTAGACACCCTCCACCTCAGTCTGGGGGGGGCGACTGTGATGCTGGAAATGCATCAGGGGGACAGGGCCTCTGAATCCTTGTCCTTTACTGCCTTTTACCGTGTGTTCTGTCATGTTTTCTGCCCATGAGTCCATTTGGGACTCCTGGCAGTGCAGCTCTCTCTTTTGGTTTGGTGAACAGACCCATGGGATACCCTTATGGCACCCATGGGTAGGGGTACAACCCTGTGCCCCTAGTGTATGTTTTTGGGCACCTGTGGGTGGCCCACAGAGCAGGGTATGGGCTGGTGGCAGCTCCATGCTGAATTTGACAGGTGCTCTGGGTGTCCTCCATTTTGGGATACCCAGGCCCTGCCATTGGAATCAGTTGATTCCTGATAGGAAACAAGATGGCCCCTGTGGCCTCTTGCTTTCTATTGCCTGTTATCTTGTTTTTCCCAAAGTCCTGGGAAGCCCTGACTCTGTCCCTTCCCCCTGACTGGCTGTTGGGTGAAAGTTCCATATATGGTGTTGTTGTGAAGGCCCAGCTAGACTGAATGGAGCCTTCCCAGTGACTGTATGTTGTGGGTACCTCCTGTGGGTGGGGCCTGGGTGAATGGAGTGTGTGACCAATATACACTCCTTGTTGTGGTTGTCTGGTTTCTGGCATGAGAGACAAAGACTGAGACAGCCCTACCCGAAACTGGCCTGAATGCAGGGTGTAGTGTTGAATGGCTGGGTACTTGTCCCAATCCACATTCCTTGTTGTGAGTGTCTGAAAGGGAGGAGTGTGGCCTGAATGCACTGTGTGCCTGATTGGCTGACTGACTGCATGAATGCCCCTCTGTATGATTGGCTGCTGAGTGTAGGCCAGCAGTGTGGATGAGAGACAGAATAGTATATCTGGGGACCTCTCACCATTGGAAATTGTTCAGAAGCGTTCAGAAGCTGAGTCTCCACTCAAGAGTAACTGGAACTGCTGATCCTCGACGTCCAGCTGGAAGAAGAAGACTTGCTGCTGCATTTGCTTCGACAGATCTGAAGGTTGCCGAATTCGTCGAGGACTGACCCGAGAGAGGACCTGGTAAGGCGCCCTCTTCCCGTGCTCCGAGGGATCATCGAGCACCGCTACATCTTCGCCGAAGCGCCCTTGAAGTCAGACCCTCGAAAGGCTGCCGACCCGAGACGGGACCGCCTAGGAGATCGAAGTGAAGCACCCGGACATCGACGCCGTCGAAGTCCATTGCCGTCGACCAGGGTTCGCAGGTTTGTGTAACCGCTGGAGGCCCGTCGAAGTTGTGTTGCCCAGCCGTGGGAACCACTTGACGCCGTGCCGCCGATGACCGGAGCCGTCCGCTCCTTTGCCTAAGAACATTCAATCGAAGGACTCCCTCGACCGCATCGTCGACCGCTTATCCTGCCGGAGAAAGTCGAGGACGACCAACGCGCCGAGGAGAAACCTGCCGGTGGGTTTCCCGCCACCCAGCGACCTCAAAGACTCGGACGACCCGACGCCCTTGCTGGGCTTCCGTCTCTACAATCTTTGCGGTCCAGAACTATTGTCATCGAGGTGCCCCGCACACCTCCGCCTTGCAGGACGCCGACGCCCCGACGCCGACGAGCACCGCTCGGACGAAGCTGCCGCCTCTTTGACATCGTTCTACCTCGTTTGTCGACGGACGTTCGACGCCCCGTGCCTCCCGCTTGAAAGGGAAGGCATTCAAGAAGGGCCGTCGATTCCCCGTCGCCGAACCCCGAGGTCTTCGACGTTTCTCGACGCCTCTCACTTGGCAAGACCACACACAGCCTGCTTTATCCCGGCCTGTTATCTACGACCACTACTACCTTGGCCAGCAGCTTTTGGACTATCGTGGGGGGGTTTTCTGCCTAAGGGCCTTTTCCCCCTAATACGGCTGGAGTCGTGGAGTGGTCCAGATTAGGATCTACCACGGCTTCTCCTTGTGTCAGTCCCAGACTTCAAAACAAAAGAAGGACTATCTGGCCCATCGACAAGGCATCGAGGAGACAGACGCCGAATTCTCAGGTGAGGAGAGTGGTGATTTGAGTGAGCAGGTCAGGTTCTTAGATTGTGGCCCCCAAGTTATCCCAGAATCAGTACAGGACACTGACACCCGGGCACTGAAAGTCCTTATAAGGATTTTCCTGGCCTCTCAGGCCAGGAAGAAGGCTAAAGGACAAGATGGCTAAAGAACAGGTGAACAATCTTGTGGCACCTCCATGTTTGACCAGTAGCCACATTTAGTAGCCAAACGCGGTAAAGCAGTAAAGCGGTAAAGCTAAAACGAAAAAAATCCACAAAAAGTGGGAAAAGTCACTGCAGCCAGCAGCCTATCCTTTTAGCAGACTTAGAGTAACCAAACATCCTCTGAGTGTTAGTCTAAGGGTAAACGAAAATGCACCACATTGTACTGCAGTGTAAGCTGTATTGTACAATGATAAAATGTTACCACAAGTGATACAAAAGTAGCCAAAAATAGTAACACAGTAACATGACTAAGGGAAACAATGTTTCCCAGTACTGACAGCCTGAAGGACATATCATTGTCCCCAAAACACATGAGCAAAGGCCAGTGCAGTGAAGCTTAAGGCTTTACTGCACTGCAAAAAGTACAGGTCAGATAAAAAAAGAAAAGCAAAATGTTTGGGGGTTCCATAAAGATGGAAGGAAAGGTGCAGTAAAGAGAAATCTTTTCCAACACCCCACTAATTCTTTTTGCGCCTCTCGGAAACCTCCTCAACCATGGTTTACCCCCCACCTTCACTCTATAGTACTCTGCCGTCTCGAGCGACGCTGGCCTAGTTATTTTTCTGATACAGGTCAGTTGTCTTGTTCTTCTTATCATGCACTATATGGTGATGTTCTTCTTTCAGCTAAACGCTCGTACTATTCGGATCTTCTGCAATCTCAATCTACTCATCCTAGGCTTCTGTTTCAATCGCTGTCTCATCTTATTTCTCCCCGTTCTCTCGATTATTCACTTAACTCCATCTTAACTGCTTTGGAATTTTCTTCAACTGTGGTCACTCTTCAAGTGGCCATTGTTTCTCCCTCTCCACTCTACTGAAACTGCTCTCCTTTATGTTTGTGGTTCCCAGCTCTCTGCCTGTTACTCTAAACACTCTTCTCTTCTGATTCTATTGGATTTATCAGTGGCCTTTGACACTGGATCATACTCTTATTCTTTCTTCTTTTGGGTTCTCTGGTTCTCTTATATCTTGTTTCCGTTCGTATTTATCTAACTAACATACTCAGTATCTTGGGCTGGTTCTTTTTCTTATACACTACCTCTTCTTAACGGAATTCCTCAAGGCTTGGTTTTAGGCACTTTTCTTTTCTCTCTCTACACATCTCCCCCTGCTGCTATCATTTCATCTTTTGGGATATCCCATAATTTTTATGCAGATGATACCCACCTCTTCCTATCATTCTCCTCTTTTTCATCTTCTTTTCCTCAAAATCTTACCTCTTGTCTAATACTATTCCTTCTCCTTCTTCTTTTGTCTCATTTCCTCCTTCACAACTACCTATTTCACCTCTGCTCTTACTTTTGGTCTTTGTCTTGACACTGACATATCCTTTTCACATCTTATTTCTATCCATTCAGGTGCTTGTCGCTATCATCTGTTCAACATTCATAAATCTCACTCTTTTCTTATGTTTGATTCCACTACGCTTTTGATTTCTTCACGTTTATTCTGTTCCTCTGCTACACTCTTTGAACTTCCTCTCTCTCACTTGGCTCCTCTAAAGTCTGTTTTTAATACATCTATTAGTCTCTTAAATCTTCTCTCCCCTTGTGATTCAATTTCTCGCCCACTATCATTGTCTTGTCTTGTCTTGCTTTTCGCTCTCACATACAATTTGATTTTCTCTGTCTTGTCTTCAAATCTCTCTATGGCCTTGCGTCCTCTTACCTTTCCTCTCATCTTTTTATTCTCCTTCACTTGTTCTGCGCCCCCGCCCCACACTCCTCCCCTCCCTGTACTCAATCACAGGTTCGCTCTTTTAGTTTTTAACCCTGCATTTTATTGTACTGTAAAGTATGTTCTCTGTTCAGTGCTATATAAAGTTACAAATAAATACAAATACCTACCCATAACATGGCAACTGCTGGTGTGCAGTATCAGGGAACTGACCTTGCCAAGGGGTGGATGGGAACCTCTCTCAACCTAGGGCAGGAGGCCTCACAGGGTTTTTGCCAGAGTCAGCCCTGCCCCAGCAGGGGAATAAAGGAGTTAGTAGTGCCCCGGTCTCTGGCCCCTACCCACATGCCTCTTCAGAAGTATCAATTACATTTGATCGCCCCATACCTGCCAGACAAAAACCTTGCCGCTATGTATTTTATTCTGTTTCAGACTGCAGAGCTCAGAAGGCCTTTTCGTGGAGAAGGGAACATGCAACCCACCAGCAGGTAAAGCGGCAATGAGCACAGAGCAAGCAGAGTAGAATTCACTGCAGATCGGCAAACAAGTTGCTTGACATTTCTTGAATATGAACTTTGTAATTGATTGTTTTGTCCGTGGGAATCATTTACAAAACTGCGGCGGATCTGCGTCTGATAATGGGGAAAGGCTAAAGAGGCGTTTTAAAGCCTCGCACCTGTAGGGCACAATCCTGGGAAAAAGAACAAAACAGATTTGCCTGGGGAACTAGGTGGGTGCCAGATCCAAGGGAAGTGGGAGAATGTAAGCCAAGGAGCGTTGGCTGTTCGGGTGAGGTAAAGGGAGAAAGTGGCCTGAGGGAGGAGGCAGAGGAAGGATGTGTGCAGCATAGTGTGGAGGATGATTATAGAGTTTGTGCAAGGTGGGTTATTGGTTGGTGAGAGAAGGCGGTACTTGGGTGTGATAGTGGTTATATGGTGAGTGAATGAGATTGAAGGGAGAGTAAGCAAAGCTGAATGAGAAGGGGGAGAGGGCAAGTGAAAGGAGGGTGACTGGGAGAGAAGGATGGGTGGAGTATAGTGGAAGGGGAGAGTAGTGGACAGTAGGGGAGGCGAGAGAAGTGGTGAAGTGGAGAGAGAGTTGAGAATAAAAGAGAATCGCAGTAGATGGAAGAACATCAATGGGACAGAGAGGGATAGAGAAAGAGGAGTGAGGATAGCAGACAGAATGGAAAGGAAGGAAAGGACATCAGGGTGAGGAGCAAGAGAGGTAAAGACCAAGTGAGAACTAGGTGTTTGGAAGGCACCACCTCTTGATAACATTCTCATTGATGGACCCCAGGTTAGGATCCACTTAGAAGCTCCAGGAGGGATTAAGAAAGATAAGGCGGTTGCCTTTAAGCCCTCACCAGTAGCCAGCCAAACCTTCAGATGATAGGGGTTACCAATCTCTATTGAATACCGTGGAAAGTCTGGGCTCAGGTCAGGAGTGGACTGGGAAAGGAGGCCAGGTGGAAAAGGCCCCCTAGGCTGACTGAGCTCTTGCCCACTGGGCCAGAGATGCAATATGTTAAAATAAATAATTGAAAAAGACTAAATCCTTCTGAGTTCAGCCTGCCTCAAAGGAAATGAGTGCGGCCAGGGTTCTGTGCAGATGGGATGAGGTACTTGTCTTAACTTCCGCATTGTAGATGCTCCTGGGTGACTGTCTCACATGGGCCTCTACAGTGAGTAAGTGTAAGAGAAGAGTCTATGCTGCAGGTGCTTGTTCTGACTGCCTATACTTAAATGACAGACTCTGTGACCCTGGAAGGTAATGTTGGCACCATTTGCAGGATACACCATTGGTCTCTTACAATCCACAACAGTGTATGTCTCCTACTTGGCAAGGAAGCAAAGGACCATATCTTTTTAGAGCTTGCCCTCTGTTTCATTATGTAGGAAAGCGTACCAGTGAATTTCCTGCTCACTAGTACGTTCATTGCAAAACAGGTTAATAGCACCATGAATAGCACCCATGGGTGCTACTGTACAGTGTTTATAGAAATTGTTGTAACAGTGGATTTGAGGTATGCCAGGTGTCAGAAGCGCTAGAGCAACAAGTGAGAAATGCTGTTCAGACTGGCAACACTAGCTGCTGCACCGTGGTGGAACTAGCAGGTACCTCAGGCCTACTCACACATAATATCAGGGAAAAGGTTGCTCCACAGATTCGATGCGCTGTTTACATGGAAATTTGGATGAATACTAATGCAAATAATAAACTGACTGAGACGATATTCATTTGCATGAAATCTTATGTTGTATTCCTGGTAATGAAACTGAGACTAGTCTGCCAAATTGTTGTTGGATTGTTTTTGGTAGTTACTTTTGTGCACAGTTGAAAAAACATGCAGAAAGATGTAACATTCAGGTATTGGTAGATTACAAACTAAGGGGTGTGGACGGAACATTCAGAGTTGGTTGGATTTCTTTTAATGAAATACTGCTGGAGAAAGGTGTCACCTTGTCCGGGCGTAGTTCCAAAAATCCACCCTATGCAAAGTAACACCAGCAGAGGTGATCTTTCTTGAAACCCTCAAAGGCTATTTCAAAAAAATACCACATCAGCCAAGGTGTAACGTAAAAGTATTTGTTAACATTTCTTTCTGCCATTTAGACCATCAATGTGAAGGAGGAGAAATTGTTTATGTGCAGTAGTGACTCTGAACCACTAATGTACATTTTAAATGCACAAAAGGGTAACTGTGGACCCTTTTATGCATTACATGGGTGAGGTGGTGAGACGAGGGCAATCAGAGATGCTCACCTTTCCACCCACTTGACATGGCTTTCCACCTAATTCTGTGTCCTGTCCAGGGTTCTATGTTCTTTTGCCGAAATAAATTACTTCCAGGTACTTTACTTCGAAGGCATTACTTCGGGTGTTTTTTTATTTGGGGGTGGGTGGAGGACTTAATTTAATTTAAATTTAATTATTTTATTTGTAATGCGCCTAATACCGTACCTGAGTCTGGTTTCTAAGCGCTGTTAGAAACCTAAAGGTGTCTCACTTACTAGTCCCCAGGGATCTGTCATCCAGGTGGCCAGGACACTGCAATTGCTTTTGGATCCAGTTCCTGCAGGTGGACCAGTGTAGGAGAATCACCTGGATGGGGGGGTCTTCCGGGAGTGGATGTGGGACACCGAAGTGTGAGACGCGGTATCCCCTTCCATGTTACACCTTTTCCCCATCTTACCAGGTAGGATACCTAGAAGCTCAACTGCACGCCCCCTTTCCCGACACAAACACTTTCTCGCAGACAGTTAATCGTGAGCGACAACGGACTAACACCAGAGCCGTACGTCTGACAAGTACCAACACAAGGGTCAGGCAGAGTTAGGCAAATACTGATAATTACACCCACCTGACTTCCATCACACTTCCCCACACGGATAAAAGGTGGAGCACAAAAGCACACTCACAGCAAGGCAAAACGCACAAGGAAGCAACAATTCCGAGATGGCAGTTTCAACCGAGGAGAAAGGCAGCAAAACCAGAGAGAGCTGCAAGGAGGGAACGACCCTTGCCCTTTTCGGTGAAGGACCGCAACTTTCAAGAGGCCTTAAGGAAAAGAAACATAGGAGCGTGAACTGCAGCTGACAAACGGTGCAGTGTGTGCCAAAGATACACAGGGCCCTCCTGCATTGATTGCCAAGGCAAGGAGAAGCGATTGCTGCAGTGGTACTGTCCTTGCCTCTGACAGAAAAGCAACGCCAGTGAGTTCAGCACAGCCAGTTAGACTGATAGCAGAACGGACTGTGTTACGCTCAAGGTTGCAAGCGGCTACATTGTATGAGGAAAGATCACTTGTATGCGATTGAAACCAAAATAGGTACCAGATAGAGTGGTCAGGCGCCACATGGATGCTCACTCGAAGGTCTCTGTAAGGTATCCAACTGAGCATCTGAGAATTATTGAACTGTGAAATCGAAGTGGTCCTGCAGCAGGTCAAGTTAAATCCTGTGCACATTCGAAAGTCTTTGATTGCCTATGAACTGAAATTGGTCTGAGCCTGGCTGGGGGAGACTAATTCTATAAAAGGGGATCTCAGCCCAGAAGAGTATAGGCCTTTTTTATGTGACAAGACTCAACTATAACTGTATTATTATTATTTGATGGTCGTAGCTTGCTCCCATCTTAGATTTAGGTTTAGATAGGCGTTTTTCACTCCCTTGATGAAGATCAATAAACATCCTTGAACTGTGGTCACTTGAGTCTATCTTACTTTGATACCATGCCTTCCTTACAGCGTGGATCCGGGATTCGAACTTCTGTTGCTCTGCGTGGTCTTGCTTCCAGTTCCACCTTCTCCTGCACCACCACCTCTACCCTAAACCCTTATATTATGTGACCAACAAAAGAAACTCATGCAAATTAACAACAGATTCAGATATGTAGATGCAAAGTCACATGAAAACAGATACATCCGTCCACTTATACTTTACACAGCCACAAATACGCTCACATCAGCCCAGTCACAGAAACTGAAACAAATACACACACTCTACCTTGCTTGAAAACAGACACAATTATAGTAGGTCACCATTCTCCCTCTCCATCATTAGATCCCAGGCGGTTGCCCCTGGCATTTCCCTCTGCTTTCATCAATTGAAATAAGCATCCAACTTTCCAGGAAAGTGCAATTTGGAAGTATAATAAAGGTCAAGTGACTTCAGCACCTTTCGCTCTGTGGTTTCTCAAGTGCAGACCCCAAAGCCACAATTACCAGCAAGACCCTCACCATAGCTCTTGTCATGTCTGGCACATGTTGACTGGCAAATCATTATGTTCTACTGTCTACATGTGAGCCAGGGCAATGGAACTGGTGAGGGACAAGTAATGGACTTGGTGTGAGGGGCAACTGAAGGGGGTGATCGGCACGGGAATGGCAAATGAGCAGTGAGGGCAAGGGAAGAGGGGTGTGTGCAAGGAAGGGAAAACAATTGATTTAGAGGTTAAAGGATGGAGCAAAAGGGAAATGGTGGTTTGGAAGTTAATTGTAAGGCACTGGGTGCTTCGAGAATATGGAGCTAGGGAAGGACACCAGAGAGTGTTAGACATGAAAATAGGGTAAATGAGATAGATGTACACATCTGGCAAGATCAGCAGGCGGAATGACTGTTGCTGACATCTGTGCCTGACCTGCAATTCACTGCAGCCGATTGTGGGACTGGCTAGACCCTTTTCTTTCAGACAAAGTGATGCATACTTGTTAGGAAAGATTTCTTAATTGTGGGTAATTTTCCTTCCATGTGGCAACCCCTAAACTTTTTGCTGTTGTTTTCACCATGATCTAGACTTTGCCAGAGAAGTGCAGCCTTCTGCCGCACTCCTCTGGGCTTTCGCTCCATTCTTACGGGGAAACTGACATGCCCTTAAGACAGTCAGTACCGGGAAACGTTGTTTTCCGTAGTTTCTTTATCATGTTGCAGCGTTCGCGCAACATGGCACAAGAGGGCATTGTAAGCTAAGTTACTGCTCTCTTGGGTCTCTAGTCTTCTACCGGCCCTAGATACTCTCTTTGGATTGGAAATGAACGGTGCAAGTGAATCACGGACGGGATTGGTGGCAGGGATCGTTTCTTTTGTTTTTGAGCTCCTTTTGGCGTTTTAAGCGCGTTTCTCGCACTTAGCCCAAAATGGTGGCCTGGCTCCCAAAATGGCCAGACCACGAGGCTCTTTGTCCTGTCCACTGACCGTCTTGCCACCTTCACCTCCCCCAGGTCGAGCCGACCCGGGGCCTTCTTTATTTGGGCATGTACTTTCCCGCGAAACACAGATGCTTTGGCAGGCTTCTACAGGCCTTGTGTGTGCCTCCAGGATGGGGGCTGGGATGTCTGGTCCCAATACACATCCTGGGCGCCAGAGAGTCTAGGGTGGTGTGACTGCCTGGGACCCCCGTGGTCCGTGATAAGGTCCACAGATGGTGTGAGTGTTTTATGAGCAGATCTCCCATTGGGTCCCCTCCGTTTTGGCGCGAAGGGAACCGTGGATAAGAGGGGGCTGGAAACGCCACTACCATGTCGATCTCCTGAGTTCTCACGAACAAAGGAAGACAGGAGCCAAGTATCCTGCAACCACGAGGCTGAACCGAGGAATCGCTGGTGACCCGCTGAAGGACTGCTCCTCTGCACTGCTGTCGCTTTGTGAAACCCTTTCTACCTCTGATCGAACGAGAAGGCCTGTACTGGTACTTCGACCCTTGGAATAGTGGGAACAACTATTCTCGGCATCTTCACCATCTCCTGCATGTAAGCCTTCGGAAGTGTCTCTGGGCCATCCAGCAGACTGACCAGCCTACCCAGGAGCCTTGCTCTGTAACCGCCGTCAGGTTGTGTTGTATTACGTGTCCTTGTCACTCTCACACGATTCGTACACTTGCCATTCCCAGGTCTGAAGTGAGTAGTGTACATTGGGCTGAAATACACACGGCCGCTCCGTTGCCCTGCTGTGGTAACAAACTGTGCGGGTTCACTACGTTTGGGACATCCTCAACTCAACTTCTGCTGCTGCGGAATCTACACGACGCCGAGACGTCCCCTGCTCGTATCTGACCCTGCCAGCACTGAAACTGACGTGGAGAAGCCTGGGTCTGCTTGCATAGGGGACCGGTGAGTAGCATCGCTAGGAACTGGTCGCCCTCCTGCAGGAGCCAATAGCTTTTCCCCGCTGTGTCTAACAGCACGCCTGTTCGTACTCGCGCTCTGCTTCTGCCCACAGTGGAGGCTGCGCTTGAGTCGCAGAGCTCTGTTCATCTTCATTTGTTCACCGAACTAAACGGCCTGATTCCCTCAAAGAGACTCCCCTTTTTTGCCCGTTGGCACCAGCGTGTGCAGGTACTTTTGAGCACAAGGCTCCACTCTTCGTAGGGCTTGGACTTCCTTTTAGTTAGGTGCCTCTGAAGGCGGACTGGGTCTAATTATTATTCGCACTGCTTGTTTTCCTCCCCATCTAGGTGGTCTACACATTTCGTGCGTCTAACTCGTTAGACTTGTTTGCATTTGTATGTATATTGTATTGGTTTGGTATGTGTTGGTTTATTGGAGTTTAATTGTGATTTCTCGCTACGGTCAATGTTACAAAGGCCTTGTAATAAATGTGTATATATTTTTAATATAACACCTGTTTGGAGTAATTTGTAAGTGTCCTTGCTTTGTGTGCTCATTGCGGGCTTTCAGTCACCCTCACCCCTCTTGAGACCTAGTCTTGACCGCCGCTATCGCTACCCTGATTGGTCTGGCTTGTCCAGAGGTTACCCTGTTCCAAGAAACTAGGCTGGCCTTCCGAACCTCTGCCACTCCAGGACAGATTTCAGAAATCTGTCTTAACAATACTTGCTTTATGAAGTAATGTTTCAAGACTTCTAAGATTTGTTCAGGTTATGATAGGTTATTTATAATGTGCTTAATACCCAGAGGTTTCTAAGCGCGGACCCGGGGATCGAACCTGTGTTGCTCCGTGTTGTCGTGCTTCCAAGGCTAGCACATTGCCGCTGAGCTATCCTCCCGAGACCATTGGAGGTTGCTCTATTATGTGACTTGGTGCTATTAAATTACACACAATTGTACAGACTAAGATTATAATTATAGTCTGTACAGATGTATTTTCCTCAGGATACAAATGATTAATAGGTGTCCTTCTTGTAGATACGTTGGTGCTTTCAAAACTAGATTTATAAAACAGTGTACTAGTTTATCCCTTGAATAAGAACTTTGAAGTAAGTATTTTGTTTTGAATATTGAACATGGAATAGGAGATGATAAAGTCTCTGCTTCTTTCTAAATTGAAAACTGTGGAAGCAGGAAGATGGGGCTCAAATCTCCACCTTCTACACTTCATACATCATGCGATCCTGAGCAAATCACTTTTATCACTGTTCCTTATTTTTCTTAACTATCGGTTGAGAAAGCCTCACTCATATGGGTTTATAGTAATTGTGTACTTGTAAAGCGCTTATACACAAATGAAGTGCTTCAAAGCGCTTCAAGGTGGGAAGGGAACAAGGGGATATTGTTATTGTGATAGTTATTTGCACTTGTAGTGCACCGTAAACCCGCAGGCATCAGGTCGTAGGAGGAAAAAGAGCAGATGACAGACATCAAACAGTGAATACGCCGAAAAGAAGATCAACACAAGACAATAGTTTTAACTCCCTTCTGGAACTTCAAAAGATTGGTTTCGGTGCGTAGAGACGGAGGAAGCTTACTCCACAACGGAGGAACCTGGGAGGTAATAGTGTCATGAACTTCAGATCACGCCCCTTTTGGACCTCCTGGTCCTTGTCTCAACGGGGCTTACATTCCGTACTACTTCCAACATGGCCGTCCAGAGCTGAAGCCCTTGCGCGCTCCACGCGCTGAACGCGGTGTGATCTATTTATAGACCACGCCTTCCGCGGCTCCGCGCGTCTCAATGCTATTTCAGAGTAGCCCAGATGTGTGTTCGTAGCTCGCGGTATTGTTTCCTTTGTCCCAGTGCTATTACCCGCTCCTGACCCTTTCCCCCTTCTGGGTTTCGAGCATTTCTGGCCTTTCCCAGTCTCCTGGATTCCTGGACTCTGCGCTCCTGGAACTAAATGCAACCTGGAACCAGACGAGTCTCGAGCAGTGCTGTTCAAAACCAGGAGCGTTCGCAAGAAGGCAGCGATCGGAGACACGGGCAAACACGGATCCAGGTGAGAAGGGGGGAACTCCTTGACAGTTTGAGACGCCCCCCGATCGAAACTAAAGACGAGATGGAAGCCGCCGTGCAGGACTTAATGTGACGCATGCAAGAATTAACAACCGAGGTTTAGAATCTTAAGGCGGAAAACGCTGCGCTCAAACAATTGGTCTTATCCTGGGATTCTGCTACAAAGGAGGGTGCCCTGCTGGGCGGTATTGTTGACAAGTATGATGGTTCAGCAAAAACACTTTGCGGATTCCTGGATTCATGCCTGGTCCACTTTACCTTTAAGCCCTATTATTTTTCGACTCCTAGGGCTAAGGTGGGTTTCATCATATCCCACCTTTCCGGCAACGCCTTAACTTGGGCAAAGTCCCTTGTTAACTCCGGCGATGCCCTACTAAATGACTCTGATGGGTTCATACAGGCCCTTAAAGGCATGTTTGACCGTCCAGAGCAGGTCTATACTGCCCAAGAACGCTTGCTGGACTTTCAACAGGGCTCCCAAGATATGCTCACTTATGTGACCAGATTTAAACAATTGGCTAAGGAAGCAGACTGGTCCTCTGAGGCTAGTTTTACCCTGTTCAGGAGAGGCCTGAACGAAGAGATCAAGGATGAACTGGCCAGGGCGGCCAGACCAAATTCATTCCAAGCACTAATGGACCTGGCCTTGCAAATAGACATTCGCCTACAGGAAAGGAAGGCTGAAAGGAAGAAATCCAAGGGAAACCCACCCAAGATGTCCTTTGAGAACAGAGCCAGAACGGACGCAAACCCAAGTCCAGCCCCAGAACCTGAACCTATGCAAATTGAAGCCTTTCGTGGACCCATATCACCTCAAGAAAGATTGAGAAGGATCCATACGGGTTTGTGCATGTATTGTGCTTCAGACAAACATTTGGTCAGGGAATGTCCACTGGCACCTCCTCGACGTTCGGGAAACGCCAGCTCCCGACCTTAAATGGAGCAGAGAATCCGGAGAAAGATGTTTGCTCCACATCAATATCATCCTTGAACTCTCCTGGACAAAACAGTTTGGTGATACTACAGGCCTTCCTGTCACCCTCCAAAGACAAGACTTATCCCATTCTGGCCTTGGTGGACTGCGGAGCTATGGGAATTATCACTGATCAAGACTGGGTTGTTAGTCATCATATTCTGTACGAGACAAGATACACCATGCAGCCGGTGGAAGCAATTGACGGAAGACCCCTTTCTTCAGGACCCATAAGCCTGCAGACTAAAGAGATCCACCTTTCCATAAACCATCATCATGAGCGGATTACATTCGACATCATTAAGTCAGCCCATTACCCCATGGTTTTGGGAATGCTCTGGTTACAAAGGCACAATCCGTATATCAACTGGACAGCAGGATCATTATTCCTGGGCTCAGAGTTCTGTATGTCCCACTGCCTATCCCTGGATCCCTCCTCTGTAACTTCTAAAGAACCACCAAGAGACCAAGAAACATCACTCATGGTTTCCAATATCATACAAGTTCCAGAGGCCTATCAAGGTCATGCTGATGTATTTTCTACTGCCATAGTCCAAGCCTTACCCCCTCACAGGCCCAAAGACTGTGCCATAGATACTGATCCCTCAGCTGTAATTCCCTTTGGCAGAATGTTCATTCTTTCCGAACCCGAGAAAAAGGCCCTTCGGGAATACCTAGACACTAATCTTGAAAACGGCACCATAAGACCCTCGAAATCTTCAGCGGGTGCTTCGTTGTTCTTCGTTCCCAAGAAGGATACCAAGGAACTCAGACCTTGCCTCGACTATAGAGGCTTGAATCAATGCACCCTCAAGGATCGGTGCCCACTGCCCCTGATCTCGGATATCCTGGAAGCTGTGAGAGGAGCCGTAATATTCACCAAATTGGATCTCAGGGGTACCTACCATTTGATCCGTATCCGGGAAGAAGACGAGTGGAAGAACGCCTTTAGAACTCCCTTTGGCCACTACGAGTTTGGACTAGCCAATGCCCCAGCAGTATTCCAACGTTTTATGGATAGGGTGTTCTCCGATATGTTGTTTCTCATTGTCTATTTTGACGACATATTGATTTTTTCCAAAGACCCTCTGAAGCATGAAGGACATGTTAGGGCAGTTCTACAAAGACTCCGGGAACATCACCTCTTAGCCAAGCCTGAAAAATGTTTGTTTCACGTTACCTCTGTGCACTATCTGGGATTTATCCTTAGTCCAGAGGGGATTGGCATAGACCCTTCAAAGATAAAGGCCATTCTCACCTGGCCTACTCCCACATCCGTGAAACAAGTCCATCCTTCCTAGGACTAGCCAATTTCTACCGAAGGTTCATAGCCACCTTTTCCGTGATTGTACAACCCATAGTGGCTTTGCTAAAAAAGGACACCCCATTTGCCTGGTAACATTACAAGAGACTGCATTCCAGCGTTTGAAGACCGAGTTCACACAAGCTCCCATTTTGGCTCAACCCGATACAAGTCAACCCTTTTTAGTGGAAACAGATGCCTCTAATTACGCTATAGGAGAAGTGTTGAAGCAGAAAATGGAGGACGATTTGGAACACCCCATTGCTTATCTTTCAAGAACCTTAACTCCTAGTGAAACACACTACTCTGTCCTGGAAAAGGAACTCTTAGCCATTCGCCAAGCCTTTACTGAATGGCGACACCTACTTCTGGGAGCCAGACATCCTGTCCAAGTCCGTACTGATCATCGAAACCTTCAGATTCTACAGTCACTGGAGTGCAGGAACAGTCGTCAGGCACGTTGGGCCTACTTTTTTGCCCGGTATCAGTTCCACATTACCCATGTCCCTGGATCACAGAACCTGATCGCTGATGCCTTGTCTCGCCGTCCTGACTATGTGACCACTGAAGATAAGACATTTCCTAAAATGTTCTCCCCCACGATCTTCGTAGCCCAGGCAGTTGATCTCCTGAAAGAAGTCTGATCGCAAACTCAATCCTCGGAAATATGGAAGGACATTTCAACAAGAAACCACTGGAAATTAAGAGCCAAGGAAGGCTACTTATTCAAGGACAATGCACTACTCATTCCTACACGGAGGTTACAGCAAAAAATAATAAACCTTTGTCATGAAACACTTCATTCCGGGCACCGAGGTATCACCAACACCCTCCGTCTTATACAGAGACAGTTCTGGTGGCCTAAAATGAGGTCTGACGTACAGCAATACATCCAGCCTTGTATAACCTGTGCCCAAAATAAACATGATAACAAAAGACCAGCGGGTCTTCTTCTGCAGCCCACTCTACCTTCTAAACCATGGGAATCCATCGCTACAGACTTCATAGTGGAGTTACCACCTTCCCGAGGATATACTACCATCATGGTCACCATAGATTTGTTTACCCATATGGCCCATTTTACGCCACTGATGAAACTACCCTCCTCTTCAGAGCTAGCTGGAATATTTCTGGAACACATATTCCAACTACATGGGCTTCCTTCCAAGATCATATCTGACCGGCGTCCCCAATACATTTCACAATTCTGGAAACACCTCTGTCGGGTACTAGGAATCCAATGTGCCCTCTCTTCAGGATATCACCCCCAAACCAACGGAGCCACAGAACGTGCAAATCAGACCCTGGAACAATATCTCTGATGTTTCGCCACCAAGGTCCAGGATGACTGGTCTCTCCTGATACCCGTTGCGGAATTCGCTTACAACAACTCCGAACACTCAGCGCTACAGACCAGCCCCTTTTATTGTAGCCAGGGGTTCCATCCATCGGTCTTACCCTCGGTTCTTCCTTACCCTACACCAGTACCTACTGTTGACTCCTGGATCGAAACTCTTATCAACATTCACCAGGAGGCTAAAGAACACTTAGAGAAAGCCAGATTACAGACCAAGAGGTATGCGGATTCCAAGAGAAGACCAGGTCCTTCCTATACGGTCGGTGACCGAGTGTGGTTGTCATCAAAACTATTCCCCCGACACTTGTGACCAAACAAGCTGGCTCCCCGCTACTATGGTCCATTTCCCATCAAGGAGATTATCAATCCTGTCTCATAACGAATCAAACTACCCGACTCCTGGAAAAGAATTCATCCAGTTTTTCACACATCGCTATTGAAGCCCTACATCCAAAACTCTCGAAAATCCAGTAGACCTCCTCCTCTACTGGTTGACAACCAACTGGAATATGAGGTGTCCCGGATTTGTGACTCCAGGTATAAGCGGGGCCATCTTCAATACCTAGTGGAGTGGAAAGGATATCCTCCTAACGAAGTGACCTGGGAACCCGTTTCAAATATCAAGGCTCCTCGGTTGCTTAGAAGATTCCACCTAATGCACCCGGGCAAACCTGGAGGGAAAAGCCTTCGGAGGAGGCATGCTGTCATGAACTTCAGATCACACCCCTTTTGGACCTCTGGTCCTTGTCTCAACGGTGCTTACATTCCGTACTACTTCCAACATGGCCGTCCAGAGCTGAAGCCCTTGCGCGCTCCATGCGCCGAACGCGGCGTGATCTATTTATAGACCACGCCTTCCGCGTCTCCGCGCGTCTCAATGCTATTTCAGAGTAGCCCAGACGTGTGTTCGTAGCTTGCGGTATTGTTTCCTTTGTCCCAGTGCTATTACCCGCTCCTGACCCTTTCCCCCTTCCTGGTTTCGAGCATTTCTAGCCTTTCCCAGTCTCCCGGATTCCTGGACTCTGCGCTCCTGGAACTAAACGCAACCTGGAACCAGACGAGTCTCAAGCAGCGCTGTTCAAGACCAGGAGCGTTCGCAAGAAGGCAGCGATCGGAGACACCGGCAAACACCGGATCCAGGTGAGAAGGGGGGAACTCCTTGACAAATAGACCTACCCAGTCCTCTGACCCTCTTATTCCTTGGAGCTGAGATGCAGATTCTTTTGCTAGATCAAGTGAGCCTAGTCAGGGTGCAAATGTTAACAAATTGTTTGAGGGAACTAGGGGCTTGCTCATTTATGCACTAATGTCAAAGCCTTGAACTGGATGCGAGCCTCCGTGGGTAGACAGTGAAGGTTTCTCCTGTGGGAAGAAATAGACTTGTGTCTCTGTATATTCTTGACAATGCGCACTGCATCATTTTGAAAGACTTGAAGTTGTCTGAGATTGTTGTTACTAAATCCCAGCATCAGAACATTACAATATTCCAACTGGGGCATCACAAGAGCACGTACCAGAGTGGCACAGTTTGCCTCTGAAACATAAGGTTTAACTAACCTGAAAAGAAGTAATAAATACTGTGCCTTATTGACTACATTCAGTGTTGGCATTAATGTTCAAGGAAGATTCAAAGATTACTCCCAGTGTCTTGACTCTATCCACAGTTGAGATAACATGGCCTTCCACATAAAAAGCTGCATATTGTGGGTCCAACTTGGATCTTGCCTGAGATGAGCCAAAAAGCATCATCTGTTTTCTTGGCATTTAAGCACATGCCTGTCCAACAACTTATCATGGTCGACAGGTCAAAGGCAGCTGATAATTCCAACAAGATGAGCAGCCTGACCTTGCCTTTATCCATGACCTGAAGCATCACCGATTATATATCTAGCAATGCGCTTGCCATGCCATAATTGGTCCGGAAGCCCGATTGTCTGAAATGAAAGGCTCCAGATTTTTACAGGAATTCTTGGAACTGCATGGTGGCCACTTTAATCAAGATCCTCAAAATGAACAGAGGATTGGTAATAGGCCCGAAATTGGAATAATCTTTAGGATCGAGGCCAGGTTTTTTTAATAAAGGGGTAACAGAGACCCTCTTCAATGCCTCTGGGACACAACCGTTCTGAAAACTGGCTTTGAAAAGGCGAATAAGAAAAGGGAGGAACAGGGTCTTATTATTCAAAATGATTCTGGACGGCAAGAGTTCTCCTGCACAGGTGGTTGGACTCATATTAGTCATGATATTAGCCAAGGTAACCTCAGTTATACTCCTAAATTCAAACCCCAAAAGAGGGGATTGATCGAAGGTTTCCGCAGGTATAGTTGAGTCTGTACTCCATCCCCACCAAGTTGGCCTGGATCTTAGTCTGGGCTGGCAATATTTTCACAGCAAAGGAATCTTGGATATTTTCACAGTCAGCATTAGTGGGGGAAGATTTCTGTAACATGGCTGGGGGCTTTTCAAGATCCCTAAGAATCTGAAACAATTTCTTTGAGTTATTTTCTGCTTAAACAATTTGGATGTCCAAAAAAGATTTTTTAGCAAATAAAACATCTGATCTGTACATTCTCTCAATGGTCTTCCATTCCTCCCTATTCACTGGAGATTGATCCTTCATCCAAGCTCTTTCCGGTTTCCTTTTTTAAAACTTGTAGAGCCTCACCATACCATTTTTGGTCGTTTTCCTTCTCTCTTATACTTTTAGCGGTAATGGGGGTAACACGATCTAACATGTCCAGAAAGCATCTGTCGAACTCTGACACCAGAAAACTGGGGGAATCCAAAACAGATTTTGATAGCATCAATGAGGACAGACAGGATTCCAGGTTTTCTTGACCAATTTTATTAAAATTACAACTAGATACTTTGCACATAGGATTACTTTTCTGATGGTGAATACAGGGCAACACAAAGTCAAGAGTAACAAGAGAGTGATCAGACCAAACGCAAGGTTGAACAGCAAGAGTTTAGGACTAGATTTCTACTGGTCACCAAGTCTAGTATGTTGCCCAAATGATGTGTATATTACTTGCCATTCACAAGGACAAATGTGTTTGTGGTGAACAATTTCTCAAGTTGAAGAGCTTGAGGGTCAAACGGGTTAAGAAACCAGTTGTTCTATCACCCAACACAATCGAAATCGAAGCTGCGTTTGGTCTGTGCAACAACGATAAGAGCTCAGCAAAATCGTTCGGAAAGTGTAGGGTTTCATGGGGGGCCATATAGCAATACAATGTTTAAAACGTTGTTTGAGGAAGGAGTACTTTTAAGAAACAGAATTACAGCACCCTGGCAGACAACCATGGTTTGGAAGAAATGATGGTGAGAACGAGCTATAATAGCCACCCCTCCACCTCTGTTTCCATCTCTATTCTGGCAGAAGAAGGAAAAAGCCAGGTGGGGTAGCTAAATCAATGTTTGGGCCACTTGATTCTTATAACCACCTCTCCGTAATGGCCATAATGTCAATCTCCTGATCTATAATATATCATCGTCATTATTAGGCCTTGAATATTCCGAATGAACTAACTGCAATAACTAGCATACTAGGCTAAGGCATTGCTACTAGTATAAGTGCATGACAAACATAACAGTGAGGGAGAACGGGGGGCTACAGAAACATAAGACAAAGCAGGGTTGGTCAACAATGCGCCTATGCATGCAGGCAGTTGGGGAGGGGAGGGAGAGGAGGACAGGACAGACAAGCAAGTACATTCCAGGTCGTGGAAGTGCGCAGAACAGAAGTGCGAAGGAGGTGGAGGGGGCAAGTGCGCCTACTCTGGCGGGGCCAGGGATTAAGTGCAGAGTGGGTGCCACTCTCAGGGAACATATTCTGAGTGTAGTAATGCGAGGCAGAAGCGTGTAGGCACGGAGGCAAATGCAGGACTGGCAGAGGAGCCTGGACCTGTGAGGCTCTGCAGTTGCAACAGGCGACCAGTCAGCTGACTAAACAGGTTGGGGATGAGAACGAAGGAGGGAAAAAAGGACAGAAGAGAGGTTAGCAAGGGAGAGGAAGAGAAAAAGATGAAGAGAAGAGGGATGCCTTGAGGAGTTTCCTAAACTTAGGTCCGGCTCAAGATTGAGATAGGCAGGTAGCCTGTTCCAGAGGGAGGCACCTGCAAAGGATAAGGATCTACCCCCAAATATCTGTTTGGAAAAACGGCTCACCCGCAGAGAGTTGGAGAAGGCCAAGCGGAGGGCTCTGGATGGAGAGTATTTGGGAAGAGAGCGTTGTAGATAATAGGGGCCTCGGCCCCAGAAAGCTGTCAGGCAAATATTGCCCTCGTAGTGTAGCCGAAGAGTTCTTCTGACCATTGTACCCCGCTGGCTGGGAATAAACAACCAGTGCGATATAGTAGCCAAAAGATAGGATGCCAAACGAAGACCAAGTTGGCTGCAGTACTCAGGATAAGGTGCGCCGACACAGGAGTATACGTAGACTGGAAGCGACTGCAAGGAAAGTGATGGAAGTTATCCACAATCCGTAACAGTAATACAATGTAAGCAATCAATAACAGAGCACTGACCTTTGAGTTAAGAACTCTCAAACCCAAGGGAGTGTGCCAGGCAATCTACCAGTTTACCCCTGTGAATAAGGAAATGCAACAATAAATGCTGGTGACTGGAATTGGCAGGCTAATAATTACAAAGTGAATGCTCAGAATACACCCTTACCGTGAAAGAAACTGTACTGGAGCAGTTGAGGCAATGAAGATTCGTGGGTCCGTAGAGGGATGCAGAGAATCCAAACAGAATCTACCCCGACGGAACAAGGATGCCTAAGCAGAATTCACTGGCAGTCTCAAGTCTAAAGTAAACACAAGGTTTCAAATTCAAAGGCGAATCCACAACCAAATCCAAAAGAAATCCGTAATCCAAGGCAGTTCAAATGAAGTCCAACAAAACCCCAGGCAGCCCGCAAGATCCGAAGGAATTCCCAAGCGGCTTTAGTCTGAAAAGAAATCCGTAAGGCAACAAACGTAGGCTAATTCATAGTCCGTGGACGTTCCGAGGTCAAAGCAGTACAATGAAGGCAGCGAACATTATCCAAAATCCAAGGAGACAGAAGACAGGCAGAATCCAGGGACAGTCCAAAGTACGATACACGGGAAGGCAGTTCCAAGAAGGGCGGGAAAAGGGAGGGAAGGTAATCAAGAATCAATGGTACGAAGTAACGCCACTGGAAACCAGGAAGTTCAGAAGCACCGAGTGATTCACGGCGGCGCTTTTTAAACAATCACGTGAGCGCATATGATCACGTGAACACACTAGCACCACGCCGGAGGCGGGGCAATGAAGAAATGGCGGGACGCCAGCGTTGCCAGGCCAACTTCCATGCACCTGGTAGTCCTCGTCTTAAAGGGCCAGAACCTGTCTGAGCACGACTTCTCTTATGAACAAAAAAGGGGGCCACAAATCTTCTTGAGCCTGAAGCTTTATTCATGACAGATTCCTCCCTCAAAGGGGCCCTCACCCTATGAGAAGCCCAGAATCGCGAAACCAGGATCGGGGCATGGACGTTCACTGCGGGTTCCCAAGTACGGTCTTCCAGACCGTAGCCCTTCCAGTCTATGAGATAGAACCGCTTACCACCACGGACCTTGGTGTCCAACACTTTACATACCTCATACTCATCCGTGCCCTGAACCCGAATGGGTAATGGCCGAGAGGGCAGCCGGGCATCCGGATGACAAGGTTTCAGCAACGAAACGTGGAACACTGGGTGTATCTTCCAAGTGGCCAGAAGGGTCAAGCAGACGACCACAGCATTAATAACCCGCTGCACCACATACGGACCCACAAAACGTGGTAACAAGGGCTTCCGCCCAGGAAGACGCAGATTCCGGGTCGATAGCCATACCCGCATGCCAGGATGGTAATTCGGAGCAGGTGAGCGCTTAGCCTCGGCAAAGGCCTTGGTCCGCATGCGCGCCTCTTGTAGATGTTTCTTCACCTCTGCTTGGATCTCTGACAGGTCTCTAATGCAGGCCTCTGCGGCTGTGTTACGCACTGGTATCTCCGGAGATAGTGGCAAAGAACGAGGATGCTGGCCATACAATGCGTAGAACGGAGACACTTGGGTAGTTGTATGCAACAAATTATTATAGGCGAATTCAGCAAAAGCCAACACTGAGACCCAGATATCCTGGGAGAGGCAGGTTAGACAACAGAGATATTGCTCCATGGTGGCATTCAGTCGCTCGGTCTGCCCATCCGTCTGGGGGTGGTAAGCACTTGAATACCTCCCGTCAATCCCGAGCCAAGAAGTCAAGGCCCTCCAAAAACGAGGGGTAAATTGTGGGCCACGATCAGTGACCACGACAGAAGGCAAGCCGAATAACCTGAATACGTGTTTCAGAAACAGGTCGGCTAATGTAGGAGCACTAGGAATGCCACAACATGGTACAAACAGAGCAAATTTAGTGAAGTAGTCTATAACCACCAAAATAGTGTCAAAACCGTCCACCCGTGGTAACTCCACAACAAAGTCCATCGATATAGCTGCCCATGGATGTTCAGGAATGGGCATTGGTTGTAACAGGCCGATGGGCTTACCGGAAGTCTGTTTCCACTGAGCACACACCGCACATGTTGCCAAATACGAGGCCACGTCCCTATCTAGAGAAGGCCACCAGCACCACCTCTTTAATAGCTCCAAAGTATTTCTAACACTCGGATGGGCAGCCAAAGACGAATCGTGGCACCATTGCATGACGGTATTCCTGGTGGATGAATCAGGTAAGTAGACCTTTCCCAGTTTATAGGGTATTGAATGCAACAATTTGAGTCCCAGCGTATTTATTTCAGAAGGCGACTTCTTAACCCAGTTCTGCAGAGACTCCCTCAAGGATGGCTGCAAGGTACATCCACACACCACCTGAGTGGGCAAAACTGGGACCCCATCAAGGCTACTGGGACCAGAGGCCCCGTGCAGGCGGGAAAGGGCATCCGCCTTAGAGTTCTGGGAACCAGGACGATAGATGATGGTAAAGTTAAAGGCTGAAAAGAACTCATGCCATCGAGCATGAAGTGCTGTCATGCATTTCACTGACTGGAGAGCCAGGGGGTTTCTATGATCTGTAAAGACCTGGACCAGCTCTGAAGTGCCTAATAGATGGTGCCGCCAAACCAAAAAGGCGTCTATAACCGCCAACAGCTCTCTCTCCATTATTGTGTAATTACGCTCATGAGAGGTAAGCTTCCTGGAATGGTAAGCCACAGGATGTAGACCACTAGTGTCTGAACAATACTGGGATAAGACAGCCCCAATCGCCACCTCTGAAGCATCAGCTTCAACCACAAATGGTGAGGTCGGATCCGGATGTTGGAGTACAAGGGCGGTCGTGAAAGCAGTCTTGAAGGCCTCAAAGGCGTTCTGTGCCGCCACATTCCAAGTAAATGAGTGCTTTGAACTGGTGAGCACAGTAAGAGGGCTGGCTATTGCGGAGAAGTCCTGGACGAAGCGCCGATAAAAATTGGCGAATCCAAGGAACGATTGCAACGTCTTTAAGTTGACAGGTGTTGGCCAGTCTAACACAGCTGCTACTTTAGCTCGGCTCATTTCCACCTCCTTATTGGTGATGTTATAGCCTAGGAACTCCACCTCGTTCACGTGGAAAACACACTTCTCCAACTTAGCATAAAAGTGGTTTTCCCGGAGCCGTTGCAGTACAGCCGAAACGTGGTCAACATGCGTAGAATACGACGGTGAATAGATCAGGATATCATCTAGATACACAATCAAGTACCGGTCTATCATATCGTGGAATATTTCATTAACAAAGTACTGAAATGTGACTGGGGCATTGCATAGGGCAAAAGGCATGACCCGATATTCAAAGAGACCATACTTGGTCTTGAAGGCTGTTTTCCACTCACCCCCCTCACTTATTCGCACCAAATTATAGGCCCTTCTTAGATCAAGTTTGGTGAACATCTTAGCTGAACCTAGCTGGTCCAACAAAACAGAAATCAGCGGAATGGGGTACTGATTCCTAATAGTAATGGAATTCAAAGCGCGATAATCGATACACGGGTGGAGATCTCCCTCCTGCTTAGGCACAAAAAACAAGGCGGAGGCCGCCGGGGATCGCGAAGGGCATATGAAACCAGATGCTAGAGATCTGTCAATGTAGGACTTCAAAACCTGATCTTCCTTAGGAGTCAATGAATATATGCGCCCGGAGGGGATTTTAGCCCCTGGAATTAACTCAATAGGGCAGTCATATGGCCTGTGTGGTGGCAAAACATCAGCACCCCCTTCATCAAAGACATCCTGGTAGTTCTCGTATTCGTCAAGAAGCTGTGTTTTACCTACCGCACCTACAACAAAAGCCGTGTCCAGGAGCGCACGACTAGCTGTTATGGACTCCTGAATAGTCACTTGGCAGTTCTTAGCACAGAATTCCAAAGGAAAGCACACCACCCCGGACCGCCAATCCACCACTGGGTTATGTGACTTTAACCAAGGAAGGCCAAGGATAAACCCGAACTGGGGGGTGTTAAGAAAGGAAGAAGGCATACTATGGCAAAAGGGAAAATGCACACAGTTGCACTGTGAACAACTCTGAATCTAACAACGTGTATATAATACCCAAGTCTTGTGTATATATGTAAAACCCAGGAACGTCAATAAGGTAAAACAGTATTACCAATCTAGGAAAAGGGATGTGGGGTAAACACTTAGGACCTCCTTATGGCTGAAAGGAAAAGTCGGCAAACTCTTTACCCACTATGCTCTTACAGATACTGACAGCGCTAAACCCACGTAGCGGGCAAGCAAGGACAGATTCTGTGAACTGACAATCTGTAGAATACTGAATAAGGCAATTATAAACAGTACTCACGAGGACCGGAAAGACCACTTGAATGTCAGTGAATTCACGAACCCTGTAGATCAAACAGGGACCCAGAAGGCTGTAAAAGCAAAGGGTTAAAGATAACAAAATACATAAGCCCTAGTAAAAGGCAAGTCTGAATAGTGATAATAAATCGTGAGGAAAACTAAAAGGGGAACACTCTGGAACTTGTAACAACAAACCCACACCTAATAATCAATGGAAAATGAATGCAGAAGTGCAATGGATAAATCGTGAGGAAAACTAAAAGGGGAACACTCTGGAACTAGTAACAACAAACCCACACCTAATAATCAATGGAAAATGAATGCTGAAGTGCAATGGAAAACATGGAGTGGAATCTCAATAAGTTGGATCAGGAGCAGGGAAAATGATATCACAAAAGGAAACCTTTCCCACCCTATCCAAGGAGAAAAGGCAGTATCTAATTCTACGAAAGTAAATAATAATACATCATGCTTTTCAGTAACCAGGGCAGCATAAAGGGACAGAAAACACTGGCAAACTGGGCTGCATCAAATAGTAAAGTACAGAGAAAGGCTGTCTGCAGACAGAGGAAGACAGAAAGGGAAATTCAGAAAGCATAAATCAAATAAGCGCATAAATCCGAAATCCAGGACAGAGGAACAAGATACAGGAACTAGTAACTGGGCACAAAGCTAGGAACAGGAACTAGGTACAAGGCATAGAACTAGGAACAAGGAACTGGAACTAGATACCTGGCACAATATCTATGAACAAGGAACTGGAACTAGGTACAAGGCACAGAAACTAGGAACAAGGAACTGGAAATAGATACTTGGCTCAATATCTATGAACAGGGTACTGGAACTAGGTACAAGGCACAGAAACTAAGTACAGGAAACAGGGACTAGTCACAACAGGAACACTGCTACAATGACCAGCGCCGGACTGAAGCAAACTGAGGCTTTTAAAGCTGCACCCCTCAGGCGTGCCGCCTGCTGCACCTGCAGCCACAGGTGTTGCCTATCCTCCTCCCAACGTTGTGCTGCAAGGGAGGAGATGATGCAGTGAGCCAGGCATTCTGGGAAGCAGGAGGTGAAGCAGTGAGCCAAGGCATTCTTGGAAACATAGTCATTTGATTTAAATAGCATGCTGGATGCCAGGGAGGAGATGAAGCAGTGAACCAGCCATTCTGGGAAGCAGGAGGTGAAACAGTGAGCCAAGGCATTCTGGGAAACATAGTCATTTGATTTAAATAGCATGCTGGCTGCCAAAAACCAGGAATGGATCCGGAAGGGAAGTAACTGGGAAAATAAGGTTTTAACGCTCCCAATTCATCAGAGCACTGTAGCATAGGGTTCGAAGGAAATGTCCAGTAAGGAATAAACCCCAGAACATGCCCCCAAGTGGCGGGGACGGGAACGAAGGGAGCGAGCCGTGACAGGGGGTGGCTATCAGGTCGAATGTGATAGTTTCGGGATGCCCGTCTTCCATCTTCATAATCAAGGCGGCAGTGCTTTCCGTTACCATTACCATCCGTTACCATGCCAGACACAAGGGACGAACCATCGACCACCTTCACAATCTCCGGACACGATTTTAGGACAACTGGTAACCCCAGTTTCCTAGCCAGCGCATCATCCACATAGTTACCTGTAGCCCCGGAATCCAGAACCACAGTAACTAGCCATTCCCCACAGTCCTCAGCGGAAAGAGCCACCGACACACCATAGGGAACCTGGCCGTTGGAGTCTCGAGAAATTCCACCCGACAACTGGACTCCAATTATTGTCTGGCTTTCGCGTTTCCCTGTTTCTTGTTGGGTTTCTTGGGGCATGAGCGGAGCAAGTGATCAGAAGCCCCACAGTAGAAACAGAGTCCGTTCTTTCTCCTCTGTTCCCTCGTCTCAGGTGAAATTGGCCCCTGAACGGCTCCAATCTGCATGGGTTCTACCGTACTGGGAGCGGCGACATGGGCAGAGGAAGAGGTGGGTTGGACTAGTCTTTTCTCCCCACTCCTTTCTGCCTGTCGGGAGTCAACCTGTAAGACAAGTCCAATAACTCGGGAAAGGCCATAGGTATCACTAGGACAGTGGCCAGTGTGTCGTTTAGGGGATCGGAAAGTCCCTTGTAAAACAGGGAGGCTTTTTTGTCCTCCGGCCAACCAGTTTCTGCTATAAGCTGGTTAAACTTAGCTACATAAGTTAGGAGGGGTGTATTCCCTTGTTGTAATCCAAGCAATTCCAAATCGGTAGCCTGTGTGGCATACCGCGTGTCAAAAACACGACTCATGGCATCTATTAACGCATCACAGTTGTATAACAAGTGACTTCCTTCCTCAAGCAAGGGATTAGCCCAAGCCGCTGCAGTACCACCCAAGTGTGACAACAAAAAGGCTGCTTTGGTTGTGGAGTCCGGAAATGAAGCAGGCCTGCAAAGAAAATGCAACCTACATTGGTTTAGGAAGGTCCTATAGGATTTAGGATCCCCCATAAACCGCTCCAGTGGGGCCAATGGAAACTGGGCCGTCATATATATCGGGCCCGCCTTCTGCTGAGGCTGAGACAAACCGGAACCCGAGGGCACTGCAGGAGGGGGTATCAGAGCACCACCAGGCTGTAAACCAGCTTGAAGCTGATCAATACGCCTTTCAGTGGCGGAGTGGGCAGCAGCCATATCAGTACGTAATTCAGCCACAAGCTGGAGAATAGCCGTCAATGACTCGTTGACATCCATTATAGTTAAAGGCTTCTGAATCTGTCAGGCGAATATTGCCCTCGTAGTGTAGCTGAAGAGTTCTTCTGACTATTGTACCCCGCTGGCTGGGAATAAATAACCAGTGCGCTCTAGTAGCCAAAAGATAGGATGCCAAACGAAGACCAAGTTGGCTGCAGTACTCAGGATAAGGTGCGCCGACACAGGAGTATAGGTAGACGGGAAGCGACTGCAAGGAAAGTGATGGAAGTTATCCACAATCCGTAACAGTAATACAATGTAAGCAATCAATAACAGAGCACTAACCTTTGAGTTAAGAACTCTTAAACCCAAGGGAGTGTGCCAGGCAATCTACCAGTTTACCCCTGTGAATAAGGAAATGCAACAATAAATGCTAGCGACTGGAATTGGCAGGCTAATAATTACAAAGTGAATGCTCAGAATACACCCTTACCGTGAAAGAAACTGTACTGGAGACGTTGAGGCAATGAAGATTTGTGGGTCCGTAGAGGGATACAGAGAATCCAAAAAGAATCTACCCCGACGGAACAAGGATGCCTAAGCAGAATTCACTGGCAGTCTCATGTCTAAAGTAAACACAAGATTTCAAATCCAAAGGCGAATCCACAACCAAACCTAAAAGAAATCCGTAATCCAAGGCAGTTCAAATGAAGTCCGACAAAACCCCAGACAGCCCGCAAGATCCGAAGGAATTCCCAAGCGGCTTTAGTCTGAAAAGAAATCCGTAAGGCAACAAACGTAGGCTAATTCATAGTCCGTGGACGTTCCGAGGTCAAAGCAGTACAATGAAGGCAGCGAACATTATCCAAAATCCAAGGAGACAGAAGACAGGCAGAATCCAGGGACAGTCCGAAGTACGATACACGGGAAGGCAGTTCCAAGAAGGGCGGGAAAAGGGAGGGAAGGTAATCAAGAATCAATGGTGCGAAGTAACGCCACTGGAAACCAGGAAGTTCAGAAGCACCGAGTGATTCACGGCGGCGCTTTTTAAACTATCACGTGAGCGCATAGTGATCACGTGAACACACTTAGCACCACGCCGGAGGCAGCGCAATGAAGAAATGACGGGACACCAGCGTTGCCAGGCCAACTTCCATGCACCTGGTAGTCCTCGTCTTAAAGGGCCAGAACCTGTCTGAGCACAACTTCTCTTATGAACAAAAAAGGGGGCCACAAATCTTCTTGAGCCTGAAGCTTTATTCATGACAAAAGCCTTGTGGACTATGTTGAGGTGTCTATAGTGTTATTCTATAAACATTTATAATTTTAACCATTCATACAATGTATACTCGTAGGAGGGGGCCCATGATACCAAGCGAGGGTCTTATCATGTGGGGGTTGGGTAAAGAGGGTGCCCGGTATAGGTTTTGTGTTGCGGCTGGGGAGGAAGGAGGCCAGGTATGGGTCTTTTGCCATGTCAGCTCATGTTTGACTGTGAGAGCGAAGGCAGACCCCCCTCCCCCCACCCCGGTTCAGCAATCGCTCAGCTCTAACAATTAATTCTCTACCTTCGTCACCTCTTTAGATTGGTCTAAAACTAAAGATGGAATCTGTAGGGGATGAGAGGAGATGTAGTTTGCTGTCAAATTGCAAACTGGGACACGATGAAACCTAGGCTCAAATCCCAGCTTTCCCATTTTTCTAAATTATACTATTCTGTGAATTAATTTTATGTTTGGTATGTGGGAGAGTTTCCAGCAGTTTGGGTCTCAAAGAAACTACATACGTAACTGAAAAATATGTTGCATAAAAGGAAAGTTATGTCAATAATGTCGACTATATATACTTAGGAATGTGAGGAAAGCGGAGATGTGGTTCTCTGTGAATAGACCTAATTATAAACGTCTCAGGAGAAAAAGACTGATTTCATTAGATCTTTTTTCCGTTGATCGAGCATCCAGCATTGAGCCATCTTTTCTTTTCTTTTCCTTCATTTTTTACAATTCAGGGAGTTTAACCCGTGTCCCTCATTCCTCCCCCCACCCCTTTCTGGGGGGTCAGAGCTGTCTTAGCTGTCTTTTTTTTAATCATCGTTCTTGAGAAAACAACATTTTCCCTTTGGACCGGAGAAGTTTGCATTGAGTTTACTTGTTCCGGAAGTGGGGTCTGCTGCATTGTGGGTTTGGGCCACTGCACTATGGGCGGGAAAAATACATTTGCCCTGCGGCCTTAATGTTGCCAGTTTTCCCTAAGCTAGGGTGGACGGAGGCCCGGGGAAATGCATTGGCCAACATGCCTTCTGATTTGTTGAATTGTGGGTGTTGAAGAAAGGAATGAAAATTATTTGCATGTGACAATTATTACGCCATTGGGACCCACTTTTAGAATTTCTATGTTTAACATACTGTAGTCCTTGCTACTAGGGCACGCCGAGCACTGATGAGTTCTCCCTTAGTGTCTTTGTATCCACACAGTGCACTTTGGTTCACCATTGTGCACCAAATACAAAAATCACATTTCACTTGCACTTGAAATGTTTGACTGTTGATTCAGCAAGCTGGTGCCCCCTTCACCTTTCCACTATAGTAAGAAAGCTCATGTGTTAGTGTAGGAACAGTACACAAGTGGGCTACACGTGTAGTAGCAGAGAATTGCCCAAAAAAATCAAACAAGAATATTTCACAGAGAACCCCTTTCTACATTAAGCAAATAGGTAGGAAAGCGTTTCACATATATGAAAAATAAAATACTATGTGGTGAAGATGAGTAAAATATACAGCATTCCTTTTCATGATTAGCTATTATTTACTTAACGCGTGCATCAATTTAGTTGCCTTGAAGAAGAGTTTTGGAACTCGAAACATTTGTTAGCGTTTTGTTAAACATGTTGATGGATGGCAGAGGACAAATTGGTTCAGAATACATTCAGTAATTGAAATAATAGGCAGATTTTGTTTCCAATGTCTTGCAATACTAAGGTTTACTGTAAAAATGTACCGATAGATCTCAATAAAGATATAGGGCCTCATCACAAGTTGGCCGATGCTGTAGAAATGCGGCGGTAACGCTGTTACTGCTGCATTACCACTCCACCAACTATGAGTTGGGTGGAAAGTTGGGGGATTCACCTCCAGCTTTGAGCTGGAGGTAAATCTGCAGACTTTTCACCCATTTTCTCTGCATTTATGGTACATGTACTGAAAATGCCTCATAGCGTCCTGTCGACTCTGAAAAAAATGGACATTTACACCCTTGCCGCAACTTGTGATCTAGCGCAAAGAGCGCTGGACCAAGATGCGGTAACGCTATTTGCGCAGGGCGGTATCCCAGCGGATTAACCGCCCGGATACCGCCCAACTCATGATGAGGCCCATAGTACTGAATGCAGAGAGGAGAGTCAAAGAACAATAGATTTTTGTTGGCCTCAGTCTGCAGCACTACTTGCAAATGCAACCGTGTGAACTATTGCTTCTAAACGCTACAACCCACCTGTTTGAAGTCTCCTCACTTTTTTTAGGCCAGTTGCTGCAAGGAGCGTTAGGTGCTTGGCATGCATGAAATGACCATTGCTTGTAGCTTTCAGGTTTCCAGGTAATAACTTATAGCCCTCAGCACAGGGACTTGAGATTGTGACAATGCTCTATAGAAAGGTTCCCAAGATTACATTCAGGGTAAGGCTTCTACTTGGCGTGTGTTCGTTCATGTCTTACGAGAGTAGACCTGAGACTGAAACTATTCCCACAGGTTTCACATGTGTAAGGTTTCTCTCCGGTATGGATTCTCAGGTGCCGCGTAAGGTCTGGTTTGCCAGAGAATTTCTTCCCACACGTGTCACATTCATGCATTTTCTCCACAACGGGAGTTTTTGCATGGACTAACAGAGAGTGATTGCTCTTGTGTCTGCCGCAAAAGCTCTTCCCACATATGCCACATGGATAGATTTTCTGAGATGAGTGAATTGTTTTATGTACCCCAAGAGTTGATGCGCTGGTGAAGCACTTCCCACATTCATCACACATGTAGAGTTTCTCGCCCGTGTGACTTCGCATATGGACCAGTAATTGGGAGTTCAGAATAAAGGATTTTTCACATTCACTACAAACAAAAGGCTTAATTCCAGTGTGGAATCGCCTTTTGTGCACCAGCACCGAGTCATGCTTCGCAAAGGTTTTTCCACAATCCATGCAGATATAGGGCTTCTCTCCGGCATGCACCTCACAATGTCGCTCAAGAAGAGTCTGTGCTATGAAGCAAGCCCCACATGTGTCGGCAGTAGGGTTCCTCACATGTGCATGGAATTTCTGTTTAGAAAGGCTCCCCTTCTGTGCCTGCCCGTCTCCTGTATGCACCTTTGCATGGCGCAGGAGGGCTGAATGGAGGGTGAAGCTCTTCTCACATGCGGTGCAGGTAGACGCTTTTACGACGGTGTGAATTTTCTGATGCACTTTTAAAGTGGATCGAGCGCTGAAGGCCTGCCCACACTGGGCACAGCCGGAGGGTTTCTCTCCTGTGTGCAGTCTTGCATGTCTGCCTAGAGAGGACTTGCTGAGCGCTGAAGGCCTGCCCACACTGTGCACAGCCGGAGGGTTTCTCCCCTGTGTGCAGTCTTGCATGTCTGCCTAGAGAGGACTTGCTGAGCGCTGAAGGCCTGCCCACGCTGGGCACAGCCGGAGGGTTTCTCTCCTGTGTGCAGTCTTGCATGTCTGCCTAGAGAGGACTTGCTGACCAAGCTTGTGCCGCAGGTCTTGCACCGGTAAGCGTTAATGCCTTGATGTGTTAGAGTTTGCCATATGCAGTACACTGATATAGTTTCCCTGCTGGGTGAGTGGTGATGTGTGATAGTAATTCTGATTTCGTGCTGAAGCTTTTCTTGCATTGATCGCAAGTGCAGTGTAGCTCCTCTGTCTGATCTGACCCACAGCAGCGCTCTCTAAAACTCTTGCCATATTCCGGGTCTGTCCAGATCTTCTCCTCTGCCTGCTCTTCCTGACCCCTCTCTGTGCAAAGGATGATGGTGCTTCTATTTGCACATTCCTCATACATACACTGTCCCTTTCCGTCGTGAGTTTGCACATGTGCATGTAAATCTGCATTCAGATTTAAACTTTCCCCACATTCCGTACAAACCTCTCACCTTAGGGTTAATATCTTGTGGGTGGGCTGGCAAGTGCACAGTGCATCTCTCGTGTGGAGGCCGCCATCTGCTTCCCAAGCGGAGCTCACCGCCGAGTCTTCTGTGGTTTTGGGAGACTTACAGTGTGTCATAGATGGGTGCATCAATTCCTTCCAGTCAGGGTTCTTTTGGACAGGGGTAATTCTCTCCAACCTGGGCTAGTCTTTAGGTTCAATGGGCCCGTGAGAGGACTCTTCTGAGAGAGGATCATTGAAAAGGGTTCGATTTAGGTGGGAAGCAGCTGCAGGAACCGCTGCCTAGGCCTCCTCTTTGATGTGCATTAGCTGATGTTGGATCAAACCAGCTTTGCTTGCGAAGCTTCCCTCGCAGTGCGGACATCTGCACTGTCCATCTTCAGTGCCCTCTTTCTGGCCTTCAGATGGTTTTCCTGAATTGTGGTCATGCATTTCAGAATCCGTGGACGGCTTTCTCCAAGGTTTGGTGGGAAATGCTTGTTCACTGAGTCGCGTTTTTCCAAACAATACAATATGTTCATTTCACCTGTAGTTTAGCAATCTATCCTGAGGCTCGCATTTCTGTCGAAATCTTTGATTTTCTTCAGAGGTTCGTTAAGTATTCACATAATGCTGTTGGGGGATAATAAAATAGTAATATGTTAAAATCTGAGACAACTTTCCACTGTCCACAATAACTGCTGTCATCATCCTTATTTAATTAATACTTTGCTGAGGATTGATTTGGGTACCTCCATTAGATGGTTGCGATTATACAAATATGTATCTATAGTTGCAGTACGGATTAACTAACCCATCTCCAAAAGCGCCAAACCATGCTGCCTGCGCTTATCCACAGCCATGGCTTAGTCACGCCCAGATACACCAGAAAAGGAGCTTGAGGAGCTAGCTTCACTGTCACAGCCCCCACGCTGTGGAATGCCCTTCCTCCTCACATCCAAGACGAACCATCTTACCTTGGTTTTAGAAGAAAGCTGAGAACTATACTGTATAGCAAATATGTATAGGATCTTTTCCCTACCTACCATGCTATGTCTCTACTGTATCACCTGATTCTAATCTATGTGTCTGCGCTCTGATACCTCCAGGTTGGGCGCTATCAACAAATGAAATAAATATGCATGGGTGGGGTAACATAGAAAGGCAGGGTGGTGGGAGGGGGGTATAGGGCAGACCTTGCATTACAAATAAAAAATTGTTAAAAATGCAACTATCAAAAAGTGACTATGAACCATACCACTATCAAAATTGGGTTGGTGAAACCTGCCTAGAACCCTCCAGGGGTTCCTGATTGCATGGCCAGATAACTACTGGAAGAGCCTAAATGGCTGCACTTCTGAACTTGTGCAAGGGTAATAGACTTCACTGTCGGGTGTGGTACCCTGAATCACTCACTGTGGGTTTTTACATTTGTCACTTATTTGGTGGGCACTGATCCAGCCAAAGAAACGAATACCAGTTCACTGGGCTTGTCATGAGGCTGCAGAGAAAACTACGTAACCATGTACTGACCGCAGAATAGTTTCTATTTGGAGCTAGATGGTGGCCAAGGTGCCGGACTGCTGCGGCTAAGGGTTTCTGCATCCGGCCCACCTACCTTGGTTTTGAGGGTGACTGGCGCCCCCCGCGCGCTTCGCCGTAAGCCCCGGCCCCAAGAACGTAGACCAACATGTCCGTCTTGGTTCGGGCTTACCGGTCGCTCTAACGCGGCCGGGAAACGCCCCGTTTATTTATACTGCACGCGACGGCGTGCAACGTCACGTCGCCGCGTGCGCGCCCGTCATCGGGCAGCGCCACACTCCTCCCTTTTCGGGGAGAACCAACAACCATCATTGAACTCTTCACTGCAAACTACACAACACTGCAATTGAAACAAGTCTGAGAACAATGGGACAACGAAAACAAATCACACAAACCCTGTCCCATGAGCACCCCTTTATGTCATCCACCCGGGTCCCCTTAGCTAGACTTTCTCACCCTCTGGATTCTCAGCCAATTGTCCCAGCACGTAATCGGTGAGGCGAGCTGGTTTCCCTCGCCCAATCCTCTGGGGGTACCTCCTGCTCGCCTCCGGCACGGGTGATCTGTCCGCCGACGGACCCCGCACTGGGGACTCCGGCATGCAGGGTGGGTCTCCCTCGTTCTCCAGGACTCCTCCCAGGTCCGGGTCAGGAGGTGGGTCAGTTCTAGGGTCTCTGATCTTTTTGAAGAAGCTCACGTTGCGCGTCACTTCCGACCGTCCATCCGACACCGTCACCATGGAGCCCCGGACGGCCATGACATCCAGTGGCTCAGGCTCGTACGGCAAAGACAGTTTTCCATGCGGGTGTCGATTGCGAAGGAGAACCTCATCGCCCGGCTCCAGCTGTTGTGGGCGAAGCCCCCTCCGCACGTTTTCTTGCTCAGTTCTTGCTTGCCGGTCCATCTCGACCCGTTGGTCGTCAATCACCGCAGGTTCCCTCTCTCCGACCTCTGGCAATAGCCCTCGCGGACACCTCCTGAACATTGCCTCTACCGGGGCCACCCCCGTGGACGCATGTGGTGTGGTGCGGTATACTCTCAAGAATTGGTACAGGGCTCTCTGTAGGGACTGCCCCTGTCCTTGGGCAATTCTAAATGTCTTATTGAGGGTCCTCATCAGGTATTCTGCCTCCCCATTCGCTCGAGGCCACAGGGGCATGATCTTCCGGTGCACCACCCCGCAGCTCACCATCAGTTCAGCAAATCGTTCACCCTGAAAAGGCGCACCATTGTCCGAACACAGCGTGTGAGGGAATCCGTGAGCCGCGAACAACTTCTCCACCGCCACCACCATGTGTTCAAATGCCACGGACTCCATGAACTCCACCTCGGGGTAGCGGGAGTACTCGTCCACCAGGACCAGGAAGTGGGTGCCCATGGTGGTGGACCCAAAATCGGCATGAACCACCTCCCACGGATGGGTCCCCCTCGGCATCGCCTCGATGACCGGCTCCCGCTGTAAGGGCGAGGCTGCCTGACACCAGACACAAGCCGCCACAAACTCGTCCACCTTGCGTTCCAGCTCGGGGAACCACACCTTCATCCGGAGGCGGGCCTTGGCGGCCCCTTGGTGGCCCCGGTGTGCCAGCGCGATCACCTCACCCACCTTTGACTGGGGAACCACAATCCGATCACCCCAAAGTAGCAGGCCCGACGCCGAGAAAGACAGTTCCTCACGAACCTTCCATAGTTGTTCTAGACCAGTCCGGGCCTCCTGGGTGCGTCCCGCCAGGGCCTCAAGCGCTGACTTCCAGGAGCCTTGCCGCATGGATGAAGCACTCATCCTGTGCCGCCGCAGCCTCCAGCTCCTGGAGAGGCATGGCATTCGGCGTGGCAGCCTCTACCACGACCTGGACATGCTCCTCAGCTTCTTGCTCACAGATGTCACGATCTCCTTCTCCAGGCGCTCTGGGGTGTCTGGATAGGTAGTCAGCTGCGTTGTTTACCCCTGGCCGGTAATCCAGGGTCACCCCATACTCTAAGAGAGCCAGCATCCACCTCTCAATGCGTGCCGGCGGTTTAGATGACGACCCCGCTAGGATTGGCAGCAGAGGTTTATGGTCAGTAACCACCGTCACCGGGCGTCCGAGTACATAAAGCCGGAAATGGCGACATCCCCACAGCACCGCCAGAGCCTCGCGCTCAATCTGCGAGTAGCGTTGTTCGGCGTCTGACAGCGCCTTACTGGCATATGCGACTGGCCGGACGCCGCTATCACGGTCAATCTGTGTCAACACCGCACCCAGGCCGAATGGGCTAGCATCAACGATGATCTCCGATGGTAAGGCGGGATCAAAGAATGACATGGTGTCCTCGGCCGTGAGGGCGCCCCTAATGTCATCAAAAGCCGCCTGTTCCAGCGGACCCCAATTCCAGACGGTGTCCTTTCTTGTCAGGGCCCGGAGGGGCTCAGACCTGGACGCCAGGTTCTTGATGAACCGGCCACAGTACGTGACCATGCCCAAAAAGCTTTGCACCTCCGACACAGATTCCGGTGGTTGGGCCTTCTGTATGTCCAGTACCTTTCTGGGGTCAGGAGACACCCCCCCTTCCCTGAACACAAACCCGAAGAACTCCAGGGAGGGGCGCAGAAATTCGCACTTCTCCTTATGCAGTGTGAGTCCCAGCAACTGCAGCCTCTCGAATGTTTTCGCCAGACACCTCAGGTGGTCCACCTCGGTCCTCGCGAAGACCAGAATGTCGTCGCTTATGTTTAGGACGCCCTCGAGGTCGGCTAGGGCACCCCGAATGATGTTCTGGAATACTTCCGCGGCCGAGGACACCACAAAACTCAACCTCTTGTAGCGATATAGTCCCCGGTGCGTGGTGAAGGTGGTAATGTACCTTGAGTCGGGGTGGAGGACGACCTGATGATATCCGGCCCTGAGGTCGAGCTTCGAGAAGAACCGAGCACCCTGCACCTCCGCGATGATGTCATCCAGCGTCGGTGTGAGGTGCCTCTCTCTCCTGATGGCCTTGTTGGGGATCCTCATGTCTACGCAGATCCTGACTGCGCCCGGTTGTTTGAGTTTCCTTGCCACCACTATGGGGGACACCCAGGGAGTCGGTCCCTCCACCTTCTCGATAATGTCTAGATCAACGAGGCTGTCCAGTTCTTTGTCTACCTGCTCACGGAGGTGGAAAGGTACCCTCCGATGTTTGAGGGCCACCGGCTGTACCGACTCATCAATGTGCAACCGCACCGGCTCCCCGTCCATCTGCCCAATCCCCTTGAATAGGGCATGATGCGTCTCCAGCAAGTCATTAATGTCCTCCAGGTAGGTACGCGAAGCTTACGATGCCGAGAGCCTCTGCCGCTGCACAATTTAGCAAAGTGTTCTTACTCACTGGTGTCACATAGAAGCGGGCTGTGATGTGGGAGCCATCGTGTTCCACTTTTGACACAAAGGCCCCGTCCAGAGGGATGGGCTCCACACCACCAAACGCGATGATGCGGGCCTTTGGCGTGACCAGCCTGGGCAGCCGATCCATGGCGTTGTAATGTTCTCGGGCCATGACGTTCACCGATGCCCCTGTGTCCACGAGTACAGGGATCGGAGACTGGTTCACTTCGACCACGCACCTTGGTTGACGTTGATTCCTGCTTCTTAGGAGCTCCACACTTGAGACAAAGAATATGTTCTCTTCACCTTCTTCCTCTGCTTCTTCTGCCTGAGCCTCCTCCTCGCCCTGGCCCACCTGGGCGACTTTGGACGGCCGACCTTGGCGAATGGCGACCACTCGGCCCTGACCCCTTGGCACCAGTACGGGCAAGGCCGCCCTACACACCCTTGAGAAGTGGTCTGGCAACCCGCACCGTCCACATGTCTTTCCAGCTGCAGGGCACTCCGCTGGGTGAGGCAGGTCGTATCCGCATTTTTGGCAAATCTCTCCTGCCCTCCCAGCTCTGTCCCGTGTGCCCTCCGCCATACCTCCTAGCACCTCTTCCCCCTCGCCACATCGCGCAGATCTCTTCAGTCTTTATGGGGCGCGACCCGGCCTCCATTCTTGCCGCTCTCGCCTCTGACACCTCGTTCCGATGATCACCGCCGGGCCCGGGCATCGTTTCCCCCACTCGTCGCCACTGTTGAGGGTGACTGGCGCCCCCCGCGCGCTTCACCGTAAGCCCTGGCCCCAACAACGTAGACCAACACGTCCGTCTTGGTTCGAGCTTCCCGGTCGCTCTAACGCGGCCGGGAAACGCCCCGTTTATTTATACTGCACGCGACGGCGTGCAACGTCACGCCGCCGCGTGCGCGCCCGTCATCGGGCAGCGCCACACTTGGTAGAATCTTTGTGTTCATATTGTCTCTGGGAACACATACACAAACCCTCATCATGAGGGCCTAATGAGAACACTTATTTTATCTTTTTGTCCGTTAACGCACGACAACACATTTCTTGTGGGTGTGGTCTCTTTTACTGAGTCCTGTGCATGGGAACAGGGGATTTCCCCATTATCTCCGGAGGATAGCTCAGGGGCTACATGCTCGCCTTGGTAGCAAGATGACGTGGAGCTCCACAGGTTCGATGCCCTTGTCCGTACTTAGAAACCTCTAGGCATTAGCTGCGTTTTAAATAACCTATCATCATATAAGCCCAGCACTTTAAGCCCCAGAAGGCGGGAGGATAGCTCAGCGGCAGCGTGCGTGTCTTGGAAGCAAGACGACACGAAGCAACACAGGTTCAATCCCCGGGTCTGTGCTTAGAAATCGCTGGGTGTTTAAGCGCGTTATAAATATGTAACTAAGACAAAAAAAAAATACACAATTAGCAACTAAGAAAAACAAACAATTCTTGTAACAGCGCCTCGATGCCTGCAGGCTGTGTGAGCGCTTTATAAATGTAAAAAAAAAAAAAGGCAAGCTAAAACCAGGATTGTTTTTTTTATTTTGTATTTGGTAGTAAAAATTAATTTACACCTTTAACAAAAGATTTTATGAAATACATTTCTAAACACATTCCAAACCAATATTAAAATAATACTTGTAATATCTACATAAAACATACGTAAAACCAGGATTGGACTAGTGGCTCATGAATGGATCATGCTGGCACTTATGCAATCATCCCTCGGGCCACCACTTTGCCCGGCAGATGAAGGAAGCATCAGACCCCGTGTTAGGCCCAGCCCCACAGAGCTCTCAGGCTCCATCCCCTGCTGACCACTAGGAACAACATGTCACGTGGTGCTCTGGGAAGGTACCCTAAACCATAGACAGAAAAGAAAGATTACCTTCAGCTCATGCCATGCGAAGCACGGAGAGCGAAGAAAATATGGAAAAGTATAAGAGGCACGCAGCGGGAGAACGCGTGCAACACAAAAGAAGGACGAGCGGCACGTACTGGCCTGCAGGGGCAGAACCTCAATGTAGTCTCGCCGCCGTGGCACCACTATGTGTCGGCTGACCTGGGGCTGGGGATGCGGTTGTTGCTTTGCTGTTTGATATATTTGTTGTCGAGTAACAGAGGTTGTGATTAATCCGCTGGCGCTCCTCTCCGCAAGACGACCCACTCCAAGATGGCCGCCGCATTCGCATCTGGGAAGGTGCTCCTCTCCGGAAGAAGTCTCGCTCCAAGATGTCCGCCGCATTCACACTTGGCAAGCGGCTCCTCTCTGGGAGGCGACCCACTCCAAGATGGCCTCCGCATTCACATCTGGGAAGGGGCCCCTCTCCGGGAGAAGACTCGCTCCAAGATGGCCCCCGCATTCCCATCTCGGAAGCGGCAGGGACTCTTGTCCGTCTTCTGTTTCCTCGACATTCCAGGTAGCTCGTTCTCGCCCGTTTTTCCGGTTTGACTGAACGTCTTGGCTCCGCACCTTCAATCGTTTTTTTCTTATTGTTGATGCGCCTTGCTTGGCTTGATACGAGTCAATAATTTATTACCAGAGACTACTTTTCAGGGGAAAGATCGTGTGTACGAGGCACACGGCCAGCTGTGCAGAGGAGTGGCAGAGCATTGCCAGCTCTACACAGGTAAGCGTGCTGCACTGAGGTGCACAAGGCCTCACGGATCCTAGTAGTGGGCAAAGAGACAGTCTGCACAGGGGGCCAGCCGTGTCCAGACACGCCAGAACAGCTGCAGATCCAGCTGTGCAGAGGCAGCAGATCCAGCTGTGCAGAGGCAGCAGATCCAGCTGTGCAAGCTGCAGCACACCTAGCTGTGTGCATAATCAGACCCAGCTGTGCAGAGGCAGCAGGCAGAGCAGATCCAGCTGTGTGCATAATTAGATCCAGCTGTGCAGAGGCAGCAGGCAGAGCAGATCCAGCTGTGTGCATAATTAGATCCAGCTGTGTGCAGAGGCAGCACATCTGGGTGTCTCTAGAGCCAACAGGGGGAGCAGATCCAACCATGTCCAGAAGCAGCAGCAGCTCCAGCCGTGTTCAAAGGCACCAGACCCAACAGTGTGGAGAGTAAGAGCCAGCTGTGTGCATAAACAGACTCATCTGTGCAGAGGCAGCAGGCGGCGCAGAACCAGATGTGTGCATAATTAGATCCAGGTCTGTGCAGAGGCAGCACATCTGGGTGTCTGTAGAGACAGGAGGAGCAGATCCAGATGTGTGCAGAGCCATTGGATCAAGCTATGCGCAGAGCCAGCAGGAGCAGCAGATGCAGCTGAGCACATAAGCAGCAAATCAAGCTGTAACCGGAGGCGGCAGGAACAGTACATGCCAAGCACGAAGACCTCACATTAAGAGCCTTGAGATTGTGTCCGCTTCCACAGCTCTGAAACCCGTTCTTCAAGGTATTTAATTCCCCAAAAATAGCTGAGCCTGTTCTTGCACTTCATGCTCTCCGCTAAGTATATATAGTTTAGTAAGCAAATAGTATTCTGTTCTTGAGATACTTGATTTTATGGTAATATTCAATTAAACGGTTTGTGCACTCAGATATTACTGAGGGTTCTGAGCATGTCAACACGTGTTTCGGTTGTTTGGATGTGCACTTCTTCAGGGCAGTTTTATTCAACACAGTGATGAAGTTTTAAAGGAAATAAAGAATTAAAAAAATGAAACCAACAAATACATTGTTTCAGTACCATCTAGTAAACTGGGTTCTGTACAGTATACATATATATGGAGGTGCAAGCTATAGCTACACAAAAAGAAAGACCTGACATTTGATATGGGATGTTTACTGCACCTTAATGCTGAATATGACTGCCTTAAAGAAGAACACCTCCAACATATTAGAACTGATACCTACCTTCTTTCATTGAACTCACTTGGTTGTGTGCCATTACTCTTCTTGCTATTTAAAACTATTTTTCACTATTTTTGGTATTCATTTTTTTTTTGTACCCCCAATCTATCTATAACTATCATATTACCAATATTGATCCACAACTGATAATGGGTTATTGTTTTCCTTCCTGTGATAAATTCTTCCTCTACCGCAGATCTGTTCCCCTCACTCGATCTTTTCTTTCCTCTCCCTATCTGCTCTTCATTATTGCTTCCTTTCGCGCCCCTGATCTTTGCCACGTTCTACTACTGATCTATTCCTTACACTCCCCCCTGATCGATCCCATCTTCTCCCATGATCAATTCGATCTTCTCCCATGATCTGTTCCTTTATCTCTGCCTATTCCTTTCTCTCTCCTGTCCCTCCATCCTCTAAAACCCATGACATCCTGTCCACCCTCTCCTCTTCTCCCCTCTCCGTCTGTGCATGCTGATCCTCCTTCAGCCAACCCCCTCAAGGATGCTCTCCTGAACATCCGTGAAGATCTGCTCCCCAACCTTGACTCTAACATTCCCTCTGTCCTCATCCTATTTGATCTCTTTTCTGCCTTCGACACGGTCAACCATACCATCCTGCTCAACCGTCTCTCTGATAACCTGGGTATCACAGATCAGGCTCTGGCCTGGCTGACCTGTTTCCTTTCTGATTGACCATCCCAGGTCCAACTTTTGTCCTTCCCATCATCTATCTCCCTCTCTACCTGTGGCGTTCCACAATGGTCTAACCTCTCGCCCTGGCTTTTCAACCAATACCTGGCAACTCTCGCCCACTGCATTGCCATTTTCTGCTCAATTTTCCAGTGCTACGCTGACGACACTCAACTCATTTTTCAGGCTGCCCTCGGCCACCTCCTCTCCTTCCCTCATCTCTGATTGACTAACTGCCATTCAAGATTGGTGTGCTGCCAACGATCTTTGTCTGTATGCCAGCAAGACGGAGATCCTCCTCATCAGCACACCTGCACCATCCTTTCCCCTCACTCTCTGGCCAGCCTTCCTCCTACCCCTACCTTGGAGGCTAAGAACCTCAGGGTCATCTTTGACTCCACACTTTCCTTCTCCGTTCACATCTCTGACGTCTCTAAAAAGTCAAACTTTTTACTGCACCTCCTCAAAGGTACTCTGCCTTTCCTCTCCTTTCCCCAGAAGGTCACTGTCCCCCAAACTCTGGTTCTCTCCAGGTTGAACTATTGTAACAGCCTCTTTCTAAATCTACCTGCCTCTACTCTGCGCCCTTTGCAACTGCTCCAGAACAGGGCTGCAAGACTTGTCCTTGGCCTCAAGCCCTGGCACGGTGTCTGTCCATCTCTGAAATCTCTCCATTTACTCCCAGTGGATGAAAGGATTACATTCAAAACCCTCTGCATTGTCCACAAGGCTTTCTGGGGCCTGGGTCCAAAATGCCTTCAGCTATCCCTCTGCAAATACCCCCCCTCTCGAGCTCTTCGTTCCTCTAACTCCCTAGGGGTCAGTCGGTTTTCAAAGAAATCAGCTGGGGTAGATCGGTCTTCGGCTGGGGCCTCACTCTGGAACATCCTCCCTGCCACTCTGAAACTTAAGGAGAACCATCTCTGGTTCCGGAAGCACCTCAAGACCTTCCTCATTGCTTCTGCCTCTGCCCCCCCTTCCCTGCTGATCTGTTCTCTCTGCATCCTGCGGCTGGCAACCCTCTGTCCTCCGGGCCCAGGTACCGGCTCACTTTGCCACGCTCCTGCTCTGCCTCCGGGCCACCCCTTGCACTGGGGTCTGTATCTGTACCCATACAGTCACCTCCCTTTTTCTTCCTGCACTTATCAGACCTTCCCTGTCTGCTGCCTTAAAGCCAGCACTTGCCACTTGCTGGCTGCACTACCACTGTTTGTTGCCTTTATTTATTTATATATTATGGTTTATCTGTTTTTCCTTTGCTCCGCACTTTCCACTTCTCCCTCCTTCCATGCACTCATCCCCTCTCCCATGCACTTGCATGTTCTCAATGTCACAGGGCCTAGTAAGATTGTTGTTTTGTTCTCCCCTGTTCCCCTCTCTGATCAATTCCACCTTCTGCCATGAGCTGTTGCTTCCTCTCTACGATCTGTTCCTTCAACTCTCTGTCTCCCCTCCTTTCTCTCCCCGTCCCTCCATCCTCTACTGATGTAGTCCGTCCACTCTCTTGATCAGCTACAACTTCTTCCTCAATCTGTTCCTTTTCTCCCCTCATTGATGCCTGCTATTCCCCAGTCGTCTTCGTTCTCTACCCTTATTTGTTTCTTTTCCTCCCCATATCTCTTCCTTCTCTTCTAGGCTATTCATTCCTCTCCACTGTTCTGATCCATTCCAAACCTTCATCTCTTCCTTTCCTTCCTCTGTTCCCCAGTCCTCCTTCATCTATTTCTTCCTCTCCCTTCTTCTGACCTTTTCCCTGCCATCACCTGATCACCTTCCTACACTCCGATCGGGTTTAGTTTGCAGGGTGGATGTACTCAAAGTTTGCACACTGCTATGTGCATCACAATTGTTCCTTCATCACGAGATAATTCATTAAAATCGGAGGTTGGTAAAAAGTGTGAGATGTGACATCCAGAGCACTCTATGCTTAAATTCCTGATTGTAGGACCAGGTGGGTTGTTCGAATTATTCCTAGCAGGCGATATGTCATGAGCAAAATTGAGGACGCCAAATTGTCACCAGTAGTTGGATGCCAATCAGATTCACTTACAAATGCATTTATTTACGCAGTGAATGTGTCACTGAGTGCGCTTGGGTCACCAGGCACCAAATACTTTGATGATTATTATAGTCCGAGTTTTTAATTCCTCTGCTGCTGAGAACGTTCATGTCATGTTGTAGACACCACATTGACACTCCCAGGCACCGTCTACTTTGATCATAATCACGCCATTAGTATTTGAACTGCACCACTACTTAGAATGTGCATGTCTCTTTCTTGGTTTTGTATGCAGATAAATGCATGGATCACTAAGTTAAAATATGATATTGAACCCGGTTCACCTATTTACATTAGGACACTGAAGATACCTGAGTGGCGAGTGTTAGGTCAGCATCGATGCCTAGATTGCGTACTGTGGAAGAGATGTCCAAGCAAGGCCCGAACTGCTCAAGAGAGAATGCATAACTCCATTGATTTAGTTTGTTATTGACTACTAAAACCTCTGTCTTTACCAGGTTTATTGTAAGGTATTTGTTGGACATCCAGGATTGTATAAATGTTAAGCAATCATAATAGCTTGGTCACCAGCACTTCTCCAAAGGATTGAAGTGGTGTCAGCATAATTCCAAAGCATTGAAGCCATTAGCTGACTCAATGGTAGGCTATAAAGATTGAAAGGGAGCATGTAGCAGGCCTGAGCCCTGAAGACCTGGCTGCGTTGGCTCTTTATCAGCGAAGGTAAAAGGAGGCAACAAAACCGACCGGGGTCCTCAAGTCAGGAAGGAATTTATCCAGGCTAAGACACTCCCTACTATACCAAATGGACTTCAACATGTCAACAAGAGATGTTATGTTATTTGATATGTGTATAGTGTTAGGCAGAATTGCATGCAGTACCCTCTGGGACCACCACACACAATTAGGACTACAGGTGTAAGTCAGACCAACCTTTGGTATAAGTCTGTACTACACATTTTTTGGTAGCGAGCTGAGCAGCCAGGCTTATCTCAAGAGGGAATATGAGCAGTAAATGATGTTGCTCAGAGGTCTTACAATCACAGTGGTTCAAATAGACACTTACACTCAATGTTTCTTGGTAAAATGATTTTTAAATTTATTACACAATCATTTAGAAAACATTCACTAGAAGGAGGCAACTTAATATTATATACCAATACAATATAATACAAATCACTAGGTTTCTGAGACAGTTTAAGCTCCCCTGAAATAGGAGCAACATGGCATTTCAGTTACTTAGAAGTGAGCAAAAAGGCACAAGTTAATAAAAACAGATTATAAATACTCTTTAGACAGTGCAAATAGTTTCAGTTCACCAGAAGAGTCCATTCAAGTCAATAGGCCAAAGTCAATGGGCTAGTGTTCTGGATAGGAAAGAGCAGTTCTGGTATTAAATGGTAAAGTATTTGCCAATGTTCTCAGAAGTAGTTTGCGAAAGAAAGCATCATATGTGGGGTCACAAGCTGATTAGGCCTGCAAGTTGGGAAAGTTCCACAAACTTTCACCGCAAGAGGTAAGTTCTCTCAATCGGGTTGGCACAGTACCTTACATGAAGAAAAAGATGCAGCTGAAGACGGTGGTTCCGGGCAGTTCCTCCAGATCTCACTGTTCCTGAGCCTCAGTCGTGGGGAGAAGAGGGAGGACGTCGGGGGACTCCTGCACTGCACAGGACTGTCGGAAAACGCAGACAAAATGGAGTTCCTTCAGTTCCAGTAGCTGTAATTCAAGCACACAAGCTGGTGTCCCTCTCCTTGGTTAATCCTAACCAGCCTTGAGAATGGTATCCATGTGGCTTACGAGTTGATTGGTCCCACCAACCCAAAGGAAGAAGTCGTTCTTGAAGGGGCTTCTCTGTCGAGGGGAGCTGTGGCGATTCGGATTTGCAGCAGGCCTTCACCAGGCAAAGCAACGGTCCAAGATTTGCAGCAGTCGTCTTCTTCCAGCTCGTCTTCAGTTCTTTCGTTCCAGTGGTCGACTCTGCCTTCCAGGCCAAGAGACTTGTCTTTTATTCAGTTTTCTCTCATTCATTCCAGCCTAGCTGTCACTCACCCAGTAGGGTGGCCGTCCTTGCCGGACAGTCAGCCAGCCAATCACGCCAGAGTGTATTTGGGTCTCCTAGGAGACTAAGCAGAGGGAGGTTTCGGCACCTGCCTCACTTCCTGCCCACCCCAGACACTCAGGCGCCAGAGGTGGTCTTCAGTCCTGACGCCCGCCAAAGGCGATGGAACAAAGGGCCAAACCTAGTTTTGCGTGCAGAGACAAACTATAGAAGGACCTTTCCAAAAAGAAACGGCGAAAAAAGAAGACCGGGATCTGTTTCTACAGAGGAGTCTCGGGCGCCATATTGAAAAACATGACTCACCCGATTTTGAGCAACCGGTGTTCGCGGTCGGGAAAAATCATGGTAGTTGGTTATAAAACCACTGTCACCAGCCATTTCAATAGGAAAGGGTAGCATTTGACTGCTACATGCATTTCTTGACACAGGGGATTCTAGGTAACCCCTCCAGCACTCTATAGTAAGATAATGTGTGCTGGGTCTAGGTTTTGGAAATTCTAGTAAAGTCAATTTCACTTGTCATTCTCTGGGGAACAGTAGTTCATCCCAGAGAAGGTATTTAAACCTTGGGAAGTCTAAAAGACACCACTGTGCCACTGCACTGAAGGTGCTGTGTAACAAACATGTTATGTTATGTTACTTTGCATTTATGGTATGGTCTCAAGGTGCTGGTAGGTTGAACGCCCTCGGGAACCGAAGTTCAGGTCAGTAGAGAGAATTTAGAGAGTCAAAAGGTGCGTGTGAGCACCGGATATGTGTGCAGCTGGTGTGGCAATCGTGTCATAGCTGCTTCTTAGCTGTAGGTGTGGAGGCTGAGAGATCAGGAGTATGTGTTCGTTCTGGCAGGTTTTTATCCAGACCGGTTTGGCTGCGTTAGGCCTGAGGAGAACGCCTGGCTGGGGGTGTGAAACCAGCAGTGTTTAGTTGGGGTGATGGGGAGTATGAGGCAAATGATGGTATGAGAACAGCTATACCGAATGGTGTCATAGTATCGCTGTGTTCTATTTGAGTGGTGGTGTAAAGGAGAGAGTAAGCGTGGAGATCTAGATATGGGGGTTTACCTTAGCTGCTTGAGACCGAGCCCACTCCATCCGTTCCATGTACTCCATCCATTGCATGTACTCCGACTGTCCATGAACCGTGTCAAGCACTCAAAGCCGTTCGTTTCAATGTGCTTTCAAACCATTCCATGTAAGCCACGTTATTCGATGCGTTCCAATCTGTTCCGTGCACTCCGATTCGTTTCATGCACTCCAATCCGTTCCATGCTTTCCAGTCCGTTCCATGCACTCGCGACTGTTCCATGCACTCCACTTCTTACCAAGCACTCTAGTCGGTTCCAAGCGCTCCAGTCTGTTCCACGGACTTCAACCATTTTATGCACTCTAACCATTTATGCACTGCTGATTGTATTCGTTCTATCTCGTATTATCCTTTCTCCATGCATCATCGATCCACATACGTCTTCTTCACTCGTTCCATCCACTTAACTGATTATACCCATTTCACATGTTCTATCCACTTCACCCGTTTCACCCACTTTACCGGTTCCATCCACCTACTTCATCCGATCTACCATTCCACCCGTTCCACTCATTTCACCTATTCTACATCAGTTCACCCGTTCCATCCCGTTCCATCCACATACTTTGCTCGTTCTATCCACATATTTCGCCCGTTTCTTCCATCTGTTCCACCCGTTCCTTCCACATATTTCACCTGTTTCATCCACTAGGATTTCACCCGTTTGGAAGTTATCTGAAACTCCATAATCAAAGAACACAAGAGTAAAACACACATCAAAATACACGAGAGAGTGGGAAAAAAGGCTCACACACTCTCCAGGTAAAAACATCAAGTCCTTAAAATCCAGCAAAGTTGCTGGGGGTCTCTAAGGTGAAGGGACTGGCACTTTTATGAGAATTCTCCCTAACATATAGTGCCACTACCTTTGTAATGGCTTGGCAGCACAGTGAGGTAGAAGGCCACAGATTTTGTAAGCATGGAAATAAAAAAAAAAGCATTACATTGCATGCGAATAGTAAATAGAATTAGGTGACTATTCAGTTTCTAGCAGAGATGACTAGTTTAAAAGATTATAAAAATAATGCAAAGTATTTGTTCAGGTGCAGCGATGGCTGCTATGTCAGTGACTATGTGAGAGGTGGACCACATATTTCGTGGATCTCCGATTTTATTCTATGTGTTTCAGTGCAAGAGGTGGAATGGGTATTATAAATCGTCTATCAACCCCTCGGGCAACTGTCTACAGTTGAAGGCTCTGCTATACTTCACACGCACAAGAGATGCACATTAACTAACGTGCAGTCACAGCAAAACATCCTGCAACCCTGCACTCCCACCACTGGCCTATTGCATGCAGGTCACATTCCACTAGGTCACTCTTTCTTTCTTTCTTTCTTTCTTTCTTTCTTTCTTTCTTTCTTTCTTTCTTTCTTTCTTTCTTTCTTTCTTTCTTTCTTTCTTTCTTTCTTTCTTTCTTTCTTTCTTTCTTTCTTTCTTTCTTTCTTGACACAGACTCAAAGATGTTAAGTTTCAAAACCTTTATTTTCTAAAGTAGTGTAAGGCCTGACCTGCCCTAAAGGGATGGTTCCCTTAAATGATGTTTCTAAAGGCCGTCGATGTCTGAACGTCCAAAACAATAACCCGCTTGTGCCTAAACCTATTCAGGGCCTCACTGTTCACAAAAATGTGTTAGGGAGTGTTTAAAAAGGAAGTATTCACCAGGTGTAGTTTGGTCAATGTCACAGAAATTAGTTCAATCAAAAGGGCTGTTTGTAAAACCTTCTCCACGGGGCCCTTGCAATATTCTTACTTTCAATGTCTTTGGTTCCTTGGGATTCCCTTCCCCAAGTTTCAACTTGTCCAAGTTCAAACACAACAAAAGAAATATAACACAGTTCCTCTTTCACCTTCTCGGGGTTCCCTTCCCCAAGCTTCAATTACTTCAGTATCAAAATTGTTAGGCTTCTCAGGGTTCCCTTCCCCAGGCTTATGCCTCTCTATTGCACAAAATAAATGTTCACCTCTGTTAGGCCTCTTAGGGTTCCCTTCCCCAAGCTCAGGTCCCCTCAGTTTCAAACACAAGTTCAATTTAACAACACAGTTTCTTTTAGGCCTCTCAGGGTTCCACTACCCCGAAGCTCAGGCCTCTTCAGTTTTAAACAAAAAAGTTCAACTTGTCAAGTCGTGCCCTTCTCTTGTTTACCTTTCTTTTCACGTACAAGCTTTTCATGGGATAATATCAGAGACTTTCGAAAACGCTAGGTTTTTAGCTCATCCCAAACGCGAGCACCCTCATCTTTGGCCCCTCTCTGTATTTCCTGTACTTGGTTCTCTTCTATCCTTTCCTCTCCCAGGTGCTTCCTGCACCCCATGGTTATCGTTCACTTGGTTGTGATCACTTGCACATTCTTCGTCTTGCTTTCTCTCAGCTTGCAGTGCCCCTGGCCACTTTCTTTTTATTTACTTTCTCTCCATTGGGCCTCTTGCACATTTACTTCTTTACTTTCGTGCACCCTTGCACCAGTCCTTTTCATTGTCGTGCCGCTTAACCCTTTGCACTTTTAAACATTTATTCTTGTTTTCCTTTCGGGTCGCTCACGCCCTCTTATTTCTGGCTTTCTGTGAAACACTGCCGGCTTCCTTTTGGCTGAGGCAATGCTGGTGTTTTAAGTATTTCTTCTTTATTACATGGGTCCCAGACCTCTTTAACCTTCTCATATATGCAAGCCCAAGATCCCTTTGGCTTTCTCATATAACATGGCCCTTCACTACAAGTCCCACAATGCCCTTCTTCCTATGGACAATAGTGGAATTTAAGTTCAAAAGCATTCTTTTCTATCACTTTCCTGCTTCGTGTCACTTTACACTCTTTTTTCACTTGCTTTCTGTTTCATGCCTCTTTGCATTCTGTCCATTTCTTTTCGTGCCGCTTTACAATTTGTGCCTCTCTCTCGCTCCACTGCAGTCACGCACACTCCCAAATTTCTTTCTCATTGATTTTCACGAAATTCACTTGGCAGCGTCTTGTTGACAGGCTGTCCCTTCAGGATACACAGGGTTGAGGTCAGCATCTCGCCTTCTGCCCCTCAGATACCCTTGGGGCCGGTACAGGTCCCAAGGGAACGAGCATTCTACTGAACGCCGCCAGCAGAATGCAGGCAGCCTCCCTCCTCCTCCTTGGAGACACGACTCCCTCGCCATGGTGCAGCCCCTCATAGACACCGGCCCAGCGTATCTGCACACCGTTCTACGCCAACCTTCAGCTCCGGCCACTCTCTGCTTCTTGGCTTTTCTAGTCCGGACAGCATCCCCAGCTCGCTCTCTGATTCTGACAAAAATTGGACTGGGACTGAGACGGGATCCCCTGCTTGACTCAGCCACACAGCGTCCCTTCTGCTCTCCCAACTGCTGCTCTCTCAGCTGTCTCCTTTTATACACCTGTGTTGTATCAATGGGCTGCAGGTGTGTGGTCAGGGCTGGGTTTGCCTGACCTTCAATACTCCAATTAACAGGACATGCCTGTCCTTCAGTCCTGAAAAGAGAGTCAAGTGGAGTCAGGTGTAAGTGGTCATTATTAAATGCCTGACCCTGCCTGACTATATTAGTGGGACAACGTGAGTTTCTACAGTAGGTTTCCCTCACTTTTCCCATTGTAAGGGAAGCATGGTATCACAAGTATGACACTGACACAAGAGCTACAAGTTTCAAAACCTTGATTAAATTCTTGGGGTTTGGAAAAACTCCTACTGTGCTCTATAGCTATGATGGGAGTAGTCTCTGCTGTCAAATAATAAAGAAAACACAATCAGTCTATGTCAAATCAAAATAGCCTATACTAGAAAACCTAATGCCTGCTGTGAAAAATCTGAGGACTTTCTCATTTATGGACCCCAGGGATTCTTTTTTCAGGCGGCCAAGGCACGGTCATCGCGTTTGGATCCAGACTGCACTGGTCCACCTCCAGGGATCCAGACCCTGGGGGTGGACCAGTGCGGAAGGATCACCTGGGTGAGGGGTCTTGTGGGAGTCTAACACTTTTACCCCATCCTACCAGGTGGGATATGTGGGAAGCTTACCCCCCTTTCCCTTCTCCAACACTTTCACATGCACAGCCCGCTCTAGGAGAAAACAGACTTGCACCCGAGCAGTGTGTCTGACATGTCACGCTACTATGGTCAGGCGAGGTCAGGCAGTTACTGACAATCACCCATGCCTGACTTCCATTAAACTTCCCCACGCGGATAAAGGGCTTAGCACGAGAGCACACTCTGAGCGAGGCAAAACCCACAAAGGTACAGTGGTTTCGAGTTGGCAGCTGAACGAGGGGAGAAAGGCGGCAAACCAAGAAGGGTTCGTAAGAAGGGAATTACCCATGACCTTTTTGGCAAGACGCCGTTACTTTCAATAAACCTTCAAGGCAGAAAGAGTAAGGCCAGGAAACCAGACTGAAGAATCCTGCATTGTGTGTCGGAGATACCAAAGGTCCTCTCGCGTAATTGGCCAAGACGGGGAGAAGCAGCAGCAGCCGCCGTAGAAACGTCTTTGGGTCCAAGAACAAAGAAGCCCCAGAAAGATCCACACAGCCAGTGAGTTGGGGAGACAGATGCAAGACCTGTCTGTGTTGAAGTCAAGGTTGCAAGCGGCAACATTGTATAACCGAAGCTGGAATGAACATTGTTAAATGTGTGTGATGAAAGACGCAAGTAAAGCTAAACTGCTGATGAATGTTTGAACTTGAGAAGGAACGATACGATACCATTGACAGACTTGTCCGTCACCGTGGATGTGCTCAATTGAAGGTCTCTGTAAGTTATCACGCCAGGAGAAACAAAAGTAGAAGATTGATGAGAACAATTGTGTGAAGTGAATCGAAATGGTCCTGCAGCGGTTTAACCCATCGCACATTCGAACGTCTTCGATACTGATATCAATAGGATCTGAGCCCGAACGAGGGGGATCCGTGGTCCGATCCCGAACGAGGGAAACCAATTGTAAACATTGTGAACAAGGGGTCTGAGCCAGAACAAGGGGGATCCGTGGTGTGAGCCCGAACAAGGGAGACCAGTTGTGAACTTGTAAATGTGAAAACCCTGACAAAGGAAAGGAACTTTTGTTTTGTTTGTTACATCAGGCCCTCTGCAATAAGAGACTGGCATTGGGAGAGAGATTTTAGCAGAAGGCTCTGATGCATATGTTTTGAACTGTTACCTCATGGCCAAGAAGCCAGAGGGTGTGCGAAGCACACACGTGCCGACTTAACCCGTGCTGAAAACACGGGGAAGGTAGGCCAACTGCTCAACCGTCTTAACATATTTTTTGTACACTTTTCTTTTTGCATACACCATTGTCCCACACCCTTTTGTATTTAGAAGTAAGGATTGGCAATATGTTTATTAGTATAGACCCTTTTATTTGACAGAGACTTGACTAGGACTGCGTTATTATTATTTGATGGTCATAGCTTGCTCTCATCCTTAGATTTAGGTTTAGATAGGCATTCAACTAACCCATTTGAAGTTCAATAACCACCCTTGAACTGTGATCACTTTTATCTGTCTTCACTGTTTGATACCATGTCTTCCTTACATTGCCCGATCTCTTATACAAAAAGTGTTTCAACGGGAATGTGTATGCAAAGGAAAGTCAGTGTTATAACATAAATGATCAAGATGGATGAGTCGGCTCTCCTCCCAACGTTGAACAGCACGGAGTAAGGTGGCCCCGTAGACAGGATGACACACTCTGGGTCAGGTTATCAAAAAAGGCAGTTCAAAACTTGGGTCAAGGCCCGCTTGGCCTTCCACGTTACAGTCACTTAAGTTCATCAATAAGTTATTTCACGGTTCAACAAAATTCATATAGGTGTTGGTACTTCTCAAGCACATCACTTGCAGGGGCTCCCTTCCTCAATCTTTATACCCATTTGTTAGGGGGTTCCCTTGTCCTAACCTATTTCATGTTCCAGGTCTCCCTCAATCGGGCTCAGACCTTTCACTGATGTCGAAGACTTTCGAATGTGCAAGTCTTTTTTTACAAACTGCTGCAGGACCACTTTGACTTTCACTTCATCTCTCCCTTATGGTATTTGCCCCAGTGTCTCTTGGTCTGGGTAGTTCCACAACACAATCAGAAAAGTTAAAAGAAATCTTTCTCTTAAAGCAATCACCTTTTAACTTCCCCTTTCGTCAGGGGCTAATAATGACTATCGCGTATTTCAGAATGTATAAATTTTTTCGCTTTATGACAAAACATCAAACTTTTTGTTGAGACTTTCAGGTGGGTTGTTTCCTTTCCCTGGACCACTCCGCTACTTGAATCACTGGCTTCACAGTTACCGCTGACTTTAAAGTTCCCTACAGGTTTGCTTTCCTTCGCGTCTCAGCACGCGTGCATCCTTCAATTCGGAGATACACTGTTGCGGCTACAATCTTTCCTTGGCACAAACTGGCCTTTCATGTTTTTCGCTAACTCACCGGTTGTGTGCATTGCTTTCTGTTCTCTGCGGCTTTGATTCACGAGTCAAGGTTAATACCACAGGGTTGGCCTCGCTTTCCCAACTCTCCCGTTCATCCGGGAGGGTCACTGGCATCCTTGAAACATAATGAAGGCTTCTTTCTATCTGGGTTATGGCTTTCTCTGCCTTTCCTTCTCTATTTCCCAGAGTGTGTCTCCATGTTCTGCCTTTTTTCCGTTTGGGGGAGCTAATGGGTATCAGATGTATGTGATTAAGGTCAAGTGCCTGACTTTGCCTGACCTTATTAACGGGACATGTCCAATGGGATATGCAAGGGTTAGCTGCCTTACTCTAAGTCCTCCTTTTCCTCTGCCCAGTGTTTGTGTAGAAAGGGGAGGGAAATTGGAACGTCAGAGATCCTATAAAATAGGATGTGGTTTAGGCACGGGAAATGGGGGGATACCGTGTCTCACCGTTGGTTGTCTCAGCCCCACTCCCTGAAGATCCCTCACCCAGGTGATCCTCCCGCACTGGCCTACCCCCAGGGTCTGAATCCAAAAGTGAAGGCTGCGCCCTGACAACCTGAGAGAGAGAGAGATCCCCGGGGACTAGCAAGTGAGGCACCCTTTGGTTTCTCACACCATGTTGTTGCTATGGGTAATCGTCACTACTCTCGGCTGCCTTTTCTTCTTCCCTGTATAAGTTGGAAAGGTGGAGTGGGGGAATACCATGTCTCACTCTTGGGTATTCTCCTCCCAATCCCTCGAAACCCTCCACTCCGAAGATCCTTCCTCGATTGTCCACCCCCCAGAGTCGGTTTCCAAAAGTGATGGCCCTTATCTGGCCTCCTGAACAGAAGATCCCGGGGGAGTAGGCATGGGAACACCGTCAGGTTCCTGAACAGAGAATCCTGGGGAAGTAGGTAGGGGAACACCGCCAGGTTTCTCCCACCTCCCTCTGGACTAAGGGAACTCAGACGTGCAAGTTTAGCAAAGGGCACCTGGGAGTTCTCCTGCCCTAAGTAGGTCACTGGTGTCTCCTAGACCACAGCTTCATGAACTGATCCTGCCATCTTGGAGGTCCCAACACCTTCTTATAGGAACTGAATAGCTTCCAGTTCAAGGCAGGACTGCTGTCTGTCTACCCCTTCCCACGGTCCTGTTCTCCCTCCAATGGTCACACGTTGGGCATGTCATTGGTCGATCTGTTCTAAACTGTATGAAAATGCAGGCCTTTTGTGATGGCTGGCTGTCTGCTGCTCTCTCTGATTTTCACAGCTAGTTCAGGTACTTCTCTTTCTCTGAGTATATTTGGGAGCAGTTTCTGCATCTGCAGAGGTAAGCCCAGCGTGCAGTCGCTGCTTGCTCAGTGAGACCTCTGCTTGTTGATGACCTCCAAGAGGCAAACATACCTATTTTTACACTATGCCAAGTCCCTCATAGCATGGCGGGGTTAGCCATGGGATCCCTATGCTGTTCCGAGCCTTGCATCAAGGTGCTTGTCACACCAGCATCCACCAGCACTGTCATGTAGGGGACCACCATGTCAAAGGTAATAGCAGTAGAGTCTAAAAGCTATTTGTCAGCCTTTTAGCGGCTACTGGAGCCCAATGGTCTTGGAAAAAGAGGTTAGTTGAAATGGCAGCTCTAATTCTAAATACAGATACCCTCAGGCTGACCAGGGTGTGAAAATCATGAATTCTGTATTTTTGAAATGGCGCCTTTATTTAGCATTTACATAATCTTTTGCATTGTAGTAGTGATTTTGTCCTGTGGTGACTTTTACCACACTCTTCTTTTTTCTAGGTTCCTCGACACGTGTTTCCCCTGTCTTTGTGTCTGACGGTTCTCCTCGACACGTGTTTCCCCTGTCTCTGTGTCTGATGGTTCTCCTCGACACGTGTTTCCCATGTCTTTGTGTCTGACGGTTCTCCTCGACACAGGTTTCCCCTGTCTTTGTGTCTGATGGTTCTCCTCGACACGGGTTTCCCCTGTCTCTGTGTCTGACGGTTCTCCTCGACACGTGTTTCCCCAGTCTCTGTGTCTGACGGTTCTCCTCGACACGTGTTTCCCCTGTCTTTGTGTCTGACGGTTCTTCAGGAGGTTCCCTCTTTGCCTTAAGTTCTGTTTAATGGTCACAGAAAATTAACTTTTCATTGGAAATTGTCGGGTTCTGTTATCTAGTCACAGTTCCACTTGTGGTTCCACTTGGGCATTATTGAGTTGGCTTTAGAAGTCACTAAAGTTCCTTTATTTCTTTCAATTTTATATTCTTTTGTAAGTCACAGATATTTATGTTTTTCTTAGTTGACTTCTAATATTTGTGTTGGTTCCACTTAGTTGGTACTAGTTTATTTCCAAGATTCTGTTGATAATCACAGTTTGTTTTTGGAATTAGTTGTTTCGCTTGCTTTAAAGATCACAGATAGTTCCTTATTTGTTTTACATTCTTTTGATCGTCACAGAATCATTGCGCTCGTATCGTTGCTTCTGGAAAAGAAAACCACATTATGGTTTGTTGCAATTGTTATGAACTCAAAAAGTTGCACGCACAGTTATCAATTCGTCACATGTAGTAGCAGTAGAGAGCAGGAAGATGTGGTCAGAGCTCGAAGAGTGTATGAGCTAGCAGTAACATCATATGGCTACAGTGAACAGAAAGAGATGATAGGAGTTGAGCTGGGGAAGGAGGAAGTCTTCACATCAGTGGGTTAAAGTGGACAGGAGGAGGTGGTCACGAGAAAGTTAATAATGAAAGGAGACTAAGAGACAGAAAAGAATTAGGGCAATGGAGCAGTAGTAGCGGAGAAGGGGAACATCAGCGGACGGACAATGGCAGCAGGAGAGTAGAACATCAGCCCAGGTGCAAAAAGTGGTGGGAAGACCATAGAAGAACGAGGAAGTGGCAACACTAGAGATAGGTATAAACAAAATGGAAGTAACGTCAGGGGAGAGATGGACAGCGAAGAGACTGAGGAGAGAACATTACAAGAAGGTGGTGGTAATGCTAATAAAGGTTGTACAGAGGAGAGAGTAAAACATCAGGAGCAGGAGAATAGGCCAAGACGTGATCATTAGGTGATGAGGACATGCAGACGCGGAGCCAAACTTTGATCAGTAAGAACATGGCGATTCCAACAGACCCTGTTAGCCATTGGCTGGACCAGATGTTGGTTGGAGGTACGAGCTGGGGCCAGGGAGGTTATCCTGGGCTTGGAAATGCCTGGATTGAAAGACCAGAGGAAAGCCAAGACAGACCCATGGACCCCTTGCTGGCTCACCCTGCCGGCTACATTCACAAACAGGCCGGCTCAGCAGAATGTACAAAAAAGTTATCTATGCTGTATGGTAGACCGGAAAGACAGCATTTCCAATACACCATGAAGGAGAAGGGTAGTAGTGGTCACCCTACAGCCTGCAATGCCAAGGAGGGGTGAGGTGACCCTTCTTGTACAGATTGGACAAGAATGTTTACTTCATAGGCAGATGGGGCCTAAAGAGTTGGAACGTTGCAGAAGAGACATTAGACAAGTGAGGTTCCTCTGTATGTGGGGCCAGATATACTGGTAAACCACCCTTTGATAGAATCCAAATCCACCGCTTGGTCTACTGAAGTATGGTTGAATAATGCTGCTTGTTTCCGGATATGGGACACATCAGTAATTATTTCTCCTGACTTACCATGCAGAAAGCAGCATGTTGCATTGATGGCATGAAATACCCCTCCTTTCTCTGCTAACAGGTCATCTAGAGCCATACGGCTCTGAAAGGTGAAGGTACACTGATTCCATCCCTTCATGTAATGCCAGCAGAGCGTGTGCTGTTGAATTGGTAAATAACTCAAGACCTGCAGAAATGTTGAGCAGTGCCTTTGCTAGTTCTGTCAATCCCAACCAAGGAAATATTGCTCTTACAAGTGTATGGAAACCGTTAACATTTTCTTTTCACCCACCCTCGTGAGACCAAATATTTCCAATGTTTACCAAATCGACCTTGAACCAAGCATTGTCCTGTACACACTGTGCATGTATGCTATTCAATTAACCCCTGCCAGTGGCCATGATGTCAAATACCGCTAGGTCACATCTAATCCTATTCCCCACCAAATCAGTATTACCTCCTTTCTTAGATGCCTCCCTTGGTGTGTGCTATAACACCTCTCTGCTCACCTCACCTCTCTGCTCAATCCTGGCAAATGAACACAGGTACCACATATCCCACACTTGTAGTATCCAGACTGACATGGGTCATCCGCGAGAAAATGTACAAAGTGCTTGTGGCTGGACGGGCAGGTGCTGATATGCAGCTTCCTTTAACCATTGGAAATTGCACATTGGGTGATAATGTCTTCGGCTGCCTTTCAGAGACAGAGGGGTGAGTAGGCCAGGTGACTCGTTGTCCATCCCCCTCAATGGCCCTTGTTGCTGCGTAATGTATACCTGTGCTGTTCAGTCTCTGATGACAAATCCGATGAGTCTTGCGAAGTCACAGTTGGCAGTGAACGCAGTTCCGGGTCTGTGGCCTTATACAGATGAGTGTAATGGAGCCATGTCTGATCACCCGTCACTTTAGCCGCTGTGTGGGTAGTAAATCGTGCTTCCCTGGGACCCAGCCATGTGGGTTGTAAGGTGTTTTTCTGGGACCAATCCTGGACAGTGTAGGTTCCGTAGAGGCTGTGACGGCCTTCACCTGATGATGCAAAACTGACATGCCCTCAGAGAGAGTCTTCACTTGTTCCATCACAATGTCATCATTGCAGACAAATGAGGCCATAGGGGGACACACACTAGGTAGTGGGAGAGGAGGCCCCATTATGATTTCAAAAGGGGACAACCCCAACCTCCCAGGGGCATCCCATATGCTGAAAACATGTGGAAGGGCCTGTGTCCATGTGAGGCCAGTGTCTCTGCATGCATTTTGCCCAATTTGCCCTTCAGATCCAGATTCTGGTCAATGTGCAAGACCTCACATAGCTGCTATAGACGGTTGTAATCAAAGTGAGGACCCCTGTCGCGGTGAGGACCTGTTGACGAATGCTCCATCTCAGCACTATGTCCCTTAATCGTCCCTAGCACAGGAGAACACTTCTGGCCATCCTGACCATTTATCACCAATGCCCACTGCATATTGTTAATGGGTGGTAAATGGATGAAACCCATCCGGAGTACAATTAAAGGGCTCAGAGGAGCCAGTGCAGCTTATAGGCTCATCCTTATTCGTTTGCCAGGATTGTATGAGGTACACACATGGCATTTCCTCACAAGTTGTTTACACTTTTCCCCCACACCATGTGCCCACCAAAACCGCTTCAGATACCTACTGTGGTGGGTCAGAAGAGGGAGTCAGACTCTTGAGGACATTTCTAAATTACTTTTATTAAATGATAAGCTAACCGGCCAGCTTTCCCTATTCTAAAGGGGTTTCCCTACCTATCTTAAAGAACTTAAAGTGGTCGTCTGTCGTCAGGAAGTCCCAAAGAAAGAAAAGTCCTCCGTCCAAACCTAGCTCTTTCGGGACCATACCACTAAGAAACTAAACCTAAACAATTTAAGGACACTGACTTCATTCTCCTGATGTATTAGTCTTTGCGATGCCCTCTTTGTATCAATGTTTTTATTATCTGGTTAGTATTTATCCCGTAGGACCTTCATTTATAGTCTCTCGTTACTTTTTTCATTAGCAATTGTAATTCCTTCAAAACACTTCTGATATTTTGATATTCTGTTTAGCAAAGTATTTATAGCAACCTTCCTCGAGAGACGCCCTCACCTGTTGGTTGGAATTTTTAGGACTCACACAGTATATGGATCCCTGATTTCTCAGCTTGGCTCTCCTTATGGATTATCTCTTACTTTCCACTTTCTGCACTTGTCTTTGCAGCGTTTTGCCCACATAATCTCTTCCCTTTGTTATTAGGAATCTTCATAGGTTTTAATGCTAGAGTTACTCAGTCCCCTCCTTCTCAGTTTTATACATTTCCAATTAAAGAGGTTTATATTAAGTAAATCTTCATAAGTACTGGGACAAGTTTCCTGTCTCATCTTCTTCTGTTGCCCCAGCGACCTCCCGATTCTCCCGTACTCCCTGTACCTCTACGCATTTGCTCACGTGATCTAGGGGTCTCGGCAAGTGGGGCTCTTGCGTTCGCTCGGATGATCTTCTCCGGTACTTGGTCTCTCCTTTCGCTTCATTGTGCCCTCGTCCTTGGCTGTCCTTCTGCCGTAAACAGAGTCCGTTGCTGGTAAGCCTCTTGCGTTCCCAATCCCTCTCTCCTTCTCTGTGTTGGATGGTCTTCCATTCTCGGCTTCCTTTGTGCTGTATACAGGCTTCCCTGTTCGGAAGCTGCTCACGCTTCCAGTTGCCTGCTTGTATGGTCTCGGCATGTTCTGCTGGGGGCCCTGCCCAACACGGTTGGGATGTGGTCTCACCACCGCCTGCTGCAGGACTCTGCTTTCCTGCCTCATGTGAAAAACCTGAATGTGTCTCCCCGACTAGTCACCGGGGATCTGTCATCCAGGTGGCCAGAACATGGCCATCACTATTGGATCCAGTTCCAGGGGTTGGACCAGTGCGGGAGGATCACCTGGATGAGGGGTCCTCAGGGAGTGGAGGTGGGACACCGACTGGTGAGATGCGGTACCCCCTTCCTCCTAACAACTCTTCCCCATCATTCCCCGTAGGGTATTCAGAAGTTCTACCACCCCCTTTTCCGACGCAAACACTTTCTGGACTAACACCAGAGCCATTTACCCGACATGTCCCAACACAAGGGTCAGGCAGAGTCCGGCAATTGATAACCACAGACACCTGACAGCCATTTCCCTTCCCCACAGGGATAAAAGGTAGAGGACGAGAGCACACTACAAGCAAGGCAGACAGCACGATGAGTCAGCTGTTCCAGGATGCCAGTTCAAGAGGAGGAGAAAGGCGGCTAGAACCGAAAGGATGACAAGGAGAAAGGTGCCCTTCCAGACCCGCTCGCCTCTCTGAAAGTAATCATAAGACCGGTAATAACAGTCAGCGTGCGGTGTAGCAGATGTCAACGGTGCACGGAGCCCGCCTACACTGATAACCAAGGCAGGGAGAGATGCTTGCTACCATGGTATCACCCTTGACTCCAGAGACAAGAAACGCCAAGAGGTTCATCACACCCGGTGAGTCGGAAGGGAGAACCAATAGTAAAGCGAACTATGTTGAGCGAAGGTTACAAATGGCAACATGAGGTGAATTAAAGAACAAAGACATTGGGCCTCATTACAAGTTTGCCGGTCCGGTAACACCGCTGCCGGTAAGCTACCAGCATCGTTGTTACCAGACCGGCAACCTACGAGTCCTGCGAGTGGGTTCCTTTAAGCCCGCCATGTTCTGGCAGGCAGAACGGTTCCCGCTCGCAGACCTTGACGGATGCACCGGCGCCATTCATGAATGGTGCCAGTGCATCCGTCCTCCCCATTCCCATTGAGTCCTACGGGACTCAAATGGGAATGGGGAGTAATTTTTACCGGCACCCGGCAATGGTGAATTACCGTGACCGCTGGGGCTGTAATGCCCCGTAATTCCCCGTTGCCAGGTGCCGGTAAAAGAAGTACTCCGGCGGCAGCCATGCCGAGTTTAACGCCCCGGCTACCCCCAGGGTCATAATAAGGCACAGTGTGTGTTACAGAACTGTTAAAACCGCAGGGGAAGACCAGCTACAGAGTGGTCCAGCGCCACGTGGGCACTCAGTCGAAAGACTCTGCTTGGTCCCCTTTTGTTAAAACTACAAATACCAGAGGGCCCTAGGAGAGCCCGTCGTAAGAGATGAAATTGGTCATACAAGGTTGAGTAAAATCCCCTTGTACAGTCGAAAGTCTTTGACCCACAACCTATAGGAAAACCTGACTGGGAGCTAAAATCCAGACTTAAGTAAAGTAAAAAAAGCTAAGGCAAATGTGAACCCGGCTGAGGGATGTCTACAAGGCGGGGTGGAAAACAGTAACCCTGTGATCATTGTGTTGGCAAGAGTGAACCCGGCTGAGGGATGCCTACAAGGCGGGGTGGAAAACAGTAACCCTGTGAACATTGTGTTGGCAAGAATGAACCCGGCTGAGGGATGCCTACAAGGCGGGGTGGAAAACAGTAACCCTGTGAACATTGTGTTGGCAAGAGTGAACCCGGCTGAGGGATGCCTACAAGGCGGGGTGGAAAACAGTAACCCTGTGAACATTGTGTTGGCAAGAGTGAACCCGGCTGAGGGATGCCTACAAGGCGGGGTGGAAAACAGTAACCCTGTGAACATTGTGTTGGCAAGAGTGAACCCGGCTGAGGGATGCCTACAAGGCGGGGTGGAAAACAGTAACCCTGTGAACATTGTGTTGGCAAGAGTGAACCCGGTTGAGGGAAGCCCACAGTAAAAGATTGTTTAAAAAGACCTTACCACTCCTGAATGCTACAGGTGAAATTGTTAGGAGTAAAGAAGCCGTAGTGAATCCGACAGAGGGAGGCTAACAGTCAGGAAGGATCGGAGCTCAGTTGAGGGGGATCCCGGGGTGAAGAGTCGTCACCCATCGTAACAGATTACAAAGAGGACATTTTTGTTTTGTTATTTTGATACATTCGGCTCTCAGGGTAAGACACTTTTTGTAGAGACTTGGCTACCGAAGATCCTGATATCGCTGAGAAGAACAGTAGCCTGCTGGAAAAGCCCAGTTGTGTGCTGTGCTCAAGAGGCCCACCTTGTCCCGTGCTATAAATGTGGGGAAGGGAGACCTCACTATACCATCCTGACTTATCATTTTTGTGAACACTTCTTTCTTTTCTTGAGGAACACTATCCCACACTATGTTTGTAACTTAGCTGTAAGGACTGGCAATAGGTTTTTTAGTATAGGCCCTTTTTATTTGACGATACGCCACTAGGACTGCCTTATTATTTGATGGACGAAGCTTGCTCCCATCTTAGATTTAGGCTAGCTTAGGTGTTTTTCTTACCCATTTATAGAGTTTAATAAACACCCTTAAACTGTGATCACTTATGTCTGTCTTTACTATTGCCACCATGAGTTCCTTACACTTACAACAGTTTTCCTGTAGTAGGATACGCTAGGATTCCAGCATCTCACTTTGGCCTTCAGCCGCTCTTCAAAAGTGGTGCGCTCCACAACTACTCTCTGGTCCTCCTCTTTGTGAGAAACCCGAAGGTGTCTCACCCGCTAGTGCCTGGGGATCTCTCATCCAGGTGGCCAGCACACGGCCATAGCTGATGGATCCAGTTCCTGGGGGTGGACCAGTGCGGGTAGATCACCTGGGAGAGGGGTAATTGCATAAACCTAGAAACATCTGCATCTCTTTCACCATTTGTGGGCGGATGGGGGAATGAATGGCCTGTGTTCTTTCAGGTGTTATTCTACACCCTTCAATGAATATTATTTGCCCCAGTTACACTACCTCTTCCAGACAATACTGTAAGTTTGCCTTATCCACCTTGTACCCTTTCTCTGTAAGTAGTGACAAAACGTGTACTGAGTCTCTTCTACACATGAGCAGATTCAACATATGGAATCCCAGTGCTGGATGTTTGCACATTGCATAGATCCATTTGTATTATCCTGTTGAATATACTGGGCATTCGCAGTAGCCCTGGAGCAAACGTGTGTGTTTGAATCTAGATCCGTGATACGTGAAGGTGGTCAGATATCTTGAGTCTGGGTGCAAAGGTATAGAGGAGAAGGCATTTTTCCAGTCAGTGACCGTGAAGTACTTTGCCTTCGCTGGGATATTGCACATTGTTGTGGCGGGGTTTGGAACTACAGGAAATTCTGCTTCCACCACTTCATTTAGGGGACGCAAATCCTGGATGAAACGCCATGACCCGCCCTTTGACTTCTTTATCGGATAGAACGCTGTGTTACAGGTTGATGTTCATGTCTGAATTATGTCTTGCTGCCTTGCTGCGTCAAAGTGGAGCATATCCCTTCATCTGCTTTTCTGGTCAATGGGTATTATTTTGCCCAGGGCAACAGGGACCCTTGTTTCAGTTTTATTTTTACTGCCCTAATCCCTTTCAGTGCCACCATATTGTGAGGTCCCTTAGTCCACAACTCATCCGTCACCCTTTTGAGATCTCCCTGTGTGTGTTTATTTTCCTTATTCACTAATTGTGTCAACATGGCCACCATTTTTTCCCATATTTGTTCTGGACAAGGTATCTGTAACTGGAACACCATCTCCTCCTCCTCATCGTGAACAACTGTTCATGCGATACTCCTGTAATTGTCTAGGTGGGGTCAATGCACAGCACTGTCCGCCACTCCATGTTGTCATTGTCTGTGCCACGCAGAATCACCATGTCTTTGTGTTGTACTGCTTCTTCCAGCTGTAACACCATTGTTTTCCCTTTTAAAGTCATCCTTCTGGCACTGTGGTCTGAATAGGAACTCTGAAGCCAGTTGGAACACCTTCCCTAGTATTCCCGGGACCCATCCTAGCAGTACTTCAACCCCATCCAGGAACATGCATGCCGTGGTATATTGCCTGTGCTCGCAGGGTGCTTTGCGAGTGAGCTGCCAAGAGAAGAGCTGCTACCCGGGCATAGTAAATGCTGGGTGCGGAGCACCCCATCCCTTTCTCTGTGAATGATATAGTTGCATTCAGTTTGCTGAGCAGGTCTCTCCTCAAGATATTGATTGGTGTGTCTTTGGAGTATAGTAAGGGAGCTACGAGGTGTTGCGTCCCTATGGTTAATGGTAAATATATTGTTATTGGAACCGCGACCACTGCCCCAGAAAAAGCCCTGCGTATCCATCACTTTGTTAGATCATGGACATCCCCCCCTCCCTGATGCAGAATTTGGTTGCTCCTGTATATATGAGAAACGAAAACTCTCTTGGGCCTATTTTCACTGATACCTTGGGTTCTTCTTTGGGGTTGTCAGTTACTGCCGGGACCGGACACGCTCAGACTTTCTGTGGGCCTCCCTATTGCTGTGTGTTATTCGACGGGAAGGGAACAGGTTTCCCTCCTACCATGCTGACACTGTGTAATGGGGCACCACGTTTTGGTTCTGCCTGCTAATGCGGGTGACTCAACCATCGCTTGGATCGGTACCCTGCTGTTGGTTGTTCTTCCTTGGGGCTACACTCCTCCCTGCTGTGCTGGCATCTTCATTAGTTATAACTACCCTGAAGGACACTATCTGCTACCACTAGAGCCCCTGCTGTTGCGCTACTTGGATTGCCTGTTGCATAAATGAAAAGGTGCGCATCACGTGTCCCATGTTCTGACATATGTATAATGGTCCGAAAACCCTGTATCCTGTTCCTCGATACCCCCCTCTTCCTTGTTGTAAAAGCCCTCTTCCGAAAGGGAAGTATCCCCTATGCATGTGATTCCCCTGTGGTGGTGTTCCCCATTGTGGTTCATACTGTGGCTGCACGTACCCTCCTTGTTGTGGTGTTTGTCCTGTGGGAAAGCCTCCCTGTGCTGTTGGCGTCACAGTGGCAGCAGCGTCTGGCACTAACAGCGCTCCTTCCAACATGTATTTGGGCAGTTTCTTTTGTACTCATCTATTTTCCACTTTTGCAGCTTTCTTGGCTGCCTGCATCTCACTCTTCTGCTTCTCTTACAGCAATGCACTATTGTTGCTTGTATTTCGGGCCAGCCCTTCGCTTCTATACCCATTATCTTATCCAAGGAAGCATGTACTTCTGTTGGCAGTCGTTTTACGTGTATGTAATAGAACAATGGTACGCATTCATCCCAGGACCTTCGTGTCTCTCAGGTCCATGAATCCTGAACTCGCTTTATATTTTCAGCTGGGTCATCATCACCTTTCATTTTGTAAGCCATCATTGTCCCCAAGAAATAGCTGGCTGGAAACATGCTCCTTAAAACTTCCCAAACTTGTGCTTGACAATTGTTAAATGGAGCTCAGTCGTGGGCATTGATGCTCAATTCCACTCCTTTATAGCCAGCCAGATCCCAAATTGTACCTGCCGGTTATCCTATAATTGCGGCAAACAAACTCTTCATATCCCCTATGGCCAGCGCCACCCCTCTGTCTTTTTCTCAAGCGCTGGTATCCATTTACTGACCCCGACTATGAGTGAGGTCAAGCTACATATTCGGTTGTCCCGGTTCATTGTTTGCCAGGGCACATAATGGGTTCCCCCTCGTTCCTTCTGTAGCAACAGCATTACCCGTGTCTTGGGTCCAGTCCCTCCCTCTCTGACATCTTGTGTTAACCCCATTTTTACCTTCCATGTCCTACTACGTAAGCAGGTGGACCAGTCCCCGTCACAACTGTCACTGTCCTGTCGTTTCTGCTCTTTTCTTCCCCCTCTCCAAGTTTGTCGAGTGTCCATTTGTCACTGTCTCCGTCACTCCATTCATCTCCTTATAACGCTTCGTCAGAGGCTGCCTCTTCCCCATCCCCTTCATCGTTTTGCTTTGTTTCTTCCTCTTCGTCTTTCCCATCTAATTTTAATTGTATTCTTCCCGATAGCTATTCTCCCATATCCCCCTTACTCTTCCTCCTCGATCATCCGTTCCGCTTCACTAAAGAACGCATCCACCCATTTGCACGTATTCTATTAAATGTCTGCTAGATATTTTCTTACACCCAGCATGTGCACCTCCTCTCTTTGTGCTTCTTTCTCTTTTTCCCTGCTTGTTTTCCCTGATCTCCCTTTGAGGTTTCCCATAGAGGGTTAGTATACCCTGCTGCTGGTCGCAAAGTGGGATATAACCCATAGGGCGGGGGCGTTGAGCTCGGTCCGCCCCTTCCTACTGTTGCTTCTTCTTCTTTCTTCAGTTTTATCCCTTTAGTCTCCTTGTATAATTTCCAGAGACCCAATAAGTGTTGCCGTCTTTTTAGCTTAGAGACTTTATATTTCATTAATAGGTACAAGAACATATTCTCTATTATCTTACTGTCAAATGTCCCTTCCCCTGGCCGCGCATAGAAACATTGCCCTGCAGTCCGTTTTTTCCCTTCAGTCTCCTCGTATCATTTCCAGAGCCACGATATGTTTTGTCGACTTTTTAGCTTAGATCCTTTATATGTACCTTCCCCTGGCCATGCACAGAAACGCTGCCCTGCAGTCTCCCCGGCCCACTGGAGATTATATTTTAAATGTTTATCGTGATACTGGGGCAATTTGCGGCACATGTGGTTTAGGGGGCTGTACACATAAGCCATTATTTCTTTCTTTTTATTGTACCACCCTGTGTTCCCCCCTCCTTCTATTCTCCCAACTCTTACTCTTTTTTTATTCGTAATCACTCCTCTCAACGTACACTCTGGCCCTCTCACAGGCCATACTCCACTCATTCGCAATGGCCCTCTCAACAGGCCCGACCACTCACTCCATGTTAGTACTTGACAGCTCTCTTCACGGGCTAACTGTTCCCTATGTTAGCGCGAGAGTGTCCAGTGTCTACCCATGCATCGCCGGCACACTCCTGCTGTTGAAATGCAAAAGCCTGCTATTTTACACGAGATACCTCTTGGTGCTTACTCACCCACCACAAGCCCTCACCACTGAATTACTAACTACCAACACAACTTGTACCCCAATGACGCAACTATACAATCGTCTGCACTACACGCCACAGAGTTTGCCACACACAACGCACCCCTCACGCTCGACCGCTGGCATGCACACACCAGCGCCCACTCCCTATCGGGTGGTACACTCTAATATCTACACTACTATGGCCAATCGTCCTCCCTTCCCTGAGGATGCATCCTATACACCATAAAAAGTATCTACCCTCCCCCTCCTTAGGCATGCACTATTGTGCAACGTCTTCTTGTATGGTTATACTCATGTCCTAGATGCACTGATCCTCCACCGCGGGCTCACTCTTCCACTGAGCACGCGACAGTGCTCAGTACCTGACAGACCTTTGCAAACTCGGCGCCTGCAGGGCCTCCTCTGTGCTGCGCAGTGTACAGTTCTGCAGTCGCAAGACCTGCGCCCCCAGGGAGGGAGGCCTGGATACCCTCAGTGGTCCAGGGAAGACTGAGAGATCTCACTGGGGCCTCAAAAAATGTAGTCAAGTGTCCACCAATTAGAGCATAAAAACCTTACATACTCAAAAAGTAAAGCAAACTCTGGGCAAGAAGCAACACTGTTTATTACAGCTGGGTGCGCACAAATCAAACAGAACCAATGAAAGTAATCAAACAGAACAGTGGATAGGCTCTGACCGAAAGGCTGAAGTCTGAATGGAATACGAAAAGTCGTTTTATACCAAGAAATACAATGGCCGGAAATCCATCAAAACACTTCCAAGTTGGAGAATTAACTTTTTCTATGTTTCCCAGGGATTTCATTGGTTCGTGGACATCACCCCCTCGAAGTTTACGTGGATTAGTGAAGAGTTGAACAGTTTTCCATTACAATGCCTCCTCATGTAGTTGATTTGCCTCATTGATTCACACCTGACTTCGGAACAACTTGCTATTACTGAAGTAACATTTGTGCTGACCGCCAGAACTTTAATACACTCCCATTGGTCAGCACCATTGAGAACGGAACACGAGACACCCTGCATCTGGTGGGACAGAGGACATTCACATGATACCTGTTAGATGATGACCTTCGCACACACTGTGGTAGATACTTTGGAGGCTAGCCACCTCCCCAGAGCTCAAGAACATACTGTCTGATTGGTTCTGCCAGGAACGCCACTCTGTCCAGCGTTCCTCTCCCACTGCCGCCAGCCGATGGGCATCAGCAGTCATGTGACTGGCACACTGGTACAGAGCCATCCTCCCTGCTGCCGTGTAGGGCGGCTAGTTTGGCTGACCGCCCTGTAATTACATCACCTTGTTCTAGTTATGATGTTTTTTTCTCGTGATGAGTAGCTTAATCCCCACCCCCATTTCCAGATCCCTGTCGTATTGGTCACGTGCTTCAGATTGAGATTTCCCAGGTCCAACCCACCCGATGGATTTTCCACTACATCTGTTTGTGATGGCACTATTTTTATATTTCCCCTTCTTTAGCTAATCATAGGACAGTATCTTGGACTGCGTATACACCCAATGCATCATTAACCCCCCTCCCCCCAACCGTTCCCGTTGAAGCCCTTTGTACAGGGTGTCTCTGGCTGAGAATACCTGTGTCATTTCCCATGTAACTGCCCCGACGGTCCCCCTTCTTTACGCTAGCAGTTGGTAGGTGCGTCCCCCTGTCTGGCGCTGAATTAGCACCTTTAATACATTGCACGATCAGATGTATATATTTGCAAATCTTCACATGCCGCCAAAAAAAATAGCACATCAAGGAGAGCCCATCTGGGCTTCCCTAGGAGTTCCGGGCTCTCGTAGCTCGACGGGCTTGTGTCCTTCATTCATTCAGATGCCAGAGTCAGCCGGTTTCTGCATGCAGGAAGGATGTTGATGAATTACATTTTCCCAACATGTGCTTAGTGCCCTACAAGTTCCATCGTATTCTCTGTTCTCAAGGACCAGAGGTAAAATACCATATCTGCAGAGACCCTTGCTCCCTTCCGCCATTGTTATTATTTCTGCCGCAAGTAATTATAAAAAGGGTTTTGCAGAGCCCTAAATTACCCAATAGTGACTGGGACAATTTGAGAGTTGTGGCAGTTGGCAGTGCCATTATTCATTGATTTGAATGTTCGCTGTATTTCACTTCAACCCCTCTTATCCTGTATTCTCGTCAAAATGTATCCATTCTCTAAAACGTTCATTGTGTTCCTTCTCAGTATTGCTACAAATATGTTGCACATACGCGTCACACATTTATTGCACAGTTCAAATCATCCAATATTCTTTTTATTTCGCTATGGAGTATTGTGGGACAGTCTCATAGTTCCGGTGGCAAACCCCTCTAAAATAATACCTTTTCCCATCCAAAATCAGTTTGTTTACGTGTGACTCTCTTTCTGCCTTGGGAAAGCCCGGGATCGTTATTTACATCGAATACGTGTCGCAGATGTCCTCAAGAACACACCGACTCCCAAAGACAGTTCAAGGGTTCTCTAAGGACCATCCCTCTCGATCTAACGGAGATAGGTTGGGTAGTTCCACCTTAGTCCAGGCGTCCCTCAATCCTGCGCTGGTCAGTAGAGATCGGTAACCCCTACTATTTAAAAGCTGCCTAGCTGAAGTCTTATCTGACTATGGGAACAATCTAGGAGTCTCTACTTGATGATTGCACAATAGACTGTAACTCAGGGTTGCGCCTTCCTGTCACGCAACCCACACTTCTTTCTGCTATCTGATATTCCTCTCCCCATGTATCTGACACTCTCCCATTTTCCTCCTACACTATCCTCTTACTCCACCCACTGTCTATCCTCTCTCGCCCCAATTCTTTTCCTCCTCTGTCCCTTTGATTTTCCTCTTGCTACAGTCTACCTCCACCATCTGATCGTACTTATTTAATTTTTTTATTTATTGTATTTGTTACATTTATTATACGCCCAGACCCGGATGTATCACGGCATAGTTACAGACAATGGTTTACTACAATATTAAAGCAATGGTTCGCTCAAAATTTTTTATTTCAAAAATAGATAGGCAATATTAAAAAAACACGATTGGCATTTTTTTTTTCTCGAAGTCGCTATGTAAAATTTTGAGCAATTCAAGCTCAGAATTTGCAAAAGCAAGCACATGGGCGCATCCATTTTGTGAAATGGATGCCCGCCTGTGCTGGCTTTTGCTTTTGCGGCACTAATGAAGGAAAAGCCAGCCAGCTGTAGTAAACAAAAGCTACCACTGGGTGGCTTTTCCTTCATTGGTGCCGGGACTCGGAGGACGCGGACCGGAGACTAAAGGCAGAAAAGCTGCAGCTGCATCTCGGTAAGTGCTATTTTTTTTTTTTTTTAAATAAGCACTAGCTGCAGGTTTTTTTCTACGTTTTCCGAGCTGGAGGAGCCCGGAAAACTTAGAAATAAAACCGCAGCTTTAAAAACGTTGTATTTATGTTTGCGGTAGCTTTTGAAGCGACCGCAAACATAAATACAACGTTATTGTGTTTGAAAACGCTGCAGTTTTTCTTTCTAAGTTTCTCAGGCTCCTCTGAGCTTGTGTTTCTGCCTAAATCTGCTTTCCCATTTGGGGCTTTAGGGCTCCCCACGGGGAGCCCTAAAGCCCCAAATGGGAAGGGAGCCCTAGAGCCCCAAATGGGAAAGCAGATTTAGGCAGAAACACTGCAGCATTTAGCATTTCCCATTTGGGGCTCTCGGGCCCCCCGTGGGGAGCCCGAGAGCCCCAAATGGGAAATCAGCTGTAGGCAGAAACACCGCGGCATGTAAATACAACCGTGTTGTATTTCTGCCTGCTTTGTCTTTCACTTTGGGTCTCCGGTGCTCTTGCACCGGAGACCCAAAGTGATCGCCACGGTAGGCAGAAACACAACACGGTTGTGTTTGAAAACGCTGCGGTTTTTCTTTCTGAAATTTTGGGCGAACCATTCCTTTAACATTATAAATGAACACATTAAGAACAAAAGTGAAATTACATACATTATATATACAAGTGTAGGGTGGAGGTCTGGTCAGGGTGGGTACGTGTCTAGGTTCAATTTAGTATTGGTTGAATAACCAAGTTTTCAATTATTTTTTTGAATTGTGGGTAGGATGTTCCGTTCTTGATATTGGTAGGTAGGGCATTCCAGTGTCTGGGAGCAAGGATTTTAAAACTACTGCCCCCGCTTTCTCTCTTTTGTATCGTGGGATTTCGAGGAGTGCGTTGTTATTAGATCTGAGGAGTCTTTGTGATATTTCTTCATCACTGTATTAATGAGGTAGTTGGGAGCTTTGTTGGCAATGCATTTATGCGTGATGCTTAGGGTTTTGAATAATATCTTAGCTTTGATAGGGAGCCAGTGGTTGTCTCTCCTGATGTTGGAGATGTGTTCAGACTTTTTTATGCCTAGTGCAGCTCGGAGGGCTTTGTTCTGCATAAGTTGGAGTTTAGCTATATTGGTGTTGGAGACGCCAAGGAAGAGGATATTGCAGTAATCGAGCTTGGATAGTATTAGCGCTCTGGCTAATGTAACACAGTTGTTAGGTGTGAGGAATTTGCGACTTAAGGAACGAGTTTGGATGTGTAGGAGGTGGATGAGGCTAGAGTGATGACTTGTTTTGACATCGTTAGGGTGGCGTCTAAGTAAACACCAAGTATCTTGACTTGTTTAAGCACTGTGCTCTTGTGCCATCGATGATGAAGGATGTATAAACAGGCTGGAGAGAGTCCATGTTGGAGGATGATCCTGATATGAGTAGCTCTGTTTTGTCATCATTGAGGCATACGCTATTATTGGCTATCCAGTTTTGGATTAGTGAGTAAATCTGGTTGATGAGCAGTGAATCTTGCTCATGGTTGCCTGATAGTGGAATGAGGATCTGGGTGTCATCTGCGAATTTAGTGTAGATGACACCCATTGCATTCAGAGCTGCGTAAAGCAGCTTAGTATAGGGGTTGTAGAGAGTGGGGGATAGGCATGAACCTTGCTGGATGCCTGCGGGAAATGGTATGGGGTCGGCTGATTCTTTGCCGATGGACGTTTTTGAGATTCTATCTGCAAGAAAGGATTTGATCCAGTCAGTGGCATCCTTGGACAGGTTGAAGTTATTGGCTTGTGTGACACAGAGTTTGTTTTGGTCGACCAAATCGAAGGCCGCCGAAAGATCTAGTAGCATTAGTAGGGAGAGGTTGCCTGCTTCTCTGGTGGCATCCATTTGGATCTTCAGGTCGAGAAGGGCTGTCTCTGTGCTGTGTTTAGGGCAGAATCCTGACCGTCGGTCCCCCAGTAGTTGTCGGTGTTCTAGGTGGTTTTGAATTTGGGAATACGATATTTTGTCGATCATTTTCAGGAGAAATGGGACCGTTGTATTTGGTCAGTAGTTGTTGGGGATTGCGGGATCTAGGGTCGTTTTTTTAGGCGGGTGTTACCCATGCTTTTTTGATGCTGATAGGGACCGTGTTTGTGTTGAAGGAGGCATTAAGAAATTCAGTAATGATAGGTGATAGGGTTGGGGCGGAGAGTTTGACTAGGTGGGATGGGAATTGGTCTTCTTTGCAGTTAAGAGGCTTTGAGTTTGGCTATGGTGTCTAGCACTTCTTTATGTGAGACCAGTGTGAAGTGAAATGGAGTGCACAGAATGGTGTTGGATGGTTTCACTGGGATGGTAGGGGGTGTTTTTTTTCCGCTAGGAGTGTTTTTTTGCTTTCAGTTTATTTTTTTAACAGTAGAATTTTAGAGGCTAGGGCGTTTTGTATTGTAGTGCACAAGGCTTTACTGGCATTGGTGGGTGCTATGACTTGACAGGGATTCTCTAACTCTCTAAGGATGGAGAACAGTTCTTTGCTGTCGGAGGTAGCATTGGTGATGCGAAGGTTGAAGGCATTAGCTTTATGGGAGATTATGGCTGATTTCTAATTTTTGTTGGCTTCTTCAAAGGCCTTCGCTGATTCTAGAGTGTTTTGTTTTTCTCTGGAGGTGCGCAAGCAATCTTTTTATACGTCTCAGGGAGACTAGTTCCTCATTGAACCAGAAGCAGGAGTGTTAATCTGGTCTCCGAGATTTGATAGTGATAAGGGCAAGTGAATCAATAGTATTGGTGAGGCTTTGTTAATAGCAATCTGCTAGGTAAGCAGGAGTGTTTGTATCTGGAGTTATATTGGCTAGGGCTGTAGGCAGGATGGGGGAGAGGTTGTCTGCTGAGAGATTTTTGATATTTCTGCTTTCAAAGGAATCAAGTATTTTTGGGGATGATATGGTCTGTGATGTTATTTTCCAGTGTGAAGCTGATAACGAAGTGGTCTGACCAGTCTACGGGGTCTGACCAGTCTACGGGGAGGATGGAATCAATAGTGATTTGAGAGTTGAGAGTGAGGATCCAGTCCAGAGTTCTACCTTTGGAATGGGTGGGTTCATTGATGAACTGTGCGAAGTTCATATAACATGGCTGTGTGGAAGGCTGATACGTCCAGATCTAGGGCATCGCTGTGGCCTAGGTTAATGTCTCTGAGAATGATGCATTTAGTGTTAGGCTTGATGATGGGTGTTAGTAGCAGAGGGATGTCCAAATTGGGGGGTGTATTTGTGTTAGGTGATCTATACACTACCAGGAAATTGGTGGTGGTTTTAGGGTTGGAGGTGAATTTAACTAATAGGAGTTTGTACCCCTGTATTTGTTCATTGGGCAAGCATTAATTTGTAGAGTAGTTCTGGCTATTAGAGCGCCTCTGCCTCCTTGGGTGTTGATCCTGTCTGTCCTGAGGATGCTGAATCCTGGGGGGGTGGCGAGGGCTTGGAGTGGGCCTGCAGCAGGGTGTAGCCATGTTTCAGTGACTACCAGGATGTTAAGTTGTTGATCCATAATGAGGTTGTGGATTTCTATGGCATGTGCTCCGAGGGAGCGCGCATTGATAAGTGTGCCTTTGAGTGTGGGGATGGGGTCTCGAAGTGGTGTGTTACCTAGGTTGGGTGAGTGAATAGTGGTTTTGGAATTTGTTAAGGGTTTGATAGGTTTTTTGGAGTGGTCTTTGAGTTGGCGGTTATTTGAGGTGGTATCAAATTTGGTAAGAGTGCCTGGGGTTATGGTGGGCTTGGTAACTTGGTGGATGGTTTTTGTTCTAGCCCTGAGTCTGTAACTATATAAATAACACTTAATCATTACTTCCTAATATGATTTCTATCCCCTGTCTACACCACTATTACTGTCCCCTCTTCACGCCACTACTACTGTCCCCTCTTCACACCACTACTGCGCTCCACTCTCCACACCAGTACAGTTCTCTCCCATTACACCACTACCAATCTCCCATCTTCACACCACTACTTCTCTCCCCATCTTCACACCACTCCTACTCTCCCCTCTTCACACCACTACTACTGTCCCTCTCTGCATCACTACAGTTCTCCCATTGGCACACCACTACCACGCGCCCCTCTTTACACCACTATTACTATCCCCTCTTCACACCACTACCACTCTCCCCTCTTTACACCACTAATAGGCTAACCCTCTTCACACCACTACTACTCTGCCCTCTCCGCATCACTACAGTTCTCCCATCTTCACACCACTCCTACTCTTCCCTCTTCACACCACTCCTAATCTCACCTCTTCACACCACTACTACTCTCCCCTCTCCGCATCACTACAGTACCCCCCTCGGCACACACTACCACTCTCCCATCTTCACGCACTACTCTACTATCCCCTTTTCATACCACTGCTGCTCTCTCCTCTCTGTATTACTGCAGTTCTCCCCCAGCACACCACTATCACTTTCCACTCTTCACACACACCACTACTACTCATCCCTCGCCATATAACTACTACTCTCCCCTCTCCAGACCAGTACTACTCTCCCCTCTCCGCATCACTGCAGTTCTCCCATCTTCACACCACTACCACTCTCCCCTCTTCACACCACTCCTACTCTCCCCTCTTCACACCACTGCTACTCTCCCCTCTTCACACCACTCCTACTCTGCCCTCTCTGCATCACTACAGTTATCCCCTCTTCACACCACTCCTACTCTCCCCTCTTCACACCACTCCTACTCTCCCCTCTTCACACCACTACTATTCTCCCCTCTTCACACCACTATTACACTGCCCTCTCTGTATTACTGCAGTTCTCCCCTCGGCACACCACTACCACTCTCCCCTCTTCACGCTACTACTATCCCCCCTTCACACCACTACTACTCTCCCCTCTCTGTATTACTGCAGTTCTCCCCAGCACACCACTATCACTCTCAACTCTTCACACACACCACTACTACTCACCCCTCACCATACCACTACTACCCTCCCCAGACCAGTACTACTCTCCCCTCTACGCATCACTAATTTCTCCCATCTTCAAACCACTACTACTCTCCCCTCTTCACACCACTACTACTCTCCCCTCTTCACACCACTACTACTCTCCCCTCTTCATACCACTACTACTCTCTCCTCTTCACACCACTACTACTCTCCCCTCTTCACACCACTTCTCTCCCCTCTTCACACCACTACTACTCTCCCCTCTTCACACCACTACTACTCTCCCCTCTCCACACTATCACTCTCCCCTCTTCACACCACTATCACTCTCCCCTCTTCACACCACTACTACTCTCCCCTCTTCACACCACTACCACTCTCCCCTCTTCACACCACTACTACTCTCCCCTCTTCACACCACTACCACTCTCCCCTCTTCACACCACTACTACTCTCTCCTATTCACACCACTACTACTCTCCCCTCTTCACACCACTACTACTCTCCCGTCTTCACACCACAACCACTCTCCCGTCTTCACACCACTACCACTCTCCCCTCTTCACACCACTACCACTCTCCCCTCTTCACACCACTACTACTCTCCCCTCTTCACACCACTACCACTCTCTCCTCTTCACACCACTACCACTCTCCCCTCTTCACAACACTACTACTCTCCCCTCTTCACACCACTACTACCCTCCCCTCTTCACACCCCTACTACTCACCCCTCTTCATACCACTACTACTCTCCCCTCTTCACACCACTACTACTCTCTCCTCTTCACACCACTACTACTCTCTCCTCTTCACACCACTACCACTCTCCCCTCTTCACACCACTACTACTGTCCCCTCTTCACACCACTACCACTTTCCCCATCTTCACGCTACTACTCTCCCCTCTCTGTATTACTGCAGTTCTCCCCCAGCACACCATTATCACTCTCCACTCTTCAAACACACCACTACTACTCACCCCTCGCCATATCACTACTACACTTCCCTCTCTAGAGCAATACTACTCTCCCCTCTCCGCATCACTCATTTCTCCCATCTTCAAACCACTACTTCTCTCTCTTTTTCACACCACTACTACTCTCCCCTCTTCACACCACTACTACTCTCCCCTCTTCACACCACTACTACTCTCTCCTCTTCACACCACGACTACTCTCTCCTCTTCACACCACTATCACTCTCTCCTCTTCACACCACTACCACTCTCTCCTCTTCACACCACTACTACTCTCCCCTCTTCACACCACTACCACTCTCTCCTCTTCACACTACTACCGCTCTCCAATCTTCACGCTACTACTCTCACCTCTTCATACCACTACCACTCTCCCCTCTTCACACCACTACCACTCTCCCCTCTTCACACCACTACCACTCTCCCCTCTTCACACCACTACCACTCTCCCCTCTTCACACCACTACTACTCTCCCCTCTTCACACCACTACCACTCTCCCCTCTTCACACCACTACCACTCTCCCCTCTTCACACCACTACCACTCTCCCCTCTTCACACCACTACCACTCTCCCCTCTTCACACCACTACCACTCTCCCCTCTTCACACCACTACCACCCTCCCCTCTTCACAACACTACTACTCTCCCCTCTTCACACCACTACCACTCTCCTGTCTTCACGCTACTACTCTCCCCTCTCTGTATTACTGCAGTTCTCCCCCAGCACACCACTATCACTCTCCACTCTTCACACACACCACTACTACTCACCCCTCGCATACCACTACTACCCTCCCCAGACCAATACTACTCTTCCCTCTCCGCATCACTCATTTCTCCCATCTTGAAACCACTACTTCTCTCTACTTTTCACACCACTACTACTCTCCCCTCTTCACACCACTACTACTCTCCCCTCTTCACACCACTACTACTCTCCCCTCTCCACACTACCACTCTCCCCTCTCCACACTACTACTACTCTCCCCTCTTCACACCACTACTACTCTCCCCTCTTCACACCACTACTGTTCTCCCCTCTTCACACCACTACTACTCTCTTCTTCACACCACTACTACTCTCTCCTCTTCACACCACTACCACTCTCCCCTCTTCACACCACTACTACTCTCCCCTCTTCACACCACTACTACTCTCCCCTCTTCACACCACTACCACTTTCCCATCTTCACGCTACTACTCTCCCCTCTCTGTATTACTGCAGTTCTCCCCCAGCACACCATTATCACTCTCCACTCTTCACACACACCACTACTACTCACCCCTCGCCATACCACTACTACCCTCCCCTCTCCAGAGCAATACTACTCTCGCCTCTCCGTATCACTCATTTCTCCCCTCTTCAAACCACTACTTCTCTCCCCTCTTCACACCACTACTACTCTCCCCTCTTCACACCACTACTACTCTCCCCTCTTCACACCACTACTACTCTCCCCTCTTCACACCACTACTGCTCTCCCCTCTTCACACCACTACTATTCTCCTCTTCACACCACTTCCCCTCTCCCCTCTTCACACCACTACTACTCTCCACTATTCACACTATCACTCTCCCCTCTTCACACCACTACTACTCTCTCCTCTTCACACCACTACTACTCTCCCCTCTTCACACCACTACTACTCTCTTCATACCACTACTACTCTCTCCTCTTCACACCACACTACCACTCTCTCCTCTTCACACCACTACCACTCTCCCCTCTTCACACCACTACTACTCTCCCCTTGTCACACTATCACTCTCCCATCTTCACACCACTACCACTCTCCCCTCTTCACACCACTACTACTCTCCCCTCTTCACACCACTACTACTCTCCCCTCTTCACACTATCACTCTCCCCTCTTCACACCACTACTACTCTCTCCTCTTCACACCACTACTACTCTCTCCTCTTCACACCACTACTGCTCTCTCCTCTTCACACCACTACCACTCTCCCCTCTTCACACCACTACCACTCTCTCCTCTTCACACCACTACTGCTCTCTCCTCTTCACACCACTACCACTCTCCCCTCTTCACACCACTACTAATCTCCCCTCTTCACACCACTACCACTCTCTCCTCTTCACACTACTACCGCTCTCCAATCTTCACGCTACTACTCTCACCTCTTCACACCACTACTACTGTCTCCTCTTCACACCACTACCATTCTCCCCTCTTCACACCACTACCACTCTCCCCTCTTCACACCACTACCACTCTCCCCTCTTCACACCACTACTATTCTCCCCTCTTCACACCACTACCACTCTCCCCTCTTCACACCACTACCACTCTCCCCTCTTCACACCACTACCACCCTCCCCTCTTCACACCACTACCACCCTCCCCTCTTCACACCACTACTACTCTCCCCTCTTCACACCACTACCACTCTCCTATCTTCACGCTACTACTCTCCCCTCTCTGTATTACTGTAGTTCTCCCCCAGCACACCACTATCACTCTCCACTCTTCACACACACCACTACTACTCACCCCTCACATACCACTACTACCCTCCCCTCTCCAGACCAATACTACTCTTCCCTCTCCGCATCACTCATTTCTCCCATCTTGAAACCACTACTTCTCTCTCCTCTTCACACCACTACTACTCTCCCCTCTTCACACCACTACTACTCTCCCCTCTTCACACCACTACTACTCTCTCCTCTTCACACCACTACTGCTCTCTCCTCTTCACACTACTACTACTCTCCCCTCTTCACACCACTACTACTCTCCCCTCTCCACACCACTACCACTCTCTCCTCTTCACACCACTACTACTCTCTCCTCTTCACACCACTACTACTCTCTGCTCTTCACACCACTACCACTCTTCCCTCTTCACACCACTACTACTCTCCCCTCTTCACACCACTATTACTCTCTCCTCTTCACACCACTACCACTCTCCCCTCTTCACACCACTACTACTCTCCCCTCTTCACACTATCACTCTCCTCTCTTCACATCACTACTACTCTCATAACTATGATTCTCCCCTCTCCACACCACTACTGCGCTCCCCTCTCCACACCACTACAGTTCTCCCCATTACACCACTACCACTCTCCCATCTTCACACCACTACTTCTCTCCCATCTTCACACCACTACTCCTCTCCCTGCTTCACACCATTACTACTCTCCCCTTTCCATACCACTATGACTCTCCCCTCTTCACACCACTACTACTCTCTACTCTCTGCATAACTACAGTTCTCCCCGCCACACTACTTCAACTTTACCCTCATTTCATCACTACAGTTCTCCCCTCAGCATACCATTAGAACTCTTCCCTCTTCACACCACTACTACTGTCACCTCTTCACACCACTACTACTCTCCCCTCTCTGCATCACTGCAGTTCTCCTCTCGGCACACCACTATCACGCTCCCATTTTCACGCCACTATCCCCTCTTCACACCACTACTGCTTTCCCCTAACCAAACCACTACTGCTTTCCCCTAACCACAGCACTACTGCTTTCCCCTAACCACAGCACTACAGTTCTCCCCATTACAAAACTGCCACTCTCCGATCTCCACACCACTACTACTCTCCCATCTTCACACCACTACTGCTCTCCCCTCTTCACACCACTACTACACTCCCATCTTCACACCACTACTACTCTCCCCTCTTCACACCACTACTACTCTCTCCTCTTCACACCACTACTACTCTCTCCTCTTCACACCACTACCGCTCTCTCCTCTTCACACCACTACCGTTCTCTCCTCTTCACACCACTACCGCTCTCTCCTCTTCACACCACTACCGCTCTCTCCTCTTCACACCACTACCGCTCTCTCCTCTTCACACCACTACTGCTCTCCCCTCTTCACACCACTACCACTCTTCCCTCTTCACACCACTACCACTCTCCCCTCTTCACACCACTACCACTCTCCCCTCTTCACACCACTACCACTCTCTCCTCTCCACACCACTACTACTCTCTCCTCTCCACACCACTACTACTCTCTCCTATTCACACCACTACCACTCTTCCCTCTTCACACCACTACCACTCTTCCCTCTTCACACCACTACTACTCTCTCCTCTTCACACCACTACTACTCTCGCCTCTTCACACCACTACCACTCTCCCCTCTTCACACCACTACCTCTCTCTCCTCTTCACACCACTACCACTCTCTCCTCTTCACACCACTACCACTCTCCCCTCTTGACACCACTACTACTCTCTCCTCTTCACACCACTACCACTCTCTCCTCTTCACACCACTACCACTCTCCCCTCTTCACACCACTACCACTCTCTCCTCTTCACACCACTACTACTCTCTCCTCTTCACACCACTACTACTCTCCCCTCTTCACACCACTACCACTCTCCCCTCTTCACACCACTACTACTCTCCCCTCTTCACACCACTACTACTCTCTCCTCTTCACACCACTACTACTCTCTCCTCTTCACACCACTACCACTCTCTCCTCTTCACACCATTACTCTCTCCTCTTCACACCACTACTACTCTCCCCTCTTCACACTATCACTCTCCCCTCTTCACACACTACTACTCTCTCCTCTTCACACCACTACTACTCTCCCCTCTTCACACCACTACTACTCTCCCCTCTTCACACCTCTACCACCCTCGCCTCTTCACACCACTACTACTCTCCCCTCTTCACACCACTACCACTCTCCCATCTTCACGCTACTACTCTCCCCTCTCTGTATTACTGCAGTTCTCCCCCAGCACACCACTATCACTCTCCACACACACCACTACTACTCACCCCTCGCATACCACTACTACCCTCCCCTCTCCAGACCAATACTACTCTTCCCTCTCCGCATCACTCATTTCTCCCATCTTCAAACCACTACTACTCTCCCCTCTTCACACCACTACTACTCTCCCCTCTTCACACCACTACTACTCTCCCCTCTCCACACTACTACCACTCTCCCCTCTCCACACCACTACCACTCTCCCCTCTTCACACCACTACCGCTCTCCCCTCTTCACACCACTACTGCTCTCTCCTCTTCACACCACTACCACTCTCTCCTCTTCACACCACTACCACTCTCCCCTCTTCACACCACTACTACTCTCCCCTCTTCACACCACTACCACTTTCCCATCTTCACGCTACTACTCTCCCCTCTCTGTATTACTGCAGTTCTCCCCAGCACACCATTATCACTCTCCACTCTTCAAACACACCACTACTACTCACCCCTCACCATACCACTACTACACTCCCCTCTCCAGAGCAATACTACTCTCCCCTCTCCGCATCACTCATTTCTCCCATCTTCAAACCACTACTTCTCTCTTCTTCACACCGCTACTACTCTCCCCTCTTCACACCACTACTACTCTCCCCTCTTCACACCACTACTACTCTCCCCTCTTCACACCACTACTACTCTCCCCTCTTCACACCACTACTACTCTCCCCTCTTCACACCACTACCACTCTCTCCTCTTCACACCACTACCACTCTCTCCTCTTCACACCACTACTACTCTCCTCTTCACGCCACTACTACTCTCCCCTCTTCACACCACTACCACTCTCTCCTCTTCACACTACTACCACTCTCCCATCTTCACGCTACTACTCTCTCCTCTTCACACCACTACTACTCTCCCCTCTTCACACCACTACTACTCTCCCCTCTTCACACCACTACCACTCTCCCCTCTTCACATCACTACCACTCTCCCCTCTTCACACCACTACTACTCTCCCCTCTTCACACCACTACCACTCTCCCCTCTTCACACCACTACTACTCTCCCCTCTTCACACCACTACCACTCTCCCATCTTCACAGCACTTCCACTCTCCCCTCTTCACACTATCATTCTCCCCTCTTCACACCACTACTACTCTCTCCTCTTCACACCACTACTACTCTCTCCTCTTCACACCACTACTACTCTCCCCTCTTCACACCACTACCACTCTCCCCTCTTCACATCACTACCACTCTCCCCTCTTCACACCACTACTACTCTCCCCTCTTCACACCACTACCACTCTCCCCTCTTCACACCACTACTACTCTCTCCTCTTCACACCACTTCCACTCTCTCTTCTTCACAGCACTTCCACTCTCCCCTCTTCACACTATCATTCTCCCCTCTTCACACCACTACTACTCTCTCCTCTTCACACCACTACTACTCTCCCCTCTTCACACCACTACTACTCTCTTCAAACCACTACTACTCTCTCCTCTTCACACCACTACCACTCTCCCCTCTTCACACCACTACTACTCTCCCCTTGTCACACTTTCACTCTCCCATCTTCACACCACTACTACTCTCCCCTCTTCACACCACTACTACTCTCCCCTCTTCACACCACTACTACTCTCCCCTCTTCACACCACTACTGCTCTCCCCTCTTCACACCACTACTATTCTCCTCTTCACACCACTTCCCCTCTCCCCTCTTCACACCACTACTACTCTCCACTATTCACACTATCACTCTCCCCTCTTCACACCACTACTACTCTCTCCTCTTCACACCACTACTACTCTCCCCTCTTCACACCACTACTACTCTCTTCATACCACTACTACTCTCTCCTCTTCACACCACACTACCACTCTCTCCTCTTCACACCACTACCACTCTCCCCTCTTCACACCACTACTACTCTCCCCTTGTCACACTATCACTCTCCCATCTTCACACCACTACCACTCTCCCCTCTTCACACCACTACTACTCTCCCCTCTTCACACCACTACTACTCTCCCCTCTTCACACTATCACTCTCCCCTCTTCACACCACTACTACTCTCTCCTCTTCACACCACTACTACTCTCTCCTCTTCACACCACTACTGCTCTCTCCTCTTCACACCACTACCACTCTCCCCTCTTCACACCACTACCACTCTCTCCTCTTCACACCACTACTGCTCTCTCCTCTTCACACCACTACCACTCTCCCCTCTTCACACCACTACTAATCTCCCCTCTTCACACCACTACCACTCTCTCCTCTTCACACTACTACCGCTCTCCAATCTTCACGCTACTACTCTCACCTCTTCACACCACTACTACTGTCTCCTCTTCACACCACTACCACTCTCCCCTCTTCACACCACTACCACTCTCCCCTCTTCACACCACTACCACTCTCCCCTCTTCACACCACTACTACTCTCCCCTCTTCACACCACTACCACTCTCCCCTCTTCACACCACTACCACTCTCCCCTCTTCACACCACTACCACCCTCCCCTCTTCACACCACTACCACCCTCCCCTCTTCACACCACTACTACTCTCCCCTCTTCACACCACTACCACTCTCCTATCTTCACGCTACTACTCTCCCCTCTCTGTATTACTGTAGTTCTCCCCCAGCACACCACTATCACTCTCCACTCTTCACACACACCACTACTACTCACCCCTCACATACCACTACTACCCTCCCCTCTCCAGACCAATACTACTCTTCCCTCTCCGCATCACTCATTTCTCCCATCTTGAAACCACTACTTCTCTCTCCTCTTCACACCACTACTACTCTCCCCTCTTCACACCACTACTACTCTCCCCTCTTCACACCACTACTACTCTCTCCTCTTCACACCACTACTGCTCTCTCCTCTTCACACTACTACTACTCTCCCCTCTTCACACCACTACTACTCTCCCCTCTCCACACCACTACCACTCTCTCCTCTTCACACCACTACTACTCTCTCCTCTTCACACCACTACTACTCTCTGCTCTTCACACCACTACCACTCTTCCCTCTTCACACCACTACTACTCTCCCCTCTTCACACCACTATTACTCTCTCCTCTTCACACCACTACCACTCTCCCCTCTTCACACCACTACTACTCTCCCCTCTTCACACTATCACTCTCCTCTCTTCACATCACTACTACTCTCATAACTATGATTCTCCCCTCTCCACACCACTACTGCGCTCCCCTCTCCACACCACTACAGTTCTCCCCATTACACCACTACCACTCTCCCATCTTCACACCACTACTTCTCTCCCATCTTCACACCACTACTCCTCTCCCTGCTTCACACCATTACTACTCTCCCCTTTCCATACCACTATGACTCTCCCCTCTTCACACCACTACTACTCTCTACTCTCTGCATAACTACAGTTCTCCCCGCCACACTACTTCAACTTTACCCTCATTTCATCACTACAGTTCTCCCCTCAGCATACCATTAGAACTCTTCCCTCTTCACACCACTACTACTGTCACCTCTTCACACCACTACTACTCTCCCCTCTCTGCATCACTGCAGTTCTCCTCTCGGCACACCACTATCACGCTCCCATTTTCACGCCACTATCCCCTCTTCACACCACTACTGCTTTCCCCTAACCAAACCACTACTGCTTTCCCCTAACCACAGCACTACTGCTTTCCCCTAACCACAGCACTACAGTTCTCCCCATTACAAAACTGCCACTCTCCGATCTCCACACCACTACTACTCTCCCATCTTCACACCACTACTGCTCTCCCCTCTTCACACCACTACTACACTCCCATCTTCACACCACTACTACTCTCCCCTCTTCACACCACTACTACTCTCTCCTCTTCACACCACTACTACTCTCTCCTCTTCACACCACTACCGCTCTCTCCTCTTCACACCACTACCGTTCTCTCCTCTTCACACCACTACCGCTCTCTCCTCTTCACACCACTACCGCTCTCTCCTCTTCACACCACTACCGCTCTCTCCTCTTCACACCACTACTGCTCTCCCCTCTTCACACCACTACCACTCTTCCCTCTTCACACCACTACCACTCTCCCCTCTTCACACCACTACCACTCTCCCCTCTTCACACCACTACCACTCTCTCCTCTCCACACCACTACTACTCTCTCCTCTCCACACCACTACTACTCTCTCCTATTCACACCACTACCACTCTTCCCTCTTCACACCACTACCACTCTTCCCTCTTCACACCACTACTACTCTCTCCTCTTCACACCACTACTACTCTCGCCTCTTCACACCACTACCACTCTCCCCTCTTCACACCACTACCTCTCTCTCCTCTTCACACCACTACCACTCTCTCCTCTTCACACCACTACCACTCTCCCCTCTTGACACCACTACTACTCTCTCCTCTTCACACCACTACCACTCTCTCCTCTTCACACCACTACCACTCTCCCCTCTTCACACCACTACCACTCTCTCCTCTTCACACCACTACTACTCTCTCCTCTTCACACCACTACTACTCTCCCCTCTTCACACCACTACCACTCTCCCCTCTTCACACCACTACTACTCTCCCCTCTTCACACCACTACTACTCTCTCCTCTTCACACCACTACTACTCTCTCCTCTTCACACCACTACCACTCTCTCCTCTTCACACCATTACTCTCTCCTCTTCACACCACTACTACTCTCCCCTCTTCACACTATCACTCTCCCCTCTTCACACACTACTACTCTCTCCTCTTCACACCACTACTACTCTCCCCTCTTCACACCACTACTACTCTCCCCTCTTCACACCTCTACCACCCTCGCCTCTTCACACCACTACTACTCTCCCCTCTTCACACCACTACCACTCTCCCATCTTCACGCTACTACTCTCCCCTCTCTGTATTACTGCAGTTCTCCCCCAGCACACCACTATCACTCTCCACACACACCACTACTACTCACCCCTCGCATACCACTACTACCCTCCCCTCTCCAGACCAATACTACTCTTCCCTCTCCGCATCACTCATTTCTCCCATCTTCAAACCACTACTACTCTCCCCTCTTCACACCACTACTACTCTCCCCTCTTCACACCACTACTACTCTCCCCTCTCCACACTACTACCACTCTCCCCTCTCCACACCACTACCACTCTCCCCTCTTCACACCACTACCGCTCTCCCCTCTTCACACCACTACTGCTCTCTCCTCTTCACACCACTACCACTCTCTCCTCTTCACACCACTACCACTCTCCCCTCTTCACACCACTACTACTCTCCCCTCTTCACACCACTACCACTTTCCCATCTTCACGCTACTACTCTCCCCTCTCTGTATTACTGCAGTTCTCCCCAGCACACCATTATCACTCTCCACTCTTCAAACACACCACTACTACTCACCCCTCACCATACCACTACTACACTCCCCTCTCCAGAGCAATACTACTCTCCCCTCTCCGCATCACTCATTTCTCCCATCTTCAAACCACTACTTCTCTCTTCTTCACACCGCTACTACTCTCCCCTCTTCACACCACTACTACTCTCCCCTCTTCACACCACTACTACTCTCCCCTCTTCACACCACTACTACTCTCCCCTCTTCACACCACTACTACTCTCCCCTCTTCACATCACTACTACTCTCATAACTATGATTCTCCCCTCTCCACACCACTACTGCGCTCCCCTCTCCACACCACTACAGTTCTCCCCATTACACCACTACCACTCTCCCATCTTCACACCACTACTTCTCTCCCATCTTCACACCACTACTCCTCTCCCTGCTTCACACCATTACTACTCTCCCCTTTCCATACCACTATGACTCTCCCCTCTTCACACCACTACTACTCTCTACTCTCTGCATAACTACAGTTCTCCCCGCCACACTACTTCAACTTTACCCTCATTTCATCACTACAGTTCTCCCCTCAGCATACCATTAGAACTCTTCCCTCTTCACACCACTACTACTGTCACCTCTTCACACCACTACTACTCTCCCCTCTCTGCATCACTGCAGTTCTCCTCTCGGCACACCACTATCACGCTCCCATTTTCACGCCACTATCCCCTCTTCACACCACTACTGCTTTCCCCTAACCAAACCACTACTGCTTTCCCCTAACCACAGCACTACTGCTTTCCCCTAACCACAGCACTACAGTTCTCCCCATTACAAAACTGCCACTCTCCGATCTCCACACCACTACTACTCTCCCATCTTCACACCACTACTGCTCTCCCCTCTTCACACCACTACTACACTCCCATCTTCACACCACTACTACTCTCCCCTCTTCACACCACTACTACTCTCTCCTCTTCACACCACTACTACTCTCTCCTCTTCACACCACTACCGCTCTCTCCTCTTCACACCACTACCGTTCTCTCCTCTTCACACCACTACCGCTCTCTCCTCTTCACACCACTACCGCTCTCTCCTCTTCACACCACTACCGCTCTCTCCTCTTCACACCACTACTGCTCTCCCCTCTTCACACCACTACCACTCTTCCCTCTTCACACCACTACCACTCTCCCCTCTTCACACCACTACCACTCTCCCCTCTTCACACCACTACCACTCTCTCCTCTCCACACCACTACTACTCTCTCCTCTCCACACCACTACTACTCTCTCCTATTCACACCACTACCACTCTTCCCTCTTCACACCACTACCACTCTTCCCTCTTCACACCACTACTACTCTCTCCTCTTCACACCACTACTACTCTCGCCTCTTCACACCACTACCACTCTCCCCTCTTCACACCACTACCTCTCTCTCCTCTTCACACCACTACCACTCTCTCCTCTTCACACCACTACCACTCTCCCCTCTTGACACCACTACTACTCTCTCCTCTTCACACCACTACCACTCTCTCCTCTTCACACCACTACCACTCTCCCCTCTTCACACCACTACCACTCTCTCCTCTTCACACCACTACTACTCTCTCCTCTTCACACCACTACTACTCTCCCCTCTTCACACCACTACCACTCTCCCCTCTTCACACCACTACTACTCTCCCCTCTTCACACCACTACTACTCTCTCCTCTTCACACCACTACTACTCTCTCCTCTTCACACCACTACCACTCTCTCCTCTTCACACCATTACTCTCTCCTCTTCACACCACTACTACTCTCCCCTCTTCACACTATCACTCTCCCCTCTTCACACACTACTACTCTCTCCTCTTCACACCACTACTACTCTCCCCTCTTCACACCACTACTACTCTCCCCTCTTCACACCTCTACCACCCTCGCCTCTTCACACCACTACTACTCTCCCCTCTTCACACCACTACCACTCTCCCATCTTCACGCTACTACTCTCCCCTCTCTGTATTACTGCAGTTCTCCCCCAGCACACCACTATCACTCTCCACACACACCACTACTACTCACCCCTCGCATACCACTACTACCCTCCCCTCTCCAGACCAATACTACTCTTCCCTCTCCGCATCACTCATTTCTCCCATCTTCAAACCACTACTACTCTCCCCTCTTCACACCACTACTACTCTCCCCTCTTCACACCACTACTACTCTCCACACTACTACCACTCTCCCCTCTCCACACCACTACCACTCTCCCCTCTTCACACCACTACTGCTCTCCCCTCTTCACACCACTACTGCTCTCTCCTCTTCACACCACTACCACTCTCTCCTCTTCACACCACTACCACTCTCCCCTCTTCACACCACTACTACTCTCCCCTCTTCACACCACTACCACTTTCCCATCTTCACGCTACTACTCTCCCCTCTCTGTATTACTGCAGTTCTCCCCAGCACACCATTATCACTCTCCACTCTTCAAACACACCACTACTACTCACCCCTCACCATACCACTACTACACTCCCCTCTCCAGAGCAATACTACTCTCCCCTCTCCGCATCACTCATTTCTCCCATCTTCAAACCACTACTTCTCTCTTCTTCACACCGCTACTACTCTCCCCTCTTCACACCACTACTACTCTCCCCTCTTCACACCACTACTACTCTCCCCTCTTCACACCACTACTACTCTCCCCTCTTCACACCACTACTACTCTCCCCTCTTCACACCACTACCACTCTCTCCTCTTCACACCACTACCACTCTCTCCTCTTCACACCACTACTACTCTCCTCTTCACGCCACTACTACTCTCCCCTCTTCACACCACTACCACTCTCTCCTCTTCACACTACTACCACTCTCCCATCTTCACGCTACTACTCTCTCCTCTTCACACCACTACTACTCTCCCCTCTTCACACCACTACTACTCTCCCCTCTTCACACCACTACCACTCTCCCCTCTTCACATCACTACCACTCTCCCCTCTTCACACCACTACTACTCTCCCCTCTTCACACCACTACCACTCTCCCCTCTTCACACCACTACTACTCTCCCCTCTTCACACCACTACCACTCTCCCATCTTCACAGCACTTCCACTCTCCCCTCTTCACACTATCATTCTCCCCTCTTCACACCACTACTACTCTCTCCTCTTCACACCACTACTACTCTCTCCTCTTCACACCACTACTACTCTCCCCTCTTCACACCACTACCACTCTCCCCTCTTCACATCACTACCACTCTCCCCTCTTCACACCACTACTACTCTCCCCTCTTCACACCACTACCACTCTCCCCTCTTCACACCACTACTACTCTCTCCTCTTCACACCACTTCCACTCTCTCTTCTTCACAGCACTTCCACTCTCCCCCCTTCACACTATCATTCTCCCCTCTTCACACCACTACTACTCTCTCCTCTTCACACCACTACTACTCTCCCCTCTTCACACCACTACTACTCTCTTCAAACCACTACTACTCTCTCCTCTTCACACCACTACCACTCTCCCCTCTTCACACCACTACTACTCTCCCCTTGTCACACTTTCACTCTCCCATCTTCACACCACTACCACTCTCCCCTCTTCACACCACTACTACTCTGCCCTCTTCACACCACTACTTCTCTCTCCTCTTCACACCACTACTACTCTCTCCTCTTCACACCACTATTACTCTCTCCTCTTCACACCACTACCACTCTCCCCTCTTCACACCAGTACTACTCTCCCCTCTTCACACTATCACTCTCCCCTCTTCACATCACTACTACTCTCATAACTATGATTCTCCCCTCTCCACACCACTACTGCGCTCCCCTCTCCACACCACTACAGTTCTCCCCATTACACCACTACCACTCTCCCATCTTCACACCACTACTTCTCTCCCATCTTCACACCACTACTACTCTCCCTGCTTCGCACCATTACTACTCTCCCCTCTTCACACCACTACTACTCTCTCCTCTCTGCATAACTACAGTTCTCCCCGCCACACCACTACAACTTTCCCCTCATTTCATCACTACAGTTCTCCCCTCAGCACACCATTGGAACTCTTCCCTCTTCACACCACTACTACTGTCACCTCATCACACCACTACTACTCTCCCCTCTCTGCATCACTGCAGTTCTCCTCTCGGCACACCACTATCACTCTCCCATTTTCACGCCACTATCCCCTCTTCACACCACTACTGCTTTCCCCTAACCACACCACTACTGCTTTCCCCTAACCACACCACTACAGCTTTCCCCTAACCACACCACTACAGTTCTCCCCATTACAAAACTGCCACTCTCCGATCTCCACACCACTACTACTCTCCCATCTTCACATCACTACTGCTCTACCCTCTTCACACCACTGCTACTCTCCCATCTTCACACCACTACTACTCTCCCATCTTCACACCACTACTACTCTCCCCTCTTCACACCACTACTACTCTCCCATCTTCACACTACTACTCTCCCATCTTCACACCACTACTGCTCTCCCCTCTTCACACCACTACCACTCTCCCCCTCTTCGCATCACTACAGTACCCCCCTGGGCACACACTACCACTCTCCCACCTTCACGCCACTACTATCCCCTCTTCACACCACTACTACTGCCCCCTCTTCACACCACTACTACTCTTCCCTCTCCACACCACTACAGTTCTCCAATCATACCACTACCACTCTCTGTTCTTCACAGCACTTGATTCTCCCCTCTCTTCAACACTGCTATTCTCCATTCTCCACACTACTACTCTCCCCACTCACTGCAACTACCTTATCCTCACCCTATCCCTCAGTCACTTGACCTTTGACTCTGCGTCACCTAACTCGTTCCCTACTCTCCCCTACCATTCATGCACACACTCATTCAACCACAAGTGCCATTTCCTCTCACCAACCAATACCTCACCTTGCAAACTCCTTGAATAATTCACCTTCACACTCTCATACGTCGTCCTTCCTATGCCTGATCTCTTGGTCTGCCTCTGCATCCTCTGACCACACTGGAAACAACCCACAATTTACTGCTTCCTAGGTGTCTCTTTATCCTCCCCCCTGTACTTTCTTTGGCTATCCTCCCCTGCTGGTTTCCCTGGATCAGCCGCGTGCTGTTTTTCTGCTGGGAGTTGGTGACATGAAAGAGGATCTAAGCTTTGCCCCTTTTGCATGTTGGTCTGTCTTGGTTTGCCAATATGAGCCTGCTGCAGTGAGTGTGACTGTTTATGCCCCAGCTCATATGAGGCTCTCAGGCTTGTTGGTCAGGCTGAGGAGCAACTCTGCGGCTTCATAATAGGTGACCGTGATGCGGTTTGGCGCTTTCCGCATACGTACTGATATCTGCATTGTATGCTGGACTGTGTCGCGTAGCAGCTTGACTTTGTTGTGTTGCCGGTTTTGATACGTGGTTACACAGTGATTCCTCTGAGTCACTCTTGGGATATTCACTGGCCCGTCTACTGCCAGGCATGCTGAAGGAAACTGGCAGTATCATAATGCTAGTCAGGTGTGGACTGATTGACAGTGGTACTCTGCATAAATCTGCCTAAATCTGCTAGGAGGGGTCCCTGTCAACTACTGTAAAGATGATACACTTGGATGACAGTTGTGTTAGTATTAATGGCCAGGATGCAGCGAACTGTGCATTATATAGCACCAATCTCCAACCTCCCTCCTAATCAGCCAATCAGTGTGCAGAACGGGACCTGTTCTTCTGCTTTGTAAATTACTCCTCTCTCCAACAATCCTTTAATGGTGTCCGTGACTAGCCGACACTCCACCGAGGCGCACAGTTTGGTTCACGTGTTCCATGCAACCCTTGGCTCAATCATGGGGAACACATCATGCCATATACCTACCTTGATGGTGATCATTAACTCTTTATTCTCTTTCGCATCGCATATGGCCTTAAACATCAGGACCACTGTGTCATTTCCCTTGTCTGTTGACTGCCACTGCTGCATGCTAGCAAAATCCAAAAGGCGCTCTACTGCTCCCATCACATCCACCCCCAAACATGCAGTTGTGTTCTCCCAAATCCAGATGAGCACCTTTAGCGTTAGTTCTCTTCATGTGATGGTGAACGGCTTTTCCTCCCAAACCTTGCATTTCAATCATTTCGTATTCTGTTTCTTTCAGGAATTCGGCCACGTTTAGAGGAATCTCAGCTCCACAGTATACCAACATGTCTGTTAAATGACTCCACAGTACTGTGGCCCGGCCCCGTTTGTCTTGCTGCATTTGTATATTACGGGTGACCCTTCCTGCATTGTCACCCGCCAGCTTGCCCCTGTCCTACTAGGTGCGTTCCCCCATTTGTGCAGCAAGAGCTATGGCTTCTTGTTCTCTGGGTCTACTTGCCGCTAATGTGGAGTACAGCTTTCGTCGCCTATATCAAAGCAATTGATATAGATCTGGCCTTTTTCAAGTCATAAAAGGGTAGGGCTTCACCTCACTGTCTCATACATTTTATCCCCTTCCTTAACCCAAATCGCTCTCCCTCTAACAGATCCTCTGCTCTTTCTGACACGTTACTCATTCCCACTCTTCGTCTCCATCTTTTCTATTGTACTCTAAATTCTGTTCGTATCTTATGTCGTGCATTGCCCAAGCCTATTCTTCTTCGCAGTTTCCTTGTGGATAACCTCTTTGCCCACGTTTTGCAATCCCTCACCAGTAAACACTTTTTGTGTTTCTAATCTGCCCACTTAAGTATCTTTTCTCATCTTGCCTCTTCTTTCACCTTCCTCACTACAACTGTCCTACATACTCCCTCTCCCGGGACCGGCGAGAGCTCTGGACCGGCATACTCTGACGGGCACTAATTGCCTGTAGAGGTCAATTTAGCCAAACTCAGTCCTACATTTAATATTAAAACCCTTGCATTAAGTAGCTGTTACTGTCTGTACACTCACTCTTCAATCCTCTCCGTTTGCTGGGTCACCTCCATTGGTGAAAAAGTGCTGAGCCTCATGTAAGTTTTGTTTCAAGAGTTCATTATTGATAACAATAATGAGTGTCTCGCCTCCTAATTCACCCCTGCGTCGCCCATCCGCTGATAAGCCTGATGGAGGGCCATCGTTAGCCACTGTAGATGGCTACCTTTGTAAGGTTGAACTACCTTGCTTTATTCTGTTCATTTTAATATTTTATGATGTCCCTTAGCTTTATGTTCCTTACCCATATTTCTGATAGTCTTCCAGATACATTTGTTGTAAATCCTGAGTCTTCTCTTCCTCTTTGAAACTCTTTATCACATTTTTCGAGCTCTTCTTTGAATTCTCTCTGTATCGCCCCTCCCTCTGTCTTTCCCTATCAGTAGCTCCACTACTTTGTCATATCTTCCTGCCAATGCTGAACTATAGCTCTTCCTCTCTGTCTGCTTCAGGTGTTTTGTAAAATCTGTCTGTATATTGTGCGTGGGGCTGCTGCCGTTCGCCCTTTTTTTTGTATCTTTATCTAATGGAGGGGCCTCTTTGCCCGTTTCAAAATTAGTTTGTGCTGCTGCCCCCAAAGCCCTTATAGGATACAACTTAAGCAGGTTTTATTTTTTAGACCTTTCTAGACTTTCCTACTGACATCTCTTCAAATTGTTTTCTAACTCTGAAACTACTGCCTGGAACTCCTCGACCTTCTTCCTCCATTAGGTAAAATCCTCGGTTCTCGAGAGACAGTATCTGTTAGGCGGAAACCTGTGCAGTTCCATCTGGGACCACTGCAAAAGATTTAAGTCTACAGGTGTTTGGCAGTAAACCCACTTGGTAGCAGTCTGTACCACACAGATTTACTTGGTAGCTGTGGCTGAGCAGTCAGACTTCCCTCAAGAAGAGTTGAGCAGTATGTGGAGTATACAAAATAGGGCAATTCTTCCCAGCAAGACAAGCAAACACGCAACGAGGCTTAGTGTAAAGATATTGAGGTATTTATTTATAACGAAACATCTATGAAAAACACTATGGCACTTTCACGGCAAACAAATCAAACACAATTACTCTACGAAGAAGAAACGATCAATCCCCCTAGCAATATTTCGACAAGTCTAGGTTCTACCAGCACCACTTATTTACAGACAGAGGTGTATACCTCAACCTAGATGGCACTCGAATATTAGTTAGGACGGGAGAGAAAAAGATAGGCAGGTTACGAAATCAACACAGTTCAATACTTCACGGGCAAAAGGTACGGTAAGAAGGCAAGAACCACAATAGATCATAAAGTTCAGAGGCCAGGCCCACTCGGAGAGAGGCAAGGCGCGATGTCCCAAAAAGTCTTTAGTGGAGATGCATTCAAGTCTTTGTAGCAAATTGTTATCGGCAGATTGAACCAGTTCAGAACAATAAATGAGAAAAGCTTGGAGGCGACCCAACAGAAAGGAGAGGATTAAGACACCTCACTCGAACCGATCTAAAGGGAAGCCAGGCGGACACGGTACCTTGTTGTGGAGGGCAGCTCCGGCGGGGGCAGTTGTTCCTGGTGGTGGATGCACGTCGGGTCTTTGCCAAGAGTAGAGAGGTTCTCGTCGTCGAAGAAAAGTGAAGTCCGGTGCACCACCAGGGAAGAGACCAGCCGCGGAGTGCTCCGTCACAAGGCACCACCTTTTGGTCGCGGTACAGGGGTAGTGGCTATCCGGTTGCCGGGGTGCGCTGCACGGGCAATTCGACCACTGCGTCCTGAGGCGAATAAAAAGCAAAGGGGACTGGTTGTTCCCACCAGTCAGGGGAAGAGACTCTCCGGCAGGGAGATCTCCTCTGTCGTCGGGAAGTGGTGAGTCGGCTCAGCAGGGCTCCACCGGAGGTGTCGTCGTTGCAGGTCGGCTCAGCGTTACCCTCGTCGGATTCTTAGGTCCTGTGGCGACTTCTGAAGATCCAGTCCCAAAAGCCCTGCTTTTATGCAGAAAACCCCCATTCATTCAGCCTAGCTGTCAATCAACACATGCTAAGTGGTGAGCGGGAAGGCTCACCACTTGGGCCAATCACTCCAGAGTGCGACCGGAGTTGGCAAGGCAACTCGGTCCAGGGTGCCTAAACCCCCTCCCACACCCCTGTGGTAACCCAGACAGAATGGCACCACTTTGGAGGGTCTCTGTACAGAGCCCGCCAAAAGTGGAACAAAGGGCTCAACCTTTGGTTTAGGAGTCACAGAGACGAACACAGACGCCATTTTACAAACCGAGTTCTGGCAGAAAATACCATCCGATAAACCTATTTAAGATAAGTAGATCGGTGGTACGTTAGAGATTAACGAGAAAAAGTATCAATCTCCAACAATGGGACGAATCCCATAGGGTTAGGTTCGGGGTCGAACATAACAAGTAGTTTCCACTGCCACCAGCCAAAACTCGACAAGGGGGGACGGGACAGTGCCCCCTCGAGTAACAGATCCAGGAGTAATCGAATTACCCCTACTAGTACGTCCACAATAAGATGGTTTGTACTAGTCCTGTTAGTAAATTTAGGTCTAGTAAAGCCAATGGTGACTTTACATGCCCGGGGAGACAGTAGTATGGAGTCTATGGTGGGGGTCCACTAGGACGCCCCAGTGCTACGGCACATAGGGTGCGGTGTAACACACATAGAAAAACATATGAGACCCTATGGAGTAAAAGACCCCATAGCCCATAGAACACATTGACATTCCAAGGAATTACACACATACATGTCCAAGAGTGGGAGGAAAAGAGTCTCACTCTTGCCAGGATGGAAAAAAAACAAACTCCCGAAATCCAGCAAAGCTGCTGGGGGACTCGCTAGGTTAGGAAATTCAGCCTAAACAGAGAATTCTCCCTAACACTCGCCCCCCCAGACTAAGGGACAGGAGGATTTAATCCACTCCTGGATGAATCTCATACCTCTAGTCGATGACATACATCCTAGAGAGACCATCAGCATTTTGGTGATGACATCCTGACCTGTGCCCAATGGTGAAATCAAACCCTTGCAGGCAGATCGACCATCTCAATAGTTTTGGGTTTTCCCCTTTCATTTGCATTAACCATCTCAAGGGTTGGTGGTCAGTCTGAATGACAAAAGTAGAACCATACAAGTACGGCCTAAACTTCTTCAGAGCCCACACGATAGCAAAGCACTCTCTTTCGATTGTTGCCCACCTTGTTTCAGGATCCTTCAGCTTGCTGCTGATGAAGCAAACAGGGTACTCCCTACCTTTCCCATCCAGTTGGCTGAGTACGGCACCTATTCCTACATTTGAAGCATCTGTCTGCACAATGAAGTGTTGGCAGTAATCCGGAGCTCTGAGTACTGGGGCTTGGCAAAGAGCCTTTTTCAGGTTTTCAAAAGCCTGATTGCACTCCTCGTTCCATCTAACCTTCTTAGGGAATTTGGGCGAGGAGATGCCATTCAGTGGAGAAGCTATGGTCCCATAGTTCTCTATGAAATTCCTGTAATACCCAGTGAGGCATAGGAAGGCTCTCACCTGGGTTTGAGTAGTCGGTGTTGTCCAATTTTGCACAGCTTCAATTTTACTGAGCAAAGGCCTTATTTCTCCACCGCCTACCTCATGCCCAAGATAGACTACCTTACTCTGTCCAATTTTGCATTTGCTCGCCTTTATGGTCAGATTGGCTCGTCCAAGAGCCTGCAAAACATCTCTCGGGTGGGTTACATGTTCTTCCCAGGAATTGCTGAACACTGCGATGTCATCCAAGTATGCCATGCAGAAGTCCTCCATCCCATTCAGAACCTGGTTTACCATCCGTTGAAACGTAGCAGGTGCATTCTTCAATCCGAACGGCATTACCTTAAACTGGTATAAGCCAACGGGGGTAGAAAATGCAGTTTTCTCCTTGGCATGGTCTGTCAGGGCTATTTGCCAATAGCCTGACGTCAAGTCAAATCTGCTGAGGAACTTGGCGGCGCCAAGTTTATCCACCAACTCATCTGTTCTTGGCAAAGGGTGGGCATCAGTCTTGGTGACTGCATTAAGAGCTCTATAATCAAGGGGTCAAGCCTGGTGAAAGCGAGAACAGAGAGGCAAACTGATTCAACATAGATTTGCACTCTTCTTGTTGCTCGGGTGTCAGATTGGAGGAGAGATTTACTCCTTCAATTTGTCCATCTAAAGGTAAGCCTCTGAGGAGATCCGGAAGAGCTTCACTCTCTTCTTCTTCCCCGGATGACGCTAGAAGCAACACTCCTACATCAGGTCGCGAGATATACGCTTTAAGTCGGTTGGTGTGAAAGACTGTCGGAGCCTCCTTGGGATTGCCCAAGTCCACCAGATAGTTAACCTCTCCGAGTTTACCCACAACTCGGAAGGGTCCCATCCACTTATCTTGCAAGGCCCTCTGCCTTGTTGGGATCATAACGAGAACGAGCTGGTCTTGAGCGAACTCAACCATGTTAGCCTTTTGATCGTGCCAGTGCTTGACCAAGGCTTGTCCAGCTTTCAAGTTATCGCTTGCTTCCGTCATCATGTGTGACATTCTCCTCCGGAGACCTATCACGTAGTCAGTCACTCTGACTGGCTTGGGGGAAGGAGCACTCTCCAACCCCTCCTTAATCAGGGCCAATGGACCTCTGACGGGATGACCATAGAGTAGTTCAAAGGTCGAGTAACCTACGCCCTCCTGAGGGACTTCCCTATAAGCAAAGAGAAGGCATGGCAGTAGAAGGTCCCACTTACGCTTAAGGGGTTCCTCTAAAGCACCCATCATGCTCTTCATGGTTCGGTTGAACCGTTCTACCAACCCATTGGTTTGTGGGTGGTAAGCGGTTGAGAACTTGTAAGTAACTCCACAGGTTTTCCACATGGCTTTCATGTAGTTGGACATAAAGTTTGACCCCCCTGTCAGAGATTACTTCCTTAGGAAACCCGACCCTAGTAAAAATACCAAGGAGGGCCTTAGCCACAGCCAGAGCTGTAACAGTCCTCATAGGAATTGCCTCAGGATACCTAGTAGCATGGTCTACTACAACAAGTATAAACCGGTTGCCTGAGGAGGTTGGAGGATCAAGGGGACCAACAATGTCAATCCCTACTCTCTCAAATGGGACTCCCACAACTGGGAGAGGCACTAAAGGTGCCACATTCTTGGAGCCAACCTTACCAGAGATCTGGCAGGTGTGGCAGCTCCTGCAGTGTTTTTCTACTTCGCCCCCCATCTTCGGCCAATAGAAGTAGAGAGAGAGCCTTTCCTTAGTCTTCTTGAAACTCAAGTGACCAGCCAAAGGAATCTCGTGGGCTAACTGCAAGAACTGTGGTCTGTTCTCTTGGGGTACTACAAGTCGTTTGTAGTCTCCAGGTGCAGACTCGGTCGGTTCACTGTAGAAGAGGCCATCTTCCCAGCGCAACCTGTATTTCCCAGGCTCTTGCACTTCAGCCTGAGCTTCTGCCTGGTGGCGAAGACCTTCCAGAGTTGGACATTTTCTCTGTCCCTTACTGAAGTCTGCCCTGCTGGGTCCACCTTCTGCCAGTAAAGACTGCAGCTCAGGATGGTCAACAGGATCCAGATCTCCAATGAGTTCCTGGCCCTCCATTAGCTCTTCCTCAGAGTCTAATTCTACCACACAGGGTTGTACCTCCCTCTCAGCCTCGGCTGGAGGTGGAGTTACGGGTGTAACTTTGGACAACCGCGGGGAAGTCCGTGTGGGCTGCACTGGAATGCTGGCTGCTGGTTTCGGGATAGAAGCCTTAGGTTTCCCTTTCGCTTTTGATTTCTTGGAGACAGCGGCCGACAATTCCAGTGGAGCAGGAGTGATTTCTTTCTTCATCATCTCCTGGAGAGTACTGCACATGGTCCTCTCTCTTGCAGGTCTGGTTAGCTCCTGTAACCGTTTACTAGGAGGTCTGGGAGTATGCGATACAACTCCGAGAGTTTTCAAATTGTTACCCAACAGTACGCGTCCTGGTACCTCACTCTGTATGCTGACAGGTATCTTCACAGTCATGTCGTTACACTGGATGAGAACTGGTAATTGGGGAAGCATCTGCACAGGCCCTCCAGCTAACTTGGTGAGGTGTTTGGGTGCCTTAGCAACATCCTCAGCCTGAAAAAACGATTTATCCACCACAGTTATGCTGGCCCCAGTGTCCCTAATGGCAGCAGTCTCCTGACCATTCACCTGGACACTGTCCTTCTAATACTCTTTAGTATTATCGGGGATAGAATTATAGACATCTAAATTCTGTTGTTCCCACAACCCCAGAGATACTAAAGAAACGCTGGCTGAGACTCCATTGGGTTTGTCAGCTAGCAGTAGAAAGTTTCCACTTGCCATTTGGACTTCCTCCTCTGGAGCGAAGGCTAAGGAGACAAGCTGGACCCCTGAAGGTTTACCCTTACATCTGGGATCTCCTTTCACGTGATCAGTCGAGCCACAAACAAAGCATTTACCGAATGCTTTCTGGAATGGTGGCTTGTTCTGACCTCCTTCCGGTTTGGCACCAGAAGGCACACTATTCTGCGGTGGTTTTCCTTGTGGCTTACCCTTCTGGTTTTGTTTGGGGCCCTCTTTGGAATGTGAGTTATTAGAATTCTCTTTTAAGTCTATTTTAGGCTGTTTTCCCTCATCCTTTTTCTGAGTTGCCCCAGAATCCTTATGAGTAGCCCGGTTGGCAACCCATAAGTCAGCAGCCCTAGCTAGCTTCCGGGAATCCAACTCCTTCGAATCAGCCAAGTGCTGTCTGAGCTCAGGAGAACAGGCATCATAAATAGACTCCAACATAAAAAGATTCCTCATACCCTCATAAGTGTTCACTTTGTAACCCTTAATCCATCCCTCTAAGTTTTTCAACCCTTCACTCACCCAGGTAGCCCAAGGGGTACCATCATGCTTTTTGAGGGTTCTAAACCTCTTAAGATACTGGGAAGGGGTCTTCCCGAATCTAGCTATTAAAGCTAGTTTCACACTTTCGTAATCCGTCTTATCCGCCTCCCCCAACTCCATTACCACATCAGTCGCAACAGGAGGGAGCCTAGAGAACAACCAGGGAAGTAAAGCATTCCCGGTGATGTCCTGGAGCCCATGATTGTATTCAAACAGTTTCAACCAATCCAACACATCCAATCTCGGTTCATACATACCCACTAATTCCTTCGGCATCCGGGGTCTTTTGGGACTGGAGCTCCTAGAGGGACCAGAGGAGAGAGAAGCATTTTCCATAGACAACCTTTTCATCTCTAACTCGTGATTAAGTTCTATTTCCCTGAGTCTTAACTCAGCTTGCTTCTGCTTAGCCTGGGCATTCATCCGTCTGAACTCGAGCTCTTGGTTTCGTTCAGATTGAGCCAAGAACCGTTTGTATTCTAATTCGAGCTTCATTTTTTCACGTTCAAAATAAGCAGGGTTACTCGTGGGACCTGGTATGGGCCCCATAGGCACAGCTGGTAAGGCGGGTAGAGGAGCAGGGGAGACCGTTTCGTTAGCCTCACCGTCCTCGTCAGCCTCTTCATCGCTACCATCAGAATTATGATTTAGATCAACACCATTACTGTTATCTTCATTTGCTGGAGAGCTTGGTTCCTCTGAACCAGTACCCAGACTTTGGTTCGCCAGCAATCTCTCGATTAGTTCTAACTTCTTGCCTCTTACAGAAAGATTCTCTTGCCTACAGAGAGCTCGCAAACTCTCAGTATTTTCACCTGACAAAGACACCTGACTGTAAGTTTCCATCGTAGACATGTTTTTTGAAAGTTGCTTTTTGTGCAAAGTTTTGTGGTTAGTTATCCTACAGTGTTGAAAAGCACTCTAAACTGTATACTCGATACGAATCCCACCGCTGTACACCAGTGTTAGGCGGAAACCTGTGCAGTTCCCTCTGGGACCACTGCAAAAGATTTAGGACTACAGGTGTTTGGCGGTGAACCCACTTGGTAGCAGTCTGTACCACACAGATTTACTTGGTAGCTGTGGCTGAGCAGTCAGACTTCCCTCAAGAAGAGTTGAGCAGTATGTGGAGTATACAAAATAGGGCAATTCTTCCCAGCAAGACAAGCAAACACGCAACAAGGCTTAGTGTAAAGATATTAAGGTATTTATTTATAACGAAACATCTATGAAAAACACTATGGCACTTTCACGGCAAACAAATCAAACACAATTACTCTACGAAGAAGAAACGGTCAATCCCCCTAGCAATATTTCGACAAGTCTAGGTTCTACCAGCACCACTTATTTACAGACAGAGGTGTATACCTCAACCTAGATGGCACTCGAATATTAGTTAGGACGGGAGAGAAAAAGATAGGCAGGTTACGAAATCAACTCAGTTCAATACTTCACGGGCAAAAGGTACGGTAAGAAGGCAAGAACTACAATAGATCATAAAGTTCAGAGGCCAGGCCCACTCGGAGAGAGGCAAGGCGCGATGTCCCAAAAAGTCTCTAGTGGAGATGCATTCAAGTCTTTGTAGCAAATTGTTATCGGCAGATTGAACCAGTTCAGAACAATAAATGAGAAAAGCTTGGAGGCGACCAAACGGAAAGGAGAGGATTAAGACACCTCACTCGAACCGATCGAAAGGGAAGCCAGGCGGACACGGTACCTTGTTGTGGAGGGCAGCTCCGGCGGGGACAGTTGTTCCTGGTGGTGGATGCACGTCGGGTCTTTGCCAAGAGTAGAGATGTTCTCGTCGTCGAAGAAAAGTGAAGTCCGGTGCACCACCAGGGAAGAGACCAGCCGCGAAGTGCTCCGTCACAAGGCACCACCTTTTGGTCGCGGTACAGGGGTAGTGGCTATCCGGTTGCCGGGGTGCGCTGCACGGGCAATTCGACCACTGCGTCCTGAGGCGAATAAAAAGCAAAGGGGACTGGTTGTTCCCACCAGTCAGGGGAAGAGACTCTCCGGCAGGGAGATCTCCTCTGTCGTCGGGAAGTGGTGAGTCGGCTCAGCAGGGCTCCACCGGAGGTGTCGTCGTTGCAGGTCGGCTCAGCGTTACCCTCGTCGGATTCTTAGGTCCTGTGGCGACTTCTGAAGATCCAGTCCCAAAAGTCCTGCTTTTATGCAGAAAACCCCCATTCATTCAGCCTAGCTGTCAATCAACACATGCTAAGTGGTGAGCGGGAAGGCTCACCACTTGGGCCAATCACTCCAGAGTGCGACCGGAGTTGGCAAGGAAACTCGGACCAGGGTGCCTAAACCCCCTCCCACACCCCTGTGGTAACCCAGACAGAATGGCACCACTTTGGAGGGTCTCTGTACAGAGCCCGCCAAAAGTGGAACAAAGGGCTCATCCTTTGGTTTAGGAGTCACAGAGACGAACACAGACGCCATTTTACAAACCGAGTTCTGGCAGAAAATACCATCCGATAAACCTATTTAAGATAAGTAGATCGGTGGTACGTTAGAGATTAACGAGAAAAAGTATCAATCTCCAACAATGGGACGAATCCCATAGGGTTAGGTTCGGGGTCGAACATAACAAGTAGTTTCCATTGCCACCAGCCAAAACTCGACGAGGGGGGACGGGACAGTGCCCCCTCGAGTAACAGATCCAGGAGTAATCAAATCACCCCTACTAGTACGTCCACAATAAGATGGTTTGTACTAGTCCTGTGAGTAAATTTAGGTCTAGTAAAGCCAATGGTGACTTTACATGCCCGGGGAGACAGTAGTCAGTCCCCGGGTATGGAGTCTATGGTGGGGGTCCGCTAGGACGCCCCAGTGCTACGGCACATAGGGTGCGGTGTAACACACATAGAAAAACATATGAGACCCTATGGAGTAAAAGACCCCATAGCCCATAGAACACATTGACATTCCAAGGAATTACACACATACATGTCCAAGAGTGGGAGGAAAAGAGTCTCACTCTTGGCAGGATGGAAAAAAAACCTCCCGAAATCCAGCAAAGCTGCTGGGCGACTCACTAGGTTAGGAAATTCAGCCTAAACAGAGAATTCTCCCTAACAGTATCCAATAGCTGCATGCACACATGCAGCCTAGATCTCGCTTTGTGACGCAGTTTGCTGATCTATGCTTTGACTCAAAGCCAGTAAATGTGATTGGCTGCCACCCAAGCAAATCAGAAGCCTTTTGACAGATCTGCCAGCTTTATTCTTTTTTGGGCACTTGTGCCCCTTGATGTGAAAAGTTCATTCAAAATATCTTCCGAGCCATTTGATGGGGCCTCTATAGTGGTCAATTGTATTGTCCCTATGTGTATTTAAAAATATTCTCAATTTGAGCAAGCGCCATTTTTGTCGCACCCCTTTAATGGAGAAGCCTCCACCATCTTGCCTTGCTCTTTATTTTACTATGCGCCTTTTCTGTAATGTGTCTCTTTCTCAATACATCTTTTGCTTATTGTTTCTTCCCCCTCATGCAGCTGTTCCTCAAGACCCCATCCTTCAAGTCACTTATTCCCATTACACTGATGGGTGGAGCCTACCCTTTAAAGGTCCCTAAACTCTCCCTGTGGGGACGCAAGCTACATCTCGCTGACAAAGCCCATTGAGGCTGAATCACGTCGTTGGTTGCTGCGATCTCATGCAGTAATGTATGTGACCTAGACATTCTGGTTGGACTGCCCCTTTTGAGGTAGGACCAAGCATGATTTGCATATGGTCTTGTTTCTTTGATAATGACATGGCCTGCTAAAAATGATGTTCTGAAAGGTGGCCTAGAATAATGCTTTATGATTAATGAAGAACCTTTCTGTCTTCAATCGTCAGCTTTGCAAATGTCTCCCCAAGTGGGAGGACTGTGGCCAGAGGTGGGTCCCGAGCCTGCTGTTCCAATAGACCAAAACTACTTTCAAGTTACAAGCTATAAAACTAGCTCGAGATGAGGGGAACACTTTAAAACAGAAGGGTGCCAGCATTAGTCTTGGTCTTATATACATTGGTGTAGAATTGAGGGAGGGAGGGCAGGGTTTTTATTAGTCCGGAATGTTTTTCTAAAATAAACACATTTTTAGTGTTCGCAGAACTGGTATTGGTGCAATATAGTACTTATCCTGGGATTCTGTTTCAGGTGGTTAGGGCTGGGCAGAACAAGGACTGCAAGCAAGTCCTCTCTTTATGGGCTAACTTAGACAGCAACCTTCTGGGGGTTTTGCTACGAGAGGCTTGAGAGCCTCCAGGGATGTGCAGTTTAGCTGCTAGGCATGTCGGCTAGAACAGATGATGCCCGGTGACGCTGAAACATGCTGTCAAACAGAAGGGAGATGACAGTAACATCAGAGGAGTAGATAGTTGTAAGGTTGGAGGATATGGAAACGGGAATATCAGCGGAGAAGCTGGTAGCAAGATCAGAGAAGGAGGGGACAGCACTAGAGGAGCAGACAGCTCAGGGGCATATGGGAGGCATCCTCATAGCCAGGTTGGCCCAAGGCAGGTTGAGGAGACTGGAGGAGGGATGAGACCCCAACATGGAAGACAGAAGAGAAGTTATCAGGACAGCAAGAACAAATCCTGAGACCTGAGGAGAATGGGTCCCAGAGTTAAGGAGGGCCAAAGTGTCAGTAAAAGACGTTGACGACTTTTGGACCGCCTTGCCACTGGCAGACATAGTGCGACTTTACCAAAAACTAGTTCAATAGATTATGCAGCTGACAGAGAGACCGTTCACCCCTGAGGAACGAGGTCAGAAAAAAGGGTTCGGGAACCTCTGGGAATACCACACAACATGAATGTGGGAGGTGGTTTGGTCCTTGGTTTGTTTTCATCCTGTTTGTTACATTATCTGTCAATAAATAACAGTGAACAATCCCTCCTGTGTTAAGTCTTCTGTGCATCCTCAATAGGTCTCTGTCATAATCTGTGCTGGGTTGGATTATGCCCATTGTGTGTTATGATGATGTGGTGATGTCAATGACATTCCATGTGGAGTGTTGGTGAGGTGATGTCAGAGACATCCTTGTGGAGTGTTGATGATTGTTTGGAGTGCTGGATTCCACTGGTGGCAGTTGGAATTAATATGCTGGCCTGGATGGATGTCCCAGTGCTTTCTCTACTTGCTATCTAGAAGAATAAACATACATGTAAATTACTTACCTTCTGGTCATGGTCATATGAAGAAGGAGTCGTAGTTTATATCACTGGCGACGAGGATGGTTCCTGTGCTGCTGGGAAGGGGCAGCAGGTGAGAAGCGCTGCCTTCCTGAGAGACGTCCATCTGGCAGGGTCAAGCTACATGTTGGGTCGTGTGGTCCAGGTCGGGGACCTAAAAGGTCCATAGTACAGAAGGTGCCGGGGCTGAGGTGGCCCAGTGCCTGGAAGGTCCAGAATCCAGGCGGCGGCGCCTTGGCTGAGGAGGCCCAGTGCCGGGAAGGTCCGGAATCCAGGCGGCGCCGGGGCTGAGGTGGCCCAGTGCCTGGAAAGTGCGGAATCCAGGCGGCGCCGGGCCTGAGGAGGCCCAGTGCTTGGAAGGTCCAGAATCCAGGCGGCGCCGGGGCTGAGGAGGCCCAGTGCCTGGAAGGTCCAGAATCCAGGCGGCGCCGGGGCTGAGGTGGCCCAGTGCTTGGAAGGTCCAGAATCCAGGCGGCGCCTTGATTGAGGAGGCCCAGTGCCGGGAAGGTCTAGAATCCAGGCGGCGCCTTGGCTGAGGAGGTCCAGTGCCGGGAAGGTCCGGAATCCAGGCGGCGCCGGGGCTGAGGTGGCCCAGTGCCTGGAAAGTGCGGAATGCTGCCTGGGGTTTTAGAGGTTTAGTGAGGTGCCGATGTTGTGGTTGTTTTAGGGTTGGCTGGAGTTGCATGTATTCATTTTAGGGAGTGCTTTTGGGGTGGCGTAGTGAGGTTACTGTCTGTTTTTCAGGTGTAGGAGGCAGTTAGGGGCTGTCTAGTTATTTTAGGGGTAGTGAGGTGCTACTTTCATGCTGTGGCCTAGGGTGCTGTCTGGTGGTTTCAAGGGGCAGCGAGGTGTTGTTTATTTAGGGCAGTGAGGTGCTGTCCAAGGGGTAGTTAGAGGTTGTCTGGTCATTTTAAAGGGTAGTTAGGTGCAGTCTGGTGGTTTCTAGTTTAGTGCTGCTCATGTTTTGAGTTAAGGGCAGTGAGGTGTGCCTTGGATCTGGTTGAGGGGTAGATAGTGCTGTCTATATGCTGTGGGGCATAGCGGTGCTGTTGTTGTTTCAGGAGGTGTGGTGTGGTGAGGCAGTGGTAGGGGCAGTAAGGTGCTGTTGGTTGTTAGGTGGTGTAGCAAGGTGCTGTTGTTGATGTTAGGGCAGTGAGGTGCTGTCTAGGGTCTGGTTAGGGCTAGTTAGTGCTGCCCCCATGCTGTACTTAAGGGGTATTGAGGTGCTTTTATGTGTTGGTTAAGGGCCAGTTAGGTGCTGTCGGGTCGTTTCAAGGGGTGGTTAGGTGCTGTCTTGTGGCTTCAAGGGGCAATGAGGAGCTGGTTGATCAGTTTAAGGGGCAGTGTGGTGCTGTCTATGTTTTGGGTTAAAGGGCAGTTAGGTGCTGTCAGGTCATAGGTAAGATATTTGGGGTTATAGGTAAGACCTTTGGGGCAGTTAGGTGTTGTCCATGTCAGGATTAAAGGGCAGTGAGGTGCTGTCTAAGAAGTTGGGGGATAGTGCTGTTCAGGTATTCAGTTAAGGGCAAGGTGCTGTCTGGTGGTTTTAAGGGGCAGTGAGGTGTTGTTTATTTAGGGCAGTGAGGTGCTGTCTATGTATTGGTTAAGGGGCAGTTAGGTGCTGTCTAGTTATTTAGGGGTAGTGAGATGCTGTCCATTATTTGATTATTGGTTAAGGGGCAGTGGGGCAGTTGGGTGCTGTCCGCTGGTTTCAATGGGGCAGTGTGATACTGTTTATTTATTTAAGGGGCATTGTGGTGCTGTTTGGGTTTTAGTTAAAGGGCAGGTTGCCGCTGTCTGGTTATAGGTATTTTATGGGGATGGTGTGGCTGTCTGGTGGTTTCAAGGGGCAGTGAGGTGTTGTTGTTTATTTAGGGCAGTTAGGTGTTGTCTAAGTATGGGTTAAGGGGCAGTTAGGTGCTGTCTAGTTATTTAGGGGTAGTGAGATGCTGTCCATTATTTGATTATTGGTAAAGGGACAGTGGGGCAGTTGGGTGCTGTCCGCTGGTTTCAATGGGGCAGTGAGGTACTGTTTATTTATTTAAGGGGCATTGTGGTGCTGTTTGTGTTTTAGTTAAAGGGCAGTTTGCCGCTGTCTGGTTATAGGTATGTTATGGGGATGGTGTGGCTTTAAGGCCGGCTGATAGGAACACAGTTCTGCCTATGTTCTTGAGCGGGCTGGTGATAGGATCAGAGTTTCGTCAATGTTCTGGGGCGGTCTGTGGTAGGGGCAGTGTCTGCTAATGTTCTGTAAGGTATGGTCATAGGATCAGAGTCCTGTCAGTGTTCCTGAGCAGTCTGGGGTAGGATCAGAGTTATGCTCATGTTCTGTAAGGTTTGGTGATAGGATCAGTGTCTGCCAATGTTCTTGAGTGGGACATAGTTATGGTGTCTCCGCGGGTTGATAGCTGAGCGGGTGTTTCGGCCTTGGGAAGGGCCTGTATTGTGGGTTTTAGTGTGGTGCTTCCAATTTAGATTTGGACTAGTTAGGGGAAGTTGTACAGGGGCTCAGTTGGGAGTGGTTTCTGAGTTGGCTTTAGTTTTTTAGTTCTGCGTGATGATTTAGGTGTTTATACATTTTGGGGTTAGTGGTGTTGTGGTGTGTTAGTGTAAGGGAAGGAGATATGTCATAATCTGTGCTGGGTTGGATTATGCCCATTGTGTGTTATGATGATGTGGTGATGTCAATGACATTCCATGTGGAGTGTTGGTGAGGTGATGTCAGAGACATCCTTGTGGAGTGTTGATGATTGTTTGGAGTGCTGGATTCCACTGGTGGCAGTTGGAATTAATATGCTGGCCTGGATGGATGTCCCAGTGCTTTCTCTACTTGCTATCTAGAAGAATAAACATACATGTAAATTACTTACCTTCTGGTCATGGTCATATGAAGAAGGAGTCGTAGTTTATATCAGTCTCCTGTCAATGGTTATAAATTTAATGATCTCTGTAAGCGTCTTGTCTCCTCCCTGGGTTAGTGCTCAGCAAGTCTTCCAGACTGCCTCCATCCTGCGCTAGTCCCCAAGTGACAATTTCGTCTCTCCCTATCCTTGGTAAGCTCTTAAAATTTTCTATTCACTGCTGGTTTTTGGCTCTTCCTTTCCTTGGCTTTTCCTTGGGCCAGACATTTAGTCTTCCTCCTCCTCTACGCTGCTTCCCCAGGGACACCTTATTTATCTGGCTTTAGGGCTCGTATATCTCGTCTCACTTCTCAACCCTACTTCGGGCTATTTTCTTTGATTTAGTGTGGCCTTATGGGTTTTTCTACATACTCAGCAGGACTTCCTCTCTCGTTGGTCTCTGCTGCCTGTAACGGCACTCCCCTGCCCTTTGAGTCCAGGCTTCTCTTAGTTCCAGAGGACTCTCGCTTGTTTTCCTTTTTCTGATTTTCTTTCAAGGGTGTGATTCTTCCAGTGGCTCTTGCCTTAAACTCAATATCATCACTGTTTTCTTCCCTCTTCCTAATGTTTTCTCTGTTCTTTCACACTTTGCCCTCTAGTTCCACTTACCTCTTCTTACCTCTCCTCATGTGCTCTGTGTACTCCCCAGATTTCTTCTTACCACTCCTGATTTCGCCAAAGTGTTCTCCCATCTACCTTTCCGGGTCCCCTGCTCCCAGCCATATAGTTAGGGGTTTCTTTCGATTCTTTTCGCTTCTCCATTCTCACAAATCCTCTTTTCTCCCAGAGTTCGCCTCCCCCAACCTATTCAGCTGTCTTTCCACCTTTCTCTTTCTGTTTAGGCCCTTTTTGTCTCTTTCATTCCTGCTCCCTGGATAGCCTCCTCTTCCAGCTCAGTTTCCCTTGTACCTTTCCCTCTCCTGCCACCATCTCTCTCCGTTTGGGCTTTTCTTTTCCGTTCTTTCTTCCTCTCCTGGGCTTAGATGGCCTAATCCCCTCCTTTCTGACTGCTCCAGGGGTTTCTGTTACTTTGTTCCTCTAATTGGACAGTTTTTCTGTGCCTTTACTGCTGAGCTCTTGTCAGGTCTTAATCTTTTTCCATTTTCTTCTAATCCCTGCTTATTTCCATGGTTCTAGGGTTTTCTCCAGGTCCTTCCTCTCTTATCTCCTGCAGTTTATGGTTGCCCTGGCAGCATCCCCGCTTCACGGACTGCTCCACCAGTTCTGGGTTAAACATGCCCTTCTTGTGGGGCTGACTCTGCTCTAGCCAGTTCTCTTTGCCTGTACCCTGCGGTATAGGTGCATGGTGCAGCAGGCTTCTCTCTTGTCCGACCGGTCCTCCATGCTGTTCGCTGAAGCCCAGCCCATTATACTCAGTTTCCTCTGAGGACCAGTGTAATCAAAGCTGTGCACCCTTTTCGCAGCATTCCACCCCAACCTCCTGCTGCACCTCTGCTAAGACCTATATGGAAGGCATAGTATCAACAGTAAGACAGACACAAGTGACCTCAGTTCAAGGGTGTTTATTGAACTTCAAAAAGGTTTTGAAAACGCCTACCTAAACCTAACTATACAGATGGGAGCAAGCTACGACCATCACATAATAATAACGCAGTCTTTGTAGCGTCTTGTCAAAATAAAAGGGCCTATACTAATAAACCTATTGCCAGTCCCTACCTCTAAATACAAATAGTGTGGGAAACAATGTTACGAAAAAGAAAGAAGTGTTCACAAAATGATATGTCAGGATGTTCACGCTGTTGGCCTCCCTTACCCACGTTTTCAGCATGGAACAAGGCGGTACACCTGAGCTTAGACCAGTCTCTGGATTCTCCTGCACAAGAATACATTACAATCATTAGCATCACAGCCTTCACTGCCCAAGTCTCCTTGTCTTTCAAAGTTTATTCATTCAGAGGGCAGATGCAAAAATAAACAATACTTTATTTTCCTCTTTTAGATTATCACAAGTACTCAAGTTCTTAGGCGATTCACTATTCGCCTTGGATCCCCCTGAGCTTGGATCAGATTGTTTCACCACAATTTGTATTTGTATTTATTATTTGTAGCGCGCAGCCTTCCCCTGAGGCATCTGGGCGCGTAGTTACAAGAAGGTGGTTACAGGCAAGCATAACCTGTTCCCCTAGGGGAACAGTCTTACAAAGAGGAAACAATATAACTTACAGTGATACAACTAGTACCATAGCAGAGCAGGTTACACATAATTATTCCAGAAATGTAAAACAGGTTCTAGAAGCTAAAGTAAGGGCTGTAAGTGAGCGAGAGAATAAGGGAGGTTATAAAGAGTTGGACCAAGAAAAAAAGTGCAGGTGTACTGCGAAGAGCGCCTATAATGGGAGTGAAGTAGGTTCATCAAGCTTGTGAAGCCAGAGTTTGGTTTTGGTTTTGAAGCAGTGGAACATGGGTTCTGATCTGAGTGTGACGGGGGTGGTGTTCCAGAGTTTAGCTGCAAGGGCTGGGAAGTTAGATCCCCCAGAAGACTGTAGCTTAAATCTGGGAGTAGATAGTGTGTTGACATAGGCTGATCTCAGCGGCCTATGCGCAACATGCTGTGATAACCGGTTGGTCAGATAAGCTGGTACCAAGTTGTTCTGGGCCTTGTAAGTTAAGGCTAAGGTTTTGAGCGATATTCGCTGTGCGACAGGGAGCCAGTGAAGGTTGCGTCTGATGTCGGAAATGTGAGATCTTCTAGGGGTGTTGAGGGCTGCCCTAATGGCATTGTTTTGTGTAGCTTTTCAATGTTTTTTTGGCTAGTCCCTAGGTAGAGGGCGTTACAATAGTCTATTTTTGACAAGATTAGTGTTCTAGCTAGGATGATGCAGTTCTCAGTATTCAGGAAGGGTCTGCAGACTGTGATAAGTTTACAAGTATAGGCCGAAGCAGACGCAAAGGCATTGGTTTGTCTGGTTAGCGATAGAGTTGCATCGAGATAAATGCCTAGAGTTTTGGCTACGTTCGACACTTTGATGATGTTGCCATCTATGGTGAATGATTTGTATGCTGGGTCAAGTTTGGCCAATTTGGAGTGCGTTCCAAGGATGAGTAGCTCCGTTTTCTCATCATTGAGGCAGCGCCCGTGATGAGCCATTCAAGCCTGGATGATTAGGTAGACATCGTTTAGTGCCTTTGCGTCAAGAGCAAAGTCACCGGAGATAGGAATGAGTCATCAGCATAGTTAGTATATGAGATACCCAGATAGTCAGGTATGTCAAAGAGAGGCTTGGAAAACCCATTGTATAGTGTGGGAGGGACACAAGAGCCTTGGGGAACTCCACAAGGGACAGGCGCAGGTTCTGCTGAGGCTAGAGGAGAAAAAAACCCTCATGGTTCTGTTCGCTAGAAAGGAACTGATCCAGGATGATGCTGAGTCCGAGAAATGCGCAGCAATTTTGAGATGGTGGCAAAGGATTTTATGATTGACCAAGTCGAATTCTGCTGACAGATCGAGCAAGAGAAGGAGTGCCAACTTGCCCTTATCTTTTAGGTTGTCAATTTGCGTTTTAAACTCAATCAGGGCAGTTTCTGTGCCATGTCTAGGACGGAAGCCAGATTGACGAAGACCAAGTAAGGTTTGCTTCAAGATACTCCTGTATTTGCAAGTATGCAGCGCGGTCCAAAATCTTTAGTAGGTATGGTACCGTAGTGATGGGCCTATAATTGGCGGGGTTTCTTGGGTCGAGGGAAGGTTTTTTTGATTAATGGGATAACCCAAGCATCCTTGAGTTTATCTGGGACAATGCCCGATCTAAAGGAGGCATTTATAAAAGTAATGATGAATGGTGCAAGGTCATGCTTAGCTTCCTTGATGATAGGTGCAGAACAGGAGTCGCCTTGACAATTTGAGGGTTTGAGCTTTTTGATAATATTTTCCACTTCCTCAATGGATAGTGGAGAGAAGATAAAAGGTTTTAGAGGGCGTGTGGGGACTGGGAGGTCAGGCGGTGGAGAGTTCAAGGTAAAATTAGTTAGGATGTTCTTTTTAGCATTGATTTTCACTTGCAATGAGGCAATTTTATCTAACAGTGCCTTTTGAATATTCGAGCACCAGGCAGCGTCAGGGGATCAAGTCACCAAGGGGGCTTCAGGGGACTCTAGTTCCTTGAGGATCTTAAAGAGTTCCTTTGTGTTTGATTGGACCTGTGTAATATGTTTGTTGTAGACATCTTTTGTAGCTGCAAGAATAGCAGCTTTGTAGGTGGAATTGGCCTGGGTTAGGTTGTTTTTGTTGACAGGGGAAGGTATATTTTTCCAAAGGGACTCCGTTTTTCTTTTTTCTTTGCGCAAGTCTCTAAGATGGGGAGTGAACCAGGAGTTCAGATGAGAACGAGGTGTCTGTTTACGCAATTTGAACGGTGCAATAGTATCGAGGGCTTTGAGCATGGCCTGGTTGTAAATATCCACTAAGACTGACCGTCTGAGCTGGAGGTCAGAGAGGTATTTAGTAGTGGAAGGATAATGGGGAGGAGTTTCTCGGTCGAGATATCCTTCTTATTGCGTGTTTGAGTGCCAGGGGCTAGATTGGGTTTACAGATTTGAGGGCTGGAATTGATAGCGAAGGTTATTTTGTAGTGGTCTGACCACAGGCAGGGGCTCAAAGAAATCAAGTCAAGCTTGCAGTTTAGGTCAGCAACCCAGTCGAGCGTGCGACCTTTGATATGAGTGGGCTCTTTGATGTGTTGGGTGAGTCCAGAGTCAGTTAGAATGTTTAGGAGGTCAGTAGCTTTGGGATCACCAAGTAGGAGGATTTGCGAGTTGGGCTTGGTGTTAGAGGCAAGAATGGAAGATAAATCATCAATAAATGAAGTGATGGGGCCAGGGGCCCTATATACGAGATGCGCTGTAATAGTTTGGTTGGGGGAGATGGGTAGCTTAAAAGATAGGAGTTCAGCAGAAGGAATCTGGATGATAGGCATCATCCTGAGTTCAAGTGAACTTTTGAAGATTACAGCTATTCCTCCACCCTTAGGTTGATTAGAGTCCCTGTCTTGTCTAATGATGGAGTAATTGTCTGGAACTGCAAGGGAAAGAGCTGGACCGGATGCAATGTGCAACCAGGTTTCGGTAATAGCCAGGAAGTCTAAATTACCAGAAGTAATCTATCAGCAATATCAAGGGCATGTGCCGAGAGGGATCGGGCATTGATCAGAGCACCAATGAGTTTCTTATTACTTGCCTTGATATGGACAGAAGTCAGAGGTGGTGATAGGTTTAAATTTGTGTCCAGTGCTGGGTTAGGGATGTGAATTAGAGTGAGGTCAATGGCTGGTCGTGGGAGTTTGGAGTTTGGGTACGGGCCCTGGTGGCGCGTCCCAAGAAGGAGTCTGGATGCATGTCTCTGGTTTCTGGCATGTGAAGTGCATGGTTTACTCGAGTGAGTGCAAGCGGGTGCAGTCTGGATCAGAGATGGTTGGATAGGAGGATGGCGGGGACTGGTGAAGTAGCTGGCGTGAGGATAGGTATGTGTAGGTGGCATGTGTAGTCTCATGCCTAGTCTCAAATTGCGGGCATGGCGTGGATTAGTGAAGCTGCTGGTGTGAGGATAGGTATGTGTAGGTGACATGTGTAGTCTCATGCCTAGTCTCAAATTGCGGGCATGGGTGGCGATGGGCTGAGTCGGTGGTGTGGCTAAAGTGACTGTGCACGTGGACTGAATGGTGAGTGCATGACAGCGTCTGGAGCCAAGTCTCAAATTTCTGGTGATGGTGTTGCACGGACGATTCGGTGTGGGTTTAGTAGCAAAGTGTCAGATCCAGAGGGCGGGGTCGTTCAAATACGGGTTTGGCATAGCCATGGTGCGTGAAGCTGGTGGATAATGTGTGAGAGAATGGATAGTGTAAGGTGTGGGCCAGGTGTGCCGCTGAGCACTGGTGGTGCTTAAGGGCAAAATCAGGAGTAGAAAAGACAATAAGGCAAAAGGTCTAAGATGCAGCCGGTGAGACCAATGCGCTATGCAGGATGAGTCTAGGGTTAGCAACATTTTACACTCTACCACCGTGGGCTAAAAGCAGTATCAGAGGCATATACGGGTAAATACAATGTCAAATTCTAAATGCAATATCAAGGCACAAAAGGCTGAATACAGAGCGAAATGCAATATCAAGGCACACAAGGCTGAATACAATGTCAAATGCTAAATGCAATATCAAGGCACAAAAAGGGTAAATGCAAAGTAAAGGGTAGATGCAGTAGCGACGGTGCAAAGGGCTAAAGGAAAAAGGCAGCGGGTAATGCATTGTCAGGGGTGCGATGGGCAAGTAGCAATCGCAGTGGCAGCAAGCCAGAATGAGATGACCTAAGCATAATAGCGAGACTCAGTGCAGACTAAACAGTGGCACAATGGAGCAGATTCAGGCATTTACAGACCGGTAAGCTAAACTGCAAATTCTTATGAAGATGTGCACATGCCAGTGAATATAAGTTTAGTAGTAATATAGATTTGACTGGCTGGTTTCTTCCACGTGTCAGGCATAATGTGCTGCAAATTTGAATGCAATCATCTAGACAAGAGGCAAGGTAGTCCACATTACAAACAAGACCAGATAGGTGACAATGTTTGAAACATTAGTTATGTATCTAATTCCTTGTAGGATACTCTTTCTAGGTTGACTCACGGTTCACCCCGGTTCCCCTTCAGTTGGGCTCAGATCTCAGATCCCCCTTGGTCGGGCTGAGATCCCATCAGTCATGCGCAAATCTTTTTTTAACACAATGTTCATAGCTTTACACAGACTTGATTTACCCAAAAAGCTTTTTGCTGATCTCCCTCTGCCGAGCTCGGACCAACTTCCTTTACGATTTCATCAACTATCGAAGACTTTTGTGAGAAACCTGAAGGTGTCTCACTTACTAGTCCCCGGGGATCTGTCATCCAGGTGGCCATGTTGCAGCCATCGCTATTGGATCCAGTTCTTGTGGGTGCACCAGTGCGGGAGGATCACCTGGATGAGGTGTCCTCGGGGAGTGGAAGTGGGACACCGAATGTTGAAACGTGGGATCCCCTTCCTTGTAACACCTTTTCTCCATCATACCTAGCGATGCGTAGAAACTCTACCCCACCCCTTTTCCAACACAAACTTTTTCTCACAGCGTGAATGACAGCAGACTAATACCTGAGCCGTTTACCTGACATGTCAAAATACAAGGGTCAGGCAATTACCAACAACTACACCCACCAACTACACTTTGCCTTCCCCATACAGATAAAAGGCAGAGCACAAGAGCACACTCAGAGCAAGGTTGAACACACGAGGAAGCAACCATTCCAGGATGGCAGTTCAAATGGAGGAGGATGGCAGGCAGACCTGAAAGGACGGCAAGGAGAGTGTTGCCCTTGCCCTTTTCAACGCAGACCCGCGAAGCCTCCGATGAATGAAACATAAGAATGGGAATCGCAGCTGGCAAATGGTGTGATGGATGTCAGCGGTACATGACACCATCCCGCACTGATAGCCAGGGTGGGTAGATGTGGTTGCAATCGTGGTACCATCCTTGACTCCAGCGGCAAAGGAACCACCAACGAGTTCAGCACAGCCGGTGAGTCGGAAAAACATGATAGTCGACAGGGCTGTGTTGGGCTCAAGGTTGCAGTGGCGACGTAAAGAAGATAAATAGACAAAAGGTCTTTGAGAACAAATTTGGTACCATAGGTAGAGTCGTCCTGCACTACGTCAGCGCTTGTCGAAGGTCTCTGGCTGGTACCCCTCTCCTGAGTAAAGAGACTTGTGACTGATCTAAAGAAAATTACAACTACCAAGAGACCATTGGGAAGGCTGGTATAAGGTGTTAAAGTGGTCATACTAGGCTCAAGCCAAATCCTTTTGTACAATCTAAAGTTCTTGACACATTGCAGAATTTTGGTTATTGTGGAGCTGGCATTTGCGTCCGTCTAAGGGGAACGCCGTACGAAGAGTATTTATATGAAGCCCATGCTTGTCGTAGGCTAACAGAGTGACCCAGTGAGATTAGATCGCCCTTCAGAAGTGTCTGTTTAAGGGCTTCATTACAAGTTTCCTGGTCCGGAAACAAGGGTGCCGGTAAGCTCACCGGCACCCTGGTTTCCGGACAGGCAAACTACAAGTCAGACGCCAGTAAATTATTACGGGTCCAGCGGCAACCTGCCGGTAGCACCGGCAGGATTACCTCCTGAAACCCGTAATGAGGCTCTAAATCGTCAAGCACTCTGGAAAGTCGGAGCCCGGGTGAAGGCGACCTCACTTAAGCTAAGAGGTTGTTTAAAAAACATTAAGACTTTATGAATATTACAACTGTGTGAAGCCTGACTGGGGGCTTTAGAGAAAGCCTGACTGTGGGGGCATTAGAGAAAGCCTGACTGGAGCTGAGACCCAGATGTAGGCAAAGGGAAGAACCTAAAGGGTCTAGATGGATTTTTTGTTGAAACGGAACTATTTTGGCAAATGTGAACCCGCTGAGGGATGCATGTGAATTAGGGTGAGCATGAATACACCCGTGACCATTGTGATGGCAAGTATGAACCCGACTGAGGGATGCATGTGAATTAGGGTGAGCATGAATACACCCGTGACCATTGTGATGGCAAGTATGAACCCGACTGAGGGATGTCCACAGTGAGTGGTTGGTCTGAACCTGACTGAGGGAGGCTGACGACTGAGAGAAGGATCGGAGTCCAGCTGAGGGGGATCCAAAGGTGAAGAGTAATCACCTGACATAAAGGTTAACAGAAGGAACTTTTATTTTGTTGTTTTGCCGTATCAGGCCTTCTGAAGCAAGAAACTTTGCATGAGAAGAGACTTGGACACAGTAGGCCCTGATACTGAGAAAAAGAACTGTAAGCTCGTGCCGGAGAAGCCCAGGAGTGTGCTGTGCTCGAGAGTCCCGCCTTGTCCTGTGCTAAAAATTATGGGGACGGGGACCCCGGCCATAAGATCCCGATTTAATATTTTGTGAACACTTCTTTCTTTTCTTATGAACATTATCTCACACTATTTTGTAACATAGCGGTAAATATTGGCAATATGTTTATTAGTATAGGACCTTTTCATTTGACTAGATGCCACTTGGACGGTATTATTATTATTTGATGGTCGTAGCTTGCTCCCATCTTAGATTTAGGTTTAGATTAGGCGTTTATCTCACCCATTGTACAGTTTAATAAACACCCTTGAACTATGATCACTTGTGTCTGTCTTACTTTGATGCCATGCCTTTCTTATACTTTCGAATGTGCACATGGTTTTGCTTGAGCCGTTGCAGGATCACTTCAATGTCACAATTCGAAAAGATTGTGTCCTTCAACGTATTCCTCATCTTTGACATGTACATTTTAGCTTCAGCTGCTTCGGAAAAAAAATGCAAGTGGGGGCCATGCGCTGATGACGTTGAGTCGATGTAGCTCGAAGGCCTCTGTCGAGGGTTACATCATTAGAGGGTATATGTAGCACGTGCCGCTTGTTGGCCTCAGTTCTATTTTTCTGCAAACAGCTTTTGCTTTGTGTGAAACTCGGCGCGCCTCATAACTACGTTCATTTTCTTCGAGCGATTTGTGCTAAAACTCGACAATTATGTCTTCATCAACACACTCGACACCCAAGTCCGGGTTTAAGAAGTGCAGGGATTGCGTTCGAAGATGTACCTAACCGACACGCATCGAATCTGCCTGTGGTGCCTCGGGCAGGACCACAATACTGTTACCTGCTCCAAGTGCCAGTTGATGACAGGAAAGGCCTTGAGGGAACGGAAGGGGAAACTCAAGGGAGGAAAGACCTCCAAGTTCCCTAAGCCCCGACCTGATGGGCCTTAGATCGATGAGTCAAGAGGCGACTCTCCTTGGAGGAAGAAAGCCAAGCGGTCCAGGTCTAGGAGTGGTTCCCGCCACTCGTCAACTGCGAAGAAGTCAAAGGGGAGGCACCACTGGTCTTCGTCAACTTCTTCGTCTGACGATTCCCCCACTTGGGTCTTGTGCTGTATGCAGTCTTTCCATCGAAATAATTTCCATCGAATCATTATCCATCGAAATGTATTCATCGAAATGCTTTTCCATCGAAAAGTATATTCATTGAATTTTTTTCATTGAATTTCCAACTCAAACATACCTTTAAAATAGATGTATGGATGTTAGGGTTGGAAATTCAATGGTTCGAGGAAAGGGTTACATTTTGAAAATGGGAGTTTGAGGGGGACCTCCAAATAAACAATAAACACCACAAGTTAGCAGGAGCTGTCCAGTGCTGAAATACATTATGGCTTTCGGCACTGGACAGCTTCCTCTGACTTGTGCAGTGTGCGCTTTCATTTTATTTTCTAGGACTGACGACCTTCATTTTATTGGGTGGTTGGAGCCCACCAATAAAAAAATAAAATAAAATGCACACTACACAAGTTAGAGGAAGCTGTCCAGTGCTGAAATACATTGCAACTGTATTGAATAGATTTCAGCACTGGGCAGCTTCCTGTAACGTTATACCATTATGCATGTTTCACCGACTTTCCGTATTTATATCAGCGTAACCCTATATGATGAAAGGGTTCCGATGCATAAACATTTTCGCACTTTATGTATGGGAATTTGATGAAACATATTTCAATGAAAACGATTTGATGGAACAAACCCGCGATGGAAAGAATTTGCTGGAAAAACATGTAACCGTCTCGTGTCCTTCGAAAAAGTCAACCCCAGCGGAATGGTAAGCTCTCCGTGTGGAACTGCTAAAATATTTTAAAAGACAAGGCCCTGCCTCAATCGAGCCTTCTAAGGAAGCCGAAAGGGAGAGGTCTTGGCGCAAAATGTGCGCGCCCTTGAGCCAGAGTAAGAGGCGTGATCCACATCGAGAGCCCTTGAGGCCTTTATCAGAGAAATCCAAGGATCACTCAAGACAGGGGGAGAGATCGAGGTTCTCAACTCCCTCGAGGTCTTCGACTCAGTCAGTGCCGATAAAGCCTGTTGGGTCCTCGACCCCTACTAAACCTTCGATGCCATCGACATCATTGTCGACATCGACGCCAAAACCGTCGACGCTAGCTGTGCAAATTTTGCCAGCTAAACCTTCAGACCTTCCCAAATAGGATCTGACTAAAAAAGCGTCGACAACTTCGACAAAGTCGAAGCCTCTGGTTTCTCAGCCTGAAAAAACTTATGCCCCTCTTCCAACAAAGGATTTTCTCAAGTCTTTATCTTCCATTTATGAGGAGGAAGAGTACTTCGATGAGGAAGATGTCCCCTTTGGTCTGCAATACGGTACACCATATGTGCCCGAGTGCCTCATTTCAGAGGAAAGCAAGATGCAAGCTCTTAATGATAAATTACATAATGCAAGCAGGATTGGTACTTCTCCTGAGCAGGAGTTCGGGACGCCCAACCCAGGAGAGCATGCTGACCCCTCATACAGGCAGCTCCTGTCCAAAGTGGTTGAATATTTAGGTTGGTCTAGGCCTGCAGTACCCTACGACCAAGATGATATAACCGACATTCTGGATAAGTGTCCACCTACTGATCCAATTTTGCCCTTCTATGTGGAACTCCAGAAAAGGGTGGCCAGAAATTGGGAGACTCCGGAAACTAATCTGGCAGTTGACAAAAATCTCACCAAGAAATACCGCCCCCGGCTACCTGTCAATGCACCCCACTCCAGAGAGTCTGGTGGTCCAAGCAGCTACGTCGACTTCAAAGCAATCAGCGTAGATGGATGGGCGAGAAAGGTATTTTCTGTAGGGAGCATGGCATTAAAATCTGCCAACTCCACTTGTGCCCTTGCAAACTTCTCATATACTCTGTGGGAGTGTATTTCTATGGTGGCAGAGGATATTCCCGTAGGGGAAGAAAGGGACGGCTTCTTGGCTATCATTAGGAACGGCAAAGAAGCAATGTGTGAGTCCCTTCAGTCTGGATTGGATTCTGCAGATGGCATCAGCAGGCCCATGGCTACAAGCACCGTGATGTAACCCGGCTAGAGAAAGGTGCTATAGAACCAGTACCTGCAGCGGAGAGGAACAAGGGTTGGTATTCCCCATATTTTTTTTATCCCCAAAAAAGACAGAGGACTGAGACCCATCTTAGACTTGAAATACTTCAACAAGTTCCTCAGGAAGGACAAGTTCAAGATGGTCTCACTTTCTCAGATCCTACAGGCCCTCCAACTTCAGGATTGGTTGGTGTCATTGGACCTTCTGGATGCTTATTTTCATGTGCCAATACATCTCGAGCACAGAAAATACCTGAGGTTCGCAGTTGGCGGCTCGCACTATCAGTTTCGAGTCCTATCATTCGTGCTGACCTCCGCCCCAAGGGTTTTCACCAAACTGATGGTGCTGGTGGCAGCGAGTCTCAGGAGAGGGGGGATTCTACCCCTACCTGGACAATTGGCTCATCAGGGTGTGTTCTCCCAAACAAGTCATGGATCATCGCAACGTCACCTGTCACTCTCTTCAGACTGGGCTTCTCCCTCAATTACAAGAAGTCCCATATGACACCTTCCCAAAAGCTCCATTACATCGCAGCAGTTATAGATACATCCTCGGGAAAGGGCTCGCCACCCGAGATGAGGGCTCAGGATATTCTTCAGATGGTAATCAAATTTCAGAATGCCCAAGATCTTCCGGCCTTTTTTTTTTGAGGTTGCTCGGCCTCATGGCATTGTGCGTTTTTCTGGTGCCAGAGGCCCGCCTGAGAATGAGATCCTCCAAAGGGCTCTCAGAACACAATGGTCCCAGTTCTCAGGAAAGATGTCGGACCGACTTCAGATTCCAATTCACGGGGTGGGGCTCCCACGACAACGATCTGGCAGTCAGCGGTTATTGGTCTCCATTGGAGTCCAAACTACACATCAGTCTTTTGGAGCTGAGGGCAATCAGACTAGCACTGAAGGCCTTTCTTCCCTCTGTACGAGGAAAGAATGTCCTGATAATGACGGACAACACAGTAGCCATGTACTACCTCAACAAGAGAGGAGGTGTAGGGTTACTATCACTTTGCAGAGAGGCAATGCAGCTCTGGTTCTGGGCAGTTTAAGAAGAAACCTCCATGAGAAGATTGAGGAAACACATGATCCTAATTGCCCCTGATTGGGCCAGGAGAACGTGGTGCCTGGACCTTCTGGACATGTCTATCTGTCCTCCGATACGTCTTCCAAAAAGAGAGGACCTTCTCTCTCTAGAGGAGGGTCGGGTTCTCCCTCCAGAGGTCATGACACTCAACCTTCATGCTTGGTTTCTGAAAGGTTGCGATACAAAGATTGGGACCTCTAGGATGATGTAATGGAGTTATTGCTTTCAGCCAGAAGGCCAGCAACAACATCTCTGTACCGTTGCCGTTGGAATAAGTTTTGCGACTGGTGCAGAGAAAAGAATATTGATCTTTTTCAGTGTAAAACTCTGGATGTTTTATAATTCTTGCTCTCATTAGCCAATACAGACCTTCAGGTTGGAACCATTAAGGGCTATTTGGCGGCGCTGTCAATATTTAAGTGCTCATCAGAAGAATGTTCTTATTTCAAGATCCCATCGGTGACTCCGTTTCTAAAAGGGATTACTAATTTGTTACCCCCATCTCCTTTTCAGGTTCCTGTCTGGGACCTAAACCTGGTTTTCAAAGTCCTCATGTGTGCTCCATTTGAACCTTTGCACATTTGTCCATTAAGGTTGTTAACTTTAAGACAATACTATTGATTGCTTTAACATCTGCCCGTAGAGTGAGCGAGTTGCAGGCACTTTCTTCCAAGCCACTCTTTACCATATTCCACAAGGATAGGGTTATTTTAAGGGTAAAGCCCTCCTTTTTGCCAAAGGTAGTTTCAGACTTTCATTTAAGCCAGAAGATTGTTCTGCCTTCTTTTTATCCGCCACCTCATCCTGGCAAAGAAGAGGAAAGGCTCCATAGGTTGGACCCTAGGACAGCGTTATGTTTTAACATCTCCAGAATGTCAAAATTGAGAGCAGACGACCAGTTCTTTATAGGGTGTACTGGACACAAATTAGGACAGTCTGTTTCAAAGCAGACCTTGTCTGGATGGATCATTCTCACCATATCTGAATGAGGCTTGCAGGGAAAGACTCTCGTGACGGTCTGCATGCTCATTCCACCTTGGGCATGGCTACGTCTACAGCCCTTCAGAGGGGCGTTCCTATTAGGAACAAATGTGTTGCTGCAACGTGGTCATCAATAAACATATTTACAAAGCAATATTCTCTGGATGATTCCCATGCTCAGGATGTTGCCTTTGGTAAGGCAGTACTTTATTCTGCCCTTTAAAATACTTAAAATTGTAAATTCTACACCATCCTCCTATCATTTACACTGCTTTGGGAGTCTGTCAAAGATGAGGAATACGTTGGAGGACACAATCCATTCGAAGAACAAGTTACTTACCGCTGGTAACGTTCTTTCGACTGGATGTTCCTCCAACATATTCCTCATCGCCCTCCCAACCCACCCCTCTGTAGAATTGCCCATGCTATTACAACTTCTGTTCCACCGAGGCTGAGTACTGTCATGCCCGTGTTTATGGGAATCTGAGCTACACGAGTAGGGGAAAAACAGGCACGCCGCGCATGCTGCATATACCCTCGGATGACATCCCCCTTGACGGAGGTCTTCCGAGCGATATCGACTCGATGCCATCGACACATGGCACCCTCTGCCCAAAAATGTTTTTCTGATGCAGCTGAAGGTGGGAATTGTGTTTGAGTCGCTTACCACATACCCTTCATACACTGTTCTCTTCAGTTTTGATTATACAATGTTGCTGCTTGCAACCTTCGCTTCAACACGGTCTGGTATCAGTCTCCCCAGCTCACCGGCTGTACTGGCTTCACTGGAAATCATTTATAATAGGAGCCAAGGTCAGTACCACAGCTGCAAACGATTCTCCCTGCTTTGACTATCAACAGGGGCGAGCCCCGGGTATCTCTGACACACAAAGGAGCTTTCTACAGCCCCAATTCCTGTTCTTACGTTTCCTATTCGCGAAGGTTTCTGAAATGAACTGTCTTTTTTTTTTTTTTTATTATTTATTTTGGTTTTTAGCAAACATAAACAATAACAGTCTGCTTTCATCAAGCAGGAAACAAACGTTACGCAGTACGTTCACAGCATATGCAACTTTCACAGAGGTCGCTTGTCGGACAGTCATTGATAGGATTCATCAGCATCAGATTTTATTTCGCGGGGTGTACGTGATGAGTTGCGGGAGGCGAGCTGTATTGACGATATCTCTTGTGGGATCAGGATTGAGAACTCACAGAATCAGGGGCAGAGAGTAAGTAGTTGACATAGGGGGCCCAGATATCAGGCGGTCGCGCATGTAGAGGAAGGGTCCGAGTGAATTCAGGATCTAGGTCTTGACAGTATAAAATATCTTTCTTCCATGTTGTAAAGGAGGGAAGGGGACCTCGGCCCCATGCCAAGGCTATCCTTCTACGGGCGAGCACCAGGAGCAGTGAAGCTAATTTCCGGATTGGGGTTTGGAGGTGTTTTGTCGCAGATAAAAGTGCGATGGTCGGGTCGGGGCCTAGTGTTTCACCTATCACGTCACTTGAGTGCTGTAGGACTGAGGACCAAAAGCGGGCTATTCCTGGGCAGTGCCACGCTAAATGGATGAAGTCAGCGGCGGGGCGCCGCATCTTTCACATTGATCTGATGTTCCGGGGTGATGTCGATGTCTCTTTTGGGGTGTGTAGTATGTTTGGTGGACAAAGTTAAAATGGATCTGCTTAAAGCGGGTGTTCAGGGCAACTTTTTGGGTCTGTCGGAGGATATATGCCCAATCGTCGTCGGGAATTGTGGTGTGAAGGGCCGCTTCCCATCTCTGCTTTGCCTTTCTGGTGGTCCCCGATGTGTCAGCGGGCAGTGAGCTGTAAATTGTGGATACTAGCCTCCCCTCGCCCCTCGCCTGGATCACATTGTGAAGTAGGGTCCATGTTGGCGGTTGTTTGGGGAATGTTGGGAAGTGTGCCTGTAGGGTGTGCCGTAACCTAAAATAGAGAAAAATATCCAGTGAGGTGGTGCCGCCCCTCTCCCTGATCGCCTGTGGGGTTAGGAACATCCCCTCTGGAAAGAGGTCTCCGATTGAGCGAATATTAGTTTTATCAAGCCATATTAGAAAAACCTTCTCATTGGTCAGGGGGATGCCCGGGACAAATTTGATGGGTAGTAGAGGGGAGTATCTCGTTTGTATTTCGTATTTACGTGCAATTTTCCCCCAGATGGCATATGAAGACAAAACTGTGTTCAGAGTGTTGTAAGGAACCGGGAGATTGCTCAGGATGACCGCTGTTAAGAGGTCTGGGGAGGCCAGGGCGCGTTCGACTTGTACATGTGGGCGGACGTAGTCAGTGGCATACCAGTGGCTCAAAAATTGGGCTTGTGCGGCCCAGTAGTACTTCTCGATATCGGGAAGTGCCAGGCCCCCCTGTGTTATTGGTAAGGTCAGTGTCGTATATGCAACTCTAGCGGGTTTCCCAGCCCAAACTAGATCTAGAATAAGGCTTCTGATTTTCTGAATTAATGATCGTGGGAGTATCAGGGGTATGTTCGTAAACAGATAGAGGAGTTTAGGGAGAATTATCATCTTAGTTAGTGTGAGACTCTCCCCCAGAGCGTTAAGGGAAGCGATTTCCAACGTTGGATGCGCTCCTGAAGGGAACGAAGTACCTGCCCATAGTTATCCTTGAAGATCTCCTCGTGCTGAAGTGACATGAGAATGCCAAGGTAGCGAACCCCGGTGCTTTCCCATTGAAATCCGTGATCATCCCGAAATCTGGAGGTGGCTTTTGTAAGCGGGAATATAACCGACTTAGAGTGGTTTATTTTGAGGCCAGAAATGCCGCTAAATCGGATCACCTCGCGCATGATTGGGTTAAGGTTGATTTGGGGGTCTTTAACGAACAGCATCACGTCGTCTGCATATAGGGAGACGATCAGTTTATGTGGGCCGAGGGTGATGCCTCTGTTGGCTCGATGTGTTCTTAGCCTGGACGCCAAAGGTTCCATGACCAAGGCAAATATGAGGGCCGAAAGAGGACATCCCTGTCTAGTACCTCGTTCTAATTTGATGCCTGGGGATCTTGCAGTGCCGAGGGTAATGTAGGAGCAGGGGTCCTTATACAGCAGTGAGACCAATTCAATAAAGCGTTTTCCCAGCCCCATTTGCGTGAGTGTTGCAAAGAGATACGGCCATTCGACAGAGTCGAAGGCCTTCTCAGCGTCTAACAAAACTGCAGTAGCTTGGTGTGTGGGGTCAAGTGCTGCAATGACTCCAAACAGTCTGCGGATACCATATGTGGTGTTACGACCCGGTATAAAGCCGGCCTGGTCACCCAGGACTAGTGCGATCATGAGGGGGAGGAGACGTTTTGCTAGGATCTTGGCCAGGATTTTGTTGTCAAGGCTAATAAGTGATATCGGCCTATATGAGGCGCAGTCGTCCTGGGGCTTGCCTGCTTTGTGGAGAAGGACTACATTGGCTTCACGGAGGGTGGGTGGGAGAATTCCTCGCTCTAAGGCCTCATCATATACTTGGAGGAGTAGCGGGGCCAGCGTGGATATGTGCGCTTTGTAAAATTCGCCGGTGAGACCATCAGGGCCGGGGGCTTTGGTGTTTGGGAGAGATTTTATTGCCTCAGTGATTTCCTCTTGCGTGATGGGGTTATTCAGTGGTTCTCGGAGGTCATGTATCACCCAGTACAGTTCGGAGTCGTTGAGATAGTTCTGAAGCTCTTCGGGGTTTGTAGTGATTCGAGAACTGTACAGTTCCTGATAGAATTTATGGAATATGGTCACCATTTCCTCGTCAGTGTATGCCAGGTTCCCTTGCGTGTCTTTGATGCATTCTACTCTAGGGAGTGCCTGATCCAATCTCAGAAGGCGAGCGAGGAGCGCCCCAGGTTTCTGTCCCTCCCCGTATTGTCTGATCTTATGCTTGCGCCCCAGGAATTTCAGTTCACGGTCGGCTGTCTCATGAAATTTTGACAATTCCAATCGTAGCTCGGCCTGGGTTTGTGTGTCCGGGGATGTTGTTAATTTGTTTTCGAGGTTTTTAAGGCGTTGTTCACTATTTGTCAGTTCACGCCTGATCAGCTTCAGGATGCTATTTTCTCTGGCCATGCATTGGCCTCTCACGTAGCATTTTAGAGTTTCCCATAGGGTTACAGCTGAGTCCACTGACCCCTGGTTTATTTCAAGAAAGGTGGTGATATCTTGTTGAAGGTCGTCTGCAAAGACCTGGTCAGAAAGCGAGCCCGTCTTGAATCGCCAGCCCACGGGTATCCTCGGGGTCGTGGATAGTGTAAACTCAAGCGTGACCATGGAATGGTCGGAGAGCGAGCGTGGCAGAATAAGGCAGGGGCCCCAACTGTATGGACTGTGGATGGAGACTAGTAGATAGTCGATGCGGGAGCTGGTATTGTGCACCGCTGAGTGGAAGGTGTAGTCTCGGGAGTTCGGATGTAAGTGTCTCCATATGTCAAACAGCTCATAGGACTGACAAATCTCTGTGACCTGGCGGCTGGCCTTGGAAATACTGTTGCCTGAACCATGTGATTTGTCGAACTGGGGGGCCAGAGGGGTGTTAAGATCTGTACCCTAAATGATTGTGGCAGAGGTGTGGGCGCCCAAGTTTGACATGACCCAGTTAAAGGAATTCGGTCCGTCTACATTGGGGGCATAGGTGTTCACCAGAACTATTTCTTTCCCAGCAAGTAGGCCCCGCACCAACAGAGATCTACCCTCCTCATCTGATCAGGCTGAAGTTGGCTTTCTTGTCGATCAATATCGCGACTCCTCTCGCATATGAAGAGTACGAGGAAAAGTATCTATGACAGCCCCATGAGCGGGCCCAATGTTGCTCTCTCTATGGCGTGAGGTGAGTTTTTTGCAGCATGACGATATTGATTTTGTGGCGCCTTAAATATTGCAGAACTTTCCGGAGTTTGGAGGGCTGGTTGCCTCCTCTGATGTTCCAGGTTGCGACTTTAAGTGTGCCCATCTTGCAGCAGTGGAGATGTGGAACCCGGTGCCACACTGATCAAGTGGATCGGATAGTGTTCAAAAGCGTAGAGGGGCTGATTGTGCAACATAGGTTTTGGACAAGTGATCCGCGATCGTCGCATGCTCGAACGTAACTGGTTAACGGGGGCCAACTTAGTAACTTTGAAATCCCATCCCTGCATAGGCAACCCCCAACAGGCCCACGCTGTGTATACCCTCCCTTGCATGGTCAATCCAAAATTGGACCAGGTCAACGGAGGTCCCTCCCTTGAGAACAGCTCTGAAAACATTGCAGTGCTGGGGGCGCTAGTAGCCCACCAAGAGGGTGCCGGGCCCCCAGTAACGACAGTAGTTCATCCCTGTGGTGATCATTGTGTATTAAAGATAAGGGTGTAAAGGAGCTCGTCACTCATGTGCGAGATTCTGTGTCACGGAGGGTTTCTTCTCGCACGATCTTCACGCCTAGGTCTCGGATTGTTGCCAGTGGTCTTGCAGCCAGCCCGATCTAGATACTCACTGGCCTCGTCTGGGGAATTGAAAAATTGCGCCTTCCCTTCGTGTTGAATACGGAGTTTCGCCGGATATAGCATGGAATAGAGGATCTGATTGTCCTGTAGGCGTCGTTTGACGGATAAGTAAGATCTTCTTTGCGCTTGGACTGCTTGAGAGAAGTCGGGAAAAAACTGGACGGAGTCGCCGTCATATTGCAGATTCCCTTTGATTCTGGCCGCTTGTAACACTGCATCGCGATCTTTGTAATTCAGCAGCCTTGCTATTATCGGTCTTGGGGGCATGCCAGGTGCCGGTCTTGTATTTGGTACTCTGTGCGCTCTTTCTATGACAAACAGCTGCGATAGGGTCTCCTTCCCGAACAGGGTTATGCACATTTGTTCGACGAAATCTTCCATCTTGCCTGTGATTTGTTGTTCTCTAATTCCTGTGATCCTGACATTGTTCCTCCGAGAACGGCCCTCTAAATCTTCGTTTTTGGCGCTCACAACCTTCATCTGGGTTTCAAGTGCTTGGACCCGAGTGGTCAGGGCCGCGGTCCCATCATCCAGGTCGGACACACGTTGTTCTACGTTGTCGAGCCTGTCGGCATGTTTATCGAGTCTATGTTGGAGTTGGTCCACTTTGGTCGACAGGGTGTCTAATTTGCATCCCAACCCGCTGATACCGGTCTTCAGATCCATCAGGATCTCCCTGATGTCTTGGTGGGGTGTCTGGTCTTCGGAGGCTCCAATGTCCTGTGTAGGGGATGCAGATCTGCTATTGGATGCAGTTTTATGTTGAGAGTTGGCCTCAAAGTGTAGCTTCTTCTGGGTTTTGTCTAGTTTTCCCATGGTGGCCAGTGAGAATATTGGATACCAAAGAAGAGGTATGGTGAGCCAGGGAGGAGAAAGCTTCCGGTTGGACTCCGAGTTTGGGGGAACCAGCTGGTTCAGCTGCGGTTTGCCTGACGTTGTCGTGCCAGTGGAGCGTGGCCTCGGAGCTCACGCAGGATGCGGCTTCAGGGAACACACTTCAGTGTTCATTCACGGACAAAATGGAGCTCTAAGTGAAGTTTTCCTTCTCCCACTATTTACTTTGGGAGGGGGTATGGGGACAGGCTTGCCTCCCAAATCGCGCCAGCGGGCGGAGACCCTCGGTTCCTCCTCTGGAGTGTGGTATCGCCAGGATCTTCGGCTGGTACAAATCAGGATGGTCCTGGAGGAGTTGCAGCTCAGGCATTCAAACGCGGGCCTCAGCGCTGTCCCCGGCTCCCAGGCTCCTCTCGGAGTCGCACGCAGAGGGCGAGCCGGCCAGAGAGGACTCGCCGGGGCTACTCCGCGGGGGATCACTCCGCCACCTCAGCGTCCTCACGTCCGGACGCCTGACACAGAAGGCGCCGGTGTGGGGCGAGGAGAGCGAGGGCTACCGCGCCCGGATGATATGTTACCCCGCCCGCCTCCAGCTGCGTCCCCCTACCTGGACTCCGCAGGACTTCGGGCCGCTGCGGGAACGGAGACCGCCCGGTCTCTAGGACGCTGTCGCGCCCACGTCCACCCGCCCTCCCGTGCGGCTCGGCGCGCAGTTCCGATCGTCTGCTGCGTATGCTGGCGCGGATACACGGGAAGACACCCCTCGCTTCTGGCGGCGATCGGCAGGCCCCAGACAGCAGGCAGGAGAACTCGGGCGTCAGCTATCGGTTTGGCATGGGAGTCACACCAAGATGTTCTGCAGGGTGTCGGGAGTGTGCACAGCTGCAAACTGGATAGGTTTAGCGACCACAGGGGCTACGATGGATCAGGATTCATTGGAGCCCAACGGAGCTCTCTTAGGAGGCGGCCATCTTGGGTGGCCCTCTAGCGCCCTCTCATGAACTGTCTTTCAATGAAAAGGTCAAAGGCACTTCCCTCCTTGCAATCCTGTTCGGTTTTACCGTCTTTAGCCTTGTGTTAAACTGCGATCTTGGAACCGCTGCTTCCTTCGGTGCTTTGCCTTGCTTGGAGTGTGCTGTCATGCTCTGCCTTTTATCCGTGTGGCGAAGTGTGATGGAAGTCAGGTGTGTGTGTGTAATGATCAGTAATTGCCTGACCCTGCCTGACCATTGTATCGGGACATGTCAGGTATACAGCTCGGATGTTAGTCCATTTTCTCTCACTTTGAGCTGTCCGTGAGAAAGTGTTTGTGTTGGTAAAAAGGGGGAGGGGCGATTGCATTCCTAATTATCCTGGTAGTATGGGGTAAAGGTGTTACAGGGAAGGGGATACTGCGTCCCGCCATCCGGTGTCCCACTTCCTCTCACAGAGGACCCCTCACTCAGGTGATCGTCCTGCACTGGTCCACCCCAAAAAACTGTATCCAAAAGCAATGGCTGTGTCCTGGCCACCTAAATGTCAGATCCCTGGGGATTAGCGTGTGAAACACCTTCAGGTTTCTCACACACCTCAAGGCCTTTATTGATTCCAGGATTTGAATTTTCTACAGGATGCCTCGCTGGATCCTCACTGCTCCTTCAGGTTCCTCTGATGTTGGGGTCCCACTTCGTCACAGTCTATTGAATAGAGTGAAGTAGAGATTAGGTTTAGGTGTTGTCTATCTTGGCTAGATGTGGCGCTCCTAAAGGACGCTCCAGAACCTCAATGCTTTCCTAGAGAAATGAGGACATAATGCGTGTCATTAGGGCAGCAGAAATGGTGGACAGAGAAAGCTCTGCTGATATTCTGATGTGTTGCAAAGACTTGATGCATGTTTGCATGTGAGACAGCCACACCTTGTTCCAAATAAAAGTATGCTTTTTGATTTTTCTGTTGCCGTGGTAAGTGAACCCAGCCCAGGCGTGTGTCAGACTGATACATCTCGACCTGAGCAACAGCCTTTTACGGTTGTCTTGCATCATGTTGCTGGCCTCTTGCTCTGGGGTAACTTTTGACAGATGTTTATAGTTCTTGCAATCTATGCTGAGGGACGGTTTGGCATTCTTGCAAATGCTGGGGTTCTAAAGGCAAGGCCCAGTTGTGGAACCACTTAACTGCTGCCTCTTTGCTCCAGTGTCCTCTCTTATTTCTTTAGGGGGAAAAGCACTAAGGACTGATTTTGAAGAATGAGTCAATTGTACAGTGTGAACTCTACATCTACACTTTCATACAAAAAGGTCACCTCTGTGCAATTTTCAACATTTGTATTACACAGTACAAAGAAAACATGAAAACAGGCATATCACCTTTATGTGTTTGTTTTGTTCTTCATAGGGCAAAAGTATGAATGCCCCCAAACCTGCAATTTAGGGTTCCTATAGAATCCACCTGCTTGTAGCAGGTTCTAAAAAGGGCAGATTACGAAGGACTCCATTTGTTTTACACCAACATGAAAGTGTCATGCTGGGTTCAAACTAAGTGGTTTTTGAAAGGGGAATGCAATGAAAGGTGGAAATGGTCTGTCCCGTGCACTCACTCTTCCCCAAAAAACCTATGCAATCTCACAGAACTTTAAAAAAGGTGGAAAGACAGAGCTAATACCTTCACGCCTGTTTTTAGGGCTTTCTTTTTACACTCCTGGAGATTGGAAATTGAGGCCTTATGAAAGAATGTATTATAGCAGGGCCAAATGTAGGGTGGAGAGATGCAGAGGAAGGGAATAGGATGCGCATTACTGCCTTTGGGTCATTGAAGTAATTCTGCTTTGTCTACATATCCTGAATTTAAAATGATCTTGTTAACATTTGACTTTCTCATTATCGCCCGCAGTGTACATACTATCGCAACAGTGTCTCTTCTGCCGGCAAATGCAGCTATGACCAGAAGCCATGTCCAGATGAGATGCCGTCCGTCAGGAACAACTGATAAGAAGGTATTGGACTCTGTGAAGCAAGGATGAATTGATCAAACACCTACATTACAAATGAAAGAAAATACTTCTGCAAGAAGTGGCCTTGGTGAAGACCATGAGTATGACACGGTTGACAACAAAACAAGAAAGTATTTGGAACCAAAGGAAAATGGCGCAGAAAAACTCTGCACAAGTACCGGAGCTAGAGGACATGGCTTTAACTACTCGGAGGTGGCCCAACCACCGGTTATGGTCAAAGAAGAGAATCCTGAGGATTGGCGAGAGTATGAGAATACAACTACTGCTGATGTAAACACACACATCAAATGTGAAAGAGAATTGATTGACACATCTTGTCACGTGGCACACCAAGCATGCTGCTCAGGTGGAAAATGTTACCTTTGCCATATGTGTGGAGAACATTTTGCAGAAAGCTCTGCGTTTCAAGAACATGCGCTAGTCCATGCAGAAGACAAACCATGTACATCTAACATGTCTGGTGAAAACGTGAAAGCCAGCTCCCTTGTTTTAGATCAGAGATCTTCAACCTACAGCTCTCCAGGTGTTTTGAACTATGACTCCCATGATCCCTCACCATTGACTATGCTGGCTAGGGCTCATGGTAGTTGGAGTCCCAAAAATCTGGAGAGCCATAGTTTGCCGATCCCTGTTATAGATGAACAGAAGATCTACTCGTTAAAAACATCGGATGCATCTAGTAAACCTGAGAGCAGTTTCATTCAGAACTCAGAACTGTTTAGACACACACAAATACAAACCAGAGACACACTTTACACATGTAAGGAATGTGGAAGCATTTTTACTGATAACTCCCAATTACTTTCACATGAGCAAACGCACACACAGACGATGCTGGCTACAGGCATGGAATGTGCGCAACACGACAGCACCCACCCAACTCTTGATCCCACAGGAACTAAACCCCATCAACCTGAAACAAATGAGGTCGAATTCAACACTACTTCACAATTACTTGTCAATATGGAACCTTGCCATCCAAGGAAGGAGCAAAGTAGCTTCAGTGTCAAGACATCTCTTATATCACAACGAAGAACTCATACTGGAGAGAAGCCTTATAAATGCAAAGAATGTGCGCAAAGCTTTACCAGGAGCTATTATTTATCGATCCATACACGAAGATGCCATACAGGAGAGAAGCCTTTCGAATGCAATGAATGTGAGAAAAGGTTTAGTGCGAGCTCACAATTGCTTCTACACATGAAAACTCATACAGAGGAAAAACGGCATGTGTGCAACACATGTGGTGAAGGCTTTACTGCAGGATCACATCTTGTATTACATCAAAAAAATCACAGGCGAGAAAAGACCCATGCGTGTAACATATGTGGAAAATGTTTTGTTCAGCTTGCGCAATTACTTACACATCTGATAACACACAACATGGAGGGACTAGGACAAGCTGGGCAAGAATATACATGCAACGTGTGTGATCAAGTTTGCACGAGTCGCGTATACTTACTCCGACATGTGAGAAAACATACTGGGGAGAAACCATATGCATGCAAGGAGTGTGGGAGAGGCTTCAATGACCGTGCATCTCTTGCATTGCACGCAAATGCACACACAGAGGAAAACCCGTATAAATGCAAAGAATGCGACCAAAGATTTTCAACACAGGCATCTATGCTAGTACATGTACGAAGATTGCATACCCCAGAGAAGCCTTCTGCTTGTACCGAATGCAAGGAAGGTTTCAGTGTAAGTTCACAATTACTTGTGCATATGGGAAAGCACACAGAGGAGAAAGCACACATATGCAGTGAACTTGAAAATGGGGTTGCTGCACAGCCATTATTCTTGACGCATGAAAAAGGGCACATGGAAGAGAAACCCAATGTGACTATCACATGTGCACAAGATTTGATTCAACAACCACATTTACGCAAAGATATGAAAAGTCAATGCTTAAAGTTACAATCAATGAGAGAGAAAACATATGCATGTAGTAAATGTGATAAAAGTTACGCTAGTCGTGCAGGCCTGACAATACATGACAGAACTCATACTGGGGAGAAACCCTATGCTTGCAATGAATGCGGAAAAAGTTTCAGCGTCCGATCAACTCTTGACCTGCACCACAAAACTCACACAGGAGAAAAGCCGCATCAGTGCAAGGAATGTGGAATGCGCTTTACTAGGAAAAACTCGATGTCAGTACACGAAAGAAGGTTCCATACTGGAGTGAAGTCCTTTGCATGCACTGAATGTGAGAAGAAATTCTCTCTATCCGCACAATTAATTATGCACATGCGGTCTCATACAGAAGAAAAACCGCACGTGTGTGCTGAATGTGGGAAAACGTTTGCCGCTAGTTCAACTCTCGTCCATCATCAAAAATCTCATGAGCGAAATAGAACCAGCGAATCGAACACTTGCGGCAAAGACGTCATTGAGCAATCCCAGGTACTTAAAGATGTGAAAACTGAAAGCTCCAATGCACAGTATGTGATAGGCGAAACCTTCCCATGCACCCAGTGCGATCGGAGCTACAATAACTACTTTGCATTATGTAGACATTTAAAAACTCATTTGGAAGAGAAACCCTACGTATGCAAGGAATGTGGGAAAATATTCATTATCCAAGCAGCTCTTCGACTGCACCTAAAAAGTCACAAAGAGAAACAAATACATGAATGCAAGGAATGTGGGAAAATATTCACTGTCCGATCAGCCCTTCAACTGCACCAAAAAAGTCACAAAGAGAAAAAAATATATGAATGCAAAGAATGTGGACAAATATTCACTATGCGATCGGCCCTTCAACTGCACCAAAAAAGTCACAAAGAGAAAAAAAGATATGAATGCAAAGAATGTGGGCAAATATTCACTAGCCGATCAGCCCTTCATCTGCACCAAAAAAGTCACAAAGAGAAAAAAATATATGAATGCAAAGAATGTGGGCAAATATTCACTATGCGATCGGCCCTTCAACTGCACCGAAGAAGTCACAAAGAGAAAAAAAGATATGAATGCAAAGAATGTGGACAAATATTCACTATCCGATCAGCCCTTCAACTGCACCGAAAAAGTCACACAGTAAAAAAAAAACAAAGTCACACAGGAAAAAAAAAACATGAATGCAAGGAGTGTGGAGAGAAGTTTACTAGACCTGCATCTGTCGTAGTACATGAAAGAAGATTCCATACCGGAGAGAGGCCTTTCGCATGTACTGAGTGTGAAAAATCATTTGCCATAAAGTCACAATTAGGCACACACATTAAAACAGCACATCAACGCACAGAAAAAGATTTAGAAGTAATGAATTTGGGAAAGAGTTTACCACAAGATCATTCCTCGTGATACATACCACAGTGATTAGACTTTGAGAAACTCAATGTGTGTAACATAGGTTTGAAATCTTCAATTCAGCGTCTACAGCTGCTTGCATACAGCCAGCAGAGGTATTTTATTAGAAAGTGAAAAACTATTTAAAAAGAGAGAAACTAGGAAAGAGAATAGAAAATACACATTAGGTGAAGCACCATGTATGCTGAAAGAAGAAACACAAGATTGATAAACAATACAAACCATTGCGAAAACAACTTACTTATTCTTTTTTAAAAGGCCACTAACTCAGTAAGATGTATGTGCAACAGGAGGCAGTGGGATACACGAGCAAGGAGGAAATAACAGTGTAAGCTACAGTAGAAGAGAACTTCACAAATATAAAATGGAATGATACCCTTCTACAGTAACCCAAGCACATCTGCCAACTACACCAATGACACATGATGTACAGATGCAAGAAATTGAGCCGTTGTGTTAACATGTTTATGTGCAATGAAGAGATACAGTGGGAAGTAAAAGGGAAATGCACAGATTATCAACATCTCTAGAAATGAAACTACACAACCAGAAATGGCACATGAATGCAACAGCTACTAAAGGAGACCTTGAAAGGAACACAACCGCATGCGTGGAAAAGAACCCGCAACAGACATCTGTGATAGGAGGGCTCTCAGACCACTTTGATTTGGGCAACTTTAAAATTAATTCGAATGGCTAGCAGAAATCCAATGTACTAATCAAAGTCAAGCACCCATTTCTCCTAAGAATGAAATATTAAACAGATGGGAAGAAGCACTGAACCATAGAAATACACACTAACTAATCACCCACACATGGAATCGAAGCGATCGATATGTGTCCCACACCACTTCCTTCTTCCCCTACTGTACTCAAGAACACTCTGCACTATGTAAGCAACATCACGCACATACGTGCTGTTAATCCTAATACCGGAGTGAGGCATGGTCCCTCGAAGGTATTTACTGCTCTTACAAATTGCAGATTATATATGTAAATGAGAACAAAAGAATCGTAGGATCTATATGTTTGTGCAGAAGTGCAACACCTCCAATTGTGAGCTGCTGACTCACTGAAATTCACCCACCGATCCTACCTCCTGAACGAATCGCTTAAAATGATTCAGCTCCTTCCTCCTCCTCAGCTTCTTTCTGCCTAGCTTGGGGTTATGCCCCACATAACCCTCTCCCTTCACACCCCGCATAACCGGATTGCCGGCTTTTCTTCCATCCCGTCGCCATTCTTCTCTGTTCCTCCTCTACCCTGCCATGCCCACTGCTGTCCCAAATCCATCTTACATGTGCTTCCTCAGTCGCCCATTTATCTTCCTTCCTGCCTCTGTACGCCGCACACATATCGGACCATGCCTTCTGCAACTATACGTCAGGTGTGCATATACATCGGTGGGCTGTCGTTACGATTACTCATATTCAGTGAGGATGGATTTGGTGAATCCGGCCTCGCCAAATAGGACTACAGTTGAACGATATTGTTCTTGAAAAACCTTTCGCAAGGATGAAGTTTTGATATTTTTCACGGGTATAGTACAACATTATTGTAACCTCATCCTACCAGAGGTTATGGTGTCAAATGCAGCCAATGAATTTAAAAAGCACAGGCCAGACACAGAAGAGCTGCGTAGAGGGCGTGCAAGAATAAATCTTCAGCGTTGTAGTACCTCAGTGTGAAGCTACAGCCTTAGTGTGCCTGGCCGTCCTACTCTGCTGCCACTTTCAGCATTCCTATGACCGGAGACTCTCCATAACATAAGTGACTATATATTTCACTAATTGCCATAAAAACAATGAAAGAAAAAGTGGGATCGACAACAAGGAAACGTAGGGAACCTCTGGCAAAATATGAAGTCTAGTCCCCTGTGGACCAAGAATGCGCAGGATTGTCTAAAAGAAATGTAAGATTATAGCTAACTAGTTACAGGACACAGGAGGAACACACTGCACCACTTGCAGATTGCTGAAAGACCAGAACCCTGCAGCCTTTTGACACTCTAGGCCTCTCTCTTAGCAAGCTCATCGCCTCCCACGACTGCCGAGGATATTCCAATTTTTTGCTTGTTCATATCCTTCGCCCAGATCGTCTGTCCGTGATTTGTTACTGAATGACACTACATTGCCTGATGCTTAATGTGAACATTTAAGTGATATTTCTTCTGGCCTCTTATGCTACGCCCTATGCCAGCCTCTCTCCGAGATGCTTTCCACCTGATCACCTAACCCTCATCCCCCACAGCTGGCACCTTGGAGGTCCTTGTTGGGCGCACCCTTTAACTCGAACAGTTGATCCCTTCCAGGGCCAGACTGCCAGGCTCACTCTGCTGAACATCGGGAGAACTTGTTGCCATATGACCTTTTACTCAACTAAAGCACTTACCTCAGCTCTAGTCCTTAACAGGCAGGATTACTGCTCCAGGCTCCAGCCTCCTGCTCCTACCAACACCCTCTGCAACCTCATACCTCCGCTCCCCACACTGCATTCATTTGAGGGTGTGGTTATCCACGCAGAATCACTCCCTTTCCAAACTCCTTTTCTTTGTCTACAAATGGATCCATTGGCTCGACCCCTTTTATGGCAGATTATCGCCTGCTTCTCCTCCCATCCTTTGCACCCATAGACTCCTCATCCTAGCCATCCCCTTTCCACCATGCATCACCACTCGCCAAGATATCAAGGAAAGGACCACTAGATCTATCGTCAAAATCGCAATCAAGGGCCACCTGTTGCCCCTGCAGTGATCGCTGGCTTCATGCATCATGTGGCCACGATCAGTGTGAGGAATACACTGTGTAATTGTAGATAATGAAGATGTGATACATGATTCTGTCTTGTGATGCGCCGGTCTTCTATTTCCAACACCCACTCCTTTGAAATGATCTAATGTAAAAAGATTGAGCAAATGGATTGCTCCATCTGTTTTGTACAATACTTCAAGGTGAGGAACTCTCCTTGTTCATTAAATAAATATAAATGTACAACCTTGCAGACTGTCATCAATTATGTATGTAGGTGAGCTGTGCTCCGAGACAATGGATTGCCGCTAGATCATCCGATAGATTAATATCAATATCAGGCAGAGCTTTTAAAAACACATAAAAAAAACTAATGGATATTATAACAATATTATGATACGAAATGATAAAGTGGTAGTTGGTGGGATAGCCTGAAGGCGGTGGTACTGGAACACGAATGCACAGATGTTGCTACGATCATAGAAGAATTGGTCCTCTGGTAATTTACTCTTTGTCCTGGAGGGACAGGCGATTATGAAATATTAGAATATTCAATAGGAAACGGGTGGATCAGGGCTTTCAATGCAAAGCCTTCAACGGTGCCCATACAACTCGCAAATAAATGTTATATCCAAGGACTTGTAGAGAGAAGTAATCACTGCCAAAATGCAGTAACTTTGAAGAATGTCTGCATTTTTTTATGGTGCTATGACTCCAGCATGAGATGCATTCCTGCCATGGTATGCACCCATGAACCATTAAGTACATATGCTAACTTCTAGGATGAGATGCGCTGTGGCCCCGTATTGGGTTGATTGGTCCTAACATGTACAATTCAAACAGAGTCAGTCTCTATAAATTCCTTCTTCCCTTGGATCCTACTGTGTCATTGCAGTTATTTATTTGCATTTTGTATTTATTTAAAGAACAGGGATGTCAGTTGTGCTCAGTAAAGACTTACAATAACACATTTATAGGTGGCAGAGGCATTCCCTTGAAAGATGCTTGTACAAAAGCACAAAGATGAGAATATAGCAATCACGCTGCAACCGGGGGCCTATATTGCCAGTATGTTACCAACCATTTACGCCCTACGTGATAGATATTCGCACCCCATATATTTTTTCTCGGGAGACTGGCTCTGCGAAGCCCAATTTCCAGAGGAAAAAAAAAGATGGCTGCAGCCATAGGAAAAGTGACATAGTCCCATTTCCATGGTGGTGCTGCGGGTGGGAGGAGCGTCGGGACCGGAGCACAAAACTTTCACAAAACGGTTCAGCAGGTAAGTGGGGGTGGGAGGGTTCTAATGGAATTAGAAGAGGGTAGCAGGGTGGCAACGTGGGGCTCCCCACAATTATGAAGGCGCCACCCGGAGAAGGGCCTCAGTGGGCTGGAAACAGTGGGCGTTACACACTATATTCTCGCCCGCTCTTCCAGCTTCCTGATTGGCTGAGCGCTGATCCCCGGGTGCGAATAAGTAGTGAGCCAGTTTATAAGTGGTGTATAGACCAGGGAGAAAACAAAACATCAGAAACAATTGTGGCTGTGGAAGAACTACTTGAGACTGGTGCCATTTCTAGCAGTTCACCAAGGATACCCTCACAGGAAGATAACTATCTTGTATCTAGATGCATCTCAGTGTTGATTGGCTGGCAGCAGGCAACACCTTAGGTCTCTGATGGATGGAGGGTTCTGAATGCATTGTAACTACTGGCATTGCTGTGGGCAACCCTCGAAGCCCGAAAACAGATAGGCGGCATTTAAGCAATTTTTACCTCTCAAAAAGGCAAAACATAGGGAGTTAAAGTACTCCCAACATAAAATAGGAAACAAATGCCACGTAGGAGCCTGTCCTGCAGCTCCTCCCACAAAGCTGTACAGATATGTTCAGATCAATGGTATTAGTAGAGCAGCACCACACGGACAAGCCAGTCCTGTAGCTTCTCCCACAGATTGATGGTACCAGTAGAGCCGTACCACATGGACGAGCCTGTCCCGCAGCTTCTCCCACAGATTAATGGCACCAGTAGAGCCGTACCACATGGACGAGCCTGTCCTACAGTGTCTCCCACAAAGCACTACAGATCTGTTAATATTAATGGTACCAGTCGACCAGTACCAATGGAGAAGCCTGTCCCGCAGCATTTCCCACAGATTAATGGTACCAATAGAGCAGTACCACATGGAGGATTCTGTCCTGCCGCTTTCCCCACAGATTAATGGCACCAGTCGGCCAGTACCACATGGAGGAGCCTGTCCCGCAGCATCTCCAACAGATTAATGGTACCAGTAGACCAGTACCACATGGAGGCGCCTGTCCCGCAGCTTCTCCCACAGATTAATGGCAGCAGTAGAGCAGTAGCACATGGAGGATCCTGTCCCGCAGCATCTCCCACAGATGGATGGTTCCCACAGATGAATGGTACCAGTAGAGTATGACCACATTGTGGAGCCTGTCCCATAGATTGATGGTACCAGCAGAGTGGGACCACTTGGAGGGGTCTGTCCCTCAGCATCTCCCATAGATTAATGGTACCAGCAGAGCAGGACCACTTGGAGGAGCGTGTCCCGCGGCGTATCTCACCAATTAATGGAACCAGTAGAGCAGTACCACATGGAGGAGCCTGTCCCACAGCTTCTCCTACAGCTTAATGGTAGCAGTAGGCCAGTACCACATGGAGGAGCCTGACCTGCAGCTTTTCCCACAGATTAATGGCACCAGTAGAGCAGTACCACATGGAGGAGCCTGTCCCGCAGCTTCTCCCACAGCTTATTGGTAGCAGTAGACCAGTACCACATGGAGGAAGCCTGTCCTGCAGCTTCTCCCACAGCTTAATGGTAGCAGTAGACCAGTACCACATGGAGGAGCCTGTCCTGCAGCTTCTCCCACAGATTAATGGCACCAGTAGACCAGTACCACATGGAGGAGCCTGTCCCGCAGCTTCTCCCACAGCTTATTGGTAGCAGTAGACCAGTACCACATGGAGGAGCCTGTCCTGCAGCTTCTCCCACAGCTTAATGGTAGCAGTAGACCAGTACCACATGGAGGAGCCTGTCCTGCAGCTTCTCCCACAGATTAATGGCACCAGTAGACCAGTACCACATGGAGGAGCCTGTCCCGCAGCTTCTCCCACAGCTTAATGGTAGCAGTAGACCAGTACCACGTAGAGGGGCCTGTCCCGCAGCCTCTCCCACAGCTTAATGGTAGCAGTAGACCAGTACCACATGGAGGAGCCTGTCCCGCAGCTTCTCCCACAGATTAATGGCACCTGTAGACCAGTACCACATGGAGGAGCCTGTCCCGTAGCTTCTCCCACAGCTTAATGGTAGCAATAGACCAGTACCACATGGAGGAGCCTGTCCTGCAGCTTTTCCCACAGATTACTGTTACCAGTAGAGCAGCACCACATGGAAGCATCTGCCACAGATTAATGGTACCAGTAGACCAGTACCGCATGTAGGAGCCTGTCCTGCAGCTTTCCCCACAGATGAATGGTACCAGTAGAGCAGCACCACATGGAGGAGCCTGTCCTGTAGCTTCTCCCACATATTAATGGTACCAGTAGATCAGCACCACATGAATGAGCCTGTCCCTCAGCATCTCCCACAGATTAATGGTACCAGTAGACCAGTACCACATGGAGCAGCCTGTCCCGCACCTTCTCCTGCAGATTAATGGTACCAGTAGAGCAGTACCAGATGGAGGAGCCTGTCCCTCAGCATCTCCCACAGATTAATGGTACCAGTAGACCAGTACCACATGGAGGAGTCTATCCCACAGCATCTCCCACAGATTAATGGAACCAGTAGACCAGTACCACATGGAGCAGCTTGTTCTGCAGCTTCTCCCGCAGATTAATGGTACCAGTAGAGCAGTACCACATGGAGCAGCTTGTCCTGCAGCATCTCCCACAGATTAATGGTTCCCACAGATGAATGGTACCAGAAGAGTATGACCACATTGTGGAGCCTGTCCCAGAGATTGATGGTACCAGCAGAGCAGGACCACTTGGAGGAGCCTGTCCCGCGGCGTCTCCCACAGATTAATGGAACCAGTAGAGCAGTATCACATGGAGGAGCCTGTCCCACAGCTTCTCCTACAGCTTAATGGTAGCAGTAGACCAGTACGACATGGAGGAGCCTGTACTGCAGCTTTTCCCACAGATTAATGGCACCAGTAGAGCAGTACCACATGGAGGAGCCTGTCCCGAAGCTTCTCCCACAGCTTAATGGTAGCAGTAGACCAGTACCACATGGAGGAGCCTGTCCCGCAGCTTCATCAAAGCTTAATGGAAGCAGTAGACCAGTACCACATGGAGGAGCCTGTCCCGCAGCTTCTCCCACAGATAAATGGCACCAGTAGACCAGTACCACATGGAGGGGCCTGTCCCGCAGCTTCTCCCACAGCTTAATGGTAGCAGTAGACCAGTACCACATGGAGGAGCCTGTCCCGCAGCTTCTCCCACAGATTAATGGCACCAGTAGACCAGTACCACATGGAGGAGCCTGTCCCGCAGCTTCTCCCACAGCTTAATGGTAGCAGTAGACCAGTACCACATGGAGGAGCCTGTCCCGCAGCTTCTCCTGCAGATTAATGGTACCAGTAGAGCAGTACCAGATGGAGGAGCCTGTCCCGCGGCGTCTCCCACAAATTAATGGAACCAGTAGAGCAGTACCACATGGAGGAGCCTGTCCCACAGCTTCTCCTACAGCTTAACGGTAGAAGTAGACCAGTACGACATGTAGGAGCCTGTACTGCAGCTTTTCCCACAGATTAATGGCACCAGTAGAGCAGTACCACATGGAGGAGCCTGTCCCGAAGCTTCTCCCACAGCTTAATGGTAGCAGTAGACCAGTACCACATGGAGGAGCCTGTCCCGCAGCTTCATCAAAGCTTAATGGAAGCAGTAGACCAGTACCACATGGAGGAGCCTGTCCCGCAGCTTCTCCCACAGATTAATGGCACCAGTAGACCAGTACCACATGGAGGGGCCTGTCCCGCAGCTTCTCCCACAGCTTAATGGTAGCAGTAGACCAGTACCACATGGAGGAGCCTGTCCCGCAGCTTCTCCCACAGATTAATGGCACCAGTAGACCAGTACCACATGGAGGAGCCTGTCCCGCAGCTTCTCCCACAGCTTAATGGTAGCAGTAGACCAGTACCACATGGAGGAGCCTGTCCCGCAGCTTCTCCCACAGCTTAATGGTAGCAGTAGACCAGTACCACATGGAGGATCCTGTCCTGCAGCTTTTCCCACAGATTACTATTACCAGTAGAGCAGCACCACATGGAAGCATCTGCCACAGATTAATGGTACCAGTAGACCAGTACCACATGGAGGAGCCTGTCCTGCAGCTTTTCCCACAGATTAATGGTACCAGTAGAGCAGCACCACATGGTGGAGCCTGTCCTGTAGCTTCTCCCACATATTAATGGTACCAGTAGAGCAGCACCACATGAAGGAGCCTGTCCCTCAGCATCTTCCACAGATTAATGGTACCAGTAGACCAGTACCACATGGAGGAGTCTGTCCCACAGCATCTCCCACAGATTAATGGAACCAGTAGACCAGTACCACATGGAGCAGCTTGTCCTGCAGCTTCTCCCGCAGATTAATGGTACCAGTAGAGCAGTACCACATGGAGCAGCTTTTCCTGCAGCATCTCCCACGGATTAATGGTACCAGTAGACCAGTGCCACATGGAGGAGCCTGTCCCGCAGCATCTCCCACAGATTAATGGTACCAGTGGAGCAGTACCACATGGAGCAGCTTGTCCTGCAGCTTCTCCCGCAGATTAATGGTACCAGTAGACCAGTACCACATGGAGCAGCCTGTCCCGCAGCTTCTCCCGCAGATTAATGGTACCAGTAGAGTATGACCACATGGTGGAGACTGTCCCACAGTTTCTCCCACAGATTAATGGTACCAGTAGAGCAGTACCACATGGAGGAGCCTGTCCTACAGCATCTCCCGCATATTAATGGTACCAGTAGAGCAGTACCACTTGGAGGAGCCTGTCCCACAGCTTTTCTCACAGATGAATGGTTCCAGTAGAGTATGACCACATGGTGGAGACTGTCCCACAGCTTCTCGCCCAAATTAATGGTACCAGTTTTTTAATTTTTTAAAATTTGTTTATGGTTTCAAAAAACCTTCACAAAACTTCGAATACATCATTTTCAATAAAACTGAACAGATTTAATTGGATACAAGCATAATAAAAGTCAATATTACAAAATACATCAGTGATAGTGTTTCACGTAATAGAAATCACACTTGATATTGATCACTAAATACATCAGTGATAGTGTTTCACGTAATAGAAATCACACTTGATATTGATCACTAAATACATCAGTGATAGTGTTTCACGTAATAGAAATCACACTTGATATTGATCTAAACTATTCATTTCGAGCTATCAGATTGTGTCAGCTCAAAGTACAACACAAAACAATTCATACTACACAACAGTAAACCACAGCATTATTTACAATTAAATACAGGTCTTTTTACATATACAATCATCAAATGATACACTATGTGCAAATTTCGCATAAAGTGCAATTAGCCACGGAAGATTCACAAACTTTACATCCCATTCTAATTGGCTATAAAGTGCTAGTTGTACAACTGCAAGTAAGTCATCTAAACAGCTACTTACATTGCGCATGAAAGTGGAGTGCTCCACTAAAAGCACAAGTTAAAAACACTAAAACCATTACAAACAATTAAATACACATTAAAACAGAATAAAACACTTCATTGATTGGTTCAAAAGAGAGTTCAGAAATCAGACCGAAAATGCTTAAAATTGAGCTTCAATTCTGTATCAGCAATTCTGCTTCAATTACCTTCAATAATTGCACCAGTGCAAAAATAATCGATTTACACTCCCCCGTCATCATTCTTGCCCAGAGTAAATTGAAGGAGTCCTCAAATGTGACATTAATGAATCTCTTTAACAAATGAGTCCTCACTACTCAAAAGGGTGGACATTCCAACACTAAGTGTTTAAGTGCCTCGCTGGGTGCAGCACAATTCAAGAATCTGCAAGATATCACCTGATCGAAGCCTATTGTGTTTCCCCATTGGCCAGTCCTTTCGCCAGTGTGAAATTGATTAAATTTAAAACGCATATAAAACATTCCAGTAAAATTACAGGGAAACATAGTTAAATATGAACTTCGCGGATATCTTTTTCGACTGAATTTAGCATATCCCTTAAAGGTGCTGTACTTCTTGAGTCCCTCAATGGTAGAGGTCCAATCGCTTTCAAAAAGCTTCTTTTTAACATAAGCCGGTCAGAGGCACAACTCGCTACCAGTAACCTCCAGTTCCTCGAGTAGTGCCTGCATCCTCCTCTGATATTGCGTCAAGGATTTAGGACTATTGCCCAATAACATCTCATGAAAATCCTGATAAGTAGAGTTCCTAGGAGGATCAAGCATTTTGGCATAATTAGACAGTGCTCTCCATTCGAATCTACATGCCAATGATATTAGGCCGAACTCTTGTCTTATAACACAATTAGGAATAGATAGTGCGAGATGTAATGCCATTTTCAGCAATCGTCCCTGCATGGAATTAAGGTGCAATTACATAGAAGGACCGATTTGACATTCACAGTAAAAAATTCTAAAAGTGGAACCAGGGAAAATTTACAAAATGTAGATATAATCACCTTCATCTGGCACAGCAAGGATCTAGATTTCTGATTAAGCCTATCATTCCATAATTTAACAGATGAAGCATTGCTCATATAATAACCAAGATAGATGGTTTCCAACGGCTATGCAATTGTAACACCCTCAATTGTCCATTTATAGTTCTTACATTTTTTACCTGCTGTGAAAACCATCATGTTTGTTTTACATGGTCTAAGATTATGTGCATATGCACATTTGTCATATAAAAACAACTTTCGTTGTAGTCCAGAGGGAGTGAGGTCTAATAAGAGGTCTAATAAGATAATATCGTCCGTGAATGCTAGCCAGTGCAGACGCATGATATGATATTTTATTTGTATTGCGCTCGTACACAAGTGTTTCAGAGCGCACAAGGCATGGAAGGGGAACAGTTTGGAACAAAACAACGATCTTACTAGGCCCAGTGACATTTAGTACGCGCAAGTGCATGGGAGAGGGAAAGTGGAAAAGTGCATGGAATAGGGAGAGTGGAAAGTGCGGAGCAGTGGAGAAACAGATAAATAATAATAAATAAAAAATAAATAGATAATAGGGGCAATAAAAAGTAAAAAGAGGTAGTGCAGCCAGCAAGTGGCAAGTGCTGTGTTTATGGCAGCAGACTGGGTGAGTCTGATAAATGCAGAAAAAGAAGGAAAAAGGGGGGGGGGAGGGGTGCCAGACTGTGTGGGTACAGATACAGTCCCCAGTGCAAAGGGTGGCCTGGAGGTAGTGCAGGAGGGTGGCAGGGTGAGCAGGTACCTGGGCCCAGGGGAGAGAGGGTGACCAGGTGCACAATGCCAAGAGAGAGCAGATCAACAGGGGAGAGGGGGAGCAAAGGCAGAAGCAAAGAGGAATGTCTTGAGGTGCTTCCGGAACCGGAGATGGTTCTCCTCAAGTTTTAGAGTGGCAGGGAAGCTGTTCCAGAGGGAGACCACAGCCGAAGACCGAGATCTACCCCAGCTCGTTTCTTTGAAAAACGACTGACCCTGAGGGAGGTAGAGGCAGAGAAGCGAAGAGCTTGAGAGGGGAGGTATTTACGGAAGGATTGTTGAAGGTATTTTGGACCCAGGCCCCAGAAAGCCTTGAGGACAGTGAAGAGTGTTTTGAATTTAATCCCTGCATCAGCTTGGAGCCATTGGAGAGATTTCAGAGTTGGAGAGATACGATCCCAGGCCAAGGACAAGTCTTGCAGTCCTGTTCTGGATTAGTTGCAAAGGTCGGAGAGTAGAGGCAGGTAGATTTAGAAAGAGGCTGTTAAAATAGTCCAACCTAGAGAGAACCAGTGCTTGGGAGACAGCTTCTGGGGGAAGGAGAGGAAAGGCAGAGTGCCTCTGAGGAGGTGCAGTAGGAAGTTAGAGGGGCAGAGGAGGAGGGAAGAGTGGGCAAGGTAGCCAAAGAATGAGAGGAGGGGACAGCCGGAGATGAAAGGAAGTTTGAGGCGGGAGAACCGCCGATTGAAGAGGAGAAGATTGGCCTGACGACCTTGGACCATAACCGTGCCATTTAGGTAGACATTTAGGATGACTATGGAGGAGTCGAAAGAAGCCATGAGGACTTCCCAGCGAGTACAACCATTTATGGGAGAGGTGACAAAAGGACAGAGCACAGAGATCATATGGAGGGTCCAAAGATCTGGTGAAGGAACAACAAAGAGGATGTCGATGAGGGTCTGTTTGGAAGAGGCACTGGTATAGGTATCAGCTACAGGGAGACCAGGGTTGGAGCCCATGATATATAAACCTCAAAAATATCACAATCTTTCCATTGAGCATCCAGATCGCATAAGTACAAGTTAAATAGCGTGGCCGCTAGATTACATCCTTGTTTTAAACCTAGGTTAGTCATTATAGGTCCAGTCGTCGCACCATCTTGTGTAATTCTAATTTCGAGGGGATTGGGTCCTCCAACGTATTCCATATCTATGACATGTAATCAACACAGCTGTGCTGCTTCGGAAACTTTTTTCGGCGTCTGCGTCCTGCGTCGATGACGTCGATGCGCCGTCGTCGAGGGCCTCCTCCGACGTCATCCGATGTGATAAGTAGGACGCACGACGCCCGTAGCCTCAGTTCCGTTTTTTCCGCGAACGTGTTGCTTCGTGAATCTCGGTTAACGCCTTGACTCTTTGGAGTTCTGTTCTTCTCGGTTCTTCGAACCTGTTCGTTTTGTGAAAATCCTTTGTGTGAAGTTGTCTTCTACTTCGTCTTCGACCCCGCGTCCGGGTTTCAAGAAGTGCGGGGAGTGTGGGTCCAAGATGTCGGTGACGGACTCGCACGACGCCTGCCTATGGTGCCTCGGGGAGGCCCACGACACGGATGACTGTATCGACTGCCAGTCGCTCACGTCCAAAGCCTTACGCGAACGTAAGAAGTTGTCGGTAGGTCGGGTGTCCAAGCCCAGGAAGTCGAAGTCTGCGGGGCTTTCGACGGATGATTCGAGGGGTGACTCTCCGCGTCATCGTCGGAAGTCTCGTGGGTCTCCTTCTAGGAGTCGGTCTCGCCACTCCTCAGCCTCTTCGAGGCATTCTCGGAAGCGCCGACACCGGTCGTCTTCCAGGTCCTCTTCGGAGGACTCTGCCCGGCACGTCGCTTACCCCACCAGGCGTGCGACGCCGGAGGAATGGGCTTCCTTCGGGAAGAAAATGCTGACGATTCTTGAGTCGCAGGGTACTAAGCCTGTCCGCGCCCCCGAGTGGGGTCGGTCGTGAGAGGTCGAGAGACACGGCTCGCAAGAGTGGTCGGCACGAGTCACGGGAGAGGTCCCGTTCGGACAAGGAGACTCGTTCTCGACGTACCCGTTCCAGGTCCCGGTCCTCGACGCGTTCGAGACCGCATGCACCTGTGAGGTCTTCGAGGAAGACATCGACGTCTGAGGCGTCGAGGGCGTCGACAGGCTTTCTCGAGGCTCCGGCTCCGAGGAAGTCGTCGAAGCCGTTGACGCTCAGGTCGTCGAGGGACACGCTCGGGGCTCCGGCTTCGAGGGCTGTGTTGACGCCGCCGATGCTGGAGGCGCTGCATCTGACGTCGGCGCCGATTTCCTCGACGCTGATCCTCTCGGCGCCGATGCCCGTTCTCTCGACGCCGGCGCCGATTCGCTCGACGCCATCGACGCCTTTCGTGTCGGAGGTATCCCGTGGCACGGGAGAACCCCCTAGGAAGGCTCTGGTTAAGAGCAAGCACTCTCGGGTGCCTTCTTTTCGCCACCTGGACTATATTTCAGAGGCGGATGAGGATTCTGATGGCCTGGTCCCTAGTCAGGTTCCAGATGAAATTGTCTCGGGCCATAGTCAGTTTGACGATTTGAGACAGTCACTGCATGATGCCAGTGGACTGGACACCTCTCCGGAGGTGGAGTTTTGTTGGCCTGAGCCTGGCTCTCATGCCGATTCCTCATACCGGCGCCTTATGGCTAGGGTTTCTGAGTACTTGGAATGGTCTGCTCCCCCAGGGGAGTTTGTGCAGGATGATCTGACGGACATCCTTGATGTTGGTCCCCCAACTGATCCGGTACTGCCGTTCCATATGGGTGGCGGCGGCTTGGACTGCTCCGGAGAGTCTCCCGGCGGTGGGCAGATCCTTGTCGTGAAAATACCGTCCAGCCAGTAGCGACCCCTGCTACTTGACCAGGCACCCCACTCCGGAGAGTTTGGTGGTGCAGGCGGCCATGGCCCCAGCAAAGCAGGCGTCGTACCCTACCATCCCTCCTGATAGGGACGACAAACGTTTTGATGGCTGGGCGAAGAAAGTGTTTTCTGGTGGTTTGGCGCTTCAGGCGGCCAACTCCATTTGTGCCTTGTCTCGTTTCACACACACTCTGTGGAACTGTGTTGCATTAGCGGCTGAACATATTCCCGAAGGGGACAAACGGGATGGTTTCCTTGCTATGGTCCAGGATGGTAAGGATGCCATGTGTGAGTCCGTTCAGTCGGGTTTGGACTTAGCTGAATGCGTCAGTAGGTCCATGGCGGCGAGCACCGTAATACGCAGGTTTGCCTGGTTGCGGAAGTCGGGGTTTGCTCCTGATGTGCAGTCCCGGCTCCTCAACATGCCCTTTGACGGTGAACACCTTTTTGGCAGCAAGGCTGACGAGAGCCTTGAGATGTTGCAGACCTCAAAAGCTGCAGCGAAGTCGTTGGGCGCTGCAGTTCGCCAACCTCTGCCTTTTTGTCCTAGGGGACAGCAGTGGAGGGGTGGTTCCTTTCGCTATTACTCCTTCAGTAAAGCGAGAGGAGCTGGCAGTCAAAGAGGCCAACGCAGGGGTACCAGAGGTGGACGACAGGGTACCCGTGGTGCCAAGGCCGCTCGGGCAGTTGCCTCTTTGCCCTCAGGTAACGCCGCAGCCGCTCCCATTCAGTCATGAGGCCATGTCCCATGGTTCGCCGGTTGGGGGAAGGCTGGCGCAGCATCTTGTAGAGTGGCAAGCCATTACTTCAGATGTGTGGGTTCTGGAGATCATAACCCACGGCTACTGTCTTCCCTTTCGGCACAGGCCTCGCGACAATCCACCGGGGAACCTCTCTTTGCAGAGTCCGGATCCGCTCCTTGCGCAGGAAATTCAAGCCCTGCTGGAGAAAGGCGCCATAGAACTGGTGCCTGTAGCGGAGAGGAACAAGGGATGGTATTCCCCTTATTTTTTGATTTCAAAGAAAGACGGGGGATTGAGACCCATCATGGACTTGCGCGGTTTGAACAAACTCCTCAGGAAGGACAAGTTCAAGATGGTTACTCTCTCTCAAGTCCTCCAGGCCCTTCAGCTTCAGGACTGGTTGGTGTCACTCGACCTCAAGGATGCTTACTTCCATGTGCCGATCCATCCCAAGCACAAGAAGTACCTGAGGTTCGCGGTTGGCGACTCGCACTTTCAGTTTCGGGTCCTGCCGTTCGGATTGACCTCCGCCCCGAGGGTTTTCACCAAGCTCATGGTGGTGGTGGCAGCTACCTGGACGATTGGTTGATCAGGGGGAGCTCTCCCGAGCTAGTCCTGGATCATCTGTCCGTCACCTGCCACTCCCTTCACAGGCTGGGGTTCTCCCTCAATTTAAAGAAGTCCCATTTGACGCCAACACAGCGGCTCCAGTACATCGGAGCAGTGCTCGACACTTCCCTGGGGCAGTGTTTTCTCCCCAGGTGAGGGCTCTTCACATTCAGCAGATGGTGCACAAGTTTCAGCATGCCCAGACGCTCCCAGCGTTCGAGTTCTTGAGGTTGCTCGGCCTCATGGCATCCTGCATTCTTCTGGTGCCAGAGGCTCGCCTGCGGGTGAGATCTTTGCAGTGGGCGCTCAAGACACAATGGTCGCAGTCCTCCGGCAGGATGTCGGACCCGGTTCAGGTGCCGCCCTCGGTCGCCCGGGACCTTCTGTGGTGGGCCATCGAAGGCAACTTGATGAAGGGGGCTCCATTTTGGCTTCCCTGGCCGTAGGTGACGATCGTGACAGATGCATCCCTCACGGGCTGGAGAGCTCATGCCAACGGGCTGACAGTCAGCGGTCGTTGGTCTCCGTTGGAGTCCAGACTCCATATCAATCTGTTGGAGCTGAGGGCCGTCAGGCTAGCCCTGAAGGCTTTTCTGCCGACTGTGCGAGGAAAGAGTGTCCTGATCCTGACGGACAACACAGTGGCCATGCACTACCTCAACAAAAAGGGGGGGGGCAGGGTCACTTCCTCTCTGCAGGGAGGCGATGCAGCTCGAGTTCTGGGCCATCCAGCAGGAAGTTTCGATCTCGGCAGTTCATCTGGCCGGAGACGAAAACGTGATGGCGGACGCTCTGAGCAGGCAGAGCACGATCTCTCACGAGTGGGAGTTGGCTCAGGAGATTCTCCTCGAGATCTTCGCCCTTTGGGGGACCCCTCAAGTGGATCTCTTTGCCTCCAGTGTCAACCGGAAGTGCGAAAGGTTTTGCTCGTGGGAATTTCCTCCAAAAGGAGCCTTAGGAGACGCGTTCGTGGTGGAGTGGTCATTCCCGCTGCTGTACACGTTTCCTCCAGTCCCCGTCATCCCGCAGGTGCTGCGGAGGTTACGGAAGTTCGGTTCCCGGATGATCCTCATTGCTCCGGCGTGGGCTCGGAGGACGTGGTAACCGGACCTTCTCGACTTGTCCATCTGCCCTCCGCGTCGTCTTCCCTACCGAGACGATCTGCTCTCACGGGAGGGGGGGTCAGGTTCTCCATCCAGAGGTCAGATCCCTCAACCTTCACGCTTGGCTTCTGAAAGGTTGAGGTATAGGGTTTGGGACCTCCCTGAAGACGTGATGGAGGTGTTGCTTTCGGCCCGAAGGCCAGCAACAAAGTCTCTGTACCGTTGCCATTGGCGTAAGTTCTGCGACTGGTGCAGAGTTCAGAATGTGGATCCTTTTGCATGTGACATCCCCATGGTTCTGTCCTTTTTACTTTCTTTGGCCCACAGGGGCTTGCAAGTGGGTACCATTAACGGGTTACCTGGCGGCGCTGTCCATCTTTAAGCGCTCGTCTGAAGAGTGTTCTTACTTTAAAATCCCTTTAATTTCACAGTTTCTGAAAGGGCTCACTAATGTGTTCCCTCCGTCACCTTTCCTGGTGCCCGGTTGGGATTTAAACCTTGTTCTTAAGTTTCTTATGGGTGCTCCGTTTGAGCCTTTACATTCTTGCCCTTTGAGGCTGTTAACTCTGAAAACTGTGTTTTTAGTTGCGGTTACTTCCGCTCGCAGAGTGAGTGAGTTACAGGCACTTTCAGTTAAGCCACCCTTCACTGTATTTCACAAGGACAGGGATGTCCTTAGAGTTCGTCCTTCTTTTCTTACGAAGGTAGTGACGGAATTTCATTTGGCCCAGAAGGTTGTTCTTCCGGCATTCTATCCTCCTCCGCATCCTGGTAAGGAAGAGGAGAGTCTCCATAGGCTTGATCCTAGGAGAGCTTTAAGCTTTTATGTTTCACGCATGTCCCGGGTCAGAGTGGACGATCAACTCTTTATTGGTTACGCTGGAAAGCGTTTGGGGCAAGCTGTGACGAAACAGACTTTGTCTCGCTGGATTATTTTGGCCATCTCGGAGTGCTACCGCTTGGCGGGTAAGGACCCACCGGCTGGCTTGCGGGCCCATTCTACCAGGGGTATGGCTGCGTCTACTGCCCTGCAGAGGGGTGTTCCTATTCGCAACATCTGTGATGCAGCCACCTGGGCTTCAGTACATACATTTGTACGTCACTATTCCCTCGATTCCATCCGAGCACAGGATCTGGCCTTTGGCAAGGTGGTCCTTTGCTCTGCTATTTGATTGGCTATTCTAAATTTTGATTCTAAATTCTTTCCCTCCTCCTTGCTCTGGTACTGCTTTGGGAGTCTGTCGTAGATATGGAATACGTCGGAGGACCCAATCCCCTCGAAGAACAAGTTACTTTCTTACCTGGTAACGTTCTTTCGATGGGATGGTCCGACGACGTATTCCATATCTCTCCCGCCCTGCCTTCCCCGCTGCAGAATTTCTTTTGCGATTGCAGCTTACGTTCCGCAAGGCTTTGTGTCTGACTGGCAGTTGACTAGTGTCACACGTTCTGGGGGAAAAAACTACAACTGAGGCTACGGGCGTTGTGCATCCTACTTATCACATCGGATGACGTCGGACGTCGGAGGAGGCCCTCGACGACGGCGCATCGACGTCATCGACGCAGACGCCGAAAAAAGTTTCCGAAGCAGCACAGCTGTGGTGATTACATGTCATAGATATGGAATACGTCGTCGGACCATCCCATCGAAAGAACGTTACCCGGTAAGAAAACCTAGAGATGCCATCTTGTTCCATAATATATTCCGTATCATTGTGTCAAAAGCAGCAGACCTATCTATAAGAGCCATGTAAACTAGAGTAGAGCTCTTATTTTTAGAATTAGCCAATATTTGTTCCATTGTAGTTGCATTTAGTACCGTACTCGTGCCCTTTCGAAATCCATTCTAGTATTTCGAATATATATTAAATAAAGCAATATATTTTTCCAATTTGTGTAAGATAAGAATGGAAAGAAATGTTGCGCCTGCATCCATTAATGAAATAGGACGGTCATGTTCCGGGATGCAAGATCTCCTCTTTTATATATGGGTACTGTAGTCGAAGTCAAGCATGTTTCCGGAAGGATGAGTGTCGAGAAAATGAGATTGAATTTAGATTTCAAAATAGATGCCCATAATAAGGGGTCTGCCTTATATACACATGTCGGTATACCATCCGGCCTGCTGCCCTGGAATGGGATAACCTACCAATGGCCCATTCAATATCTTGTATTGACCATTTGAGAGTTACAGCCGCAGAACATCCATGCCTTAGATAATTAATATGTTCAAAGCGGGATGGAACTTGAAACTTACTTTCAAAGTGTGTTTTCCATACTTCCGCCAGGATGCTATTATTACAAAACTCTTACCTCTAGTGGCTGACTCCTTAATTGCTGACCAGATAGTTCTGGTGTCACCCTGACAAATAGACCTAATCAAGTCACAGTTCACGTCATTGTGAATCGTAATCTTAATACCCTTTATTTAATTTTTATACTTTTGGAGTGTTCGCCTTTTGAGATAAAGGTACTGAGGTTTCGATAGAAAATCAAACTTGAAATGAACTCAATTCCTTATTCTTTGCTTGTTTCAACAGCTTTAAATTACAATCAAAGACATGTTTACCTGATCCTTTACTAGATTTATGTTTGGCAATCAGATATCAGATATGCTAAGGCTTTTTTTAACAATCTGAGTTAAAATTGCATTACATTTCTTGGGAAAAGAGCACAGATAAGAATATCCTCCCATATCATTTATGTGGCGGGAAACCAAAGATGCCGGTTGGTAACATAGTGTTATATTCCATCTTAAGGAGATAGGGTGGCGGTCCAGTTCTAGCAATTGGAGTGCCTCATCCATAACATACATGATGCTGGGAATTCAAATGGACAACTGTATAAGTGCATGATCACTAAAATCTATGTCATGAACAATCACTAGATCCGCTATAGTTCCAACCGATTCCGAGACACATAAACATCAATCATGGATCACGCAGTGCCCGCCGCCATATAAAATTAGGACACGTTCCTGATTTTTGGACAAAGTCCATGTCCCAGTCATCAAAGTAAACAGCCCATCTATTCCCTCTCAACCTTGATTTTGAGGAACAATCTTTGTTATTTACCATTGAGTCCCCAAATTTTAATAGACAGGATGAGGTAAAATCACCTCCAATTAGAATTTCCTAATTGGGATTTAGAATAAATGCACTTTCCAAAATGTTATCTAATTCATTAAGCATATTATCCAGCAGGATCTTAAGTGGATTCCAGTAGAGACTGATCAATATATAAGGTTTACAAATCCTGTCCTTTAAAATCATTTCCACCACTAAAAGATGCTCCGGTGTGTAAATAGCCTAGTAGTACATTTAATATTATTATTGATTGCTACAACTAGTCCACCAGAAAGCCGACCCTCCCCAGCCTTAAGAGCAGGTGAGTAGTAAGTTTGAAAACCCTGTAAATATATTAAATCAGTTTTTATAGTCTCCTAAAAAAGTATGACATTTGGGTACTCTGAAAGAGGCAAAGTTACAAACCACTTATAAAGGTTCTGATAGCCACATGAATTCCATGAGAATATTACCATTTTCTGTTTAAGGTGGTGCTAGGCCGCGGTATTAACTGGTTTCGACGTAAAGATGGATTTCATTAAAGGCCCTAACCAAGACCAGTCCTCAATATTCCCCTCAATGGCTAATAGTTGCAAGATATTCTGTTTCTCGACTACTACAGCACCAGCTCCTTCCATACTCCGATCATCTTCCAAGCCCGGACCGATTACCTGAAAATGCAAGAATTCTTGAGCTGCATCCTCATCATTAAAGGTATGGAAATGGTTGACGATGGTAAGTAACAAATCGATCTGTAGTTGTTTTGTTGTGATAAAGAAAATCTTTCAAAATCCTTAGAAGTTAGAATTCTTAGTGATGGGATATGCGATATGAGGTCGAGTACATAGGGACGATTGATTCTTGCATTTCTCACGATTTCAGGTTTCCCTTCCAAACCAATAATATTCAATGCAGATGTAAATGCTTCCACTGAGGTCGAAGCCATACCTGGAGGATCCTCTACAGGGACAGGCAACAACCCATACGCTGATTTCTCTGGTGAGTGCATTAAGTGGAACGCCCCTAAACCATGTCCAGTCATTAGAGCACACCCAAATTGCAGTCCCCCCACACCTCAACCTCTTGATGTATCCAATGCTGCACCATTTACAATTGGAAGCCTCTTGACTTGTCTCACAGGGGGCTCAGTTACAGTTAATGCTTTGATTAGAGACTATGGAGTCAATGTTCCATCTACAAGAGCATTTCTAAAAGTTTCTAAAATGATGGTGTGTGACTCCAATTTTGGAGGGATTGATTCACATTGAAATTTGTTTCTCAACAGGGCAGAATGAGTTACAGGCTGTACTAGTTCCCCCATCATCCCACCTTCTTTAATTAAGATTGCAGGATTATCCACAGTAGAAACAGGATTAACATGAGCAGAATTTCCTATGACAGATTTACCAGGCTGCTGAGAAGGATTCCCCTGTACATTGCAATTCACAGATTGCAAAGGAAACCGTCCCCTGGACTTTCCCGGCCCCGTAAAAATGACAGAAGCAGTGGAATCCTTCAAAGCAGCCCCAAGGTTCTGATCACTCGAAATGCGACAAACCTCCACATAAGAGAGATGCTTTTTGACATCCTCACATTTGATGCCTTTGGAAAACATATGCCCGTCATCACATTTTACAACAGAACTTTTATCGCCAGTAACCAACCCAGAGGTACATGATTGCTTCCTACCTTCTGATGGGAAATAATTACGTAACATTTTTTGCTTCTACTCTATCTCAAATAGCATCTTGGAGGGAATACGTTCCTTCATTGTGTGAGATTCCAAATTTTTCATTTGCTCGTTTGCAACCTTTGGAAGGAGGTACGATTGGCTCTCTTCAGATAATTGGTTGAGATCTATTGTTTCATCGTCAATGTTAGTACCGCAAATATATTTAATGTTTACATTATGCCCAGTTGTTTTGTCTGCTGGTTCATTCTTGGTTTTCTTAAGCTGACCTTCTACGCATTTATCTTTCCTATTCCCACCTCGTTTGACTGCTCTATGATAAGTCTTTTAGTACATCAAGACATGAACGCAATCAGACTATTTGAATTCCAAACCGAAATGTCACTTGCAGCCTACTATTCAATAATATTCGTTAATGCAGAAGGACTATCAAGGACCTCAACTTCCTGTTGCGAGTCCAGAGCTTGCAGTGAATTAGTTTTTAAATCATGAATTGCAGTTTTCATTTCCTTAATGTCATCAGCAATGGACACATAAGAAGGCCATCGGTAGGTACATTTCGTGAGTGTAAATGTATGTTACCTTCTATTAAAACCCCTTTCCCAGGAGCAATTGCTAATTCACCAATGGTACACTGCGAACCCTCATCTAAGTTAGATCCCTTCGTAGTATGTAAAGTACAAGGACCAGATAGAGTAGAAGCCCTACATTGACACTTTTTCAATCAGTCTGCAGGACTCTCTTGCCTTTATGAATCCTTCTAATCGGTTAAGTTTAGTAAGGATATCATTGATTGTATATTTTATATTACGCATCTCAAGATGCGTGATATCTTGTCCTTTGTCTAAGAGATCCAAGTTGCGAATAATAACTGGAAAAGTATAAGGCTTTGGCTGCTCAGAGGTAGAGGATAGGTTATGAGCAGGCGAAGAGCACTGCGGATTATCCGTTGCACCCTCATCTCTAGCCATAGGAGGGTTATTAGTGTGTTGTGCACTCACCTTCGGGACATGAGCATCATGTGCATTCCCAAGATAGGCTCGTGAGAACCCCTCCACTGATTACAACTCCCAGCAAAAAAAATTCTGCGCGCAAGGGCTAAAGTGTTTTTACAAAGGGAAAAGCGATTGTCATCATGTCCTCTCAAGCGCGGAATCAAAGTGGTTAATAGACCAATGGATAGTCTTACTTGTTTATCCAATTCGGCTATCTTACCAGGGCCAACAATTGATCTATCATGCCCAGACTCATTATTTGGCTCAGATATAAATGATGAGCTAGATTCTTGTAATTGCTCAACTGCTTGTTCAGGAAGTTGAAAGCATTCGGATCGATCCATGTCCTGCATTTCCTGCACAGAGAAGGAGGTCCCCAATACATTAAAAGGCTCCCCTGCAGACAGATGAACATGAGTAGTAGTAGAGGCTATAATCCTTATGGTGCTAGTTAGCTGCTGATTAACATCCTCCGTTTTTATACTTGCTGGAGGCACAGCACTTCCCTCTTTTATGGCCAGTAAATCTAAAACCGATTTCCCCTTCCACCTTCATGTTCTTCATTTGTGGGCCAACTTTACCCACAGTTGTAAGAGTGCCCGAATCCACTAGAGAATCAGATAATTCTGCCATGACACATGACAGACTTGGCTCATCTCCCACTTCTTAATCCGCTAGCCATGATTAGTAAATACTGCTAGTTACCTAATAGACAAGGTACCAAACACAAATGCCCTTGACAACAACTTCAGCACAAACAGTACACTGTTCAAAAAATAATTCACAAAATCGTACAATAGAACAGTTGGTTTACTCCGAATTAAGGCAGTCGGGACAATTGCTATGCAGCTATAAAGCTACAATATCTGATGATAGTAAATGAACAGATGTTCTGACCTCGCCACTCAGCTTCCAGCCCAACAGCCACACTTCCCATGCACTTCGATGCGCGCGCAAGATGTGCGTGCACCAGTGCTTTTAAGGGAATAGTTGGTAGGTGGGCTCAGAGCAGGAGCTCTGGAGTAGCCTGTCCAGCAGCAGCTTCTCCCACAGATTAATGGTACCTGTAGAGCAGTCTATTATTGAGTTGAGGAAACTCCGGGCCAACTTTTAAATTTAAATTTGAATGAGTCAAACCTATTTCCGTAGGGACTAAAATTCAAGCAAAATGGAGGTAGGACGCCAAAAGGTCTCTGATGCAGAGGATATAGCTATAATTCAGGAGCAAACCGAATTTATGAGGTGAAAGTATGACTACATTGTTACCTGTTGGTGGTTAAAATACACATTTTATTAAATCACTATCAAAACGCTATATATCATAACATAACATTTCATATTGCATACATTTGGAAAAAAAACTTACAAAATTACACCATTTATAAATTACCTAAAAACTCTCTGACTTCCAATATATATACTGTCTATTATTTATAGATCAGTTATAGAACAGTTAGCTACAACTGGATGGTGTCTGGTTCAATACAGTCTTATTTACTCCTACGTCCCGTCCCCTTTCCTCCATACTTGTGGGACATTACCTCACGTGGGTGTAACCCCACCCTCCGGAACTATGCCCCGCACATCGCCCTTCAGTCCTTTTCTCCGCATGGTCGGGGCCAGATGCATTAGCATCTCTGGGAATATTTTTCTTTTATTCCCTTTGTCCTTCCTTCCTTCCTGTGCTGGTTCCACGGTCATCTAGTCCTCTGTCTATGCCGCAGCGTTTGGGATTCGTGTCCTGTTCATCCTCCAAAGGCTGTTACGCGAGGGCGGATCCCCATACTCTTTGCCTGGAGTGTCTAGGCCCGGAACAGCGTTGGGACTCGTGCTTTTATTGCAACTCCCTTTCCGTCCAGGCACTCTAGCGTCTTCTTCGGTGGGAGGTGGTGTTTCAACGCTTTCCACCACCACATTTGCAGCTCTTCATCAACGAGAAAAAGAAACGCTCAGTGAGTTCTTTACTTTTTAGGGCGCCCCGGCCAGGGGACTCCTTCCCGGGGTCTTCCAAGTCCGGGAGGGGCTCAAGTAGCTCTTCTACAAGGGGTATCTGAGAGGTGTCCCGCAAGGGGCCTAATAGGTGCACTCGAGCTTCCTCTGAGGGTCCCCACAGTGGGGCTGCCAAACCAGACATTCTTCGAAGGTTCATCATTTGGGGGCTAAAGTTCCGCCCAGTTCTTCTGTGGCTCTGGATACTGGGGTTCGCCCTGAGGTCTCTATTTCTGTAGCTTCCCATATCGAGTCTCGGCTCGAGGCCCCTCATGAGGGAGCTAAGCGTCTATCCGGAGGGTCCCCTTGTTGGGGCTAAATCCAATACCGGCAGAATTGAGGGATCCTCTTCGAGGGTCCTGGCAGTGAGGTATATCCATCAACCTTCCCACACTCAGGGGCATGGTGGCACCAGTTCTGTCGAAGGGGCAAAGAAGGCAGTCACGCACCACAGGCCTTCCAGTACCTGCTCTGTCGAGGTTCCTCCACAGGATGCTAAATCTGGGGCAGTCCCTAAAGTGTCCAGTAAACACCCTAGATCTGCCAGTACCGGCTCTGCCGAGGGTCCTTGTTTCAAGCCTAAAATGTCACATAAGACCCCTGACTCCCCTGAGGAGACTGTTGTCTCACTTTCTCCTGTGACGCAGTTCACCTCAGGTGTCGACAAAACGGCGGCTCAACCTCCGCGGTCCACGGCAGCCATTTTGACTACCTCTCTTACACCAACGTACACTACGGCTGGTGCTGGGGGGATTCTTTTTGGGGCTGAGCAGCCTTTTCCACGCCATGTGATAACAAGAACCCGTTCCGCCCTTCAGTCGGTTGCCGTGCTTGGTTTCTGCTGCCTCATACAGTCTCGCTCCCTCCTGGTTCCGCACCCTTCATCTATGTGGACCCAATTGGTGGAGGTCCTTCCTGGCAACCATCCTCATTGCGTTCATGGGGGTATGACCCTTCCGAGCAGCCTCTGCCCACTCCAGCGCCTAGACCTTCGTCCGAGGATGTTTTTTTTGGGAAGTTTCAGACGCTGACGCATTCTGATCCCAAGAAGGCGTACTTTAAGGATCTGTTTAGGGAAATTTATCCTAGAACTCCTGTACTGCCACCTGCTCCGGCGGATCCAACGCAGGCCCCGGTAGTGCCACCTCCACCTCTGCCTGCAGGACCTCCTCTGCCACTTCCTCCTCTGCCTCTGCTTTCCCCAATAGAAAAGACGTTGGGTGCTCTGCCAAACAACACTTTAGGCCCAGAGGCGCCATGTGTGGCGGATCAGTCTTCTGCTCCTGCTTCACTGGATGAGGACCATGCGGACCAGGACAGTGATGAGCCGCCCCACTCTATTAGGGCATTTCATGACCTGGTGCTGGACATGATAGCCCTGCTAGACATTCCAGTACCTGAGTCCCCCGCTCCGCAGGAAGGGGTGCTTTCTGGAGCATTTACTCTATCGCCTCAGGAGCGCACTGGCCTGTTCCTCCAGAAGGACATCTTGGCTGAGGCCCACAGGGTCTGGGAAAAACCTCATTCAGGCCAGTATCTCAACAAGAGGATTGACGCTAGATACAAGCTTCATACTTCAGAGGACATATCTTTGTTGGCTTGTCCGCTTCCTTCGTCGACAGTGGTGGCAGCACCCACCCTTCGGTCCAAGCCACCCTCTACATCCTCCACTGCAGCGACCCAAATCCTCTCGAAGGAGGACAAGTGTTACGCTCACCTGGTCTCTGCGGAGGCGTTGGGGCATGGTTGCAGCCCTTCCAGGAGTTAGATCACCCCTGTTAGGTCTCTCCCTCTGCAGATAAGCTGTGAGCGGCGGCAATTGGTGACACTGCTCTTACGTGGATATGAGAGAACGTGAGTGCGCTGATCTGTGACTATTGTACCTCTCAAACCCTTCTACCCAAGGTGTGATTTCTTTGGGCATGTACCGGCCCATAAGGCTCACCTTTTAACTATTGATGATGAGCTCTCCATCCTGCTCCTTCTGGCAGGGGCGCTTGACGATGTTATGATATGATATGATATGGCAATTGTAACGCGCCTATACACAAGTGTTTCAAGGCGCGACAAGGCAGGGAGGGGGGAACAGGTGGAGGACAGACAACGATCCTACTAGGCCAGGTGTCATTCAGACCGAGCAAGTGCAGGGGTAGAGGGAAGGGAAAAGTGCAGTACAAGGTAAGTAGAATAGAAATAAATAGATAAATAAATAAATAGGGCCAGCTGGTGGCAAGTGCAAGGTAAGTGCAGACAAGTGCTGGGGAGGGGGGGGCTGTAGGGATACAGAGACAGTCCCGCAGTGCAGGGGTTGCCAGGGAGGCAGTGCAAGTGGAGAGTGGCTGGGCCCAGGACCGAGGTCGGTGAGAGTGGCCAAGTTTCAGATTCAGTGCAGAATTTAGTGAAGAATTTAGCAGGGGAGAGAGAAAGCAGAAGCAAAGAGGAAGGTTTTGAGGTGCTTCCGGAACCGGAGATGGTTCTCCTCAAGTTTCATGGAGGCAGGAAGGCTGTCGCGGAGAGAGATCTACCCCCAGCTCGTTGCTTCGAGAAGCGGCTGACCCTGAGGGAGTTGGAGACGGATGAGCGAAGGGCTCGGGAAGGAAGATATTTAGGAAGAGAGAGTTGCAGGTATTTAGGCCCCAGGCCCCAGAAGGCCTTGTGGACAATGCAGAGGGTTTTGAACTTAATCCTCACAGCCACTGGGAGCCAGTGTAGAGATTTCAGTCCTGGAGAGATACGGTCCCTGGGCTTGAGGCCAAGGACAAGTCTCGCAGTTCTGTTCTGGATGAGTTGCAGAGGGCGGAGAGTGGAGGCAGGCAGATTAAGATAGAGACTGTTACAGTAGTCCAGCTTCGAGAGAACCAGGGCTCGGGAGACAGTGAGCTTCTGGGGGAAGGAGAGGAAGGGAAGAATACCTCTAAGGAGGTGCAGTTGGTAGTGTGACTTCTTAGAGACGTCAGATATATGAGGAGAGAAGGAGAGTGTGGAGTCAAAGATGACCCCGAGGTTTTTTGCCTTGCAGGTAGGAGCAGGAAGAGGCCCAAGAGAGGCTGGCCAGAGAGCTGCAGGGAAGGAGGGAGTGGGTGTGCCGATGAGTAGAATCTCAGTCTTACTAGCATTAAGGCGGAGGTCGTTGGCAGCACACCATTCCTGGATAGCAGACAGACAGTCAGAGATGAGGGCATGAGAAGAGGAGGCCGAGGGTAGCCTGAAAATGAGCTGGGTATCGTCCGCATAGCACTGAAAGTTGGGGCAGAGGGCGGCGATGCAGTGGGCAAGAAGTGCCAGATACTGGTTGAAAAGCCAGGGAGAGAGATTAGATCCCTGGGGAACACCACAGGTGAAGAAAAAGATGTCAGAGAGGAAGTACCCAAGTTGGACCTGGGAGTGTCGATTGGAAAGGAAAGAGGTCAGCCACGCCAGAGCCTGACCAGTGATACCCAGGTTATCGCGGAGACGGTTGAGCAGGATGGCATGGTTGACAGTGTCAAAGGCAGAAGAGAGATTGAGCAGAATGAGAACACATGGAGTGTTGGAGTCGAGGTTCAAGAGCAGGTCATCACGGATGTTCAGGAGAGCAGTTTCCGTGCTTCTGGCCGCTCTGAAGCCGGATTGGTGGTCATGAAGACTACCAACAGCTTCAGCATGGAGGTTAAGCTGAGAGATGGCCAGTTTCTCCAGGAGCTTGCCCAGGAAGGGAGTGATGGAGATTGGGCGATAGTTGGCCGGGCAGGAGGGGTCGGCAGAGGGTTTCTTAAGAAGAGGGTGCACAAGGGAGTGCTTGAGGGGGGATGGGAAGACTCCAGAGGCGAAGGAGAGGTTGCAAAAGTCAGCCAGGGCAGGAGCCAGGGAGTCGATGTGGTCCTTGATAGTTTTGGAGGAACAGGGGTGAACCTGTTTAGACGAGACTTTCATAGATCGGACTTGTCTGGAAACTTCGTCAGCAGAGAAAAGGGGGAAAGGCAGAGAAGGAGGGAGGAGGGGTGGCTGCAGAAGGGCCGGAGGAAGAGCAGGGAAGCGAAGGAGGGAGGTGATAGGAGGAGAGTGAGTACAGGATGTCCTGAGTTTTAGAGATGAAGTGAGAGGCCAGTGCAGTACAGAGGGCCTGGGAGGGGACAGGAGAGGTAGAGACTGCAGCAGGGTTGGCAAGCTCCTTGCAGATTTTAAAGAGTTCGGCCGAATTGTTAGATGCAGCAGAGATGCGGGCTTGGATAAGGGCTCTCTTCTTGGTGAGGACAGAGAGACAGTATTGCCTTTGGAGCAGACGGCGGGCCAGTTTGTCAGAGGATGAACAAGAAGCACGCCATTTCCTCTCTGCCACCCTGCACTTGCGTTTTAGGGTGACGAGATCCGAATCATACCAGGTGTTACATTTGGCTTTGGGCTTCAGGCGGATTCTCATGACAGGGGCAAGGATATCAAGAGTATCAGAAATAGCAGAGTGGAGCAAGGAGAGGGCTGTGTCAGGGTGGGAGTCAGCCGAAGGGGGAGGGGGGGAGAAGGTGGCAGCGAAAGCCTCAACTGACACGCGCTTCATGGGTCGGATGACCGAGAAGGTGGGTGGCAATGATGAGGGTGGCTTGGCCTGTGGGGTAGGGAGGGTGAGGTGGGAGGATAGGAGAAAGTGATCACTCCAGGAGAAAGGAGTGGAGAGAGGGACTGAGAGGGGAAGGTCAGAAGAGATCAGAGCATCAAGAGTGTGCCCTGCAGAATGAGTAGGCCCAGATTGGAGAATAGAGAGTGAGAGAGAGTCGCAGAGGTCACAAAAGAGTCCAGTGGGGGGACAGGAGGCATCTAGGTGGATGTTGAAGTCACCAAGAAGGAGGAGTTGAGTGGTAGTGGACAGGAGTGAGGAGGAGAGGTCAGCCCACTCGGAGAGGAAGGAGGAAATTTGACCAGGTGGCCGATAGATAGTAGCCACCGTAAGGGAATGGCTAGGAGAGAGAGAGAGTCGGCAGACAAGACATTCAAAAGAGGAGTAGGTCTGCGTAGGAGTGACAGTGCCAGGAATCCACTCAGGGAAGATAAGGGCAACACCCCCCCTGCACGGTTGGGCCTGGGCACGGAGAGGATCTTGTAACCGTCAGGTAGGAGTGTGTCAAAGCTGGTGACAGAGCTGGCTGTGAACCATGTCTCAGTGAGACCGAGGACGTCAAGGTCCAGTACCTCAAGAAGGTGACAGATATCAGAGGAATGCTTGATGGCAGAGCGGGAGTTAAGAGTGGCAATGTGGGGAAGGTTGCCATCCTTGAAGGACTTCCGGGGAGGGGTACAGATCAGAGGTACGCCCTGCGGAGGTGTAGAAGAAGGAGGTGAAGAAGGAGCAAGAGGGGGCAGGGAGGGAGGGTAGAGGCAAGGTAGCCGAGGACAGAGGAGGGGGGACAGCAGGAGAGGAGAGGAAGTTGATGAGACGAGGGAAGCGTCTATCAAAGAGGTGAAGTTTGGCCTGAGGGCCTTGGACCAAGACGGTCCCATTAGCGTAGACATTAATGATGGCCTTAGAAGAGTAGAAGGGGGCCAAGAGGACATCCCAGCGGGTGCCACCATTAATGGGAGAAGAGGAAAAAGGAGAGAGCACAGAGACCATATGAAGGGTCCATAGGTCAGGCAAAGACACAAAAAAGAGGATGTCAGTGAGAGTTTCCTTAGAGCAGGCACTAGTGTAGGTGTCAGCGATAGGGAGGCCTGGGTTGGAGACCAGGATGTCCTTTTTAAACTTTTTCCTACCAGATTTAGTGAGGAGAGCAGGATAGTCAATAGAGAAGCAGTTAGAGAAGATAGGCGAGAGAGAGAGCACCATAGAGTAGGAGGGAGTGGGGGGGGGAAGACAGACGATGTGAGAGCCTGCAGACAGGAAGAGAGCGGCAAGCACAAGTTTACCACATTTAAGAACAGCAACAGTAATGAGTTTTAGGTACACAGTGGAGAGTCCACCTAAGTTTGAGAATCCTGCGAGGGGAGAAAAACCCTAGTTTACCACATTTAAGAACAGCAACAGTAATGCGTTTTAGGTACACAGTGGAGAGTCCACCTAGGTTTGAGAATCCTGCGAGGGGAGAAAAACCCTAGTTTACCACATTTAAGAACAGCAACAGTAATGCGACCTAGTTCCTTCACTGATCCGCGGTAGGTAATAGTTCAGTCCAGCTGCGGCTATGCTTCTCCTGGTTGGTAGTAAGTGTCTCTCAATGTCTCTTGTCTCTTCCCCTTTCTGTTTTCTCTTTGCCTCTTCTCGATTTATGTCTTTGTATTAATGCTCTCAATCTTGTTGTTAATCCTGAATAATGTTTCTCTTCGGTTTTCTTCCCAATAGGTGGAAATGCGGCCCAAAAATTAGCTGTGGGGGCACAGAATGCGGCCGGGTGGAAGATGGAAGAAACCGCAGTGTCCAACAGCAGTTAAGTGATTGTTTAAGGAAAAGCGCGAGGTTCGGTGGTAGCGCGACCTTAAACGGAATGTCTTTTAAGTGTTGGCACAGGATGTACTGGAGGCTGTGGCACACCACATGGCTACCTCCGCTCGAGGCCTTATGGTCGGGGTTGACATCTCCCGCCACGATGGCTCCATGCTACACAGTTTTCAAAGGAAGTGCAGGACAAGGTGCTGGATCTTCCCTTTGATGGCAAGGAACTGTTCCACTCCTCCACAGATGAGGAGCTCACGAAGACTAAGGTGACATTCAAACAGCCAAGTCTTTATCGGTCCTAGCGAAGACTCCAGCTAAGGCACCTTATACACAGAGATCAGGACCGTAAGCAGCAATGGCAATGTGACCGGTTTTTCTCTCACCCATCAGTCCCCTCTCCAGGGACAGGTAGTCTCCCTGCTGACAAATCATCCAAATGATATTTTTTGTCAGTCGCACGAGACTCCGGTGGGAGGACGAATTTGGTCTCATCTGGAGGTGTGGCAGAACACCCAAGACCGATGGGTTTTGTCAATCGCTCGGTCGGCTTCCGCTTGGCCCTTCCCCCTACCACACCCTTCAACACTCCCTTCCAGCAGACTGAGTCGCTCTCCCTCAGTGCTGAGGTACAGAAACTTCTAGACCTCAGAGTTCCCCTCAGGGAGCAAGGGGAGGGCTACTACTCCCGTCAGAGAAATTCAAGATGATCACGCCTTCCCAGATAAAGTTCTCTCTTCTTAAATGGCGACTGGCTCAGTGTGGTAGACCCTCAGGATGCATACATGCACATTCTGATTTGGAGCCCGCATCGAAAATATCTGTGGTTCTCCATGGGAGTGGAACACTTCCAGTTTCATGTACTCCCTTTTGTTCTCAGCTCGGCGCTGCGTGTCTTTACGAAGATGATGTCAGAAATCGCAGCTTTCCTCAGACTGCAGGGGGTTCATGTTTATCCATACTTAGACGATTGGCTCCTGCACAGTCTATGCCCACAGACGGCCTTGACCAATCTTCAATCTCTCCTTCAGCTCCTGTTCCATCTTGGGCTGTCAGTGAATTGGGGGAAATCTTCCATGACGGTCTCTCAAGACCTGATCTTCCTAGGTTTCCGTTGGAACACAGTCAGTACCAAGGTGTTCCTAACGGCGGACAGGATTGCAGACCTTTTGACCACGTGCCAGCTGTTCCTCCAGTCCTCCCATATGACGACCTGGTGGTTCCAAAGACTGCAGGGTCTCATGGCCTCTTCCGTGCTAGCTCTACCTCTTGCACGTCTGAAGAGGAGGCACACTCGGCTAGCTCTCCGGAGCTACTGGTCTCGGGCATCGGACCCGGATTCCAAGATAATTCCAGTTCCATTCTGCATGACAGAGGATCTACAATGGTGGTCCTCGACCATCAACCTTTCAGTGGGGGCCTCTTTCCAGGAGCCCTACCCACAAGTGACGGTTACTAAAGACTCCTGCCTTCTGGGGTGGCGAGCGACACTGAGTCACCGCAAAGTTTTCGACCTGTGGACGCCTCAAGACAGGCAGTTTCATATCAATTACCTGGAATTCCTGGCTGTGTTCCTGACACTCAAAGCCTTTCAACCGTCTATTACCAAGAGGGTAGTCCGTATTCGCACAACAATTCTGTGGCGATGTTTTACATCAACAAGCAGACCAGCACCAAGTCACCTCTCCTTGTGGATCTTGACATACAAATTTGGGACTGGGCCATCCGGCACAAGGTCTGGCTCCAGGCTGTACACCTCCCGGGTCACATCAATGTAACTGCAGATTCACTCAGTCGTCAGTCGGCAGCCAGCTACGAGTGGGGAACAGCGATGTCCTCGCAAACATCTTCCATCAATGGGGCATTCCAGAGGTGGACCTCTTTGCGACTTCTGCAAACAGGAAACTTCCTCATTATGCATTGAGGGAAGAGCTCGGAGAATCCTCCCTGGGAGAAGCTCTTGAGATTCTGTGGGACAAAATGAAGGCTTACGCCTTCATTCCATTGCCACTGATTCACCGGTCACTCTGCAAACACAGGGCTGCATCGAACTGCACTCTGCTGTTCATAGCTCCTTGGTGGCCAGCCAGATTCTGGTTTTCGGAACTTCAACATCTGTCGATTCTTCCTGCGATCAGATTGCCGCTGATACCTGACCTTCTTCACCAGAGCGATCACCAGCTGTGTCACCCCTCCCATCAATCGTTCAGCTAGGCGGCCTGATCTTTAGCGCACTTCAATCTGTTTGAACACAATATGTGCGTTATCCAAGTGGCCAGGAAACCTTCTATTGAGGGCCCAAAATATGAGTAAATGGCTCTGTTTTTGCCACTAGTGCTTAGCTAAACAGCTTGATCCCATGCATGCCACGGTCAGCACTGTTCTATCCTTTGTGTCTTGACTGGCAACTTCTGGCATTCATGTTCTGTCTTGCAGTACTTAACTTTCCGCCATTGCGGCCTACCTGTCCACGGACAGCTGTTCTTTTTCATTGACTAATCCAGTCATTAAAAGGCATTTTGCAAGACTTCTTGATCTTTTCCCACCGGTGCGGACTCCTCATCCCAAGTGGGATTTAAATGTGGTCCTCACCGCTTTATGCCATAAGCCGTTTGAACCCAGGGCCACTACTGAGCTTAAGTACCTTTCTTGGAAGGTTGCTTTTCTGGTTGCAATAACATCTGCAAGGCGTGTAAGCGAACTACAAGCGCTTTCTGTGGAACATCCGTTCCTCACTTTCCACAAGGATAAGGTTGTGCTTCGTACTCATCCTTCCTTCCTTCCTGCCTAAGGTGGTTACTGACTTTCATTTGAACCAATCTATCTCCTTACCAGTCTTCTTCCCGAACCTGGCATCTGATGCCGGGAGACTTCTGCACAATTTGGACGTCAGGCGAGCCCTGAAGTTTTACCTCGATATAACGAATGAACTAAGGAACACAACTCTTAGTTGCGTTTGGTGACCCTAAAGGGAAACCAGCTTGCAAAGCATCAATTTCCTGCTGGATTGCCTCGTGTATTTCAGAAGCCTATAATATTCAAGGCCTTCAACCACCAAAGGGCATCCATGCACATCTAGTCCATGGCAAAGCGGCTGCTGTTGCCTTTCAAAAGTATGTTCCTTGGGAGTCCATCGCCAAGGCGTCTATGTGGGCCTCCCCATTGGCTTTCTGCAAGCATTGCTGCTTAGACCTGAGCTCTAGAGCTGATGCCCAGTTTGGCCAGGCTGTCCTCAAAAACTTTCAGTGAAGTGATTTTCCATCCACCCGTACTACCTCTGGTTGTGCTTGGGAATCTCCCACAAGTACGGAGGAAAGGGGACGTAGGAGTATAACAAAGTTACTCACCATAGGGACTATCTTACTCCTAGTCCATAGTCCCCTTTCCTCCATACGTCCGTTCGCCGTCCCCTCTAAAAAGTATCCTCTATTGTTGCTTAAATGGTCTCAGACCTGGCAATAGAAAAGCACTGAAGGGTGATGCGCGGGGCGGACCTCAAAGGGTGTGGTTACGGTGACGTGCGGTGGCCCCGTGTAAAAATAAAAGAAGGACACAAATGAAATGTTTGATGCTTTTTGACAAAAGTGCTCTGGACCCGTCCCGAAGGACGGAATATCCCACAAGTATGGAGAAAAGGGCACTATGGACTAGGGGTAAGATAGTCACTACGGGGAGTAACTTTGTTAGATCCGTAATTCGCTCTACATATTTCTGTTCTTATATCCTTAGTTGGAGTTTTCAGGAGCATTTTTCTGTGGGTCACTATCAATAAATTTGCTGTCCAATTTATTAGAGGAAACCTGTTGCTGCAACAACTGTTCCCATGCACTGCAAGAGAAACCCAAATATTCTATTAGCTATAAATGCGATTTTGTATATTAGGGTATCAGGTAAATCCCTCTTCGATTTGTTGTTGTTACCTATCGGGATGGGCGTTTGGCGGTCTCTGTATGAGATCAGTGTGTGAGTCACAGAGTATTCCCTTCCAGGATCTCTTCCGCCTATGGACAAATATACACAAAAATGTGTATTAGAGCATATTACTTCAAAGCTACACTTTGTTCCAGAATCAGTTTGTCACTACGTGTTACTCACTGTTCTTTTCTGATTTTTCTTAGTGGAGAGTTTGCTTCTTTACTTCCACTCTTGGCGATAGTCATTATAGTGGTATTTCTAGTGTTCTAACATCCCTCGTTAGGATCGTCTTTCTCTTTCATAATTTGATTATCTCAGCAGCTGTTTAAAATCGAATTTACAGAATTGCCCCTGTATTGTTTAAATTATACTGTGAATCCGGGTCGCTAAACTTCTAGAGTATAGTCACGTGATTCTTAATAGCAGTCTCCATAAGTTGAACCAAAGTGAATTCATATTGTTACAAGATGTAATATTACCTTGTCTTTGCTCATATTTGGCATTCGTTTGTTGTCTGACGTGTCCCTTTCATGTCTGTGAAACAGAGCGAATCGGTCTCATCAGGAGGGATTCTTCACCTATGTCTCAATCAATTCTTTAATTTATTAACGAGTGGCTTAGGATGTGTAGGGGCTATAGTTAAATAACATAGCAAGTCTGTGGCCAAAACTTACCTCTTCGCTTCTCTAAGTTCCACTTTGCTTGCTTGCCTGTTGTAGTGGCCAGAGGGCCGACGTCTATCATTTTTTTTTTCTTTTAAAAAAACACTTTTATTTATTGGCAAACATATCAGAGTACAGTGAGTTACATTTTGTTTTCAGTGTACATAGGTAGAAAGCTGTGTTACTTTACATAAGTCTGCGTTTGGTAGGTATCCAGTACATATACAGTATTAAATGTGTTATAAATCATTGGTTAGAGAATTTGTTATACACCAGTTATTACATGACATTCAGTGGGGAAGGTTGGATAGGTACGTTTGAAACTCAGCTCATCTATTCTTAGGGCGGGACGCGGGGGGCAACAAGTTTGCATATTGTTCCTCGCAGTCTTGAGTCCAGGTTAGTGCAGCCAACCAGGCTTTATAGATGGGTGGAGAGGTATATTTACATCTCTGGAGCACACATCTCGTAGTAGTCATACAGGACATGTTCACGAATGCACATGTTTTTCTGTTCGGAATGTTGTCCTACACACTAAACGGAGCCCCCAGTGGGGAGTGTTCAATAGGGTTGTCTATAATGTCAGAAAGAGGTTTCAGTATCTTGTCCCAGAAGGGCGTTAGTTGAACGCAGGATGAGAACATGTCCATATGGTCAGCTAGGGTCAGTTCGGCACCTTGGACATGAAGCATTTCATTCCATACCTCGGAGGTGTGTGGAGAGTAGGGCTGCGTGCTCTTGGTAAAATTCAGATGTAAGGCCATCTGGACCTGGTGCCTTACCTTTGGCCAGACCATTTATCACTGTTAGTATCTCCTCCAGTGACAGTGGGGTCTCTAGATCTTCCCTGGCTTGGGTGCTTAAGCATGATACAGGGATCTCATCAATGAGGGACTGCATGGCATATGTGTTGTGCTGCTGCTCAGGGGTGTATAGGGAGCTATAGAAGTCTGTGAAAACTTGCATGATTTCTTGATCTGACCATTTGGGGTTTCTCAACACATCCCTAATGCAGTCTGCTTGGGTTCATCCACTCTCAATTTTGGTTAATCTAACTAGGGTTCTGTCCGGTCTGTCTCCCTCCCTGTATTTCCTGGCTGTTTGTGGGCATAAGAAGTAGCGTACCTCCCTGAGGACATGTGCCTCAAACTGTTCCCATTCGAGCCATATCTGTGCCAGTATTTGCGGGTTTGAGTGGTCCGAGTACTCTTGCTTTGGAGATTTGAGCTTATATTTGGGGCGTTGGCGGTCATTTCTTATTGTTTTCAATACCCCTGCTTCCCTAGAGATGGACATGCCCCGTATGTGGATCTTGGAGGCCTCCCAGCGCACCCCAGCGATAGTTGCGTCCCCTTTGTTACAAGTGAAGCATATCTCAATGCCTGAGCGAATCTCCACTTTGAATAATACGTTGCGCAGTGCGTCCAACTTCAAAACCAAGCACTGCACAGCCTAGGGGGTTTACCAGTAATTAAAGTTAGTACCACTGGGGAGTGGTCAGATAGGGTGTGGGGGAGTATCGCAACACTTTCCACTTTGTTCATTGGTGAACCCGAGGTCAGGTACATGTCTGTGCATGATGAACTGTCATGTACTGATGCATAAAATGTGTATTGCCGCTCATGTGGGTGGAGTGCCTGCCCTGTGTCTCTTAGTTCCATGTGTATCTGAAGCGGTTTAGCCGCACGTGACTGGGATCTGTGGGCTACACCGGTTGTATCCATTGTCTGATCTAGGATTAAGTTCATATCACCCCCCCGCCCCACAGAATCTGGCTACCACTGTACCCAGTCAGAATTGATGTCACTTAATCAAATAATTCTGGGGTGTCGATGTTAGGGCAGTAGGTGTTAACCAGCAATAATTTGATTCCGTCTATGAGGCAGTGTCTAAGTATTTCTTTTTCAAAGTGAATTTCACTGATTTATGAATTAGTGTCAGGACCCCTCTGGATTGGGTGGAGTACGAGGTGAAGACTCTATTTGCCCCCCAAGTTGGTACGATGCCCCTTCACTGGCGTGTCTCCTGCAGGAGGAGGATCTTAACCTCATACCTATTCGCTTATGCCATGATTCTGCGTGATTTGGTGTAATTCCCTATCACCCTAATATTCCTGGTCATCACTTTTAGTCCCATTACAGTGGGGTTAACATTTTGGGTGCAAGTCCCACCGACCTTTGGACACAAACTCTGTCTTTAAACTTTCGATGAAGTCCAACCTTGTACTCTGCTGCCAAGTGATTTCCATTTTTCTTCCTGTATTGGATTCTAATGGGCAACTGGCATGTAGACTCTTAGAAAGATTCGGCGATAGCCAAGATCTCACTGCCCCAACAACCTAGCAGTGTGACCCCCTCTTGATCACCCCTCCCACCCGTGGCCTACCGCAACATTGCCTCCTTATCTAGTTTTGACACAACATAAACTTAGCAGTTGCTATAGGGTTAGCTGCTGCCGCTAAGACCCGCTTCGCCAGCCCATTGCCGGATCATGTGTACAGTTGTGCGTTAGGGGCGACCGTAGTTCAGGTCTCAATGCTATGTGCTTATCTTAGAATCAAGAGTAGCTGATGGGATGGTCTTGAGTTATTCTTTCAGACTGGCAGAGGGTTATCCTCGTCCATTCCTCGATTGTCCGGGATCGGTATTTGTGCCTCAATAAATTTAACTGCTTCGTCCGGGACCGTGAAAAACTAAATTCTCCAGCATGGGCTCTGGCATGGATTCACATGCTCATGAATATTCCCCGTCGTCAGGCTGGGAATCCTTGGTAAAGAAAAATCAGTATCAGTTTCGTTTCTGATCTGTCTTTCGTAGTAGTAACCAATCACTGATCTCTGCGTCATACTGACCACAGCCAATGACTGCCATCTCCCTAAGCCCCGCCTCTGGCAGCCATCTTCAGATTTTTACCGCACGTTCAAGTGTTGGGAGTCCTCGTGCTTAGCTCTCGAGCTTTTGCTGCGTTTTCGCGCTTTTTCGGTTAATCGAGCCTCAAGCTCCACCGTTTCTACTCCCGTTAACGGGTACCTGTTGCAGGATTTTCCTACGCCCCTCAAGGGTGAAGATTTCGTCGAATCAACCTTTTGGAGGATTCCAGAAGATTTGCGGCCTACTTCGAGATGGCCCAGGACGCGAGTTCATCACCCGGACCCAAGCTGTTTCGCAGCTGCCCTGGATGCGGGCTGCAGAATGTGTTTAAGGAGGACGAGCATTCGCGATGCCTCTACTGTCTTCATGGGGACAAGACTCATGTAGAGAAGGATTGCCAGTTCTGCAAGAACTTGTCGGAGCGGACCATGAGGGACCGTCGATCCCGTCTCGCCAGCTGGTTGGAGAAGGGCTCAACGGGTGAGAAGAAGAAGAAAGGGTCCGAGCGGGCTTCTAAATCCTGTGCGGGCGCCCCGGCGATGGGGGCCCAACACCAGGCCAAGCACCACGAGTCCTCTCGCTCCGGGACCCCCGAAAGGTCGGGCTCTTCGGTCGCCAGGCAGGGCGCACCTACCCCGGCACCGTCAACCACAAGCCAGCGCTCCGGTTCCGGGAAGAGGAAGTCCGAGACCCCGGGTAAGCTTCGGGAGAAGCCCCGTCCGATCTCGGGAGAGGGGGAGTGAGGCGTCGCCCCTCCCCCTAAGGAGAAGGCCCGGGACGCACCTAAGGTGGTGAAGGCCCCTACCCAGCAGGCAAAGGCCTCTATCGAGGCGATCGCGGCGACTCTGGCCAAGCCAGCAGAGACCCCGCCAGCGGAGACTGCCTCTGGGACTAGAGTTTCCCTGCCGCCAAGGAGGGAATCCTCTTTTCAGCCCATCGTCATGGCCACCATGATGGAAGAAGCGAGGGGGGGCACGGTAGCCTCCTCGTGCTCGGAGTCAGCCTCGGAGGAGGAACTGACCGAGGCCGTGAGGAATCTCGAAGTCCAATTCGAGAAGGTTCGATCCCGTAAGGAAGATCCTCGGGAGATAACCGAGGAAGACGACGATGGCGAGGAAGAGCAGCCTTCCCTTCCGGCGCAGCCGGAACCAAGGCCTCAGGATAGCTCGGCGGCCATTTTGTCTGCGATCCAGTCCTTATTCTCTGAGATAAGGACGAGATTACCACGGCCCAGGCCGGAGGACCCGCAACCTGGCCCGTCGGGAAGTCCTCAGAACAAACGACGGAGGACCCAACCCTCTCCTCCACTCGCCCCCGTAAGGCCTACAGTTCCCTCCTCATCCTCCCACGAGTCGGGAGATGACGGTGCAGTGGGCTCGACGGCGGGTTCTGAGGACGACGACGACGGAACGGGTCCCCCGTCGCACGGGCATCTCCACCCGACGAGATTGTCTCATTCCACACCATGATCGCCATGGCGTCCGAATTGTTCCGGGTCTGCCCGGAGGAGCAGAAAAAGGAAGGTTTCCTCTATCAGCGCCGGGAGGCCAAGAGGAAGACTGTCATCGCGGTGCCTCTAATCAATGACATCTGGGAGGAGGGCCTGTCGGTACTCAAGAACCCCTCCACGGCACCAGCCAAACGGGATCGGTACGTGAAGAAATACCGGGTCCCCGAGACCGCTCCCCTGTGCCTCAGGGCCCAGCCAACGCCAGACTCGGTCGTCTCAGCGGCGGCGAAGAAGAAAGCGGCGGGGTCAGGAGCCTCAACGTCTAATTCCCCTCCGGACGGCGAGGGTAGGAAGTTGGACGCCATGGGGCGACGGGTCATTTCGTCGGCGGCGGCGACGATCAACGCGGCCAACGCCCTGGCGATCGTGGCCCGTTACGACAGGGAGCTCTGGTTTAGGCTGGCTCCCATATTGGACTTCCTACCGGACGACAAGAGGTCCGAGGCCCTGGAAATACTTCAGGAAGGCGAGGTGGCGTCGGACCACGCCATAACGGTGGCAACCGATATTGCCGATACCGGGTTCCGCCAGCTGGGCAACAGAGTTTGCCTACGACGACGGGGTTGGCTCCAGGCGACCGACTTCCGTCAGGACGTCCAGACCAGGGTGTTGGACATGCCGTTCAACGGCAGCAACTTGTTCGGGAAGGCGGTGGACGAATCCCTCCAAGCCATAAAGACGGAGACGGCCCGCACTCTAGGAGCCCATCAGCAACGACGGCCCTTTCGGAGATCCGGAGGCAGACAGGGGGCCTCCAAGGGATCCAGCGGTGGCTCGTCCTACCGCCAGGCGGCACGCTCCTCATCTCAGGAGGCCTACAGGGGTCGCGGCAAGCAGGGAGTGCCTCGCCGCCGTCGTCAAGGTGGCCAGGGCGGCAAGGCCACCACCTCCAAGCAGGACTGAACCGGCCGTGGCCTCGGGCCCCCACCGAAGCACCCCGGTGGGAGGCCAGCTGACGAATTTCGTCGGCGTGTGGAAGTCCATCTCCACCGACCATTGGGTGCTGGATACCCTGGCAAGAGGACACTTTATCGAATTCCTGAAGAAGTGCCCTCACGTTCCACCTGTGGCCAGGAAGGAAAATCACGTCCCGCAACTGCTGTTGGAAGTACGGGCGATGCTCAGGAAAGGCGCCATCGAGCTCGTCCCGAAGAGGCTCCGGGGTGTACTCAAGGTACTTCCTCATCAGGAAGAAGACGGGCGGCTGGCGCCCCATCCTGGACCTTCGTCGTTTGAACAAATACATCAGGTCACAAAAGTTCAGGATGGTCACCCTCCAGCACGTGCTGGGACAACTGGAGGAAGGCGACTTTCTATCGTCGTTGGACCTGGAGGATGCATACTTCCACGTTCCCATCCTCAAAAGTCACCGAAAGTTCCTCAGGTTCGTCGTCCAGGGACGCCACTACCAATTCAGAGCACTGCCGTTCAGATTGAAGTCGGCCCCCAGGGTCTTTACCAAGTGCCTAGCACCTGTGGCGGCACGGCTGCGCCTGCAGGGGATTCACGTCTACCCCTACCTGGACGACTGGCTCATCCGCTCAAGGACGAGGGAACACGCCGTCGAAAACACTGCGAGGACCGTCCAGCTACTCACAGACCTGGGATTCGCCATAAATTACCCAAAGTCCCACCTGGTGCCGTCGCAGGTGGCCCTGTTTCTGGGAGCGAAGCTCGATACAGTGAGGCGCCTGGCGGCACCGTCGGAAGAACGGACGAAGACCAATCTGGGCAAAGTGCAGTGCCTGCTAGCCACGGACGTGGCCAGGGTGAGGTCCATCAAGTCGGGGGATGATGTCCTCTTGCATCTACCTGGTGCGCCTATGCAGACTACGGATGCGCCCTCGAGTCGGGAGATGACGGTGCAGTGGGCTCGACGGCGGGTTCTGAGGACGACGACGACGGAACGGGTCCCCCGTCGCACGGGCATCTCCACCCGACGAGATTGTCTCATTCCACACCATGATCGCCATGGCGTCCGAATTGTTCCGGGTCTGCCCGGAGGAGCAGAAAAAGGAAGGTTTCCTCTATCAGCGCCGGGAGGCCAAGAGGAAGACTGTCATCGCGGTGCCTCTAATCAATGACATCTGGGAGGAGGGCCTGTCGGTACTCAAGAACCCCTCCACGGCACCAGCCAAACGGGATCGGTACGTGAAGAAATACCGGGTCCCCGAGACCGCTCCCCTGTGCCTCAGGGCCCAGCCAACGCCAGACTCGGTCGTCTCAGCGGCGGCGAAGAAGAAAGCGGCGGGGTCAGGAGCCTCAACGTCTAATTCCCCTCCGGACGGCGAGGGTAGGAAGTTGGACGCCATGGGGCGACGGGTCATTTCGTCGGCGGCGGCGACGATCAAAGCGGCCAACGCCCTGGCGATCGTGGCCCGTTACGACAGGGAGCTCTGGTTTAGGCTGGCTCCCATATTGGACTTCCTACCGGACGACAAGAGGTCCGAGGCCCTGGAAATACTTCAGGAAGGCGAGGTGGCGTCGGAACACGCCATAACGGTGGCAACCGATATTGCCGATACCGGGTTCCGCCAGCTGGGCAACAGAGTTTGCCTACGACGACGGGGTTGGCTCCAGGCGACCGACTTCCGTCAGGACGTCCAGACCAGGGTGTTGGACATGCCGTTCAACGGCAGCAACTTGTTCGGGAAGGCGGTGGACGAATCCCTCCAAGCCATAAAGACGGAGACGGCCCGCACTCTAGGAGCCCATCAGCAACGACGGCCCTTTCGGAGATCCGGAGGCAGACAGGGGGCCTCCAAGGGATCCAGCGGTGGCTCGTCCTACCGCCAGGCGGCACGCTCCTCATCTCAGGAGGCCTACAGGGGTCGCGGTCGACGCCCGTTGGATGCAGGCGACGGGCACCTTCGAAGACAGAGTCCCCCTCAACAAGGTGTTCCGGCGGGCGATTCAGTGGTGGGGCGTTCGAGCGCACCTCACGGCGGGCAAGGACTTTCAGACGCCGGCGTACCAGGAGACGGTGACGACGGACGCCTCCCTGGAAGGTTGGGGCGCCCACACCGGAGATCTCCACGCAAGAGGCCTCTGACTCCCGGAGGAGAAGCTCCTGCACATCAACATCCTGGAACTCCGAGCCGTGTTCTGGGCTCTCAAATCGTTCCTCCCGTCGCTCAAGGGCAAGGTGGTGCGTATCTTCACGGACAACACCACGACAATGTTTTACATACGGATGCAGGGAGGCACCAGATCCCCAGCCCTATCCAAGGAGGCACAGGATCTGTGGCACTGGGCGGTTGCCCAGGGGATGTTCCTGGTTCCCTTCCACCTGGCAGGAGAAAGAAACACCATCGCCGACTCGCTCAGCAGGGAGCTGCGCACGTGTCACGAGTGGGAGCTGCGCCAGGATCAGGTGGATCAACTCTTCCGACGATGGGGCAAACCCCAAATCGACCTGTTCGCAACAGCGACAAACTCGAAGTGCCAGAGGTTCGCCAGCAGGTTTCCCCAGCCGAGAAGCATGGGCGATGCGTTCTCGTTCCCCTGGGACGGCCTATACCTGTTTGCGTTCCCTCCGTTGCCGTTGCTGCTTCGACTCATCAACCAGCTCAAGAGGTCCCGGTGCAGGATGATCCTCGTCGCACCGGCGTAGCCGAGGCAGATCTGGTTCCCGGACCTCCTGGACTTGTCAATGTCCCCTCCCATCAAGCTGTCGGCGGACGCGGATCTTCTACGGTCACAAGTGGAAGAGATTCTCTATCTGGTGCCGAGCACAGAAGATCAATCCCCTACGAATTACGGCCCCTCAAGTGCTGGCGTACCTGCTATCGCTGGCAAAGGCTGGGCTAGTCCATGCCTCCATTAAGATTCATCTGGCAGCGATCTCCAGATATACCAGAACCACAGGACGGACGTCCCTGTGGTCCCATCGACTGGTAAAAGAGTTTATGAAAGGACTGTTCCGGTCGTTCCCGCCGGTGAAGGCCCCAGACCCGGGGTGGGAACTTAACGTGGTGCTGACCAGGCTCATGGGGCCCCCATTCGAGCCGATGCACTCCGCACCGATGAAGTTTGTGTCATGGAAGACTGCATTCCTGGTGGCCATTACCTCCGCACGACGAGTGGGAGAGATCCGGGCCCTATCCCGCAAAGCACCGTACTTGACTTTCCATGCCTAGAGGGTGGTGCTTAGGACGCACCCCTCCTTTATGCCCAAGGTGCCGTCGGACTTCCATCTTAACGAGCCCCTGGTGTTACCTGTTTTCTTCCCATCTCCTTCGTTGCCGGCCGAGAGGACTTTGCACTCGCTGGATGTGGCTAGAGCGCTGAAGTTCTACGTGGACCGCACAAAGAGTTTTCGGAGGACATCACAGCTATTTGTGAACTTTGGACCTGTGAATCAAGGGAAGGCTCTCTCGAAGTCTTCTATTTCCAGATGGCTCTCCGGCTGCATCATGCACTGCCACCGGTTGGCTAACCGACCGCTGCCAGGCCGTCCGAGAGCCCATTCGACCAGAGCGATCGCTGCTACTACGGCGTTCCTATCTGGTGTGCCCCTGCTGGACATCTGCAGGGCTGCTACGTGGAGGTCGACGCACACCTTCACGAGATTCTACTGCGTCGATCGAGATTCCAGGGAGGAGTCCAGGGTCGGCCAAGCAGTGCTGCACAACCTGTTCGCTTAAGGTGAGCCTGGTGAGGAGGTAAGAGATGCTTAATGTTGAGTTTTTTGTATTGCTTAATGTTGAGCCTTTTGCCCCCTCCCGTGGTTGTGCATGTGTGTACTGCTATGTATTCTTATATTCATGAGCATGTGAATCCATGCCAGACCCCATGCTGGAGAAGGAACAAGTTACTTACCTGTAACTGTTGTTCTCCAGCATGGGTCTGGCATGGATTCACATGCGAACCCTCCCACCTACCCCTCTGCGGCTCTTCACTTGGTCATACTGCCACTTCACGTGCTACCAAATCTGAAGATGGCTGCCAGAGGCGGGGCTTAGGGAGATGGCAGTCATTGGCTGTGGTCAGTATGACGCAGAGATCAGTGATTGGTTACTACTACGAAAGACAGATCAGAAACAAAACTGATACTGATTTTTCTTTACCGAGGATTCCCAGCCTGACGACGGGGAATATTCATGAGCATGTGAATCCATGCCAGACCCATGCTGGAGAACAACAGTTACAGATAAGTAACTTGTTCCTTCTGCCTCAAAATTTGAATCTAAGCCGGGCTGGGAACAGCATTGCGTATTGGATGTTGCGGTCTTGAAGTCATTTCTTGACTCCAATGAATTGGCATTGCTCCTGCTGAAGTGAGATCAAGAAATCTGGGAAGATCCGTATTGTTTGGGAGCCCATTCGTACTTCCTTTTATTCCCTGGTGAAGCGCAGGAGGTGGTCTCTGTCACGGAAGCTTAGGATCTTTGCGATGATGGCTTGTGGAAAATTGCCTGGTTTTGGTTTGGGGGCGAGTGCCCTGTGAGCCCTCTCCACCGAGAAAAAGGGGGACAGTTCTGGTGTTCCCAATAGATCCTTGATCAGATCTTCTACTCCCTGCTCCATACCCCCAGTTAGGGCATTTTCGGGGGCCCCGATAATTCAGATGTTGTTCCTTCTGGAGCGTGATTCCAGATCGTCGCATTTGGATTTCACGGCGTTCATGTCTTTCACCAGGGTTGCCACATTATTGTGGAGGCTTTGCACAGTATCTTCCGTCGCCCTGATCCTCGTCTCCGCCTCTGTAATGCGGACGGCTTCCTTGGCAAGTTTGTGACCTCATGTAGGCTATATTGGCCGTGATATCGTCCAGTTTTGCTTGGACGGCCGCAAAGCCCTTGGCCATGGCTTCATCATGTGGGTGAGATCAGGGGGTTAGTTCATGACTGGGTGTGTTTTCTCCAAATTAGAGCTAGTGGGGGGCTCCGGGGTTTCGCGGAGAGCGACTGTTGTAAATTTGTCCATAGCCCCTGTCTTCTTTCCCACCTGCGCCTCTAGTCATAGTGGTTGGCTTGGTATGATGACGGCGGGGTTATATTAGGATCTCAAGCCTTGGGCACTTGCACGGCTTCTCCTCTGTCCAAGCACGGGTCAAGGTTCAAAGTGTTGGGTGTTGCAGTTTTTGGTGGAGGGTAGCTAGCACAGTCCAATAAGTGTTGGGTCCTATAGGACTGTGGTTGAGTTGGGAGATTTGGCGGTGATCAGATATTGCTGTGGGTAGGCGAAAGCCGGGGGTTAAGGCTCCTTCCCCGGTGATCCGCAGCCCACAGATGTATGGATGGGCTCAGAGGTTAGGCGGCGGGTCACAGGACCGGGGATCCAGTGCAGTCAAGGACCCCCTCCACCTCTCGATGTGCACACTGGAGGTGAATCCAATCCCGGGGGCCACCTGTTCAGCCGTTTTAATTAGGTGGTTATGTTGTTAATTCTGGCCCTGGTAATGTAGGTGCTCAGTTGCAGTCGATATTGGCTGTGCCACAGACTATAGTACTGTCGATGTTGGCCCTCCCTCAGATTCAGCGTGTTTTACATTGGCATTGGTTCTGTAAACTCTTTAGCTTTTGCTGTTTTTGCACTTATTTTTTTCCAGTTCCCGCTGCTCTGGCGCCCTGGCTGTCCATGTTGAATAGGCCTGTATGGTGAGCAGGACCCTACCACGCAGCTGGAAGGCGCAGCGGCCACTTAGCCCATGGGGCTGATATTTTATGTTAGTTTCCGGTAAAGTGTTGCTGGTGGCTCAGTGTTTGGTCCCCCAACGTGGCTGGATATTCTGATGTTTTTTAAAAAAAATCTGATAGGCGCAAGTGCATCCGGGTCCGAAGAGCGGAGGCTGGGGAGCATGGCTGTAATGTTGGGTGAGCCACTGGTGGTAGCGTGGCCTGAGTCTGCATGATTAGGGGTCACGCTGAGCCTGTGGCCGTAGATAGTGGTGCCCTCACAGAGCTGGCCACAGGATAACGTCAGGGCCCTGCTGGTGACTGTACGAGAGTGGAGTTTGATTCAGGCAGTCCACAAGTTGGGGCAGCAGTGGCCGCCGGTGGCTGTGCAGAAAGACAGCATTCGGGAGCCGGTAAGTTTGCTGTAGCCCCGTTTCAGTAGGGAGAGTAGCCAGCACGGGATGCTGTGAGAAGAGTTTGGCATTGGGGGTTGAGGAAGGCTCTGGGGGTGGTGCCCGCCCCTTTGTCTGCAGGGTCCCCTGTGGTTTATTGATGTTGTCTCCTGCCCAGATTGAGGAGGTCCCGCGGTCCAATGCCATGCAGAGCCGGCCTCCGGTCAGAGGGATTGCCGGCAGGAGCGTAACCCGCTAGTACCCGCTAGTGGGGTTCTGAGGCCAGGGACGGTGCACTTAATGGTGTCGCTCTGTGGTTAGGTAGCCAGTATGTCCTCCTGTTGGCTCCCAGCTGCAGAGAGAAGGCCGTCACTGAACTGCGCACAGCAGACCCTTCCCAGTAAGCGGAGGTCCGATTCAGTCACCACGCGGACAGTGGTTGTGCGGGGGTTGTGGTGCTTCCCTCCCCCCACACAGATTCAGGCTCATCAGTGCCAAGGGCTCCACTCACCCCGGACCGCAGAGTTCTCGAGAGTCTACAGCGGCGCAGGGTTCATAGAATCCGCCCCATCCCACACGTGTCACGGTCCATCAGCGCTCTAGCAGCCTTTCCTACCCCCCCAGGCAGGGGGATTGACAAAGGGCTGAAGCGGGTCACACGGTCTCCAGTTTCCTCCCAGAATCGGGCTAGTTGATAGGCAGTGCTACGGGCATCAGTGCTCTTGATCAGAGCGTGCAAGTAGCTATATATCCACCACGATCAGTTTTTGACGGTCCGTTAGCGGAGTTGCTGTATTAGGCAGCCATCTTGTTGGCTGCTCAGCAGGGCCCACCAGTTTCTATCATTTTAAGTCGACTTTCCTCCCTGTATTTTGTGGGTATAGGCTGGCGGTCATCTTGGACTAGTGTGTGACCATATATTTTACTATGTTCTCTCATGTTGCTTTTTTGTGTTGAGGTGTTACAGTGGATTGTGGGATATGCTGTTCTGTCCACTCTCATGCAGCTAATCTGCATATAGTTTCTATTTTGAGATTATTATTTCGAATGGATTGTGTCCTTCAGCGTATTCCTCATCTTTGAGCTGTTTCAGAAACCATTTCTCGTCAGAGGGCGCCGTGCATCGATGGCGTTGAGTCGATGTCACTCGAAGGCCTCCGTCGGGTATACAAGTAGCACACGCGGAAGCCATTGGCCTCAGTTCCATTTTTCAGCAGAACGTGTTGCTTCGGAGACTCGACGTGCCGCGATAGTATTATTACTACGTAGTTTCCATCAAATATCGGAGTAATCATCGAAAACGACATGTCTTCATCATCAACCCCAACTACACCTCGTTCAGGCTTTAGAAAGTGCAAGGAATGCAGCTCGAAGATGTCCCTCACTGATTTGCATTGCTCTTGTCTGTGGTGTTTGGGGGAAGGCCATGACACGGTATCCTGCTCGAAGTGTCAGGCAATGACTGCCAAAGCCCTGCTAGAAAGGAAGGAGAAGTTGCAGGTAGGCCGTAAAACCAAAAATCGGTCCTCGACTGTCGAGTCAGGAGATCGCCTTCCTCGACGCAGGGGTGACAAAAAAGATTGAGATCCCGTAGTGGCTCCCGCCACTCGTCCTGGCAAAACGATCAAAGAGACTGCACCATCGGTCGCCGTCCTCTTCATCGTCTTCGGACGATTCCCCCACAAAATTTAAGTTCCCCACCAAACATTCTTCATCTGCTGAGTGGGAGGCATTTCGTTTGAAAATACTTTCAATTTTCTAAAAGGGTAAGCCTCTGTCCGTGCCTTCTTTGGAAGCCGGCCGAGAGCGATCCCGTCCCGACACTCGCGGGCCTTTGAGCCCAGGTGGTCGAGGAAAAACCCATCAAGAGCCTTCGAGGTCTCAGATGAAGAAAAGTAATTTGGGTCGAGACGAGCGCTCGTGGCCTTGACACCGTCAAAGACTCCACACACCTCGAAGACAAAATCTTTACCCTTGACGCCATCAACGCCTTTGGCGACCTCAACACTGAAACCATCAGCGCTGAAGATTCCTAAGGTTTCAGCGCAGCCCTCTGAGCATGTTAGGGCTGACAAGCGTGTTAAACCCAAGCCTTCTGCTAAGCCTGCTACACCTTTGGCACCTAATGAGAAAACATACTCCTTTCCCTAGTTTGGAACTCATAATGTCCCTGAAAGTTTAATCTCAGAAGAGAGTAAAATGAGAGACCTCATTGACACACTGCACAAGGACATCGCCTGAGACTAAGTTCGGCAGACCAGAGCCAGGAGAACACGCTGACTCTTCATACCGACAACTGATGTCAAAGGTAGTAGAATATCTGGGTTGGGCTAGACCACCTGTTCCATTCATCCAAGATGATCTTACTGACATTCTTGACCAAGGACCACCTGCAGACCCAATCTTACCCTTTCATGTGGCCTTGCAAAATAGGTTGGCCAAAAACTGGGAGTCCCTGGATTCTATCCCTGCGGTGGATAAATCCCTCACTAGAAAATACTGCCCTTCCAGTAGCGACCCTGGCTCTTTGTCTAAGCACCCCACTCCTGAGAGTTTGGTGGTCCAAGCAGCCACAGCTATATCTAATAAGGCGGCGTACCCTACCATCCCTCTGCATAGGGACGATAAGCGTGTGGATGGATGGGCACCCAAAGTATTTTCAGCTTGGAGTATGGCCCTAAAATCGTCCAATTCACATGTGCATAGCCACATTTTTGTACACTCTGTGGGAGTGCATATCCATGGCGACGAAGCACATTCCGGAAAGGGGAGCAAAGGGAGGGTTTCCTAGCAATTGATAAAGATGGCAAGGAGGCCAGGCATGAATCCCTTCAATCTGGATTGGTCACTGCAGACAGCATCAGCAGGTGCATGGCTACAAGCACAGCTATGCACAGTTATGCGCAGGTTTGCGTGGCTGCGGAAGTAGGGTTTATCACCTTTTTGGCAACAAGGCTGATGAAAGCCTTGAGAGGTTGCAGACCAAAGGTGGCTGCCAAATCTTTAGGGGCCGCTGTTAGGCAACGTCAGCCTTTTTGTTCATCAGGACAGTCTTGGAGGGGAGGATCCTATCGTTAATACTCCTCATTTGGAAAGGAGAGAGGAATGGTCAGTCAAAGAGGACAAAGGAAAATCCCTCGTGGTGGACGAGGTAAGAGTGCAAAGCCAGCTCCAGCTACAGCTTCCTTGCCATCAGCAGTTGCAGCAACCGCCCCAAAACCACTTTGAGAGCTTCCGTCACGAAACACCAGTGGGGGCCAGACTGTCGCAGCATCTGCAAGAATGGCAAGACATTACTTCAGATGCCTGGGCTCTGGAAACAATAGCCCAGGGTTACTGCCTCCCATTTATAACGCAGCCTCACAGCAATCCACCTGAGAAACACTCTTTGAGGATTCGAGATCCGCTCCTTGTGCAGGAAATATTAACCCAGCTAGAGAAAGGTGGTATAGAACCAGTGCCTGTAGCGGAGAGGAACACGGGTTGGTATTCCCCATATTTTTTGATCCCCAAAAAGGACTGAGACCCATCATGGACTTGAGATACTTGAACAAGTTCCTCAGGATGGGCAAATTCAAGATGGTCACACTTTCCCAGATCCTCCAGGCCCTCCAGTTACAGGATTGGTTGTGTCATTGGACCTTCCGGATGCTTATTTTCATGTGCCAATCCTTCTCAAGCACATAAAATACCTGGAGTTCGCTGTCGGCGGCTCGCTCTATCAATTTCGAGTCCTGCCATTCGGGCTGACCTGTCCGAGCCTCTTCACCAAACTGATGGTGGTAGTGGCAGCGTATCTCAGGAGAGGGGGGGGATTCACGTCTACCCCTACCTGGACGATTGGCTGATCAGGGCACGTTCTTCCGAGCAAGCCCTGGATCATCTCAGTCACCTGCCGCTCCTTTCACAGACTGGGCGTCTCCCTCAATCACAAGAAGTCACAGATGACACCTTCCCAGCAGCTCCAGTACATCAGAGCTGTGCTAGACACATCCTTGGGAAAGAGCTTGCCACCCAAGGCGAGGGCTCAAGACATTCTTCAGATGGTTGCCAAATTTCAAACCGCCCAGAATCTTCCGGCCTTCGATTTCTTGCGGTTGCTCGGCCTAATGGCATCCTGCATTTTTCTGGTTCCAGACGCCTGCCTGAGAATGAGATCCCATCAATGGGCTCTAAGAACTCAATGGTCCCAGTTCTCAGGAAAGATGATATACCAACTTCAGATTCCAAGTAGGGTCGCAGAGGATCTTCTGTGGTGGGCCTGCGAGGACAACATTCTGAATGGATAACTTTTTTGGCAACCATGGCCGGAGATTACAGTAGTGACGGACGCCTCACTCACGGGGTGGGGATCCCATGCGAACGATCTGACAGTCAGCGGTTATTGGTCTCCATCGGAGTCCAAAGTTCACATCAACCTTTTGGATCTTAGTGCAATCAGACTAGCGGTGAAGGCCTTCCTGCCCTCTGTACGGGTAAAATATTTCCTGATGATGACGAACAAAACAGTGGCCATGCATTACCTCAACAAGAGAGGAGGTGTAGGGTCACTACCTCTGTGCAGGGAGGCAATGCAGCTCTGCTACTGGGCAATTCGGGAAGGAATCTCCTTAACGGCAGTTCACCTGGCTGGGGAGGAAAACATGGCGGCGGATGCTCTGAGCAGGCAGGGCGTAGTGTCCCACGAGTGGGAACCAGCTCAGGAAGTCCTTCAAGAGATCTTCGCCCTTTGGGGAACCCCTCAAGTAGACCTGTTTGCGACCGGAATCAACCGGAAGTGTGAAAAGTATTGCTCAAGGGAATTTACTCCGAGAGGAGCTCTAGGAGATGCGTTTGTGGTGGATTGGGAGTTCCCACTACTATACGCGTTTCCACTGATCCCCATCATTCCTCAAGTAATCAGTAGGTTAAGAAGGTTCAGAAGCTGCATGATCCTAATTGCTCCGGATTGGGCCAGTAGAACGTGGTACCCGGACCTTCTGGACATCTCTCCTCCCATTTGTCTTCCGCAAAGAGAGGATCTTCTCTCGCAAAGGGAGGGTCAGGTTCTCCATCCAGAGGTCAACACTCTCACCCTTCACGCTTGGTTTCTGAAAGGCTGAGATACAAGGATTGGGGCTTCCTGAATGATGTCATGGAGGTGTTGCTTTCGGCAAGAAGGCCAGCAACAACACTCTGTACTGTTGCCGTTGGAACAAATTCTGCGACTGGTGCAGGGAAAAGAATGTTGATCCTTTTCTATGTTCAACTCCGGAGGTTTTATCTTTTCTCCTATCATTATCACACAAAGGCTTAATGTTGGGACCATAAAAGGTTACCTGGCAGCACTTTCCATATTCAAGCGCTCTTTGGGCGAATGCTCCTACTTTAAAATTCCCTTGGTGATTCAATTTTTAAAAGGGCTCACAAACATGTTCCCACTTTCTTCTTTTCAGCTTCCAGTTTGGGACCTTAACCTGGTTCTAAAGTTATTAATGTGTGCCCCATTTGAACCCTTGCATGCATGCCCATTGAGGTTGTAAACCTTCAAAACCATATTATTGGTTGCATTGAGATCTGCACGAGTGAGCGAGTTGCAGGCACTTTCATCCAGGCCACCCTATACCGTGTTCCACAAGGACAGGGTTGTGTTGAGCGTAAAACCGTCCTTCCTGCCTAAAGTGGTATCTGATTTCCATTTAAATCAGAAAATTGTTCTGCCGCCGTTCTACCCCCGCCACATCCTGGTAAAGAGGAGGAAAGGCTCCATAGGGTGCACCCTAGAAAAGATTTAAGCTTTTATATTTCAAGGTTCTCCAAACTCAGAGTAGATGACCAACTCTTTATTGGTTACACCCGAAGGAAATTGGATCAAGCTGTTTCAAAACAGACTTTATCAAGGTGGATTATTCTTGGCATCTCAGAATGTTACAAATTGGCAGCAAGTACCCGCCAGAAGGCTTGAGAGCTCATTCCACCAAAGGTATAGCCTCTTCTGCAGCCCTTTAAAGGGGCGTACCCATTAAATCTATCTGTGATGCAGCAACTTGGTCATCGCTGCATATATTCACAAAGCATTACTGTTTAGATACTACTTCCCACTCTCGAGAAGTTGCCTTTAGTAAGGCGGTACTATATTCTGTCTTATAAAACACCAACAATTTCAGCTTCAAATGTTACTCCCTCCTCCAAATTCTGCATACTGCTATGGGAGTCTATCAAAGATGAGGAATACGTTGGAAGACACAATCCATTCGAAGAAAAAGTTACTTACCAACTGGTAACGTTCTTTCGACTGGATGTTCCTCCAACGTATTCCTCATCGCCCTCCCAGCCTACCCATCTGTAGAATTTCCCATGCTTTTACAGCTTCCACTCCCACAGGGCTGACTACTGGTTGCCTACACTAACAGCCAACACAAATAGGAGGGAAAAACAGAATGGAGGCCAACGGGTGCCGCGCGTTCTACTTGTATACCCGATGACGTCACCCTCGACGGAGGCCCTCGATGGACATCGACTTGACACCAGGCGCCCTCTGCTGAGAAACGTTTTCAGAAACAGCCAAGGCTGGACGCGATATCAAAAATGAGGAATACGTTGAGGAACATCCAGTCAAAAGAACGTTACCAGTTGGTAAGTAACTTGTTCTTCTCGCTCTTAACAAGAACTTGATGTTAACTTGTAGCTTATGTACTAAGCCTGTCGTTACAGACATGAAAGGGACGTGTCGTACAACGAACGAATGAGAGAGACCCGTATGCAGGACCCATTTGAATGAAACTTTTGCCAAATAAGAGCAAAGACAAGGTTATATTTACATCTTGTAACAATATAAATTCACTTTCGTTCACCTTATGGAGACTGCTATTAAGAATCACTTGACTATACTCTAGAAGTGTAGAGACTCGGATTCACAGTATAACTTAAACAATACAGGGGCAATTCTGTAAATTCCATCTTAAACAGCTGCCGAGATAATGTATGAAAGAGAAAAATACTGCCAGAAAGAAGTATAAATAACCCTGTTTACTGCCCTCTAGATACGACAACCCTAATGAGGGATGTTAGAACATTAGAACTACCTCTATAACGACTATCGCCAAGAGTGGAAGTAAAGAAGCAAACTCTCCACTATGAAAAATCAGAAAAGAACAGTGAATAACAGGTAGAGACAAACTGATTCTTGAATGAAATGTAACCTTCAAGTAATAGGCTATAATACACATTTTTGTGTATATTTGTCCATAGGTGGAAGAGATCTCGGAAGGGAATACTCTGTGATTCACACACAGATCTCAGACAGAGACTGCCAAACGCCCATCCCGATAGGTAACCAATAAAACATCGAAGAGAGATGTACCTAATATACAAAATAGCATTGATACCTAATTGGATATTTTGATTTCTCTTACAGTGAATGGGAATAGTTGTTGGAGCAACAGGTTAAATTTGAAAGCAAATTTATTGATGGTAACCACATACAAATACGCCTGAAGAATGTTCTCCAACTAAGGATATAAGAACAGAAACATGTAGAGTGAATTTATGGATCAATAAGATTGTATTGAACTAGATACCATCCAGTTGTACCTAACTGATCGATAAATAATAGACAGTATATATATATAGGAAGTAGTAGAGTGACTGTATCACTTTATATAGGCTTTTAGGTAATTTATAAATAATGTAATTTTGTAAAGGTTTTTCCAAATGTATGCAATATGAAATGTAATGTGATGAATTATAGCAATTTAATAAAAAGTGTATTAACCAACAAGGAGTAACAATTTAGTAATACTTTCACCCCGTAAATTAAGTTTGCCCTGAATTATGTCCATATCTACTGCATCAGAGACCTTTTGGAGTCCTACCTTAATTTTGCTTGAATTTTAGTGCAACCGGGCCAAGGTTTGACTCATACAATTTTCAATTTAAAAGTTGCCCCAGCGTTTCCTCAACTTGATAATAGAGAATTAGTGGCTGCAGTAGTCACGGAAAACATAGACAAATTTGGCTGGCTCTTGAAGGTTTACACTTGTAGGATTCAGTTTGCCTATTTTCTTTTACAAATGGCAGAAAAGAAACATTTGTTGTTTAGTGATAATTACGCAGCATCACTAATGACAGCCATATCTATTTTGTCAGACAGCGACTTGGGGATACAGAATTAAACTCCCGATGACGGGGACGAAATAGTTCAACTAAAGAAAAGACTGATAGGACAGAATTACACGGAGCAATTCTGCTCGGGTATTTGAATAATACATCTCTCCAACAAGGTCTGCATGTCAAGAATGAACCTAGACAGTTTATAGACAAAAGGAAATTTAAGATTCAATTGAGTTATATAGCGAACAGATGTGAGAGGGACTGGCTAATCCTTATCAATACAGCGAAAGAAACCGCATAAAAGATTGAGCTAGACCTTAAAAAGATAGAAGAGGACATTAAGAACATTACATCACTAGCTGGCTGTAAAAAGAGGATAGAAGAAATCAAACAAGGAATGAAAGATTTCAAACAGAAAAACACTGTAGAGAGAATAAAAAGACTAAAAAAAGATTTAGCAAACTTAAGCCACGAGAAAACCTTCATCTGTATTAAAACAGGGTATCGCAATGAATCCTTAAATCAACAACAAAATACCAACAACAAGAACCGCTGGGTAAGATTTTGAAAAACTTCATACAGTACTAGTGGAGTCAGTAGTGAGGTGGAAGATACCAGCGAGGGTCCTTCGACAGCCCTCGAATAGAGGTAGATGACAATTTAATAGACACAGAGGGAGAGGCAACAGAAGTATGGGCACCTACATTTTTTTTACACCAGGCCAGGAATCGAGGGGATTGGACACAGGAAGGGAAAGTGAGAAGAAGCAGGACACACTTATACTGAACATCTCAGACCATAGGTTAGAAACAAGTAATAATAATAATAATAATACAAATAAAATAAATGAAGAAGATGTCCTGAATAGAGGCTTGTGTTTTGTCCTTCTCAAGAAACATGGCACTTTCGAGTTCAGAGAAGAATTCTTGAAATTCATGAGGATTATTTATCTGAAGGAATGTTTTGCAAATATTGAACATACATCATCTACTAATGCAACAGGATTGAGAAATCCATCTACCAGCCCACACTCGCACCCCAGAGGTCGAAAGTGTTTGAGAGGAAAGTTCTAGCAGAAATAAGTAAGTTAGAAAGATAGGTAAAACCAACATTCCGGAACCGGCCGCTCAATCCCTGAATGAATCCCTAGTCATAAAAAGAGTCGACAAAGGAGGGAGAATAGTGATTCAAAGTAAAGAAGACTATATTAAAGCGTGCCTCAGATAGTTGGCTGATAATACAAGTTATGAACCCTTCACGGTTGACCCTACAGATACCCTAAAAAAGAACATAAACCATAAAGTCAACAAAGCTGAGAAAGGGGATGGATCAGCAAACAAGAAGCTAGTTTTCTGTGTAAACTTGATCCAACCCTCCCCATATTTTACTGTCTCCCCAAGATGCACAAAACATTAGTTAATCCACCAGGGAGACCTATTGTTTCTGGGATCAATTCTGTCTTGAAACCTCTTTCAAAGTTTGTAGGCCATTATCTAAAAGGTTGTGTGGGGAAATGAGATCTTATCTGAAAGACATCAACAGCGCGATTAATAGATTTGAAAATGTTGAATTTAATGAAAGCAACACCATTCTAATAGAACTAGATGTAGTGGCTGTATACACTAGCATACCTCAGATAGCCAATTTAGAAGTTATTGAAGAAGGTCTATGGGAACAGACTCGGACCTGGTTCCTAATTCATTTTTAACGTGGTGTGCAGAAATAGCACTAACCCAAAACTATTTTGAGTTTTTGGGAAACATATAACAGCAAATTGAAGGTACTGCCAGTGGGGCAACCATGGCACTGAGCCTAGCAAATCGATACAGAGAAAGTTTTGAAAAAGCTGTTATATACACAGATTCTAAACCCCATAGAGATAACATCAAAGAATGGACCAGATACATCGATGAAATTCTGATGGTATCGGAAGGGACTGAGAGGATCAAGTTAAATGTTTCTTTGAATGGCTAAACACGAAAAATCACTATTTAAAAATCACAATGAATTTCAGTAATAAGGAAATCAACTTTTTAGATATAACCCTGAAACATGAACAAGGGAGTCTACTAATAAAACCGTATCATAAACCAACAAGAATTCTTTGCTGGACTACACTAGTCACCATGTTAAACATCTCTGTGATGATTTACCATACACTTAAATCAGAATAGTAGCACCAACGAAGCATTTGAATTTGAAGCACAGAACCTTTCCATGAAACTAAGAGCCAGAGGATAGCAGAATAGAGTGGTAAAAAAAAGTAGCCAAGCGGGCATTTAACAATAATAGAGAAGCACTGCTGGAAAAGAACACAAAAACCCAGAAAAAAAACAAAACTAGTGTATGTTTCTACATTCAGTAACCTAAGCCTGAAGATACAGAACATTATGTGTAAACACTGGCGAGTATTCAAAAAGGATGGCATTTTACTGTGAAAGAAGGACTGCTTTGATTTCACCCGAACATTGCTTTAAAGCCAACCTTCCTCACACGGCACTGCGAGCGCAGCTCTTGCCGTGAGGCCCCTTGCTTCCTGGAGGAGGCAGGATCAGTCCAGCCCACGTGACTCATCACGTGACTTCTCGAGTCCATTTAACGAGACTCGAGCCGCCCGAGCGGTGCATTTTACTGTGAAAGAAGGACTGCTTTGATTTCACCCGAACATTGCTTTAAAGCCAACCTTCCTCACACGGCACTGCGAGCGCAGCTCTTGCCGTGAGGCCCCTTGCTTCCTGGAGGAGGCAGGATCAGTCCAGCCCACGTGACTCATCACGTGACTTCTCGAGTCCATTTAACGAGACTCGAGCCGCCCGAGCGGTGCATTTTACTGTGAAAGAAGGACTGCTTTGATTTCACCCGAACATTGCTTTAAAGCCAACCTTCCTCACACGGCACTGCGAGCGCAGCTCTTGCCGTGAGGCCCCTTGCTTCCTGGAGGAGGCAGGATCAGTCCAGCCCACGTGACTCATCACGTGACTTCTCGAGTCCATTTAACGAGACTCGAGCCGCCCGAGCGGTGCATTTTACTGTGAAAGAAGGACTGCTTTGATTTCACCCGAACATTGCTTTAAAGCCAACCTTCCTCACACGGCACTGCGAGCGCAGCTCTTGCTGTGAGGCCCCTTGCTTCCTGGAGGAGGCAGGATCAGTCCAGCCCACGTGACTCATCACGTGACTTCTCGAGTCCATTTAACGAGACTCGAGCCGCCCGAGCGGTGCATTTTACTGTGAAAGAAGGACTGCTTTGATTTCACCCGAACATTGCTTTAAAGCCAACCTTCCTCACACGGCACTGCGAGCGCAGCTCTTGCCGTGAGGCCCCTTGCTTCCTGGAGGAGGCAGGATCAGTCCAGCCCACGTGACTCATCACGTGACTTCTCGAGTCCATTTAACGAGACTCGAGCCGCCCGAGCGGTGCATTTTACTGTGAAAGAAGGACTGCTTTGATTTCACCCGAACATTGCTTTAAAGCCAACCTTCCTCACACGGCACTGCGAGCGCAGCTCTTGCCGTGAGGCCCCTTGCTTCCTGGAAGAGGCAGGATCAGTCCAGCCCACGTGACTCATCACGTGACTTCTCGAGTCCATTTAACGAGACTCGAGCCGCCCGAGCGGTGCATTTTACTGTGAAAGAAGGACTGCTTTGATTTCACCCGAACATTGCTTTAAAGCCAACCTTCCTCACACGGCACTGCGAGCGCAGCTCTTGCCGTGAGGCCCCTTGCTTCCTGGAGGAGGCAGGATCAGTCCAGCCCACGTGACTCATCACGTGACTTCTCGAGTCCATTTAACGAGACTCGAGCCGCCCGAGCGGTGCATTTTACTGTGAAAGAAGGACTGCTTTGATTTCACCCGAACATTGCTTTAAAGCCAACCTTCCTCACACGGCACTGCGAGTGCAGCTCTTGCCGTGAGGCCCCTTGCTTCCTGGAGGAGGCAGGATCAGTCCAGCCCACGTGACTCATCACGTGACTTCTCGAGTCCATTTAACGAGACTCGAGCCACCCTTGCGGCGTTAAGCCCGACAGGGGTGAAGGGCGCTGACTGTTTTGCGACTGTGCGGCGCTACTCACGGATTGGAACTTGCAAAGGTGAGCCATCCTGAATTTTGAACCCATAAAACAGTGTCTCAGTGTATTTTTGCTCATACATATTGAGGAACCTGACACAACTGAAGTGAGACAGTATGTATACGATTTTACCTATTTTCCCCGCCAATACCTCTTATTAGGAGAAGGGTGACCAAAACCATCAAAACCCATGGCCAAATCCAGGCAGAACAAAACTCGCTACAACCTGCGTAAGGGCCAAGAGGGACCTAAGGACCTTCCTTCTCAGAAAGCTAATAAGAATAGTAATCCTACAGAGGTGGAGGGCAGACCAATCAAAGGAACTATCCCAGCTATGTTCGGGAAAATTCAAACCAAGCCAACTATCGCTGGGGATAAATCAGGAATGGAAGCCAGTAATTCTCAACCACCAGCCCTACATAACAATAGTAGCTCTTTGGACAATACTAACTTTAATGACATTGATAATAACTCTCTCTTAGATCTATGCCTATCAATACAAAAATCAATGGCCCCATCAAACAATCTTCCTACAGTGCCCAATGATTGCCCACTTGTGATTGAGGCACAGGTTCTAAATACAGCTCAGGGGGGGCAGCAAAAGCCTGGGAGACCTATTAGTCCAAGACAACCAGGTAATTCAACATCAAACTTATCGGGCTCTTTCCCCATGCGCCCCTCCTCTATCTCCTCAGTAGTTCTGACCGAGGAACGGCTATCTACTTCCCCAAATCTCTATATAAGCTCTGATGATCCGGAACATATGGATAAAGGAGACAGTGGAAACTCTGAAGTCAGTAGCAATTCAGCCATTATAGATCTGCAAGCCTCAGTGGCCTCTCTTCAATTTGCTATGAAAATCCTGCTAAAATTATGCGGGAGGATCCATGCAAACTCACTAATACAGCTGGGGCTACCCAACCCTCTCATTCCTATGGGGCAAGATCTATCCAACCAGCACCCCCCTAAGGGAGATGAGGAGCAGGATTCACAGATGATACCCGGCAATCTAGATAAATCTATAGTGAATGCTATGGAAATACCTCTGACAAAAAAACAGCGACGCCAACAAAGACGCCTAGCTTCGAGAAATTTGGTGGCGGAAATAGCCTCCCCTTTACCTGCCACTAACGTTCCAACAATACGTACAAAAAAATCTAAACGTAAGAAGCGAAAATCCAAGAAAAATGCTAAAAAAGGGATGGGGACCCTAACAAGTTGGATTATCCCAGATATAACACAAGAAATTACCAGCACGATTATAGAAGACCCCAACCCTGACCTCTCAACTAGCTCAGCTGATGTGGACACTACATACCCGCACCAAGACGAACAACATAAAGTGGATAACAAGGGACTTCCTAAACCACTGGAAACAATAGAAATTGATACCCCTAATACAAGTAAAATATGCATCATCAAAAACTTAAATCAAAAGCAGAGGGATAAGTGGCTGACAAGAACGGAGGTTCTAAATAAACTGCATCTGATCCCACAATTGCGGGTAATCCGCTCGGAGGATTTCTCTTTTGTAGAACCGCTCACTGTATGCAATCCCAATGTGACAGCCCTCCACTGTTGTGTCTTGGCATCTGCCCAATTGATTCGCTCTCATAAACAATGCTTATTACAGGTGGGGGTGGAAGTAGATGCTTGCAAAGAGATGGAAGATCCTTTACTTCCAAGTGTTGAGCCATCGGCAGCCCCAAATAAGAATGGTATACCCACCCAAAAAATGGGAAAGAATGTGCAGATGGCAGACATCCAAAACACTTTGAAATGGCTGGCAGATTCGCTGCCTTTAGTCCTACAACAATCATGAGATCAAACCTTGCTAAATTGGAACACACATGGCCATCAGCATTTTCTTACTAACAAGGGCTCTCTATCAATGATAAGTAACTTCCCCATCTTCCTATTACAAGAAACTTGGCTGCTCCAGCAGACAGCTTGGATGGGTATACTATTTATCACACCCTTGCGAAGAAAGGCATACGGGGACGACCATATGGGGGTCTAGCGATAGGGATTTCCAATAAGCTGAAAAGTAGAATGATCCCAGTGGATAGTGACTATCTGTGTGCTGTTGCTCTGACCCTTAGGATTAAAGCAAGATGGGAAGAAATTTTATTAATTAACATATATAATCCCCCGGGTGAAAAACACAGAGAAAGTATACAGGACACCCTGCATAATCTCTTAAGTGAATGGAATGTAACCAATGGTAGAGATTTTATTATTCTGGCTGGGGACCTAAACTGTAGAATCAATAGCGGCGGTGGGACAAGTAACAATCAGCTTCTAACAAGTAACAGTATATGGAACCAGGCTTTTACGGATATTGAAGGGATGTGCTGGAGGGGTTTCTTTGACTGCTGGGACCTTGAAATAATTAATGGTCGTACCAGAAATGATAGCCCGGGTAAATTTACATGGAAGAATGGGAGTAGTAGGAGCACCTTGGACTATATCTATACTAGTGTAGAAATCGCATTAATTGTCAAAGATATGATGGTGAGCGAATACAAATGGAGTGACCACGACCCGCTGATACTATCACTGGGATTCAGCCACCCGGATGCTGCATTGGCAAATCTGGGAGATCTTGTAATCAACCACTCCCTAAATCGCATTTCCTGGTCAACGAATAATATCCTAAAGGCCACAAGGGCGTCTGAAGAGTGGGGTATTAAACAATTAAATATGTTTACGCAAATGTCACCGGAGGAAATCGAAAGGTGGATAAGTAATTTCTCTGCGCTACACGGTTCTCGTAAAATGGGCCTGATGGTGGGCAAGGCCTCTAACGAATTTGACCGTGCGATCAGAGATAGGAAACGCAAGGTTAGAGGAGATATGAGGTATATAAGAAATGGCCCTGACCCCAAGATGGTGATTGCTCTTAAAATAAGAAAGCTGAAGAGCACTTACCGAATATGGTTAAAACTGCACAAAAATACAAGGAAGTTAGAAAGGTGGCAACACACAGTTAGAACATTATGTGGTAAGAACACTCGCAAAATTTGGTCCATATTGGGGAAGGTGAAGGGGAAAACTTTACCCAGCATGGTTAATCCTATAGGAGATGATAAATGGATCTCATTTCTGGAAACGAGAAATATGGGAAGCACCTCTGAGACCTACACCCCCAGGGCTAGCAAACCCCTGACTCCCCCACTCTCTATTTCTATAGAGGACTTACAGATAAGAATTAAGGCTTTAAACACCTCACGTGCTCCGGGACCGAATGGCCTCTCTAACATGGTGCTGAGGAGTAACCCCCTCTTTTGGGCAAACCTCCTGAAAATATTGTTTGATAAAATATTACATGAAGGTAGTATACCGACATCTTGGCAGGCAGCCATCATCATACCTGTCTTTAAGAAAGGTAGCAGGGCCGACCCTACGAACTATCGGCTCTTATCTATGCTGGACTGCTCTGGGAAACTGTTTGCAGCACTTATTCTGAAAGAATTACTAGTATGGGTAGAGAAGGCTGGGATCCTTGATCAATTCCAAAGTGGCTTTAGAGCAGGCTTTTCTACCTCTAACAACATATTTATTATGGATTCTTTGAGAAATAAGGCGCTAACTCGTTCTAACCCCCCTCTATATGCACTATATATAGATTTTAAGGCGGCCTTTGACTCGGTCAATCGCTCCCTTCTATGGAATAAATTGAGGAAACTAGGCTGTCCAGAGCCTCTATTGTATTATCTAGAGCTATTACACTCAAATAATACTGTTCAAGTTAGGTTGGATAATTTGGGTTCGGTGACCAAACCCATTCCCCAGAAGTGAGGAGTAAAGCAAGGATGCGTTACCGCTCCAACATTGTACAACTTGTTTATCTCAGATATACCTAAATGTCTCCAAGGGATCAACAACTGTCCCCCTAGGATAGGATCCTACCACTGCCCGCTTCTAGCTTATGCAGACGATTTGGTGATCTTGGATCACACTTTTAGTGGTATCCTAAGATCAACCAAACAGCTTTGGCATTATGCAGAAATTAATGAATTAGTCATTAACAATAGTAAGACCAAGCTGTTGTTATACACTGTCGGTAGAGTGGCTAGACCAAGAATGATGATGGGTATGAATGAAATTGAATACACGCACATGTATAGATATCTGGGGGTAGAATTCGATAACAAAGGAAACTATTTCACTTGCATCCAGGAGCGCAAAACAAAAGCTGCTCAACTGACAGCTTTAGTTTATAAATTCACACGAGAGCAATGTGGATTTTCAATTTGGGCAGCACGTCAGCTATATATTCAATGTCCGGCTCCTATGGTGACGTATGGCTTAGACCCACTGATAAATATGAACTTAGGATGGTTACAACTGATAGAGGGTAAGTTTTGGAGGAAAATCCTCGGCCTTCCTCAGTGTATTCCCATGGCAATTATTAGGCTTGAGATGGGAATATTCTCCCTTAGATCCATGGTATTAAGAAAGAGGATGGAATTCCATATTAAGCTCAATAATAAACCTACAAATAAACTATTACTGACGATCAGGGAAGATTGTGCGGCTGGTAGACAGGCCAAATTTGAAAATCAGACTCGATCCCTGACTGAAGAAATTAGCTGGGCACCTGAATGGGGCCGGGATAACGAAGCCCTGATTACCAGCATGCGCAATCGCCTTAATCTGTGGGATTGGCAGAACAATTTTAAACATCTTAATAGCCTGAAAAGCTATAGTTTTGTTTTGTTTAGACTATACACTTATGGAAAGGCGCAACTTTATCTAAATCAGTGCCCATCGGAACATTTGAGGCGGTTTATCTTATTAATGCGCCTTAATCACTTACCGATTCTATCTACTCAGGGCCCTGCACTGGGGCTGAACCTAGCAGAAAGATACTGCAGGATCTGTGATCTTCCTACCGAACCTGAGACGGCTCAACACGTGTTGACGAGCTGCGGCAGGATGAGAATAGAATACAATAAGTATTTGGGCGATTTTGTCCACAATGCAGACTATATGGGCCAAGCAGACTTTTGGAAGCAATGTGTTAACACATATAATCCTAAATTACATTTAGCACTTTATCAGGTTTGGAGAGTGGCAGCTGCCCTCATGAAATTAAACTTAAGGGGGTCTCTCCCCGCTAGGTAAATGATATTTTGTTTCGTTGTGCAAGTATGAAATATTTTAGTATGAATCAGAATAGGATGTTTTCTCATCTCTTTTAGATCTCGATCCAAATCCATATGAATTAATTTCCCAGAAATTGTATTAAGGATTTTATCAAGATTTGGAATCATATTGTATTTTACTGTGTTGTATTTTGTATATTTTTTTAGATATTTGATGTTAAATTATGTGTAAAGTTTTTTACATTTGTTTAAAACTGTATCACATTAATAAATAATAATAATAATAAAAAGGATGGTGCTCTTGCCGAACACCCAATGCTTGCCTATCGAAAAAATACTACCATAGGCAATATTGTAAGTAAAAGTAGACTGAAGACAGATGGGGACAAAACAGGAACACTACAGGAAGCATGGGGCCTCACCCCAATAACAGGACATCACCCATGGGGAAATTGTGGTGTGTGAAAATTGACAAGCAAGTCTAAAATAATTGAAATAGGATTGAGAAATCCATGGATACAAAAAACATAAACTAATTGTAATTCACACCATGTTATCTACATGTCACCTGCCCATGTAGATTAAAATATATTGGCAAGAATAACAGAAAAATCAAGACTTGCAAAATGGAGCACAGAAGCCGTTTGAAAAACCGCATTGAACAAGCACCGATGGTGAAACATTTAATTGAAAAGAACCATGGATAGGAATAGTTCACTTGGACTGTGATGCAAAAAATAAAAAGCAAAAACCAAAAAGATAAAGAAAGGAAATTGATAGAGATATCAAGAATTTATATTCCTGACACAAAGTGATAAAAGAGGCCTCACTGATGAGGTTGTGTGGCATAAAATTAAATAACCTAAGTATACGTTGAAGAAACAAAAATATCCTTCTCCCGTTAAAATTGCAATAAAAAATGAGAGGTTGGAACGGCGATGGACATAAGCTACACGTTAATATCAAGTTCTCGTTAAGAGTGAGAAAAAATAATCTCAAAATATGATTGGTCATTTATTTATGATTGCTTATTTATAACGCGCTTAATACTCAGAGGTTTCTAAGCGCAGCCGGGGATCGAACCTGTGTTGCTCTGTGTCGTCTTGCTTCCAAGGCGAGCACGTTGCCCCTGAGCTATCTTCCCGAGCCATATGATAGTAACTATGACATGATATGGCATTTATAACGCGCCTGTACGCAAGTGTTTCTAGGCGCCAAGATGTAGATTAGCTGCATGAGAGTGGATAGAACAGCATATCCCACAATCCACTGTAATACCTCAACACAAAAAAGTGACATATGAGAGAAAATAGTAAAATATATGGTCACACACTATTCCAAGATGGTCGCCAGCCTATACCCAATGAATACAGGGAGGAGATTAGATTTGAAAAGATAGAAAAAACTGATACCGTCTCTCCGGCCCCAACAACAGACATGCAAGCAAAGCGGAACTTGGAGAAGCGAAGAGGTACGTTTTGGCCACAGACTTGCTATGTAATTTAACTTACTCCTATGTCCCGTCCCCTTTCCTCCATACTTATGGGATATTCCTCCGTCCTGTGGGACGGGACCTCAGCACTTTGTAAAAAGCATCCAATGTTATGACTTGATGGTCGTGAAGATTATGGGGCCTCTGTCCACAAGTTCCACTCAGAAAGATACAAATAACTTCCTGAGCGATCCTTGAGGCCACAGGTTTTTTGAGTGCCGAAGAACGCCAGGAACCAGGAACACCGGTGACCCCTCGACCGCTGTAAAGCAAGCAATGGGTCAGTATAATAGCAAACAATACACTGAATAGCAAGGTAACAAATATCAAGGGGCTTACCAAGGTGGAGTCTGGGGACGGGAAGAGCACACATGAAAATGGAGATGTTCCGTGTGGCTGCAGTGTGTAGTAAGCGGCAGCGGGTAGGTGTAGTACTGGAAGATTGCTGTAGAATTTGGCACTGCAAAACCTGTATAGAGAGGGTACTCCAAAAGGTAACAGAAGAGGAAATCCGAAAACAGTCCCTTAAGAGTTCCAAGGTCAAAAGCCAGCCAAGTTCGTTGAAACCAGGGGTAATCCAAAGGAATCCAAAACACAGTTCAAAAGGTCCTGAAACAGCAGAGCAAAACAGTATCCGAGGGCTTGACAGAGGAATCCAAGAAGAACAGTCTGTAGTCCAGAATCGAGATGTGGAGACAGGAAGACGCCGAACAGTGCCTGATTGGGTCAGCTGTGAAGCACTGAATGAGCGTTCCCTCTCCGGTTTTGAAGGGGCCTAGGAGTGTCACATGACCCCATCACGTGACCGATGATGTAGCACGTTTCCTTGTCACATGACCCAAGTTCCACTGCTGCCGTGCTACTTGAGGGCGTGAGGACATGAGGGTAGAAGGGGAAGGCAGATCAGGACCTGAGATGGAGGGCTTAGTGGCTGCACGGGTATTCGTGTGCATAAGGTGACCAGTGGATGGTGTAACAGAGCCCCACGACCCTGTGGGCAAGCAGGAAAATCCTGATGAAACTGGGCCACCAAACGAGGGGCATGCACATCCCGGGCAGGAACACAAGAGCGCTCCTCAGGACCATAACCCAACCAATCCATGAGGTACTGGAGCTGACCCCTGAAGAGACGAGAGCCCAGAATACCCCCAACCTCATAAACATCAGGGTCATCCAGTGACAAAGGGGCAGGGTGAGAGACCAGACGCGTAGGACCAGGGCATGGTTTCAGGAGGGAAGTATGAAAGACTGGATGGACCCTCCAGGCTAAAGGAAGAGATAGGCGGTTAGCCACCGGACTCAGGACACCAGACACACGAAAAGGACCAACAAACTTGGGAAGTAATTTGCAACAGCCAGGCAAGTGTAGATAGCGGGATGACAACCAAACTCGGTAAACAGGAGCAGCAACCCATTTCCTATTGGCTGAAGCTTTCATGGCCAACTGAGCTTCCTGCAGATGGGCAAGAGTCAGGGCATGAACCGTGGCCAAGTCGCGAACTCAAGACGAGGCAGCAGGAGCACAAGAGGATGCATAATCGGGAATGGGCAATGTACCGGGGTGTTGGCCATAGAGGAAGTAGAATGGGGAAAAGCCAGTAGAGGAGTGCAAGGAGTTGCTATGGGCGTATTCAGCGAGGTGTAGCAGGTGTACCCATGATTTCTGATGTTGTAGTGAAAGACAGCGTAAGTATTGTTCCATGGCCTGATTTACCCTTTCCGTCTGGCCGTCGGTTTCCGGATGGTAAGCAGAGGAGAATCGTGCATCAATACCGAATAATTTAGGGAGCGCACGCCAGAAACGAGATGTGAATTGTGAACCTCTGTCAGAAACCAAGACCGTAGGGAGCCCAAATAAACAAAAAATGGACTTGAAAAACAGGCTTGCTAATGTAGGTGTAGAGGGCATACCAGAACAAGGAATAAAGCGAGCCATCTTTGTGTATGCGTCTACTACAACCCACACCGTATCATAACCCTGTGAACGAGGGAGATCAGTCACAAAATCCATTGTAAGCATATGCCAGGGTCTGGGGGGAATCGGCAAGGGCTGTAGAAGACCCAACGGGTGACCCCTACGAGATTTACACTGGGCACACACTGAGCATGGGTTGACATAGTTCTCAACGTCGCGCCGCATCGAAGGCCACCAGCACCAGCGTTTAAGTAGATCCAGAGTACGGTGTTGTCCTGGCTGGCCATGGATGGCAGCATCATGAGACCATTCCATAGCTAGATTTCAAGTGTCACTTGTGGGTAAGAACAACCTGTTGTGAACAAAAGGCAGACCGTCATGATAAACGGGATCCCATTCTGCTAACTGTTGTGGATGTTAGGAAACCCATGTGCGTATGGCTGACAACAGAGGTGGCGAAGAAGTGCATAAGCATACTACATGCCCGTGGTCAAGCACCGTTTCTGGGAAGACCGGAAGCGACACCCCTCCAGGAAAGCGGGCTAGAGCGTCTGCTTTACCATGAGACAGACCAGGACGGTGTTTCACAACAAAGTCATAGGCTGCGAAGAATAAGTGCCAGCGCACCTGACGACTGTTGACACATTTAAGGGATGCGAGATCTTGCAAATTCCTGTGATCAGTGAAAACCATGACTTGATGTTTGGCCCCCATCAAATGGTGCCTCCATACCTGAAATGCGTCTTTGATCGCCAGGAGCTCGTTTTCGGTAACTGTATAATGGGACTCAGTAGATGTAAACTTGCGTGAATGGTATGCTACAGTAAATGACCAGAGGTTGGGCAGGGTTGTGACAATACCGCTCCCAAAGCAAAGTGTTAGGCAGAAACCTGTGCAGTTCCCTTAGGGAACACTGCAAAAGATTTAAGACTACAGGTATAGCAGTAAACCCACTTGGTAGCAGTCTGCACCACCCAGATTTACCTGGTAGCTGTGGCTGAGCAGTCAGACTTCCCTCAAGAAGAGTTAGGCAGTATGCAAAGTATACACAATAGGTACTCAAACACAATAGTACAAGCAAACACTGACCAGAGTTTGGTTTCAAAAGTATATAGTTATTTATTTTAAGAACACATAAGTTGAAAACACTCTAGCAATATATAGTAAAACACTTCAAACACAGTTATATGGAAAGCAGTCCCAACCCTTATTCCTAACTAGACAACTCTTGGTTAACACCACATAATTCAAACAGAGGTGAGTGCTTAACGTTAGATGACACTCTAGTGGTTCAAAGAAGGGAGGGAGAAAGAGCAGAATTAGGATAAACACACCACTCTAAGGTCAAGAACACTTTCAGTAGGCTCAAAGAAGCACAAAGTCACAGGTGAGCAAAAGTCACTAGGCAGGGCCCACTCTTAGAGCAGACAGAGCGAAAATGTGCCCAAGATCACACAGTTATTAGGGATTCAGAGTCTTGCAAAAGAGTTCAGAAAGAGTTTAGAGAGGCTTAGAAAGTTTAGCCAGGGTGTCCCAGGCACTCCCAGGTTTGAAAGCCGAGGGCTAAAACTACCCCGTACAGTCGGTGGCAAGGGAAGCCAGGCAGAACACGGTACCTTAAACGGGAAGGATCCTCCAGCGGTGGTAGTTGTTCCAGGCAGTGGCAGCAAGGCTCGACGTCGGTCAGGGAAGAAGAAGTTCTCGCTGAAGAGCAGAAGAAGAAGGTCGTTGCACTGCCCGGGAAGAAACCAGCCGCGGAGTCCTCCGGTTAAAGGGTTGTACCGACTTTCGCGGTTGTGGTAAAAGTGTGGTATTCCGGTTGCCGGGGTGCTTGGCACGGGCAAGGCGGCCACGAGATACCTCGAAGAAGCGGAAAGAAGGTGAAAACTGGTTGTCCCCACCAGTCAAGGGAAGGAGCCACTCAGTTAAGAGTTCTCCTCGGTCGTTGGGAAAAGTGGTGAGACGGTTCAGCAGGGCTCCACCGGGTGGTGTCGTCGTAGCAGGTCGGCTCAGCTCTTCCCTCGTCGGATTCTTGGTCCTGTGGCGACTTCTGAAGTTCCAGTCCCCAAAGCCCTGCTTTTATGCAGCAAACCCCCATTCACCCAGCCTAGCTGTCACTCAAACATGCTAAGTGGTGAGCCGGCCGGCTCACCATTTGGGCCAATCAGGACGGAGTGCGACTTGAGTTACCAAGGTAACTCAGTCCAGGGTGCCTAAATCCCCCTCCACCCCTCCTAAGTACCCCAGACAGAGTGGCACCACTTTGGAGGGCTTCTGTGGAGAAGCCCGCCAAAAGTGGAACAAAGGGCTCCACTTTGGGTCAGAGTTACAGAGGCGAACGCCAACGCCATTTTAGAATCAAGTTTTGGCAAAAAATCCCAACCGGAGTTATAATAATAAATATATAAACCGGCGGTATGTTTGAGGCTACCGTAAATAAATAATTAAATGTGTTAGCCTAAAACAATGGGAAATCCCATAGGAAAATATTCGCGGTTGAATATAAAAAGTAGTTTCCACTGCCACCAGCCAAAACTCGATCAGGGGGGACGGAGACGTGCCCCTTCGACTAACAGACCCTGGGGCAATCGAATTGCCCCAGCCAGTACGTCCACAATATGATGGATTGTACTGGTTCTGTTCAGGATTTAAGACTAGTAAAGTCTTTGGTGACTTTGCATGCCCTGGGAGACAGTAGTCAGTCCCAGGGTATGGAGTCTATGTTGGGGAGTCCCTAGGACACCCCTGGGTTACTGCACAGAGGGTGCTGTGTAACCCACATCACATAAATATATGAGGCCCTATGGAGTAAAAGACCCCATAGCCCATTCAACACAAGGTTTAACCAAGAAAACACACTTCAAACATGCCCAAGAGTGAGGGTAAGAGAGTCTCACTCTTGGCAGGAGAAAAAAGAAACCCCAGAAATCCAGCAAAGCTGCTGGGGGACTCACTAGGTAGGGAAATTCAGCCTAAACAGAGAATTCTCCCTAACACTCGCCCCCCCCCAGACTAAGGGACAGGAGGATTTAATCCACTCCTGGATGAACCTCATACCTCTAGTCGATGATATACATCCTAGAGAGTACATCAGCATTTTGATGGTGACACCCTGACCTGTGCTCAATGGTGAAGTCAAACCCTTGCAGGCAGATTGACCATCTCAATTGTTTTGGATTTTCCCCTTTCATTTGCATTAACCATCTCAAGGGTTGGTGGTCAGTCTGAATAACAAAAGTAGAACCATACAAGTATGGCCTAAACTTCTTCAGTGCCCACACAATAGCAAAGCATTCTCTTTCGATTGTTGCCCACCTTGTCTCAGGATCCTTCAGTTTTCTACTGATGAAGCAAATGGGGTGCTCCCTACCCTTCTCATCCAGTTGGCTTAGAACTGCACCTATACCTACATTGGAAGCATCAGTTTGTACAATGAAAGTTTGGTGGTAGTCAGGAGCTCTTAATACTGGAGCTTGGCAAAGAGCTCTCTTCAGTTTTTGAAAGGCCTGATTGCACTCCTCATTCCATTTTACCTTTTTAGGGAATTTAGGAGAGGAGATTACATTCAGTGGAGAAGCTATAGTCCCATAGTTCTCAATGAAATTCCTGTAATACCCAGTGAGGCCTAGGAAGGCTCTCACTTGGGTTTGAGTAGTTGGTGTTGTCCAATTTTGCACAGCTTCAATCTTGCTGAGCAAGGGCCTTATTTCTCCACCTCCTACCTCATGTCCAAGGTAGACCACTTTACTTTGACCAATCTGGCACTTACTGGCTTTGATTGTCAAATGGGCCTGTTCAAGAGCCTGCAACACATGTCCTAGGTGGTTCACATGTTCCTCCCAGGAGTGGCTGAAAACTGCAATGTCATCCAAGTATGCCATGCAGAAATCTTCCATCCCAGCCAGAACTTGGTTCACCATCCTTTGGAATGTGGCAGGTGCATTTTTTAATCCAAAAGGCATGACCTTAAACTGGTACAAGCCAACTGGGGTTGAAAATGCAGTTTTCTCCTTGGCATGGTCTGTCAGGGCTATTTGCCAATAGCCTGACGTAAGGTCAAATGTGCTGAGGTACTTGGCTGCACCAAGTTTATCCACCAACTCATCTGTCCTGGGCAAAGGGTGGGCATCAGTCTTGGTGACTGCATTTAGAGCTCTATAGTCCACACAGAATCTCAAGTCTTTGGATCCTGTCTTTGGTACTAACACAACTGGGCTAGACCATGGACTAGTAGAGGACTCTATTACCCCGAGATCAAGCATCTTCTTGACCTCTCCTTTGATGTGGGTTCTGATGTGTTCTGACATTCTGTACCCTCTGCTTTTGACTGGCAGACAGTCACCAGTGAGTATATCATGCTGGCCCCAAGGGGTCAAGCCTGGCGACAGTGAGAACAGGGAGGCAAACTGATTTAACATAGATTTGCACTCCTCCTGTTGCTCAGGTGTCAGGTCTGAAGAGAGATTGACTCCTTCAACTTTTTCGTCTAAAGGCACACCTCTGAGGAGATCAGGGAGAGATTCACTCTCTTCTTCCTCTGCAGCTGAAGCTAGAAGCAAGGCTCCTACGTCAGGTCTGGAGATGTATGCTTTTAGTCTGTTGGTGTGGAAGACTCTAGGAGCTTCCCTGGGTCTGCCCAGATCCACCAGATAGTTGACCTCTCCAAGTTTTCCCACAATTTTGAAGGGTCTCATCCATTTGTCTTGCAAGGCCCTCTGCCTTGTTGGGAGCATAACTAGAACTAGCTGGTCTTGAGTAAACTCAACCATGTTAGCCTTCTGGTCATGCCAATGTTTGACCAGAGCTTGACCAGCTTTCAAGTTGTCACTTGCTTCTGCCATCATGTGTGACATTCTCCTCCGGAGACCTATCACATAGTCAGTCACTCTGACTGGCTTGAGGGGAGGAGCACCTTCCAATCCCTCCTTAATCAGGGCCAATGGACCTCTGACCGGATGGCCATAGAGAAGCTCAAAGGGAGAATAACCTACTCCCTCCTGAGGGACTTCTCTATAAGCAAAGAGAAGGCATGGCAGTAGAAGGTCCCACTTCTTTTTAAGGGGTTCCTCTAAAGCACCTATCATGCTCTTCATGGTTCTGTTAAACCTTTCAACCAACCCGTTTGTTTGAGGGTGGTATGCTGTTGAGAACTTGTAAGTAACTCCACAGGTTTTCCACATGGCTTTCATGTAGTGGGACATAAAGTTTGACCCCCTGTCAGAAATTACTTCCTTAGGAAACCCAACCCTGGTAAAAATACCAAGGAGGGCCTTAGCCACAGCCGGAGCCGTAACAGTCCTCATAGGAATTGCCTCAGGGTACCTAGTAGCATGGTCTACTACAACAAGTATAAACCTGTTGCCTGAGGAGGTTGGGGGATCAAGGGGACCAACAATGTCAATCCCTACCCTCTCAAATGGGACTCCCACAACTGGGAGAGCCACTAAAGGTGCCACATTCTTGGAACCAACCTTACCGGAGGTCTGGCAGGTATGGCAGCTCTTACAATATCTATCTACTTCAGCCCCCATTTTTGGCCAATAAAAGTAGAGAGAGAGCCTTTCCTTGGTCTTCTTGAAGCTCAAGTGACCAGCCAAAGGTATCTCATGGGCTAGTTGTAAGAACTGTTGTCTGTTCTCTTGGGGGACTTCAAGGCGCTTGTAGTCTCCAGGTTCAGACTCAGTTGGTTCACTGTAGAAGAGGCCATCTTCCCAGTGTAACCTATACTTCCCAGGCTCTTGCCCATCAGCCTGAGAAGCTGCCTGGTGGCGGAGACCTTCCAGAGTTGGACATTCTCTTTGCCCCTTACGAAAAGCTGCCCTGCTAGGTCCACCTTCTGCCAGTAAAGACTGCAGCTCAGGATGGTCCTCAGGGTCCAAATCTCCAATAAGGTTTGGGCCTCCTTCTAGCTCTTCCTCAGAGTCTAGCTCAACCACACAGGGTTGTACCTCCCTCTCAGCCTCAGCTGGAGGTGGAGTTACAGGTGTAACTTTGGACAACCTAGGGGAAGTCCTTGTTGGAAGCACTGGAGTGCTTGCTGCTGGCTTTTTCCTAGGAGTCTTGGGTTGCCCCTTTGCTCCTGATCTGGTTGTTACTGCAGTAAGTTGCTCCAGTGGGAGAGGAGTGATTTCTGTCATCATCTCCTGAGATAACCCTCTCAGGGTTTTCTCTCTTGCAGGTTTTGTGAGCTCCTGTAACCTTTTGCTAGGTGGTCTGGGGGTATGGGACACAACTCCAAGAGCTTTGAGGTCATTACCCAACAGAACCCTACCTGGGAATTCACATTGTACACTGACAGGTATTTTCACAGCCATATCATTACATTGGATGAGAACTGGTAACTGGGGACACATCTGCACAGGCCCACCAGCTAACTTGGTGAGGCATTTGGGTGCCTTAGCAACATCCTCTGCCTTGAAAAATGATTCATCCACCACAGTTATGCTGGCTCCAGTGTCCCTAATGGCATTCACCTGGACACTGTCCTTATAATACTCTTTAGTATTATCTGGGATAGAGTTATAGACATCTAAGTTCTGTTGTTCCCACAACCCCAGAGAGACTAAAGAAACACTAGCTGAGACTCCAGTGGGTTCATCAGCCAGTAATAGAAAGTTTCCACTTGCCAAATGTACTTCCTCTTCTGGAGCGAAGGCTAAGGAGGCAAGCTGGACCCCTGAAGGTTTACCCTTACATCTGGGATCTCCTTTCACATGGTCAGTAGCCTTACAAACAAAGCATGAGCCAAAGGCTCGCTGGAATGGAGGCTTGTTCTGACCTCCTTCTGGTCTGGGACCAGAAGGTACACTAGCCTGATTTGGTTTCCCTTGTGGCTTACCCTTATAGTTTTGTTTGGGGCCCTCTTTGGAATTTGTAGTATTAGAATTCTCTTTGGAGTCCTTTTTAGGCTGTTTATCCCCATCCTTTTTCTGAGTTACCCCAGAGTCTTTGTGAGTGGCCCGGTTGGCAACCCACAAGTCAGCAGCCTTAGCTAGTTTCCGGGAATCTAATTCCTTGGAATCAGCCAAGTGTTGTCTGAGCTCAGGAGAGCAGGCATCATAAATAGTCTCCAACATAAACAAATTCTTCATACCTTCATAAGTGTTCACCTTGTAACCCTTAATCCATCCCTCTAAGTTCTTCAACCCTTCACTCACCCAGGTAGCCCAAGGGGTACCATCATACTTTTTGAGGCTCCTAAACCTCTTAAGATACTGGGAAGGGGTCTTCCCAAACCTAGCTATCAAAGCTAGTTTCACACATTCATAGTCCTTCTTATCCTCCTCCCCCATCTCCATTACCACATCAGTTGCAACAGGGGGAAGCCTAGAGAACAACCAGGTGAGTAAGTCATTTCCTGTGATGTTCTGGAGCCCATGATTATATTCAAACAGAGACAACCAATCCAACACATCCAACTTAGGCTCATACATACCAACCAATTCTTTAGGCATCTGGGGTCTTTTAGGACTGGAACTTCTAGAGGAGCCAGAGAGAGAAGCATTCTCAACAGACAATTTCTTCATTTCTAGCTCATGCTTGAGCTCCATTTCCCTTAGCCTTAGTTCCTTTTCAGTTTGAGCATTAAGTTTTTTATACTCCAATTCTAGTTTCATTTTCTCTAGTTCATAGTACTGAGGACTAAATGTGGGACCTGGTAAAGGCCCAGTAGGCACAGCAGGTAGAGCAGGCAGAGGCCTAGGGGGAACAGTCACAACAGCCTCACCCTCCTCTTCTGACTCTTCCTCAAAATCATCAACATTTTGTTCCATGTCAATTTCAATACTGTCATCTACATTTGCTGGGGTGGTAGGTTCCTCTGAACCATCACCCAGACTTTGGTTAGCTAACAATCTTTCAATCAGCTCCATTTTCTTGCCCTTAGTCATGAGATCCTTATGTTTACAGAGCACTCTTAAACAATCAGCAGTTTTGGCTGCAAGGGACTCTTGACTATAGCTTTCTATAACTGACATGTTAGAGGATTACTTTTACAGTGCTAAGCTTTGTGGTTAGTTGCACTAAGGTATCTAAAGCACACCAAAATGTATACTCAATACAAATCCCACCGCTGTACACCAGTGTTAGGCAGAAACCTGTGCAGTTCCCTTAGGGAACACTGCAAAAGATTTAAGACTACAGGTATAGCAGTAAACCCACTTGGTAGCAGTCTGCACCACCCAGATTTACCTGGTAGCTGTGGCTGAGCAGTCAGACTTCCCTCAAGAAGAGTTAGGCAGTATGCAAAGTATACACAATAGGTACTCAAACACAATAGTACAAGCAAACACTGACCAGAGTTTGGTTTCAAAAGTATATAGTTATTTATTTTAAGAACACATAAGTTGAAAACACTCTAGCAATATATAGTAAAACACTTCAAACACAGTTATATGGAAAGCAGTCCCAACCCTTATTCCTAACTAGACAACTCTTGGTTAACACCACATAATTCAAACAGAGGTGAGTGCTTAACGTTAGATGACACTCTAGTGGTTCAAAGAAGGGAGGGAGAAAGAGCAGAATTAGGATAAACACACCACTCTAAGGTCAAGAACACTTTCAGTAGGCTCAAAGAAGCACAAAGTCACAGGTGAGCAAAAGTCACTAGGCAGGGCCCACTCTTAGAGCAGACAGAGCGAAAATGTGCCCAAGATCACACAGTTATTAGGGATTCAGAGTCTTGCAAAAGAGTTCAGAAAGAGTTTAGAGAGGCTTAGAAAGTTTAGCCAGGGTGTCCCAGGCACTCCCAGGTTTGAAAGCCGAGGGCTAAAACTACCCCGTACAGTCGGTGGCAAGGGAAGCCAGGCAGAACACGGTACCTTAAACGGGAAGGATCCTCCAGCGGTGGTAGTTGTTCCAGGCAGTGGCAGCAAGGCTCGACGTCGGTCAGGGAAGAAGAAGTTCTCGCTGAAGAGCAGAAGAAGAAGGTCGTTGCACTGCCCGGGAAGAAACCAGCCGCGGAGTCCTCCGGTTAAAGGGTTGTACCGACTTTCGCGGTTGTGGTAAAAGTGTGGTATTCCGGTTGCCGGGGTGCTTGGCACGGGCAAGGCGGCCACGAGATACCTCGAAGAAGCGGAAAGAAGGTGAAAACTGGTTGTCCCCACCAGTCAAGGGAAGGAGCCACTCAGTTAAGAGTTCTCCTCGGTCGTTGGGAAAAGTGGTGAGACGGTTCAGCAGGGCTCCACCGGGTGGTGTCGTCGTAGCAGGTCGGCTCAGCTCTTCCCTCGTCGGATTCTTGGTCCTGTGGCGACTTCTGAAGTTCCAGTCCCCAAAGCCCTGCTTTTATGCAGCAAACCCCCATTCACCCAGCCTAGCTGTCACTCAAACATGCTAAGTGGTGAGCCGGCCGGCTCACCACTTGGGCCAATCAGGACGGAGTGCGACTTGAGTTACCAAGGTAACTCAGTCCAGGGTGCCTAAATCCCCCTCCACCCCTCCTAAGTACCCCAGAGTGGCACCACTTTGGAGGGCTTCTGTGTTACAGAGGCGAACGCCAACGCCATTTTAGAATCAAGTTTTGGCAAAAAATCCCAACCGGAGTTATAATAATAAATATATAAACTGGCGGTATGTTTGAGGCTACCGTAAATAAATAATTAAATGTGTTAGCCTAAAACAATGGGAAATCCCATAGGAAAATATTCGCGGTTGAATATAAAAAGTAGTTTCCACTGCCACCAGCCAAAACTCGATCAGGGGGGACGGAGACGTGCCCCTTCGACTAACAGACCCTGGGGCAATCGAATTGCCCCAGCCAGTACGTCCACAATATGATGGATTGTACTGGTTCTGTTCAGGATTTAAGACTAGTAAAGTCTTTGGTGACTTTACATGCCCTGGGAGACAGTAGTCAGTCCCAGGGTATGGAGTCTATGTTGGGGAGTCCCTAGGACACCCCTGGGTTACTGCACAGAGGGTGCTGTGTAACCCACATCACAAAAATATATGAGGCCCTATGGAGTAAAAGACCCCATAGCCCATTCAACACAAGGTTTAACCAAGAAAACACACTTCAAACATGCCCAAGAGTGAGGGTAAGAGAGTCTCACTCTTGGCAGGAGAAAAAAGAAACCCCAGAAATCCAGCAAAGCTGCTGGGGGACTCACTAGGTAGGGAAATTCAGCCTAAACAGAGAATTCTCCCTAACACAAAGGACGAGGCGTCTGCCTCGACAACGAATGGCAACTCCGGATCCGGATGTTGTAGGACCGGAGCTGAGGTAAACGCATATTTTAAGGGCTCAAAAGTGGCCTGATGTTCTGGGGTCCAGATAAATGGAGCACGTGGACTGGTCAACTTAGTTAATGGTGCGACTATAGTAGAAAAGCCAGGGATAAAGCGCCGATAAAAATTGGAAAAGCCCAGGAAAGACTTTAAGGACTTCAAGTTTACCGGGACGGGCCATTCCAAAACAGCTCGTACTTTAGACTAATTCATAGTCAACCCACCCGGTGAAATGTGGAAACCCAGAAATTCTACTTCTTTGGTATGAAACTGGCACTTCTCAGGCTTGGCAAATAGCGCGTTCTTGCGCAAACGGGATAGGACTTCTCGGACGTGAAGGATGTGTTCATCTAAAGAGGAGGAAAAGATCAGAATGTCGTCCAAATAGACCACCACATAATTGTCCAGAATGTCCCCAAAAATCTCATTCATAAATCTTTGGAAGGTGGCAGGGGCGTTGCACAACCCGAAGGGCATCACCAGGTATTCAAATAAACCCTGTCGGGTGCAAAACGCCGTCTTCCACTCATCCCCTTTGCGGACACGTATCAAGTTGTATGCTCCCCGTAGATCTAATTTGGTGTAGATGGAGGAATGTGTTAATCTATCCAAGAGTGGAGAGATGAGAGGTATGGGGTATCTATCCTTGATAGTGATGGCGTTCAAAGGCCTGTAGTCTACACAGGGGCAAAGATCCCCCTCTTTCTTTGGAATGAAGAAGATAGGGCATGCAGCAGGAGAGCAGGAGGGCCGAATGTGGCCCAAACGTAATGCCTCCTGCAAGTATTCTTTCAAGGCATTATCCTCTACTGGTGACAAAGAATAGATTCGGCCCTTGGGGATCTGAGCGTTAGGGACCAGATCTATGGGGCAATCGTAGGGTCTGTGTGGAGGTAAACTCTCTGCGGTGCCCTTGTCGAAGACTGATGTATGTTGGAAAAGACAGCACCAACCATGTGCGAAGTGGAAGAGTGGTGTTCATCAGTCACGTACAGGGTCAGATGCGCTACTGCACCCAATGCTGCAGCAGGTGTATCGATTACCCCCTCTCTCTCGATAAGACAAAAATGTTGGCATACTTCAGATTCAAAACAGACCTGGCCAGTACCCCAATTGATTAGCGGGTTATGTTTCTTCAACCAAGGGATGCCAAGAATGATACCAAACTGAGAGGTGGTTATGAGGTCAAAGGCAAGTGTTTCCCTATCTGTTTCCTGGATGACTACTTCCATGGGAGCTGTCTGTTGTTGAATAGGTCCAGAAGCAAGGGAAGTCCCATCCACAGCCTGTACAGTCTCGGGAAACTCCTTGGTAACTAGTGGAAGGTTCAAGGCATAAGCCATTTGTATGTCGATAAAGCAGCCAGTGGCCCCGGAATCAATGATAATCTGAACGGGGTGCATTGTGTCAGAAGTAGGCTTTAATAAGGCATGGACTGTGACTGGTCTAATAGGCCCAAATGCCGTAGGAGAAAAAGAGGGGGACTGTGGAGAACTCGTCCTGGCCCCCATATTCAGGGACGAGCAGTCGGAAAACCTGGATTCTTTTGCTTTGGGCGGCGTGGACAATTCTTGACGTAATGTTCATTAAGTCCACAATAAAAGCAGGCATTGTCGGTTCTCCGCCTTTCCCGTTCCATCATAGTTATAGGGCTACGTATTCCACCCACTTGCATGGGTTCGCTGGCTACATCAGGAAGAACCGACAACTGTGTACCCGAGAATCTGACTTCTGCCTTGCGCTTGGTGCGTCGAGCATCTAACTGGAGTGTTAGGTCAACCAGATCAGAGTACTGAGTCGGAAGCGATGGCACCACTGCCAAAGCGTCCTTAATGGAGCCGCTTGGACCTCTGTAAAATACCACAGCCTTTTTGTTTTCGGGCCAGGATGTTTCTGCCGCTAATTGGTTGAATCATGTTATGTATTCTATAAGGGTGCTTTTCCCCTGAGAGAGATCAAGTAATTCCAAATCTCTGGATTGAGCTTTGTGTCTGGTGTCAAAAACCTTAGACATTTCAGTCACTAGAAGGTCAGTCATAAAGGGCTGGATGATCATTTTCAAGTAATGGGTTGGCCCATATGGCGGCGACGCCAGACAAATAGGAAAGCAAAAACGCAGCCTTGGCAGGTGCATCACGGAATGCTGAAGGTCTACAAAGGAAATTTAATTTACATTGATTCAAAAATGTACAGAATTTCCTGGGGTCTCCCTGGAATCTCTCAAGGGGGCTAAAGGAAAAGGAGTGGGAGCTATTACTGATGTGATGATGGAAGGGGTGGCAGAAGGACCAGGGGTTGGAGGTGTGGGGTCCCCAAATTCAGAATCAGGAGGTAGGGGATGGCGAGCACTCTGAAGGGAGTCAAGGCGGTGGTGTAACGCGGTGGTGGCTACGGCCATATCGGCCCTCAACGTAGTAACTGCTTGCAGTAGAGCGGCCACGGGGTCCCCAGCCAATGCCTCCATAATCTGAACGACCTGTTGGCTTCACAGACTGTTATGACTTGATGGTCGTGAAGATTATGGGGCCTCTGTCCACAAGTTCCACTCAGAAAGATACAAATAACTTCCTGAGCGATCCTTGAGGCCACAGGTTTTTTGAGTGCCGAATGAACGCCAGGAACCAGGAACACCGTTGACCCCTCGACCGCTGTAAAGCAAGCAATGGGTCAGTATAATGGCAAACAATACACTGAATAGCAAGGTAACAAATAACAAGGGGCTTACCAAGGTGGAGTCTGGGGACGAGAAGAGCACAGATGAAAATGGAGGTGTTCCGTGTGGCTGCAGTGTGTAGTAAGCGGCAGCGGGTAGGCGTAGTACTGGAAGATTGCTGTAGAATTTGGCACTGCAAAACCTGTATAGAGGGTACTCCAAAAGGTAACAGAAGAGGAAATCCGAAAACAGTCCGTTAAGAGTTCCAAGGTCAAAAACCAGCCAAGTTTGTTAAAACCAGGGGTAATCCAAAGGAATCCAAAACACAGTTCAAAAGGTCCTGAAACAGCAGAGCAAAACAGTATCCGAGGGCTTGACAGAGGAATCCAAAAAGAACAGTCCGTAGTCTAGAATCGAAATGTGGAGACAGGAAGACGCCGAACAGTGCCTGATTGGGTCAGCTATGAAGCACTGAATGAGCGTTCCCTCTCCGGTTTTGAAGGGGCCTAGGAGTGTCTCATGACCCCATCACGTGACCGATGATGTAGCACGTTTCCTTGTCACATGACCCAAGTTTTCAAAAACGCTGCCGGGACTTTGTGGGGGCGCGATGAAGCAAAGAAAAAAGCCAGCATCTCCGTCGACTGTCTCCAAGACGCCAGGGCAGCTGCCAACGTTGCAATGGGTGAGTATGACCATAGCGTGTTGGATGCCCTTGTGTGTTCTTGTTGTATAGCATGGTCCACCACTGCCGTGCTGCTTGAGGGAGTGAGGACATGAGGTTAGAAGGGGAAGGCAGATCAGGACCTGAGATGGAGGGCTTAGTGGCTGCACGGGTATTCGTGTGCGTAAGGTGACCAGTGGATGGTGTAACATCCAAAAATTGTGCAATTTTGTTTAGTCCTTCCTCTCTTTCTACGCGGGGCCCGGCACGCAGCCGTAACCCTGCCCATCTCAGCTCGCCCCGCGCATCGCTCATCAGTCCTTTTCTCTGCTCGTTTGGGACTGGACGTACCTGCATCCGCGGAAGATCTTCCCTTTTTTCCTCCTCTCTGGCTCTCGCTAGCGATCGTGTACTAGTCTGTATATGTCGTTCAAACTAGACTTTCCAGATTGTTCATATCGTGTCACTGGGGCTTTGCGAGGGCGGATTCCCTTCCTCTTTGTCTTGAGTGTTTGGGTCCGGACCATCGTTGGGACTCCTGTTTTTACTGCTATTCCCTTTCGTTCTGGGCACTTCTACGTCGGTTGGAGCCATGGGAGGAGGTGTTTCGACGTACTCCTCCTTTGCATTTTCAAGTTTTTATCGACGAAAAGAAGAAACGCTCGGTAAGTTCTTTACTTTTCAGAGCACCCCGGCCGGGAGATACCTTTCCAGGCTCTTCCCGAGCCAGGAGGAGCGTTAGCCGCTCTGTCACCGGGGATTGCCCCGAGGTGCCTTCTGGGCCTAATAATTGTACCAGAGTTTTCTCTGATGGTCTCCATAAGGGGCCTGTGGATACCGGAGTACGCTCCGAGGCCCCTCCTGTGGGGGCTGCTTGTAGACCCAGTTCTACTGAATCGTGGGGTACCGGAGCTCGCTCTGAGGACTCTTTATCGGCTTCCCTCAAAAGTACCGGGGTGCGCCCAAGGCCTTGGTTGGGCTTTGTGTTACTGAACGGATGTTCAAGGCCCACGCTAGTAAGGCTGTTACCGGACCTGGGTCCGAGGTCCCTCGTACAGAGGCTAAAGTAACCAACATTTCTGAGAGGCCTGGCAAGGCCTTACCGGTAAAAGTTGTTTCTCACTGTTCCCGCTCTTGTGGCGAAGCCAGAACTGTTGAGGGGACAAGGAGTGAAAGTTCTTCCTTTACCAGCAGTGCCGAGGTCCTTCCAGGGAAGGCTAGTTTGGCTTTTGGTATGTCGCAGAAACATTCCAGGCCTCATAGTACCGGGTCGACCGAGGTTCCTTGCATAAAGGCTAAAATTAAGACCTCTGATCCATCGACGGGGACCCCTGCCTCACTTCCTCACGTGCCGCAGTTTCCCTCAGGTGATGGCAAAATGGCGGCCGTTCCCGCCACAACCACGGTGGCCATTTTGGGCGCTTCCGCTACAACTACGCCATCGGCCTCAGGTGTAGGACTTGGTTCTGTGGGTGAACATAAAATTCCTTGTGCGCATCCGTTACGTCCAGAACGCTCGGATGCCCCTTCCGCACAATGTCTCGTTGCCTGTGGGGTCAGCACCTTTGATTTTTGTGGACACTTTGGGGGATGGGCCTGTATGGCAACCTTCCCCTTTGCGTCTCTGGAAATATCCTCCTCATGAGAGTCCTCCTCCAGTAGCTCCAAAACCGTCCCCGGAGGATGCCTTTTTCAGCAAATTTCAGATGCTCATACCGACCCCATGAGGGAGTATTTCAAGGGTCTTTTTAGGGAGATATGCCCACCTGCGCCTCCGGCTCCACCCACTCCTCCGGGGGCTGCGCTGGTGGCTCCACCAGTGGCTCCGCCGGTGCCGCCCTTGCCTACGGTGCCTCCCCTGACCCTTCCGCCATTGCCTCCATTGCCCCCTGTGGACAAGGCAGTGCCTGACATGGTTCAACAGGATCCTGACCTGTCGGATGAGGCGCAGGGCAATCAGGACGAGGACCAGCCCCGCTCTATTAGAGCTGTTCATGACCTGGTACTGGACATGATGTGCTTTTTGGATGTTCCGGTGCCCAAGGCACCCACTCCGGAGCGTACCGGCCTGTTCTTGTTACGCTCACCTGGTATCCACAGGGACGACACCCAGCCGGGTTACTCGCTGGTATGCTTCTCAGCTTTTCCCAGATGTGGTCTGCGGGGAAGGTTCTGCCTGAAAATACAGGAGGACTGTGTTCAAGACTGACCGACTTAGGTAAGTATCCTCCCTCCACCCCCGTATGATTTCAGCCCCTCTGGTGCCCTCTCCTCACCTTGTGGTAGAGTTAGGCATTCTCTCCGCCCTGCCTTCTTTGCAGCGGCGCGTTGTCCTTCATGGGCGTGTGCGGTCCAGTTACTTTACACTGTCGCGCCCCGTTTGATATGGTCTTATTGCTGTTTTTTTTTTTTTTTTAACATTTCTTTATTGTTTTCAATTAACAGCATATATATATATATAACATAGAAACATACTAAATAAACTGGCATTTTGGCATTCCCACGGATTCTGCTATGGGTTCGTTATCCTGGGGCTGTCCGACCACCTTGCTTCTACTGCCTATAGCTACTTGTATGGGTCGCATCGGCGTCCGTACTCGTACTATTATTTGGTTGCTTGTGCACCACTGTCCTGGGTCCTCTGGTATCCCTGTACCTCCTTCGAGTCCTCTTCTTCGGTTTCCTCTCCCTCTTGTCTAAATAAGTCCTGCACTAGGGAGTTCCATGCTGCTATTTTGTTGAGCCGTTTCCCCTTCCCCTCTCTGCACTGCTCTTATCCACTCCGCAGTTTCCTCTAATGTCCACTTCCTGAGGTCTGACCACCATGCTTCTGCGGTCGGGCCTTCTCTAGATTTCCAGGACATTGCTATCCTTCTTTTGGCTAATATGCATATCAAGTCTTTCATCTTTGCTAGGTGTACTTTATCTCTGCCCCCTCGTGGGAAGAGGCCCAGCAGGTACCACTCTGGGTGCTCCGCCTGTATCTGAAGGCCACTCTCTGTTATTTTGGTTCTAATTCTTTCCCAGAAAGTCTGTACCACCGGGCATGTCCAAAACATGTGCACCTTATCTGCTTCGTCAGCTGAGCATCGGGGGCACCCGCTTGGGTCACCCCCACGCATCATGTTCATCCTCTTGGGTGTGAGGTACGCTCTGTGTTACGTACAACTGTGCTTGTTTGAACCTTGCGTTCCTAGACACTGTCTTTGGGTATCTTAGCACCCTACTCCATTCTTGGTCACTAAATGGTTTGTGGAGCTCTTCTTCCTAACGTTGTTTTATATACAACTCTTGTCGATGTGGGGATTTAGCATTTGTTCGTATAGCCTGGAGGTAGTATGTGTACCCTCCGATATATCGTACTACATGTCCAATTCTCCTGTTACGTCCTCTTGGCCTTCCCATTCCGGCCATCTTTTAATTCTGAGGATTAATCTGTTATACAGGATGAATTGGCCTTCGTGTATGTCATGTTCTTCCACCATCTCTTGGAAGTCTGCCCATCTTCCTTCTTTTCTCAAGTCCCCAATTTGTGCTAAGCCTTTGGCTTCTCACCGAGTTCGTATGTTGCCAACATATTTGTGTCCGTGCCCATTAGGCCCGCCAGGGGGATTTGTGCTGAATAGGAATCTTCTGTCCCCTGTAGTTTCCATGCTCTGTTCCACAACCTCACTGTGAGGTTAAGCAGGTACGGTAGAGTTCTGAGCAGGGGTTTGTCCAGCCACAGTATTTCCCTTAGATAATGAGTTTTCAGTGCTGGCTGGAAATTGGTTGTGTCAATTGTTTCCTCCTCCCCCAGCCATTTGACCACGAATTGCAACTGCCCAGCTAGATAGTATTTTTCAAAGTCCGGCAGCCTAATGTCCCCTCCCTAATAATCTCTCTGCAGGGTCTTCATTGCAATCCTATTTCTCCCCCCTGCCCACAGGATGTTTCTTACTATTGTGTTTAGTTTGATGAAGAAGGCCCTAGGGATACCATGCAAAATATTTGTGAAGTAATATAACAGGCGTGGGAGTACCACCATTTTTAAGAGGGCAGCCCTACCCATCATTCCTACTGGCAGTGTTCTCCAAAAGGTCATGCACTTTGGTGTATTTTCTAGGGCTGCCTGCGTGTTAAATCGGTGAGAGTCTGCAGTGTCATGGTGGACCTCTATTCCCAGATATCTAAAGGAGTGAGTTGCCCACGTTAGGCCTAGTTCTGGGAGTTCTGCCGGGGGGACCCACCTCTGATTCGCCAGAGGGAAGCTCAGGGATTTCTCCTTATTGATTGCTATACCTGAGAGTCTGGTGTATGCTCCAATTGCTACCAGGAGGCAGGGTAGACTAGTGCGCAGGTTTCCTACAAACAACAACATGTCGTCTGCATATAATGAAATTTGGTGGAGCACTCCGCCTACCTCTATCCCTGTGTCTCCATATTCTGCTCTAAAGAAGACCGCTAGCGGTTCGACGGCCAAGATATATAACATTGGTGATAGTGGGCACCCTTGTTTTGTTCCCCTATAGATTCTTCAGACTTCTGAAATATATCGTCATGTCTTCACCCTGGCCCTAGGCTCCCTATACAGTAGCCTGATCCATCTAAGGAACCCCTCCCCAATGCCAAAGTGGGCGAGAACCCTCATCAACCACCCCCAGTTCACTGAATCAAATGCTTTGACTGCGTCGAGGGACACTATCGCGCATTCTCTTCGCCCCTGGTTTGTTCTATCTATCACGTGCACAGTGCTGCGAAGTCTTGCCTTTGCTAACCTGTGTTTTCCTTCCTTGTAGGTCGCGGTGTTCTTCAACGTGAGTGGAATGTCCGGAGTGGTGCCAGCCGAGAGGCGACCAGCCAGGTAAGCCTTTTCAGCAGTTCGTAATTTGCAAATGTCTCTACTGCCTTCTTTAATGTTGCCTCTATCTTCCTCTTTCAGGTCGTTCTGTCCGGGAGGCGTGCAGATTCGAGGAAGCTGTTCTCAGTAGCTGCGAGTGGCTAAAGATGAAGACTGCAGGTAAGATGCTGCTGCTAATGATGTTCCTTTTGTCTCCTTGCAGGTTCTGCTTCTCCGAGGTTCGAGGGAATAGCTGGACACGGTGAGCGTCACGTTGCAAGCTGCAAAGTAAAGCAAAGCATGTTGTCTTCCTCGGGTGTGGTTTAAATAGCCCCAACAAAATAGTCCAGGTAAAGTAGTCCCTAGGCTACCACACCCAAAACACTAGACCGCATAGCTTGGTTCCATGGAACCAAGCTATGTGGATGCCTCCATGTTGGCTGACAATACATTAAGTAGTTCCCAAGCACATGTTTTCTCATGATGTTATAAACCTGGCACCATAGGCGCCAGGAGTGGCCCCAAGAGGGTTTTGGAAGAGGATGCCAGGCTCTAGAGGCCCGAGTCCTGACTCCACCTGGCCAATGGGTTTGCTAGAGGGGGTTTTGGGCGAGGGTCGTGACATTTCTTGCAGAAGGACGTTTTGGCCGAGGTCCGTAGGGTCTGGGAAAAGCCACACTCTGGACTGTTCGTCAATAAGAAAATTGACGCGTGATACAGGCTGCATTCTTCGGAAGAGGTGGCCCTGTCATTTTGTCGGCCCCCCTCCTCCACAGTGGTGGCTGCGGTCACTTTACAGTCCAGGCCTGCAGCATCCTCTTCTACGATGGCTATTCAGGTTCTGGGGAAGGAGGACAAGCTCCTCGACTCCCTTGGGAGGAAGATTTTTGCTAACTCGGCCTTGCAGCTCCGGCGGGCCAATGCAGAACTGGTGTTAGCGGGGGCGAATATGAGGATGTGGAAAGGTCTGTCGGAGTTCGAGGAGTTCATTCCGGTCTAGAAGCTGGAAGACTTTAAGGCGGGATTGTCCGATGCCAGGGTCTTGGTCCAGGGTCTGCTGGAGGCCGCGGCTCATCACGTCGACACTTCGGCTCGGGCCCTTATGCTGGGAGTTGATAACTCCCGACAGCCGTGGTTGCATGCCACCAAATTCTCAAAGGAGGTGCAGGACAAGGTGTTGGACCTTCTGTTTGACGGTAAGGAGCTTTTCCATTCTACAAAGGATGTGGAGCTGACCAAAACGAAGGACAGCACCCAGACAGCTAAGTCCTTGTCCGTCCTGGTTAAAACTCCTTTTAGAACCCAGAGACCGTTGTCGCAAAGCCGGCCCTCTTCTGTGCCATGCCGCCGTCTTTGGGTGGCCGCTGGCTGCTATGGAACGCTTGGCGTTGGCGGCGCCATTAGAGTGTTCCGGGTTTCCATTCCCACTTCCTGGTTTAGCGGTCTAGTCTTTTGCCTTTGGCTTCCCCTTTCCGTATTTAGCCCCGCCCCTCTTTGGGCTCTGTGCGTTGCAACTTTGTTCCTTTCGCTTGGTTGCTGTGCTCCCCATTACGTTTCCTTCGCTTCCTGATACTTGGTTTCTGTCTCGCTCTCCCCCGTGCTGGGTCTCTCTGCCACTCCGTTCCCTCTCTGTTTTCTCCCTGCTCTCCCATCGCGGTTTCCTTACTGTGGTTTTCTCCTCCCTGCCTTGTCTTTCCTGCCCTTCGCTCGTCCTTTTACTTTCTCTCACTTTCTGTTCCTACCTGTTGCCATCCGGCCTATTCCCCTCTTCCCTGCTCTGGATCTTCATGCAGCCTGTCACCCGGAACTGGAGATTTTCCTTCATTGTGATACCTGCTCTCTGGACCCAAACGCTACACTCCGCTCCTTCCCCAGATCTGTTTCTCATCCGGACTCCGCCCTTCCTCCTGCTGCGTTGTGGAACCGGTACCTCCGCTACAGTCTTGGTCTTCAGCCCCTATCCATCTCGTCCGTACATCATCTTCATCACGTTCAGGACGAATCCGGCTGCATCTACATCCTCAAAGGTTTTTTTTCAGCGGTTGCTTTTTTTCCTCTCGAATCGGTTCCTGCGGGAAGGGGGCCAGCTGCTTCCCTGTTTAGCAGGGAATCAGGGTGGCTTCCTACCGCGGACGACCGTTTCTCTTCTCAAAGAAGAAAAGTCTCAAGAAGAAGTCCTCCAGGCGAGAAGTCTCCTCAGAAGAGACAGGTGAGGAGGAGGGGGAGGTGGACATTGATATTTCTGATATTGTTGAGACCCCAGTAACCTCGACCAAACTTGACATTCTGGTTTTAGAGGGTTTCTAGACCGGAAATCTCACAGAGTGGATACCCCTTCGGGTAATAACCGCCGGAGGCAGCAACGGACTCAGTTTTTCTCCCGCTCCTCAGCCTCCCCCTCAGCTTCAGGTGGTAACACCACTGAAAAGCCTGCAAAATGAGGGTTCTCCGCGCTTGCACGAGAGCCCGGTGGGAGGACGCATTGCGTCTCATTGGGAGGCGTGTCAGCCCATCAACGAGGACAGGTGGGTCTTGTCAGTCGCTCGGGCGGGTTTCCACTTACCCTTACCACCTACCCCACCCTGCAACCCTCCTTTCAGAATCTCAGAGCTGTGGAACCCGTTCCCCTTGGGGAACGAGGGGATGGCTTCTACTCCCGGCTATTTACGGTGCCCAAACCCAACCATGCTGGCCTGCGCACCATCCTTGACCTTTCCAAGTTCAATCTTTTCCTACCCCAAGAGAAATTCAAGATGATCACGCCAGGCCAGATACGGTCCTCCTTGCAGATGGGTGATTGGCTCAGCGTGGTGGACCTTCAGGATGCGTACATGCATATTCTGATTTGGAATCCACACAGGAGATATCTCTGCTTCTCTGTGGGAGAGGTGCACTTTCAGTTTCGAGTGCTTCCTTTTGGCCTCAGCTCGGCTCTGCGTGTCTTCACGAAGATGATGTTGGTGATCGCGGCCTATCCTCGTCTGCAGGGTATCCATGTGTATTCGTATTTGGATGACTGGCTTTTACGCAACCTGTGCCATTTGAAAGCCGCCTGCAATCTTCAGTCTCTCCTCCAGCTCCTGTTCCACCTTGGGCTGTCAGTGAACTGGTGGAAATCTTCCATGACGGTCTCTCAGGACTTAATTTTCCTGGGTTTTCGCTGGAACACTATCAACTGCAGAGTGTACCTGACAGGGGACAGAATGGCGGATCTGTTGGCCACTTGTCAGATGTTTGCACAGTCGGAAAGCATGTCGGCCTGGTGGTTCCAAAGACTTCTGGGCCTCATGGCCTCATGCGTTTTGGTTCTTCCTCTTGCCCGTCTCAAAATGAGGCCGACTCAGATGGCTCTTCGGAGTTCTTGACTTCAGGCTGTGGATCCGGACTCCAAATTGATAACAATTCCGGCTTTCATGAGAGCAGACCTGGACTGGTGGTCGTCTCTCAGCAACCTGTCGGTAAGGGTGGGATTTCAGAACCCAGCCCTGATGGTAACGGTCACGACGGACTCCTCCCTTCAAGGGTGGGGTGCGACGTTGGATCTTCTTCAGGTCGCGGATCTTTGGTCGCCTCAGGACAAGCTCCTCCACAAAAATCATCTGGCGCCTCTGGCAATCTTCCTAGCGCTCAAGGCGTTCAGACCGATCATTGCCAACAAAGTGGTCCGTATCTACACGGACAATGTGGTGTTGATGTATTACATCAACAAGCAAGGGGGCACCAAGTCTCCCCCCCTCATGGACCTGTCCATCCAGATTTGGGAGTGGGCGGTTCGTCATGGTGTCTGGCTACTTGCAGTACACATCCCGGGCCAGCTGAATGTAACGGCAGATGCCCTCAGTCGGCGGACGATGGTCAGCTACGAGTGGGAGCTGAAGGCAGAGGTCCTCTCATGGATTTTCCTGCGCTGGGGCACACCGGAAGTGGTCCTCTTCGCTACGACGGCAAACAAGAAGCTTCCTCTGTATGCCTCCAGAAACGGGCTGGGAGCCTCCGCTCTGGGGGATGCTCTCGAGATTCCATGGCACAACATGAGGGTTTATGCCTTCCCCCCTCTGCCTCTAGTTCATCGGACGATTTGCAAATTGAAGAACTCAATGAACTGTTCTCTTCTGCTCATAGCCCCGTGGTGGCTGGCCAGGTTTTGGTTCTCAGAACTTCAACACCTGTCGGTGTAACCGGTGATCAGGCTACCGGTGACCCCCGATCTTCTTCACCAGGGGGAACAGCAGCTGTGGCACCCCTCCCAAACAATCGCTAAGCTTGGCGACATGGTGCCTGAGTTCAAGTCTTTAGAACATCTTAGCCTGTCTGCGGATAACATGCATATTATTCAGGCAGCCAGAAAACCCTCGACTAGGTCCCAGTACAGAAGCAAATGGCTCAGGTTCTGTCATTGGTGTTTAAACAAGCAGCTGGACCCAAGGGGGGGCTACAATTGACACAATACTGTCCTTTGTATCCCACTTAGAGTCGGGTGTTCACGTTCTGTCATGCAGAACTTATCTTTTGGCGGTTTCCGCTTACCTATCTATGGACAAATGCTCTTACTCTCTGTCTAACCCAGTGGTTAAGAGGCATTTTACAGGCTTGACGTGCCTTTATCCTCCGATTCGTAGTCCGCACCCGGCGTGGGATCTAACTGTGGTCCTGAAGGCATTGTGCCATAAACCTTTCAAACCAATGGCTACGGTGGATCTCGAGCACCTGTCGTGGAAGGTGTCCTTTTTTTTTGCCGTTACTTCAGCAAAGCACATGAGTGAGCTCCAGGCTTTGTCGGTGGAGCATCCCTTTTTGGTCTTTCACAAGGATAAGGTGGTCCTACGGACAAATCCTGCTTTCCTGCCGAAGGTGGTCTCTGAGTTCCATCTGAACCAGTCAATCTCCCTGCCGGTCTTTTTTACGAACCCCGCCTCAGAGGCAGAAAGGGTTCTGCATTGCCTGGATGTTAGAAGGGCTCTTAAGTTCTATCTAGACAGAACATTCGAGTCTAGGAGCTCTTCTCAACGTTTGGTGACCTTTGGTAATCCACAAGGTAAGCAGGCCTCTAAGCTGACTATCTCCCGATGGATCGCTACCTGCATTACGGAGTCTTACACCGTCCAAGGGCTGAAGCCTCCTAAAGGTATTCATGCACACCTGGTGCAAGGCAAGGCAGCCGCGGTTGCCTTTCAGAAATATGTCCCCTGGGAGACCATCGCAAAGGTGGGTACTTGGGCCTCCCCATCTGCTTTTTGTAAGCATTATTGTCTAGACATGAGCTCAAGATCTGATGCTCAGTTTGGTCAGGCTGTGCTGAAGAACCTTTTTTAGTGAGGGGTTTTTTCCATCCACCCATAGTTCCTGTAAGGAGTGCTTGGGAATCTCTCATAAGTATGGAGGAAAGGGGAAGGGACGTAGGAGTATGACCAGGTTACTCACCGTAGTGACCACCTTACTCCTAATCCATAGTCCGCTTTCCTCCATACGCCCGCCGTCCCCTCTGATAAGGTTCCTCTGTTATTGCTAAAAGGTCTCTGACCTGGCGATAGAAAAGGACTGATGGGCGATGCCCGGGGCGGATCCGAGATGGGTGGGGTTACGGCCACGTGCCGGGCCCACGTAGAAAGAGAGGACGGACTACAAATATTTCAAAATTTTTGGATGCTTTTTAGAAAGTGCTCTGGTCCCGTCCCACAGGACGGAGGAATGTCCCATAAGTACAGAGGAAAGCCGACTATAGACTAGGAGTAAGGTGGTCACTATGGTGAGTAACCTGGTTAATAGACGCCACATATCCTACACCACTCGTTAATAAATGAAAGAATTGAACGAAACGTAGATGAAGAATCCCTCCTGATGAGACTGCTTTGCTCTGATTTTCAGACATGAAAGGGACATGTCGGACAACCAACGAATGAGAGAGACCCGTATGCGGGACTCATTCAAATGAAACTCGGGCCAAATTCGAGCAAAAACAAGGTAATATTTACATCTTGTAACAATATGAATTCACTTTAGTTCACCTTATGGAGACCGCTATTAAGAATCACGTGACTATGCTCTAGAAGTTTAGAGACCCGGATTTACAGTATAATTTAAATAATACACGGGCAATTATGTAAATTCGATCTTAAACAACTGCAGATATAATCCAGTTATGAAAGAGAAAAGGTATAAGGCGACCGTAACGAGGGATGTTAAAACACTAGAACTACCACCATTACTATCGCCAAGACTGGAATTAAAGAAGCAAACTCTGCACTATGCAAAATCAGAATAGATCGGCGAGTAACAGGTGGAGACAAACTGATTCTGGAATTAAGTGTTACCTTCAAGTAATAGGTCTAATACACATTTCCGTGCATATTTGTCCATAGGTGTAAGAGATCCTGGAAGGGAATACTCTGTGACTCACACACAGCTCTTAGACAGAGACAGCCAAACGCTCATCCCGAGAGGTAACAACAACACATCGAAGTGGGATGTACCGAATACCCTGGTGAATTACGGATCAATAACATTGTATTGATCCAGATACCATCCAGTTGTAGCTACTGATCTATAAATAATAGACAGTATATATATATTGGAAGTCAGAGAGTCACTGTAGCACTTTATATAGGTTTTTAGGAAATTTATAAATGGTGTAATTTTGTAAAGGTTTTTTCCAAATGTATGCAATATGAAATGTTATGTTATGAATTATAGAGATTTAATAGTGATTTAATAACATTTGCATTTAACCAGCAAGGGGTACAATTTAGTAATACTTTCACCCTGTAAGTTTGGTTTACTCCTGAATTATATCAATAGCCACTGCATCAGAGACTTTTTGGAGTCCTACCTCCATTTTGCTTGAAGGACCAGTAGAGCAGTGCCACATGGAGACGCCTGTCCCGCAGCTTCTCTCTCAGATCAATGGTAGTAGAGCAGTAACATATGTAGGAGCCTGCCCCACAGCGTCTCCCACAGACTAATGGTACCAGTAGAGCAGTACCACATGGAGGAGCCTTTCCCACAGCTTCTCTCACAGATTAATGGTAGTAGAGCAGGACCACATGTAGGAGCCTGTCCCACAGTGTCTCCCACAGACTAATGGTACCAGTAGAGCAGTACCACATGGAAGAGCCTGTCGCACAGCTTCTCTCACAGATTAATGGTAGTAGAGCAGGACCACATGTAGGAGCCTGCCCCACAGCGTCTCCCATTGACTAATGGTACCGGTAGAGCAGTAACATATGTAGGAGCCTGCCCCACAGCGTCTCCCACAGACTAATGGTACCAGTAGAGCAGTACCACATGGAAGAGCCTGTCGCACAGCTTCTCTCACAGATTAATGGTAGTAGAGCAGGACCACATGTAGGAGCCTGTCCCACAGCGTCTCCCACAGACTAATGGTACCAGTAGAGCAGTACCACATGGAGGAGCCTGTCGCACAGCTTCTCTCACAGATTAATGGTAGTAGAGCAGGACCACATGTAGGAGCCTGTCCCACAGCGTCTACCACAGATTAATGGAACCAGTAGAGCAGTACCACATGGGGGAGCCTGTCCCGCAGCATCTCCCACAGATTAATGGAACCAGTAGAGCAGTACCACATGGGGGAGTCTATCCTGCAGCATCTCCCACAGATTAATGGAACCAGTAGAGCAGTACCACATGGAGAAGCCTGTCCCACAGCTTCTCTCACAGATCATATTAATGGTAGTAGAGCAGTAACACATGGAGGAGCCTGTCCCACATCTTCTCCCACAGATTAATTGTACGTGTAGAGCAGTACCCCATGTTGGAGCCTGTCCCACAGCATCTCCCACAGATTAATTGTACCAGTAGAGCAGTTTATCCCACAGATTAATTGTACCAGTAGTCCAGTACCACATGCAGGAGCCTGTCCCGCAACTTCTCCCACATATTAAGGGTACCAGTAGAGCAGTTTCTCGCACAGTAGTAACACAGTTTCTCCCGCAGCGTCTGCCACAGATTAATGATACCAGTACCACATGGAGGATCCTGTCCAGCAGCGTCTGCCACAGATTAATGGGACCAGTACCACATGGAGGAGCCTGTCCCTCAGCTTCTGCCACAGATTAATGGTACCAGTACCACATGGAGGAGCCTGTCCCTCAGCTTCTGCCACAGATTAATGGTACCAGTACCACATGGAGGAGCCTGTCCCTCAGCTTCTGCCACAGATTAATGGTACCAGTACCACATGGAGGAGCCTGTCCCTCAGCTTCTGCCACAGATTAATGGTACCAGTACCACATGGAGGAGCCTGTCCCTCAGCTTCTGCCACAGATTAATGGTACCAGTACCACATGGAGGAGCCTGTCCCACAGATTCTGCCACAGATTAATTGTACCAGTAGAGCAGTTTATCCCACAGATTAATTGTACCAGTAGTCCAGTACCACATGCAGGAGCCTGTCCCGCAACTTCTCCCACATATTAAGGGTACCAGTAGAGCAGTTTCTCACACAGTAGTAACACAGTTTCTCCCGCAGCGTCTGCCACAGATTAATGATACCAGTACCACATGGAGGATCCTGTCCCTCAGCTTCTGCCACAGATTAATGGTACCAGTACCACATGGAGGAGCCTGTCCCTCAGCTTCTGCCACAGATTAATGGTACCAGTACCACATGGAGGAGCCTGTCCCTCAGCTTCTGCCACAGATTAATGGTACCAGTACCACATGGAGGAGCCTGTCCCTCAGCTTCTGCCACAGATTAATGGTACCAGTACCACATGGAGGAGCCTGTCCAGCAGCGTCTGCCACAGATTAATGGGACCAGTACCACATGGAGGAGCCTGTCCCTCAGCTTCTGCCACAGATTAATGGTACCAGTACCACATGGAGGAGCCTGTCCCTCAGCTTCTGCCACAGATTAATGGTACCAGTACCACATGGAGGAGCCTGTCCCTCAGCTTCTGCCACAGATTAATGGTACCAGTACCACATGGAGGAGCCTGTCCAGCAGGGTCTGCCACAGATTAATGGTACCAGTACCACATGGAGGAGCCTGCCCCACAGATTCTGCCACAGATTAATTGTACCAGTAGTCCAGTACCACATGCAGGAGCCTGTCCTGCAACTTCTCCCACATATTAAGGGTACCAGTAGAGCAGTTTCTCACACAGTAGTAACACAGTTTCTCCCGCAGCGTCTGCCACAGATTAATGGTACCAGTACCACATGGAGGAGCCTGTCCCTCAGCTTCTGCCACAGATTAATGGTACCAGTACCACATGGAGGAGCCTGTCCCACAGATTCTGCCACAGATTAATGGTACCAGTAGAGCAGTACAACATGTGGGAGCCTGTCCTGCAGCGTCTGCCACAGATTAATGGCACCAGGAAAGCAGGACCACATGGAGGAGCTCTACCATTATTACTGCATAATCTGAATAATGAGTTCAGGATAAAAATGCATCTTTGAATTGCCACAAAGGACTAAGCACAAAGAAGTATGAATTACAAAAATGTATATGTTTAGGCTTTGTTTCTTTAAGATATTTAATAGATATATATAAAAGTCAACATATATTTTTACTTGCCCACAAAACACAGTCCCCTTAGAATCATTTTACTCCCAACTACAAAATATGAGGAGTAAAATATTCCCACTTGAAAATCTTATTATGAAACCTACTCCGAACCCTCATTCTCATCCTGCCATTACATTACCAAAGGGGAAAGACGACATGCATATCATCTTTCCCATTTGGCAGTGACTAGCCCCACACGCAGAAGGGGAGAGGATATGCACTGGCTGCCATTGTTCCCTTGCTTGCTGTGGCTAGCGAAACAAGCTGCCCCTCACTGATAGCAACCAGAAGTTAACATTTCGGGTTTTGATTGTATTCCTTTCCAGGGGGGGACGTGTCCTAATTGTTTGGGCTGGGTTGCTGTACCTGGTGGCAGGATCAAGACTGATTTTCCTCCGATAGTTCCCCTACTGTAACGGAACAGATGGGCCATAATGACAATGAAATGAAAGCTATCCATAACAATACCAGTGGTTACAATAAAGTTAAAGCTTTCCATTCATCACTTTTTGGTGTCCATTGTGAGTCTGTATATGTGGGCGTGAGTACGCCTAGATGCACACTGTGCACAGGAGATCAAGGCACACTGCACTGATGACATCCACTAATGCCGAAAACATATCTGTGGTTTCTTCTATTCCTGTGTTAAGGTGATGTGGCCTAGCAGTTTGGGCTGCACTTCTCCCATTGGTAGCACAGCCGCTACTGATTGGCATTTGGCTAGTCCCATTCAATAATGTCGCAGATAGACTAAAAAGCCGTAAAATTGAAGCTACTGAGAACAATGCAAGTGATAACGGTTAACTTAAAGCTTTCCATTCATCACTTAACCACTGTTTATGCCTATTCGTATCCTGCCCGAGACCCTAATTATTCTGAAATACCGAGAAACATTTCTGGTATAATCATAAAAGGTCAACTGCAGATCATCCTGCTGAGGAAACCTGCATGTTTCCATCTGTGATCAATAAAGTTAATAAAAGCATTTCCTCCACTAATCAATGATTCTTACAGGCCTTATCCAATATAACGAAGCCTGTATCCTCTTGTGCTGGACCTTCCCACATCCAAGATTTCTCGATTTAGAGACACTTTGGAATGGGATCTCCCAGATGAAACTGCAATATTGCACTTCTACTTGTCAAGCTACACTACCTTTTTGAAATAGCAGTACCAGCCTTTGATGCAGTGCCGTGTAGGATTGGAACCAGTGGAAAGAAGCAAAGACATCATAGGCCCTTTGCAGGTGATCACCAGATTCCAAGGTTCAAGGCAGAGGTAGAGATCTGAGTCTGAATTCCCATTGTGTCTACCTTTCTCTTTTCATTTCCATCGCCCCCCCCCTCTTCTTTTATCCTTTCCTTGGTTTATTGATAGCAAAATAAATACAAATTGGCACGACAAAGCAAGAAGCTGACATGTGCTCTGGGATGATATGATATGATATTTATAACGCGCTTAATACCCAGAGGTTTCTAAACGCGGACCCGGGTATCGAACCCATGTTGTTCCATGTCGTCTTGCTTCCAAGGTGAGCACGTTGCCCCTGAGCTATCCTCCTGAGCATATGATAGTAACTATGAAATGATATGGCATTTATAACGCGCCTGTATGAAAGTGTATCTAGGCGCGAAGATGTAGATTAGCTGCATGAGAGTGGATAGAACAGCATATCCCACAATCCACTGTAATACCTCAACACAAAAAAGCGACATATGAGAGAAAATAGTAAAATATATGGTCACACACTATTCCAAGAAAGTGGGGGGTAGAGCTTAGTTTTTGTGTTGTCCATAATTGAATACACAAACTGCCTAAACCTATAGAAGAAGCTTCAGTCTCAGGTTGTCTATTGCAAAGTTGAGAGGGTTATCATGCCTGGAGTAACAGTGATTCACATCTGAGAAATGTTTTGTTCAGGTTTTATTAAGTGACCTACAACCACAGAGGAGCAGGAAAAAGCTCTAGGATACAGCAAGCAACTTCAAAGGATTCCAGACAGGAGGAAACTCCACCAATCTTGTGAACATAAGTAAAGTATACTTGTAAAATCTTTACTCATGTAATAAAATAAAATCTAAAAAGAATGCTGCTCACCAACCTCCACTCTGGGAAGGAAATACCTTCACTGCTGTTTTGACTGGTCTACGGTTGACGAGCTACTGTGGTTTAGTTTCTACCTCACTTTTAATAATGGTGTTTATTCAGACTAAGCAAGAAGCCGATGATGTAGCTTTGTATTCCCACAGCATTTAATGTCCGTTTTCCACCGCCACAAGCTTCTGTTATAGGATTACACCCGTATATGAGGACTCTCAGTCAAAACATTATTAAGCTTTGACTACATCGCTTCCCAGAAGCCAGGCACACCTTACATAAGCCATCTGGAATCTTCCACCCATCAAATTGGGATCATATACCCCACCTCACACCTACTCAATTCCACTCCCTTGTCTAAAACAGGAAGTGTGCTGGCTCCTAGCTGTAATTTATCAGTGTCACGTTGCCCTCTGCTGTCCAAATGGCAATGTGCACCTCTATGTGCCCTTCCACTTCAATAACAGCTATCATTTTAACAAACAGAATGCACAGTCACCTTCACGACATTCGGAATAATTTCAAGTTACTTCTTTCCACCCCCAGTGATAAATCCTACGTATCCCTCACTATACCCCTGTGTAAAGTCTCCTTCCAGGTGGCCAGGGAAAGACAGACGCTTCCTGATCCTGACCTTAGGGGTGGTGTACAGTAGGAAGATCACCTGGGAGGAGACAGGGCGCAGGGTGGTGAAGGGATCCCATGGGATGAGACGCAATATTCTCCATTGAAATGGAGGGACCTTTCTAGGATGCTAAGTCATACAATGGCTTACTGCCATTATGAAGTATCTGAACCCCGTGTTAAGGTTGGAACTACAGGCAAAGTGGGTGTAACATCTTTAAACATCCGACGTAAGGAAGAGTCTTGTATGATTAAAAATCTTTTTTTCTCGTAAAGGTACAGTGAAAGGAAACACTTGTGTATAGGCGCGTTATAAATGCCATATCATATCATACATGGTGGCATAAAGGAACTGCCTTTCCTGTCTCAAATAAAACATAGTGAGATATATTTTAAAAGCCATGAACAAAATAATTCTGAAGTTAAAAGTAGCAAGTTACAATGTAAAATTGGAAAGGTACCGGGCTGAAAAGCAGTGAAGTAGCAGTTGCAGCAGAAGCAGCTGGGGAAAGAGAAAGTGGCAGAAGAAAGCACATTGCTGGCAGAATCTACAGAAGTGGGAGGAAACAAAGGAGGCTGGGATTTTTCATCGGCTTATTTCAGTTCCCATTTCTGAGTTTGTCCTTTTCCCCCAAGGTCTGGATTGCTTAGGTTACGCAGCGGAATGTGTAAGATTTACAAGCCTTTCCCCATGAGAACCTGACTTCAGAGATTGCGCATAGAGAAACGTGAAGAGGACCGTGTCTGCAGGCTGTCGTGCTCCAGGGGTGCACAGTGAGCCGAACTCTGTGCCTGTGAAGTGGGATCAAAGCAGCTTGCTGACAGAAGTGTGCCCGGTCGAGAAATCAACATATTTGTGGGTCGTGGTGAGCTGAACTCCGTGCCTGGAAGTGGGACCGAAGGCAACTTGCTCAGAAAAGTGTGCCCGGCAGAGGAATCAATGTGTTTGAAGTCCTGTAGCCTGTGAAAGGGCACAAGAGGCCAGTGAGTAATTCCAAGCATTCTCAACCCTCCGGCATTGTCCGACAGGCAACTGTAACCAGTTGCTTTTCACTCACGAATTAGTGAAATTGTTAGAAGCTGACCAGAGCATGTCCGACAATGGAGTGCAATAAATGTAGCTCTTGCGTATAGACGAATACTCTGCAGAAGTCAAATATGAATATTGAACTCTTTAAAAACAGATATAACAACTACAACTGCAATAATGGTCGCATGTGCTTAAAGGTGGTTATAAAACAAAGCCAAAGTCTGATAAAAGCCACAATAACTTTTTATCCTGTGAAACGGGGTAGGCATGGAAACTGCTCTCCTGAACACCCGTGAAGACCTGCTCTCAAACCTTGATTCCAACTCTTCTTCTTCTCATCCTCCTTGATTTGACCTCTGCCTCAATCACACCAACCTCATAAAGCGCCTCCATAATACCCTTGGTATCGCAGACCTGGCACTGGATTGGTTGGCCTACTTCCTATCTCTATGACCTTCCCAGGTGCAACTGGGCCCTTACCTCAGCTCCACCTCACTCCCTTCCTCAGGGTTTCTATTCTATCGCCGTGGTGCTTCAACATCTAGCTTGCCCCTTTGGCCCACTTGAGCTCCTTCGCTTCTCATTTCCAGTGTTATGCTGATGACACAGAGCTCTACTTCAAGCTCCCCCCTCCAATACTTCCTCTTCGTCCTCTCTCATTCCTGACTGTCTAACTGCTATGCTGGCATAGTGCACAGCTAATGATCTCTGTTTTAATGTCAGTGAGACTGATATCCTTCTCATTGGGTTCCCTGCTTCCCTCCCACTGACTGGCCACCCTCTTTGGGTCCCCTCCCCTCACCATCTTGCAAGGCTAAAAACCTTGTTGTCCACTTTGACTCCTCTCTCTCCTTCTCCCCTCATATCCCAGATCTTGCCAAGAAGGGCCACTTTCAGCTTCACCTCCTCAGAGGCATTCCCCCTTCCTTAACCTCCCCCAGAAACTCAATGGCTCCATAGTTCTGGTTCCCTCTAGGCTGGATTACTGCAACGGCCTCTTCTTCAATCTGCCTCTTTCCTCTCTTCGCCCTCTTCAACTAATCCAGAAGAGGACGACTGCAAGACTTTTTTTTTTTTTTTTTTAATTCTTTATTTTAATTTTAGTACTTAGAACAGGACTGACCAGTAAATCACAAAATATCATAGCACAGCATAAAGGATACAAACATGTAGGAATAGAAATTTCTCAATATTCGCTAAGCAGTTCATTTCTGTAATCCAATCCTCCAATATTGGTGAGACACACGATTTCCAGCTCCTCAAAATCATTTTTTTGCAAATAGAAGCACCTCTGAACAAAAATTTCTTTTCCGATAGTGAAAGGTCGTCAAGTAAATCATCGCAGCCTAGCACCATAGTCTTAAAATCCAGGTCAACATTTTGATTCAGAACCCCGAGACAAGTAATACAAACCTCATGCCAAAAACCACGAACCCTCACACAGTCCCACAGCAAATGTTCCATACTGCCTTTCTCACTCCAGCAACACCAACAAACGTCAGAATCAGACAAACCTCTATTTTTAAGCCTTTCCGGGCTCCAAAAAACTCTATTGAGAATTTTAATTTGTCTCGACCGTTCAGTCAAACTTATCGAACAAAGCTTCACATTCGCACACATCACAAGCCACAGGTCAGAAGTGATTTCACAACCCACTCTTCTGCTCCATTCATTAATTAATTCAGTATTCTCCCTATTATTCGATACAATTCGATGATAAACCCTACTCGCAAGGGACTGAACGCCAGTAGTGAAAAGTTCAACATTCGCAACCCCGTCACAATGCACTTCACCAATACATCTCTTCAATTTCCTGAAGTCCAAGATAGAAAAATTTTCAACAGTAAAAGTAGCACTTAACTCAGCATAGTCAATCCATTTTCCATCTTTAAAAACATCACTAATCCATTGAATTCCGCCAAGAAAACACTCCGGCCAAAACAACAACTTGCCATTGTCCGTTATAGCTTTATTCAACCACAGAGATGCATCAGGCGATTTCAGAGCAACCGAGCCACACTTATCATAGATATTCTTCCAAACGTCTCTTAGAAACTCTGTCAAGGGGCATCTACTACCACGTTTGCTAACAGTCGTGAATATCGCTCTTGGGGCGAGTGGGCCCATCACACTTGTCTCTGCCATTGCCCACACACTGGGAGAATCCATCAAAAAAGGAAGAAAAAATTGGCACGAGAAGGGCAAATGATATGCCTTAAAGTTTGGGACACCTAGTCCCCCCTTCTCAACCGGAAGCTGGAGTTTCCAAAGCTTCAGTCTTGGCGGTTTCTCATCCCAAAGAAAGGACTGGAGAGTGGTATCAATCAACTTCCAAAAAGATTGACCAATCTTCAGGGGAAGCATACTCAAAATATAATTAATTTTTGGTGCAGAATTCATCTTTAGCGCATCTACCTTACCCCACAGAGATAGATGCAATACCGACCACCTTTGGACGTTCAATTTCAGTTCCTTGCAAACCATACCCATGTTCTCTTCAACCATATCACTGACATCCGGAAGTCAACCAAACCCCCAAGTACTTCAGTTTTTTCTCACACCATTGAAATCCAAACCCCACCACCAAAGGCTTATCACAATGTGCAGTCACCGGCATTACCTCCGATTTAGACCAGTTAATCTTATATCCAGCCACTTCTTGAAACCAATTAAGTGTATTCATCAACGAATGCAAAGATAAATCCAAGTTCCTCAAAACTAATAAAAGATCATCTGCGTAGAACCAAATCTTCTGTTCAACACCGTGAAAGGAAACACCTTGCAAATTCAAATCACCTCTCAATGCAATAGCCAGCGGTTCAATGGCTAGGACAAACAACAATGGGGACAATGGACAACCTTGCCTAGTGCCCCTATGTAAATCAAAAGATTCCGACAATAATCCATTAGTTTTGACATCGGCTGTGGGGCGAGCATATAAAAGGGCCACCCACGCAATGTATTCTTCTCCCATGTTCATATTTCGTAAAACCATAAACAAATATTGCCAGTTAATTCGATCAAATGCTTTCTCAGCATCTAAGGAGAAAATCGCCACGTCTTCATCTAAATCCCGTGCATGGGACATGGTCAATAACAAATTCCTGATATTACTGGAAGTCCTACGGCCTTTAACAAACCCAGATTGGTCAGTGTGAATAAGCTTCGGCATGAGTTGTTCAATCCGTAAAGCAAGTAATTTAGCCAAAATCTTATTGTCAGTGTTTATCAAACTGATTGGTCGATAATTTGACGGCAAGTTACCATCCTTGCCCTTCTTTAAAAAGACTGAAATAGTGGCATGGTTTGTAGACGACGGGAGAAGTCCAGCTTCCTTGGATTCAGTATACATATCCTTCAGAAGACCCAACACCTTCTCTGGCAGAATTTTATAGAACTCAACCGGTAAACCATCAGGTCCCGGAGTCTTCCCAGAATTCAATTTACCAATGGCAAACCTGATTTCATCAATTGTGACCTGTCTGTTCAACTCTTCCTCCTCATCGCAATTAACCTTTGGAAGATCCAACCTGTGCATAAAATGTTCACCTTGACCAGTAACATCAGATTCATTTCTATATAAATCAGCATAAAAGGTCTTAAAGACTGCATTAATCTTACGCGGATCAAAAGTAGTCGCACCATTCCCATCCTGAACTGAAGTAATGGCACCCTCAGAGTGTTGTTGTCTCAATCTGTAGGCTAGCCACTTATCACACTTTTCGCCTCGTTCGAAATAAGTACACTTGATCCTATACAAATCGTTATTAGCTTTCATATTCAAAATGTCATCCAGTTCCCTCTTCAGCTTCCTTAACTCATTCCTCTTACCATCATCATTCGGAGCACACACCAATTCCCTCGTCACCCCAATAATACGAGCCTCAATATCCGAAGTCAACCTATCCATTTTCTTCCTTTTGCTGCTAGACAAACTTAGAGCAAGACCTCGCATTGTACATTTAAAGGCCTCCCAGATAGTTCTTTTACTAAGTTCATCCGAAGTATTTTCCAACACAAAAAATTCAGCTTCAGTCCGAAGCTTCTCCAATAGGACATCATCATATAAAATTGATGTATTCATTTTCCATTGAAACGATTTACAGCACTCAAAGTTCAGAGTTACCCTCATAAAGACAGGAGCATGATCAGTAACAGCAATAGAGCCAATACTGCTGTCTAACAAATTCGCGGTCATCCCACCCGCCGTGAGTAACATATCAATTCTCGAATAACTAGAATGCGAGCCAGAATAGAAGGTAAACTCCCTTACATTAGGGTGTTGCAGCGTCCAGCAATCTTTCAAATCAAAATCCTCAATAAGATTCCTAAATGAACGATAATGAATATCTTTCCTCTGAATCATCCTCTGAGTTGAACGATCAATAGAAGGATCATAAACCAAATTAAAATCGCCTCCAATCAAAATATTGGAACAATCCAGATCAAGCAATAATTGCGACATATCCCTATAGAAGGAACCATCATCCATAGATGGAGCATAAACACTGCAGAACACATTCTTAGTCCCCTGAATATCCATCAAAAGAGCAATCATCCTGCCTGCTTTATCACTGCAAGTTTTCAAAATCTTAATCGGCGAACCTTTTCGGACAAGAATTGCAACACCCCTGCTTCTACTGGAATAGCATGAGGTGAAGGCACTGCCAACCCACCTCTTCTGTAAAACACTTACATCCTCTTTCAATAGGTGAGTTTCCTGCAAAAAACAAACATCACATTTCATATTCTCAATACAATTAAGAATCTTCTGCCGTTTCACCGGATTATTAATACCATTAATATTCCATGAGGTGATCGAAAGACACAGTTCCCTGCTAGCAGACATAGTGAAAGGTCCGAAATGAAACCAAAAAGTAAGCACTAGTTCAAAAAACAAAAAAAGCAAAGAAAATCCTAACCCCCTAAAACAGAAATATGACGCCAACGTTACAAGCGCTCAAGAAAAAAAAAAACCCCAATACCCCTGGCACCCCTCCCGAATAAGATTACAATTGCCCATACATGAACACAAGCATCACTGCTGAAAACCAAGAACCAAATTGCAATCCCTAAATCCATATACATACCTCAACAAGAAGAAAAAACCAACCACAAAGCAATTAGCTAAACCATCTGTTAATAAATAAATAAACAATACATGTCCCCACAGCCCAGCAGTCGAAACCATCTGATACACGTAGCCCACAACAAGAGGTGCATCCAGATCACGGCAGCAAAGGCACAGTACCCCAAGAGTGCCAATAAAATCTCCCCAGACATAGCAGATAGTGCACCGCCGCAGACAGTCAAACAGGTGTGCAGTATGATACAATGAAGAGCTGCATTTTCCCCATATCATAACATGAGCCGACAGCCAACAAAACACTTACCACACCACATGCCAGGAATACATGGAGATGCGAGAGTACTCAACTCAAGAATAAGATCCCCATCATTACTTAAGCCCAATGATGGAAACGGTATATAGCAATTGGCCCTGGCCACATTGTGCTAGTATCCAGAAAGATAGATTATTGTATATATAAAATAAGCAATATCACGACTGCAAGACTTATCCTTGGCCTCAAGCCCAGAGACCACATCACTCCAGCCCTAACATCTCTCTGCCTCATCCACGAGGATTTCTGGGGCCTGGGACCCTGCTACATCCACCTTTATTTCCCTAGATACCTCCCTGCTCGAGCCCTTTGGTCCTCTAGCTCCAACTCTCTGCAGATCACATGCTTTCCCAAGCAAAGAGTGGGGGGTAGATCTCCCTCTACAGCAGGTGCTTCCCTCTGGAATGGCCTCTCAAACTTGGGCCGGATCTCTTTAAGTATCAGAAGCTTCTTACAGGGCACCAGGCCCTCCTTGATCAGTCTATACCAGCACCCACCCCCCCAAACCAGCACTGCTCTTTCCGTCCCCCTTCACTGATTAGCCTGGTGGGCTGAGCATCCCTCCTGAGTCTGGTCCATCCCCCGTCCTCGCACTTAGACGGTGGTCTGCCCCTGGCATCCCATGGCACTTGCTCCCTCTGCCCCCCAGCAGTTGCCTAGCCGCTGGGCCCTTTCTTCCTTCTTTCCCCCTGCATTTGTATGCCCCCTTCCCTGTCCATCACTTACCACTCCTGCCCCCCACCATTCCACGCCTACACTTCTTGTTACTGCACTTGCATGATCCGAAAGTCACAAGGTCTAGTAGGATTGTTTTTGTTCTGTCTCCCCTGTACCCCTCACCCCTGTGGCACCTGGAAACACCATTTTGTGGTATAGTGCGTCTTATAAATATTAAATAAATAAAATAATTAAAAACCAAGTGTTAAACCTCAATATTGTGAAACAAAGAGAACAAACAAGCATTACCTTCATCCAAGAGGTGAACAAGTTGTGCCCTCAGCCAAAAGAAGCTAATATAACGGTTTGTTCTGGAATAATAGTTTCCATTAGAAGAAAAGGGGGGCAAGAGGGAACTCCAGTAGCTCTAGTCCTGTCTTTGTCTCTCTCTTTCTGTATCACACCCTCTCCTCTCACTCCCTTCTCCCTCTCTCTTTCTTTCTCTCTCTCTCTGTATTCAACTTGGAGGGGTATACCTTGTCTATAACATCAACATGAAGGCACCCGTAGGTACCAGTATGAGGGTTCGGAAACCACAGGTAAATACACACTATGGAGAACTACTGGGTGGACTGCGTCCTGAAGGCCAGCACCGTGCACACGCCGTGTGTACTGCAGCCTAGGGGAATGCTGTACCCAAGCTGCTCATCTGTAGCCAACCAGAGTCGCTGACGCAGCACTGGACGGAGCAATCAAGGCCGGTAAACCAGTCCCATGGTTGCTAATGGGAGCTGGGGAAGTTGGCCAGATTCAGGAGGACATACGTACACACACATCTCATCAGAACTATCTTAATTATCCTTTGACCAGTGGGCATGGGAACGGGGAGGCATATTTGGGTCGTGATCCTTGAAGAGCCAATCAGACGGTAAGTTCTGACATCCCTGGCAAATGACCAGCCCTCACAGAGTACATTGTTTTATTTGAAGGTCGCTCTCTTAGGGTGCCGTGTGACTGGTTCCCTTCCTACTCGTTCAGGGTGTCTTGTGTTCCTTCTGAGGTGGTGCAGACCAATGGCAGGTGATTAAAGAACTGGTGGTCAGCACAAATGTTCTGTATTCATTGCAAACTGTTTACGGAAGGAATGGGAAGCAATGTGGGGCCACATGGGGAGGAGATGAACTAGGAGAGGCAGATTATTTGCTCCAATCATGTTTGACTAACGTATATTCAGCTATAGTGGAATGATGTATCTTAACATCAGGGGTAACGCGTTTGTATTGGAAGCAAGGCAACGCAGCGCAACACAAGTTCGAATCCCGATTAAAAATTATATTTAAAAATAGTGCTCGGGGGATCTGCAAAAACCCAAAGCTTGAAGTGCAACAGTTTCTAACGTTGTCAGTTTGTCAGCTCTCATCAGTCAGTTTTAGCCCACTGTTCTGTTTGATTTGTGCTTGCCCAGCTGTAATAAACAGCAATACTTCTCGCCTGGTGCGCGCTCCTTTTTGGATTACCTGTGGTGATTATTCATTACTGGTTTTGGAGGACCCCTGATACAGTGGCTTGGCAAAAGACAAGAGTGGTTAAAAAGCAGCACTAGAAGAAAGCTGGTGTTAAAAAGAGAAATGCACATTTGCTTGTTTAGCAGAGCGCAAAGGGCATTGGTATGAAATATGGTCTTTGTGAAGAGAAGTTTAAAGCTGTTTAAAGTTGAAGAAGTGTTACATTTTATGAGTGTCAGTGGAACTGAAACTATAGAAGCAGTATAAGATTTGAAACACTGTGAAGCAGGAAAGTGACACTGTGTGGTGTATCCTTGAAGGAGTCGAGTCTGCTAAAAGTGTGTGCTAGACGGAAGTAGAAGTAAAAGACATGGTACAAAGTGACCCAGGTAGAAGTTGAATGCACTGCAAAGTTGTTTTCAAACAGAAGAAATGTTTGTGTTTCATGGTGCTGAGAGAGAAGCACTATGAAGAGAAGCCAATTTCAACCTACTTGTGTTTTGTGAATCATATAAGCTGAAACAGAAATCACCCTGACCAAGAATATCATTGGTGCTGTTTAAGAAAACTTCCAGGAGAAGAAGCATCTTTTCTGTGAAGTGTGGAGTATTGGAAGTTTTCTTTAACAACCTGATTTTGTCAAGAACTATGTTGGAACTCTGTTTCCACTCCGGATTTCCATGTTGTTTTGTGTTATTCAACAGAACTAACTTTGGCCTAAAACCTTAGGAAGGGGAATTCGATCAAGGAAATACAAGTATTGACATTGTGAATTGCCATATGTTTTCTTGTTTATGTTTATGTATAAGTGTGAGGGCTGGAGAGTTGTGATGTTAGAGAGTTTCCCTTGATTATTTAGGTTGGAAAATCCCTGTTAGAGTAGGGCAAGTGAGGTCTTTGGATTGTTTGACGAATCACCTGAAACTTGTTCACCTCACATTTCTGACCCTACTTCTCTTCACACAGGGCACAGCGGTTGCGGTATCAATGACCAGTTAATTATCGCCTCAACATTTCAGTCTCCAAAGAGTGTAACGCTGTAGTACGAATCCCTCCTCACAAGCTAAAACTGAAAGTTGGCTCTGTAATTATGCTACTATGCAATCTTATGCCATCCCAGGGACTCTGCAATGGAACAAGCTTGACCATTATGCGTCTACAAAGACACATCATAGAGGCCCGTGTACTTGGTGGATTAATCTTAGATGGTATCATACCACGCATAACTCTCATTCCATCTGATACAAATATGCCTTTCGAATTCAAAAGAAAGAGTTTCCTATACGTTTAGCCTTTTCAATGACCATTAATAGGGACCTACGCCCCCTTCCTGGAAGTACTCAGTGGTAATTCAAACATTTCAGAAGCGACTCTATGAATTACTGACCGATATGGACCTTTAAGATATGCTAGAACGACGTATGTTATGCCGGGAACAGCTGGTACTCATTAAATGTACTGATATCTGAAACTCTGCTATACTTGAGAGGGCTTTGTTTAGGCTTCAGTTGGTTTCCCCATGGAAATATAGATACCTCCAGTGACCCCATATTTAGAATGCATTCCATGGACACAAATAACCCCAATAACTACAGACCTATGTGTCACCTTCCTGAGCATGATGCGTAGAAAAGAGCAGACGACCGAAATCCAAACTTTGATCAATATTACCATTATGGTTCTGTCTGGTAGTAAGTCAGTCTTGCCATCCGTGTTTAATCACTGAAGGGAAGAGCTCGACTAGGGGGCACCACTGGCTCACTGGTCTTCGCGCTTTCAACAAAGTTGACATTCTCATTATTAGGCTTGCTGGAAATGGCATCTACCATATGACTGATGGAGATGGGGTTACCGTGTCTTAAGCCCCGGCCAGCAGCCAGTCAGATGCCACATTTTCAGACTCACTATAAGCATTTAGCTGGTGGGGACTGTCGCCCTGGATATGACAGAAGTGGTGTTGAAACAAGTAAGGTTATATTGTTTAAGAAAGGTACTGGTTTGGAGTATAGAACAAATGAACTTGGATATGGTGCCTTTAAAAAGGATTTGAAGGTGAGGAGAACCGTACAGGTGCAGGGAATATTCATAGCCACAGCACCAGTCACTGCCAGAGTTGTCACCCTGAGATAAGAGTTGAACAATATTTCATAATCATGATGATTGGCTCTGATAGAGCCAGAAAAACACTGTCTCCCCTGGATTCCTGAAACCCCTAGACACCACCAAGCTGTTAGGACCTGTGAAGAATCCACAGATGTCATCCCTTCTCCCCAATGTGGAGCCCCTTCCCATGAGGCCAGGGACGTGAGGCCACTACCCAATAGTCCCCCTGGGGGTGGTACTCAGCAGGAGGATCTCATGAGGAGGGTTACCCCCGATGGGATTGGTGACACTCCGGGGAGAATATGGTATCCCCATAGCCCACCTAAACCTAATCAGACTTCCTCTCTAACCCCTACAACACCATCCTCTAGTATTCCTATCTGTTTCCTTACAACCATCAAGGTAGGGAGTACTGGGACAAGGAAGAGCCTCCAAGTGGCTCACTAGGAGTCCTCAAGATCAGTACTGAAATGAGATAGTATCCAACTGACTCACTAGGAGTCCTCAAGATCAGTACTGAGATGAAGAAGAGACCAACCGACTCACCAGGCGTCCTCAATATCACAACTGAGACGAGGAGATGTGAAAGCATAAAGAGAACCTCTGTGAATCATACTGAGCAGTCTAGTCTTTGTGGGCTTCCTATAGGCCAAGACGCAAATGAAATAGAAGAGGGAAAATCAAACTCAGTGAGAGATCCTCCCTGGAGGAACCGGGAGCTAAAGAGCCAGTGTTCAGCAGCTGAGCAAAGCAACCACAGACAGGATACTTACCCGTCAGCAGAGACGCACCTGAGAGCTTCACTGTGGCCGGACCGTGTACGGAGGCAGGAAACCAAAGCACCTGGGATGCGACACAGGAAAGCAGGAAGCCGCTGCAGAGCCGCCACAGATCTCGTGCCAAGAGGAGGTTTCCAAACAGTGGCGAGAGACCCAAAAGCAGCCGACAGATGCCGGTGAGCAAGTGGAGAAGGGTTGGGAAATCGGGAGGCTTGCTGTGAACCCAGAGAGACTATACTGCAGTGGGACACAATCGGGGACCCGCATCAATAAGGCGTGTCCTTCAGAGCCATCTTCTTTGTGGCAGGCTCTGGGGGAGTGGAAGACCATGGCTGCCCACATCAAGAGAACAAGAAACCAAAGGAGCCTGGATCCCAAGAGAAGAAAGCCAATACTACAGGGGTCTGGGACCCGATGACAAGAATACCTGCCATGATAGTGAACCAGGTACAAAGCCAAAGGGGCCTGGGAATGGAAAGTAAGAAACAAAAGGGGTCTGGGACCCAAGTAAGAGAGGTCAATACTACAGGGTTCTGGGACCCGACAACAAGAATACCTGGCAGGATAGTGAACTGAGTACAGACTCTTAAAACACAACTAGGAAAAGTCATGTGGGAATTGGGATCCACAGCCAATAACGAACCACACACAAAACCTTTGTAATAGTCGCAGTACATGGCAGGCTAGTGAACCAGGTAGGCTATGAACACAGTGAACATTGTGGAATAGACAAGGGGAAGGGAGATATACCTCCTGGTGTTTTTGGACATTGTGAAAGGAATCAAGAGGAGGGGGTCCTTCATTTGATGTTGTAAAGCTACACGATTTTTTTTTTATCTATGTGGAATAGACTTGGGGATGGGAGACACACTGCCTGCTGTTCCTGGACATTTTAAAAGGAATCAAGAGGAGGGGGTCCTTCTCTTGACATTGTGAAGATGTCTTCTTGCCTCACACCCACCCAGCCTTACTCCTCCATTGAATGTCTGGTCTGCAAACTTGTCATCTCTCCTACTTCCTCTTTGATCATTGCCACTATCTACAGACCCCCTGCCCCTATCTCCCCGTTCATCTCAAAATGGGCCGATTTCTCCTCCTCCCTCCTGACATCTACCTCTAGACTCCTCCTCCTGGGTGACTTCAGCATCCTCCTTGACTCCTTAATCAAAGCTTCCACTCTCTTCTGTGACCTCTGCACCTCTCTCTCCCTCTCTATTCTCCCCTCTGGTCCGACACACTCTAGATGCCTTCATTCATACAGATCTTTTGCTCTCCACTCCTCTGTCTACTCCGCTCTCCTGGTCAGACCACTCCCTCATCTCCTCCCACCTGGGTCCTCTCGGCCTTCTGACCACACCTCCCCCTGCTCTGTCAGCCTTGTTTGCCGACATCCATCCGATGAAACGAGTGTCAGTTTCTGCCTTTGCTTCCACCTTCATCCACCACTCTCCTCCCGCTGCTGACTCTACTTCTGACTATGCTCTCAGAACCTCCATCTCGTCATCACTAACACCCTCAACATTCTTTTCTCCTGTCATGAGAATCTGCCTGAAAACTGCCATCAAACATAACACTTGGGACAATTCTGATCTTGCAGCCCTGAAACGCAAGTGCAGAGCTGCTGAACGGAAGTGGCCGACGTCAAGCTCATCCTCTGACAAAGTGGCCTGTCACCGTCTCCAAAGGCAGTATTGTCTCTCCATCCGTTCCAAGAAGAGGGCCCACATCCAGGCTCGCATCTCTGGAGAATCCCACAACATGGCTGAACTCTTTAAAATCTGCAAGGAACTAACCAATCTTTCTGCAGTCTCTACCTCGCCTCTTCACTCCCAGGCCCTTTGCACTGCACTGGCCACCCACTTCACTGCAAAAACTCAGGACTTCCTGAGTACTCTTTCTTCCTCCCTTTACCCCTCCCGATGACCCATCCCACAGCCACCCCCCGGCCTCTCATCCTCCCTCATCCATTCTCTCCTCCTTCTCTCCTATCACATCTGATAAGGTCACTAGATTTGTCCGCTCTAAAATGGTCTCCTCCAAACACGTCTCCACCTGTTCTTCCATACCTATAAAGGACAACATCGGCTCCATTGCCCCCACACTAGCTGATTTCTGAAATCATTCTTTTGTTACCTGATCTTTCCCCTTTTTCCTCAAGCACTCCCTTGTGCACACCCTCATGAAGAAGAAAAAGTCTCAGCCACTCCCTCATGTCCGGATAACTACCGCCTCACCTCTATCACTCCCTTCCTTGCGAAACTCCTGGAGAAGTTGGTCTTGCCCCAACTAACCCAGCATGCTGAGCTCATTGGCTGCCTACATGACCATCAATCTGAATTCCGAGCATCCAGAGGCACAGAAACTGCTCTGCGGAACATCCGTGAAGAACTGCTTGCATCTCTTGACTCTAACTCACCTGCTGTTCTCATTCTACATGATCTCTGCTCTGCTTTCGATATGTTCAACCGATCCATCCTCACAAAGCGGCTCCATGATATCCTGGGTATCTCAGAGCGGGCAGTAGACTGGCTGACCTCTTCCTCACAGACCACCTCTCGCAGGTTATCCTGGGTTCTTTCTCCTCACCCACCTCTATCTGCACTTGTCGCATTCCCCTTTTGCCCTGGCTCTTTAACATCTATATCGCCCTGCTTGCTCAGCACATCTCCACTTTCTCACTGCACTTCCAGTGTTATGCAGATTACACCCAACCCTTTTTTAAACTTCCCTATGAACCTCTTCCCACTACCTGTATCATTCCTGACTGCCTGTCTGCTATCCAGTCTTGGTGCGCCTCTAATGATCTCTGTCTCAATGCCAGCAAGACTGAGATCCTTCCTATTGGGACTACTGTTCCTTATTTCCTCCCTTCACTCTTGCCATCCTCGAAGGGACTCTCCCCCTCTCATTCCTCTGAAGCCAGAAACCTTAGAGTCATCTTCGACTCCTCTCCCTCTTCCTTCCTCACATCCTGAACCTTGCCAAGAAGGCCCATTTTTAACTCCACCCCCTCAGAGGTATCCTCCCTTTCTCACTTTTCCCCAAAAGCTCAACATTTGCAGAGTTCTGGTACTCTCTAGGCTGAACTATTGCAACAGCCTCTTCCTTAATCTACCCTGTTCCTATCTCCGCCCCCTCCAGTTAATCCAGAACAGGGCTGCAAGACTTATCCTCGGCCTCACGTCCAGGGATCGTATCTCTCCAGCCCTAAAATCTTTCCACTGTCTCCCGGTTGCTGCAAGGATCAAGTTCAAATCCCTCTGCATCATCCATAAGGCTGTCTGGGGCCTGGGACCACGCTATCTACAACTTGCACTCACCAAATACTCTCCCTCCAGATCGCTCCGATCCTCTGGCTCCAACTTTCGGCATGTCAATCGCTTCTATAAGCAGTGAGCACGTGGCCGATCTCTTTCCACGGCTGACTCCCTCCTCTGGAATAGCCTCCCCCTTCCTCTCCTTCTTGAGCCGGATCACCTCAAATTATGCAAGCTCCTCATAACCTTTCTCTTCTCCTCCTCCTTTCCCCTCTCCCTCACTTGCTAAACCCCAAAGTCGCTGAGATTGGTGACCTTGGGTCTTACGTGTCCTTGCCTTCTGTCCAATTGCCTTCAACCTTCGCCCTCCCCTGCACTTGCCTTTGGGCATCCTTTGGCCTGTGTTGTCTCACAGGCCTGCACTTATGGTACTGGCAGGTGACCACTCTCCTGGCACTTCCCTCTCTGTGGAACCTCAAGTACTTAACCCACTCCCCTGGCCCTTCTCTCCTCTCTCTCTCTCTCTCTCTCTCGCTCTCTCTCTCTTTATCTCTCTCTCTCTCTCTCACTCTCTCACTCTCTCACTCTCTCTCTCTCTCTCTCTCTCTCTCTCTGCATGTGCACGTTCCGAATGTTCACAAGGCCTAGTCGGACTGCCTCAGCCTTTTGCTCATCATTGTTAATTTAGCCCATTGTCTTGTTTTGTTCCCTTGTTCCCACTTCTTTGCCCTGCTTGGCTCTTTGAGACACAATTTCTTGATGTATAAGCACCTTACAAATGCCCAATAACTAAAATAAATAAAGATAGAAAACACTTTTGTTCTATGTGCCTTATTGGAACCTCAACCCAAGCAACCTTTTTTTGAGACTTTTGATTTGTGTCCCTCAAGAAGAACATTTCATTTTGACTTTCGGCTATCTTCCCGAAGAAAGAAAGCTTTCTTCTGAATCAAGAAGACCACCCCTTTTCTTCAGTTGAATATAGTGTAAAGGTTGCTGTAAAGACTGGAGGGGGGGTTTCTATACTCCTGCCCTCTATATAGCAGAGCTTCCCAGCCAAGATTCTCTGTAGGGTAGCAATGGACAAGCAATCAAGGCTTAACCTCTCACAAGGTGATGCAAGCTGGTTTTTAACTACAGTGTAGTCCCCAAACCCCCACAAAGGAATGCCCACAAACTGTTATGTGATAACACAGTTCTTTATATAAATAAGGTTCAATATATATATACACACACAATAACACATGTTGTGCTCAGGCAATACTATACTGATAAATATGTACAATATCTATGTGGTACCACAGTTAACTCATGACTCCATTAAAATGCATCAACTGCTGACAGTTGTAGATGACATACAAGTCTAATAGCAATGTGAACCAACACCAGACACACGAGGGAAACAAGTGGTTAAACAATTGGCAGAATAGTGGGTCCCTACCGCAAGTCACAGTTCTGGGCAACCTGTAAATAAAGTGTACTGGCAAGCCCAGTCCATATGTTGTTTAGCAGAGTCTTGTTCCCTTCTAAAAATGTTCTACTACCCCAATGTACCTGGTTTAGCCGAGTTCTTCGATGAGTCGTTGACGGATCCTTGATGAGTGAACTCCCTTTAAGGCAGGAGCCACGGATCGTCGAGATATCTCGAGGAAAAGGTGAACAATGTCGTTGAGGCAGCAGCGTCGGTCCTTGCGGTGCTCGTCAACGATCGGTCGTGGACGTCCTGCAAAGATGAGGCGTGCAGTGCAACTCAATGACAAGAGTTAGTTGCTGCAAAGAGTAATGAATGAAGAACGTAGACCCAGCAAGGGCATCGGGTCATCAACGTTTGGCGTCGCTGATCCGGACTCGACCACGGTTGCCTTTCGGATCTTCGTTGGCGTCTTTGTGGACTTCGGGTGGTGGAAAACCCACTGGCGGATTCTCCTTGGTTGGTTGGCGACTTTGACTTTCTCTGGCAGACAAAACGGTCGACGGTGATTAGCAAGGGAGTCCTTGATTTCAAAGTGTTTTAGGCAATGGAGCATTGCTGCCCTGGTCAGCGAGGTTACAGCGGTCCTCCGAACCTCGGTCAACAGTGATGGTCGTCGACGGCCTCACGTCTTGGTGCTTCACTTTAGTATCCTCGGCGGTCCCCATCTCCGGACGGCAGCCTTTCGAGGACTGACTTCCAGGAGCCTTGGTGAAGGTTAGCTGGTGCACGATGTTCCCTCGTAGCTCGGGAAGAGGTCTCCTAGCCAGGTCCTCTCTTGGATCAGTTCTCGAAGGCACAACAGCTTTCAGATTGCATTGAAGGAAAGCAGCAGCAATTCTTCTTCTTCCGGCTCGGCTTCGAGAGTAAGCATCAAGTATCGACTTCAGCTTCTGAACAATTCCAGTAAGTTAGAGGTCCCCAGATATTCTGTCTCTCATTCACAGTGCTGATCCAGGCACAGGCAGTCAATCATTCAGAAGGACATTCAGCAGGCAGGCAGCCAATCAGGCTCACAGTGCATTCAGGCCATTCTTCTCCACCCAGGCACTCACAACAAGGAATGTGGACTGGGACAAGTACCCAGCCATTCAGCACTCCACACTGCATTCATACCAGTTTCGGGCAGGGCTGTCTCATTCATTGTGTCACACACCAGAAACCAGAACCCCATAACATGAAATGTACATTGGTCACACACTCCATTCACCAAGGTCCCACCCCAAGGGTTTACCCACAACATACAGTCACTGGGAAGGATCCAGCCAGTCTGGCCTGGACTTCCCCACAATACCATATGTGGAACTTCGACCCAACAGCCAGTCAGGGGAAGGGACAGATTCAGGGCTTCTCAGGACTTTGGGAAAACAAGGTAACAGGCAATAGAAAGCAAGAGGCCACAGGGGCCATATTATCTCCTACCAGGAATCAACTGATTCCAATGGCAGGACCTGGGTATCCCAAAATGGAGGATACTCGGAGCACCTGTCAAATTCAGCACGGAGCTGCCACCAGCCCATACCCTCCACAGGTGCCCAAAAACATACACTAGGGGAACAGGGTCGTACCCCCACCCATGGGTGCCATAAGGGTATCCCAAGGGTCTGTTCCCCACAACCAAAAAGAGGAAGAGCTGCACTGCCAGGAGTCCCACATGGACTCCTGTGCAGAATATAAGACAGAACACACATGAAAAAGGAGTACAGGACAAGTACAGGGAGGCCCTGTCCCTCCAATGCATTTCCAGCATCACAGTTGGAAATAGGTTTTTGGACACAGGATGGTGAACTCTTTGCCTTAGACTGACATTGTGATGCATTCCTTAGTATTATTTGAGGCAGGAAAATCCCTCTTATGACTAAGGTCAGATAGTGTTTTCTCTTTGGCTTTACCACCAATAAACGTCTATAGCCCGAAACATGCCTGCTGTGTGTTGGTCTCCTCCTTCCACATTCTTACAGACTGTAGATGACATTCTCAGCTTCTTGGATCTTGCTCCCCAGTTCCTCAATGACAATCCGAATCTCTTGGCAAAGGCGGACCTTCCATGGCTGTGGTTGGCCATTTGCAGTTGAAAAGCTTTTTCTTACTTGTCTGTCGGTCTGTCTTTCTTCTCGCTTTGTCATTCTATTCACTGCACCCCTCACCTCCAGCCAAGCCTGATCTTTTGTGGATCAGGTTCCTGAGGTTATGCTTTATAGAAAAGACCTTAGGGTGGGGTCTTGTCGCAGACTCCCACCAAGTTGACTTCTCATGCTTTCTCAAAACTAGCATACACTGGTTGTAGAGATGCACTCATAAGTCACAGGATGGAGATAGGTAAATTAAATAAATTGAGCTAGTAACCAAAATATTCTAGGTGCTTAACTATTAGATCTGTGCTACCAGATCAGACAAACATTGGAAAACAAACAAGGTGTCTCAGTAACACGCTGAGACACAAATAGGTGCACTGCTAATACAATCAACTAGATTGCAAATGTATTTCTTCTCTTAGTTAGTCCTAATACATTTCAAATACATAAACCATAAATGTATAGTTTTATAATTTTACTAGTCAAATCAATTCATAACAGCCAATGTAGGCGCTGTCACAAAGTAGAAATTCATATAAGAACAAAATTCATATAGAAGAAACATGCTTAATAGAGACTGTTCACAATCACAGTGGTTCATAACATAAAATGAATCAGTGTACTTCGAAAACGTAATTAATGATCAACTTCAATTGTTAATTTGACTTCATGTATATGTCACGCTATCTGGACAAGGAGTCTGTTATTGATGCTTACCTTTATAAGCTCCACTAGTCTATTACTACGCGTTTCGGGCTGATTGCTCTTCTTCAAGTATTGATATCTTTGTAAGTCTTCCTATTGGGTTAATAAAAATAAAAATAAATAAATAAGAGTGTAAGTATTTGTTTCTGATACTATATGTAAAACATTAGATTCAAACAATCAAAGAAATAGGAATCTTTCTATAGTTCCATACACTAACCTGTGTCTTCTACAGTGATCAATCAGAAATATATGATGTTATCTGTCAGGTGCATGAGTAGCACTCCTAAAATCAAATCAAAGTAATGGAATTAAGCTTCAGAGATTAGACCTCAAGGTTTCATACTTCACACGAGTATATTAACTGTACCAAACAGAAGATCTGAGGCGGGACATTTTGCTGTAAGGCGCGGTGTCCCGCACAGTAAACAGTTCCTCTGAGGTATGAGAATTACGCGTGACTGTTATTTAGTGATCACTATTTAACAGGGGCGCACCTCCGAGTGTCTGTTCTGCTTGAGTTGAGTCCTCAAAGGGATATGCTAGAGTATTCTATAACTTGAAGAGCTTCAGCTGTGAAAGAAATATTCATACAACCATCACCTCTTTGCGCCATGGAATTATTAAATGATCATTGTGAAATGATATAAAGGCATACCTGTGGGTAACTAAGTTGGATTCCTCCTATTTTGGCTGGGTAATTTGTTTGTAGAAAAGGCACGGATGGTTTACGGGTCTGAACCTTCCAGTTTTATGCTATCAGCGTTTCAGGTCCCTGTTTAATAAATAAGGATAAACATTGCCAGTCTGTTTTAGATCCATATACACTATCTAATATCCCCAAGGGGAATGGTTCCCAGTGAAATTTTTTTACCTTCAATGGCGGCCGACTATTTTAGCTATCCGATCCCACAATAGCCGTTGTCCCATATCGCGGATCCAGAATTGTACAGCACATCTAGGGTGATCGTTATATTTATCCTGGCGTTCTGTATTCAAACTTTATCCAAATACACCCTTGTATGTCAACGGCAGCTCCTCTGCCTTGGGACACCGGTAAGCTATACTCCTTCCCCTTCCGCCGCACGGAGGCGAAGTAAACTCGCTTGCTCCGGGTAGTTTAGTTATAACTAGACCTTTCACAGGGCTTCTTGGCGATGCCATCTTTGAAAGGAAAATGGCGGCTGATCTGTCCATAAGGGATTTGAATTGCCTGACTGCATTAGAGGCGGCCATCTCGGAATAAAAAATAGCAGTGCCAGTTTCTTTAGAATCTGTAGTATAAACGTATTAGTCATCTCAATTTTGTGTTTAGAAGACACTATCTTTCATCAGATTTGGTGACAGTTAGGGTATTGGTTACCATAATATGTTCGTCCTAAATTAAACCTACTAAAGGTTGATCTGAAATTCGAGCAGCATCTTATGACTCAATGGTCCATACATCCTTTGACATCACCCAGTCTAACCAAAATCTTTACCGGTAACAGTGAAAATAACTGTTAAATTCCTGCATAGTATACAAGTATTTTTCAAAAAACAAAAGATCAAAACATGTTTATGCAATGTTTATATCATGAATATGCAAGTCATACTCAAAATCATTCAACAGATTAATTGTGTAGTAGTGAATTTTCAGGAAACACAAACAAATGTATTAGCACAAGACTGAGGGAACACACAAGAACGTACACCGGTATTTCATTAAATCGCTTTATTAAGCAACAGTAAAACATACTGTTGCATGGAAATTGGTTCAGATGGCTGTAACTTAAAGGTCTTCGGGAAACATAATCATTGAACTCTGGATTATATACTAAGGCCAGCAAACAAAGAAGCAGATAGAAAGTTCCAGATAGTAATGTCTCCTTCTAAGCTCATAGTAAGATCCGCTCTTAGTTTGTTCTATCGCTCAGTCCTTATCCCTTCTTTGAGGGAAGACAAGGCCTCTCTGCCTCTCTTGTGATATTTTGGGCCATCCTTTCACTTGGCAAGTGTCCCTAAAGCAACCAATACTTATCCCTTGTTTGGGGGAACAGACGGCCGCCCTGACTCTTTGGGGGCTTTCTCCCTCTTGGCACGTGTTCTAACAGTCCTCCTCTTCACTGAGTCTCGCCTTCTCTCTCTTACTTACTTCTTGTCTTTTCCTCCTTCTGCCTCTGCCCATCCTCAGGCACCTGCAACACTTCTGGAGGGCATACCTCTGACCTGTACCCCTCCACGGAAGTCCTTCAAAGGGGGCAACCTGCTCCACATTGCTACTCTTAACTCTCGCCCAGCTGTCAAACACTCCTCTGACATCTGCCGTCTCCTGGAAGAACTTGATTTGGATCTACTCAGCCAGCTCTGTCACAAGCTTTGACACTCTCCTTCCTGATGGCTACAAGATCCTCTCTGAACCGAGAACCAACCGTCCCGGTGGGGGTGTAGCCTTGATCCTCCCAGAGTGGATCCTTGCTTCTGTCATTCCACTGCAGGACTACTCCTCTTTTGAATGCCTGGTCTGCAGGCTCTCTATCTCTCCTGGCCTTTCTCTCACTGTGGCCACTATCTACAGGCCACCAGTCCAGGTCGCTCCCTTCCTCTCTGAGTGGGCGGAGCTCTCCTCCTCTCTCCTCACCTCTACCTCTCACAATCTCATAGGAGAACTTAATTCTACCTGCCCTTCTTCAGGACTCTTTCGCAACCTCTGCAACTCTCTCTCTCGCTCTATATTCTTCCCTCTGGCCTGACCCACTCTGCAGGGCACACCGTGGAGGTTCTAATCTCCTCAGACCTCCCACTCTCCAACTCTCTCACCACTCCTCTCTCCTGGAGTGATCACTTTCTGCTTTCCTCCCACCACTCTCTCGCTACCCCTCTGGTCAAGCCAACTTCAGCACTGCCATCTACCTTCTCAGTCATCTGACCCATGAAGCGTGTGTCAGCTGAGGCTTTTGTCGCTACCTTCTCTCCTCCTTCTGCATCTTTGGCTGACTCACACCTTGACACAGCCCTTTCTAACCTTCATTTTTCCATTTCTAACACTCTTGATGTACTTGACCCTGTCCTGAGGATCCGCTTGAAGCCCAAATCCAAGTCAGTGTGTGGGGGCATTGAGGAGAGCAGGGGGGACACCCCCAAAGCATGGCAGAGCCGGCTAGGACCGCCCCGTCCTATCCATAGAGGAGCAGTCCTATCCATAGAGGAGGTTGATGCTTCGGTTTTGGCCGTGGCCGTTTTCCCAATGGACACATCCGGCGGGGCTCCACGGAGTAGTTCTAAGGCAAGGGGGCTGCTTGGCTCATTCTCTTTTGGCAGCCCCCTGTCTGAAGTCCCACACTCCCTCTCCCTTTAGGCAGGATAGCATGAGCACGGAGCAGCAATTCACCAAGTAGGTTATGGGTATTGGTTCACTTATATGTAATTAAGGAGGTTGATTGCTTGTTCGAAGGATTTGTTCACTTATACATAATTAAGGATGTTGTTAATTAATTTTTTCCTTCAGCAGACTTCGATGGGTGTACATTTGCAAAACATTTGTTTTGTTCATGATTTGTGTATGGTTGCTAACTTTTTCTTTTGTGTCACAGGCGGAGTTACGGGGCGGTCCTAGCCGGGGAGGATTTTGACGCTGCGGTTTCGGCCGTGGGTGGTTTCCCAATGGCTGCACTTGAGCCAAATTCGGACGACGGGCACTGAGTCCTTTCTATACAGTTGAGACTCCTCGTCAACGAGATTCAGTGTTCCTGAGGAATTACTGCTTGACAGTTTACAATCGGAAGCAGACGTCTGCTACTCATCAAAGCTGAAGTGACAAGTGTCCCCGGGAACTATAAGATAATGACAAGCCCGAAAAACCAATGGGCTAACATTAGAAGTCTGAGGAGATGTGACTTTACTTAGGGCTGCAACTGCCCCCAAATTGTTGTATTGACTATAATACATGTGATCTTGTGTTTCCAAATATACACCATTTGTCCTTGCTATTCTTAGGTATGTGTAACCGTTGTGTGATGTCTTAAACCCCGAAAGGGAAGGTGGGTAATGGGGGATGGCCTCGCTATGACTTTTGTGCACCCTTATAAACTGGCTGACTACTTGTTCTGAGCTATATGCTATTGTACACGCACCCTTAATGGGAATGCCTTATTGTAAGTCATTTCTGATGGAAAGTGACATCCCTGTTATTCAAATAAATACAAAGTTCACCCAATGCCTGCCCTATGCCATGCTGGCGAGCGTCTTCTCTATTCCTTTTCAGAACTCCAATCACCAGCAATCCATGCAGTGAGTGCGGAATCACCCGGGCCATAGGCGAGAGATGAGGCGAGGAACCAGCAGTTGACTGCGCACCGGCAATACACAGGCTTCACAGCGGCAGGATAAAGACGGGAAATTTAGCAAGTCTTGTGTCGAGCGGCCATCACGCAGCACTTGCGGATCTGTGTTGGGGAAAAAGGTGGGGGTTTAACTATGCACCTGTGTGACCCACCCCCAGAAAAGAAGCCAGCTAGAGATTGGCACACGGGAGCAGATGTGTGCCTCAGCCAATGGGAAAAGGGAGTGAGGACAAAATCCCAGAAGGAACTATATAAAAGAGGGTGCACAGAAGGGCTAAGTGTTTGACCGTGAAACCAGCCTTACTGTGACAAGTCTACACAGGCCATGAAGAATCCCAACCCACGACTACATACTCAATCCGAGAGGATGGAGTAATGAGGCTCAAGCCTCAGTATCCAATAATCACCGCTGATGGATATCAGCAAGAAGAAGAAAGAAGAGTGACAAGCCCACACCGACCATGAAGAATCCTAACCCACGACTACATACCCAACCCGAGAGGATGGAGTAATGAGGCTCAAGTCTCGGTATCCAATAATCACAGCTAATGGATACCAGCAAGAAGAAGAAAGACGAGTGACAAGTCCACACCAACCATGAAAAATCCCAACCCACGACTACATACTCAACCCAAGCAGGTGGAGTAATGAGACTCAAGCCTTGGTATCCAATAATCACTGCTGATGGATATCAGCAAGAAGAAGAAAGATGAGTGACAATTCCACACCGACCATGAAGAATCCTAGCCCACGATTACATTTCAATCCGAGAGGATGGAGTAATGAGGCTCACGCCTCGGTGTCAAATAATCACTGCTGATGGATATCAGCAAGAAGAAGAAAGACGAGTGACAAGCCCACACCGACCATGAAGAATCCTAACCCATGACTACATACCCAACCCGAGCAGATGGAGTAATGAGGCTCAATCCTCGGTATTTAATAATCACTGCTGATGGATATCAGCAAGAAGAAGAAAGACGAGTGACAAGTCCACACCTTCCATGAAGAATCCCAACCCACGACTACATACTCAACCCGAGTAGATGGAGTATTGAGGCTCAAGCCTCGGTATCCAATAATCACTGCTGATGGATATCAGCAAGAAAAAGAAAGACGAGTGACAAGTCCACACCGACCATAAAGAATCCCAACCCAGGACTACATACTCAACCCGAGCAGATGGGGTAATGGGGCTCAAGTCTCGGTATCCAATAATCACAGCTGATGGATATCAGCAAAAAGAAGAAAGACAAGTGACAAGTCAACGCCGACCATGAAGAATCCCAACCCACGACTACATACCCAACCCGAGTAGATGGAGTAATGAGGCTCAAGCCTCGGTATCCAATAATCACTGCTGATGGATATCAGCAAGAAGAAGAAAGACGAGTGGTAAGTCCACACCGGCCATGAAGAATCCTAACCCATGACTACATACTCAACCCGAGTAGATGGAGTAATGAGGCTCAAGCCTCGGTATCCAATAATCACTGCTGATGGATATCAGCAAAAAAAAGAAAGACGAGTGACAAGTCCCCATCGACCATGAACAATCCCAACCCACGACTACATACTCAACCCAAGAAGACAGAGTAATGAGGCTCAAGCCTCGGTATCCAATAATCACAGCTGATGATGGAGTAATGAGGCTCACAGCTGATGAGGAACTTATGGGTATGCAATAATCACTGCTGATGATGGAGTAATGAGTATGTAATAATCACAGCTGATGATGCATTAATGAGGCTTTGTTAATGACAGTGGGAGTCAATGGGCTTCCACTATATGTCTTTGCCCTAACAGTTATAGCACAAAATAGACAATAGTTATGTAGTCAAAAATTATTTATTCCTGGGTCTGAATCCCTAATGATAACTTTTTTGCCCTGCGTGTAAATAACTCATACCCCCATAGTATAGCACCTCGGTGCCTAGTTAGCGATGGTGTGCCGCCTACAAAGGGTATGAGAATCCTTGCCCTCAACTCTCTCACTGCTTTCCTCAATCTAGATGATAGGTGCACGTTTCGTGGGGGTCGGTATATTTATTTTATTATTACTGTCTCCAGTCTATGAGCCTGATCACGACTTTGGCAGTGATGCCGGCGGTATTACCACTGGCGGTATTAGCCCTACCGCCAAACTCCCCGGCGCTAATAGCACCGTATCACGAGTTCGGCGGTGATGTAATTCCCCATTCCCCATTGAGCCCATTCGGGAATGCCCCATTTTCCATTGGGCTCAATGGGGAAAATTCGCGCTCTTACCGCTGGCGGATTTCCCACCGGCGGTAATAGCGCAAATTTTCAGCGGATTCCCCCCCAGCCAAGAGCTGGGGCGAAATCCGCCAAAGTCCTGATTTGGCGGACCCTTAAATCCGGCGGTAATAGCGTGACCACCGGATTTAAGGGTTACCGCCAAAGCCGTGCTGAGGCCCTATGTGTCTTATAGTTAAGAAACAGTGTTTTGACCCAGTGGTCAAATGAACAAATTAAAATAAATGTTCTATCAATCAATAAGGTAACTTTGTATTGTTTTGATAGGCTTAAAATGATGTATTTTAGTTATTCGAGCCCTCTCCTCAAATCTATGTAGGGTCTCGGAGTTGTGATCATCAACTTGACAGCTCTTAAAAACAGTCAACCAGTTTCAGCGGTCTTAGTAACTGGCCACCTTCTTCAGGACGGAGAATATAGCATCTTCATTGACAATATGATTTCTTCACATGTCTCCGCATCTTGGAGTGTTCTGGGAGGTACTTCGGGTTACCCACGGGCATTTTTTGCTTGTGTCCCGATCCCTGTTGGGTTACAAAATGGACAAAAAAGGGGGTTGTAAGTAGGGAGTATAGTACGTATTCAGTTGTAGGAACTACCATAGAGGTCAGAAAATGTTACCTTTGATTACACTTTCTGCTCAATGGTCGTGGCGGATACACCTGTTCTGTTAGTGGTTTCTTACATGGACAACCTAAAAACAGAAACTTAGTATGTCTTATGTTGTACCAACTGCTATACAGACTTATTGTCGGTACATGAATCTACAGATTTTTTTCATGTTCTGATGTAATACCTGTGAGGTGAAAATCCCACGGCTCAGGACATGCAAAAGTTGGCTCTGGGTGCTGAATGTTCAATTTTGTCCAGTCTTCTTCATAGTTTCTTTTAGGGTGCCTCTGTAAAGTGAAGACCAGAGTATTCACTCTTAGATCTAGAATACTAAGAGGTCACATTGCGTGTAGAAACAGACACGGGTGAAGTGCTATTACAGCTGCAACGTCTCGTGCATGTTGTACTCCCATGCGCTAGCTGTATTCGCGCTAGATCGTTATGTAAGCATAAATGCACACCCATTTCTTTTTTTATAAATACATTTTTCGGCTAGGAACTCTGCAATTCGTGCATGTAGCGCTCGTTGCACGATGGATACAGCCTAATAGTGCTTGGCTGTGGCCCAATGATAGTCATTGTGGCTGACACTGTGCGTGTGAAATTGTGGATATTCCTAATGCAGTCTGTCCTAATAACGCTTAGTTAGTGCCCAATGTTAGTCATGTGCTACACTAGCAGTTCAAATGGCATAGCAGTTGTGTGCTTTGGCCAGAAATACCATGATGCATACGGGTGTTTCTTGTAGCAAATTCTAGTGTATTACCTGCAGAACGCGAGATGTACTCTCTCATAAATACGGGCTGCTTGTGAAGCGACCGCGCCAGTTTTGCCAACTCCTCAGTCCAGAAAGTAGCTAGAGGCTGTCCTAAAAGTAGCTAAAAGTAGCTAAATGACATCACTGCCTAATTAGCATAATCTCGCAGCATTCTCGTGCCTCTCGCGGCCGGGCGGGGGCATCAGTGACATGACGTGACTTGTTGTGCTGGAGCCTGGCTACAAGGACGGGTGCATTGATTGGGGGTACTGCTATTGTTTTGTTGACATACACCCTTTTCTATTGGTTTGGAAACTTGCAAGTCTCCAAACCAATAGAAAAAAGTGTACGTCTTCAAACCAATGAAAGTAGCTAGATTTGTCGCTAGTCGCTTTCCATGAAGAAAGTCGCTAGGGGACTGCCGTTTGTCGCTAAATATAGCAACAAAGTCGCTAAGTTGGCAACACTGGACCGCGCTAGCGCCCGCCATCTTGGTTCTCGTATCTATGAACTGTGGCCATTCGTGGTCACATTCGAGCACAGGACTACAAAATTCCCACGGTGCTGATGGGAAATGTGGTTGCCTCGCTTGCGTCAGCCAAACCTGGTGTTCGTCTATGAATTGGCCGTGTCACTATATGATCACGTGTGGAATTGGAACTACAAATTGATCTAAAACATGATGGAAGTTGTAGTTCGGAAACGCAGGTTATGTGTGTCAGATACATGTAATCCCAGAATATGGTGAAGGTGTTCCCGATATGACGATAAAGCACACATAAACCCAAAATGTGGTGAAAATGTTACTGGTATGGCGGCGTTCCGCAGTAACAGTCCAAACCCTGTGTCTATTAATGGGGCTAACAGTGATTATATATGTGTCTCAGATTATTATGGACCATCTCGATGCACATTGAAGTCGTAAAACAATGTGGTTGTGGGAAGACCTTCTTGGATACTAGGTCTAACAGACTGTGTAGGAGAGGCGCATATGTACCCAAGGTGAAATGGGAGTTATAGAGGAACTTCAGCAATGCACTGTGATGGGCAAAAGCCTTTGTATATCTCAGTATAGTGGGTGACAGTTATATTATTGTAGTCTATATGGACACGACCATGGGTGGTGCTGCTGATTGTGGTGCAGTCCAGGGTGTATGATAGAATACTGGATTTAAGAATATTTTTCCATGATAGAGGCTGGGATTGGTGGCCTGCGGACATCTCCAAGGTGCGCCAAAGTGGTGATCTCTTAGAATTAGATCAAAGAGATATCTCTTACTATGCTAAAGGTTTCAGTACTGGATGGTGGTGATCATTGCACGGCCAAGGTTTGCCAGCAGATTTCTTCATTCAGGGCGGTTTTATGGCTTTGAAGTCTGAAAATCCACATTGTTTTCTACGTAATAGCAGTGCTGCCATATTGCCTCCTCTTTTCGGTACCGTCACTTTCTCTAAAATAGTCCATGCTATTTCGTTTTCTGAATGTCCTTTTGTTATATAGTGCTCCACTAGTGGGGCAGTACATCTTTTTGTTCTGATTTTGGATCTATGTTCAGAGATACAAGTTTTTATAGTTCTTGTTGTCATTCCGATGTATCTCATATGGCATGGACAGAGAATTTGGTACACCACATTGGTTGTGTTGCAATTGGTTGTGTTGCAATTTGTGAACGTCCTCTGTTCCCAAGGGTATTTCCACCCTATGTCTACTGTGGTAGTACATTTCGTGAGTTGGCACACTGAGCAGTTACCACAGGGGGCATGTGCCAACATTCTTGGTGTGTTCCAAAGGGTGTTGGTTTCTGGAGGTTTTGTTTCTTGGTATGTGTGTACAAGACTGTCTCTAAGGTTTTTCCTGCTCTTAATGGCGAAGAGTGGTGCTGGTGGATTGTTATTGTCCACATTGAGTAGATTCTTTGTAACTGGAGGGACAGCCCTAGTATCGGACAGGATATGGTGGGCTGAGGTTCAAAATGTATGTACACAAGGGGTGGTCCTGTCCTCTGAAACTTTGGGGTACTGCACGTGGTTTAGGGCAGTAAATTCTTTAACTTTCCTGGGTTTCTCATATAAGGCTCAGTGGATCCCTAACATGAGGTGAGAAAACAACCGTAAACAATTAGTAGGTTTTTTATGGTAGCCTTTTTTATTTCTTAAGTGGCTTTTTTTCTTTTTTTAAATATTTATAGAAAAAGCAAGCATTCAGTTCAAATCCAAAATAAAAGTGAACAAGCATGCGAAAGCATGGAAATGTACAGTGAAGTACCAGGGTTTTAACATATACATAATTTAGTCAAAAGGCTGGTCTAGGACTGTGTTTTTTTAACAAAAGAGGAGGTATACAATTTCCAAACTCAACCTTACATAGATCGGTATATACAGTGTGTCCCAACTTCTTGTGTTTTTAGAAAAAGTTGGTAGGAGGTGTGTACATTATTATTTCATAACAAAACATATCCTCCTAGTAGCATTGCTGTAGTTTTTCAAGTGATTGACCCAACTTCTTGTGTTTTTTTAGAAAAAGTCGGTAGGAGGTGTGTACATTATTATTTCATAACAAAACATATCCTCCTAGTAGCATTGCTGTAGTTTTTCAAGTGATTGACATTTTCTGTGTTGAGGTAGTATAGAAATAGTAATGGTGGCCAGCTTAGGCTGGTCCAAGACCGAGAGAGACTGGTCCGACGTCTGTTAGTAAAATAAAGAGAGTTCAGTGTGTTTCTAAGTTGTGGTCTTACAACAAATTGCCACAAGAAACACTGACGTTTCAATGATAGAAAGTTTCAATCTTCTTCTGGGGCCTTTGTATGTTCAGGTCTCCCTAAGGGAAAGAGAGGAAAGAAAGACCACTTAGAGTGGGATACCAGAGTGTTTCTGTGCAAGTCACATAGTATAAAAGGAAGTATAGTTAAAAAGGCACTAGAATAGTGCTGTTAAAAACACACTCAGTGAGGGGCTGGGAGCCCTGGCAGTCTAGAAACTGACCTGTCCCCTGGAGCAGTGTGGAACCTCCTATGGCTCCAGAGGTGCGTGGGGGTACAGTGTTCAATCAGAGTATTCTGGGGATGTCCAGTGCTGATGATAGTTCTAATAGGCAGCCTTGTATGGATCCGGGTGCCTGGTGAGTAGACCCTACAGAAGAAGGGTGAGACAAAATGGAGGCCACCAGTTAGGGTGCAGTGGTGGCTCAAGGCTACAGGGGCAAAAAATGGCACCTGCAGATATTGTGGCTGGCTGGTCTGGGTGTAGACGGCCCAGATCTGATAAGGGGGGTCTGGGGGCTCTCACCTGTGTAATTTGGGGCAAGTGTTCGGCTCGGGCGCCGTCGCGGTAATCGTAGTATTATGGCTGGGGTCCGCGATACACTGAGAAGAAGCTGTATCGGGTAGTTATAGCAGCGCATGTGCTCGCGGTAAGTGTTAGCTACTCCGCGCATGCGTGGAGCCTCGCGGCTCGGTGTTGCGGCTTGGCGCATGCGCACAAGAATGGTGACCAAGGTGATGCGTCCTTGGCAACCTGGTGCGGTGCAGCGCTCGAAATGAGCGGCGCGCGCTCCCCGACCTGTATATGGATACAGATGGGGGCAGGAAGTCTGTGCATACGGGGGGACTGTAACGTATTGTGTGGCGGCCTGCTGTGCTGTTGATAAGGTGTGGCTGGCATGGCCAGTTTTGTGGTGTTAGGACCAAGGGGGCACCAGAGGTAGACACCTACTGGATAGAGGTGTGTCTGGACCAGGGGGGCACTCTGGGTGGGCGCCTAAAAATAAAGGTGTGGGTGGGATGGAAACGGTAATTGAAGATGAGATCCTGCCTGCCTACATGCTGGCGTGGACTAGAGGGCACTGGCCAAAGGGTGCTCAGGTGGTATTTTGGCCTCGTTAAGACTGGTGGTCAGGGTTTTAAGTTTAAATATCCACCAGGATTCTTTGTAGTTTAGTGAATTGCCAATGTTGGTGGTGCCTGTGACCCGGTCGATCACCCACCATTTAAAAGAATCATGTGGATGTTGTAGTTCCATGAAATGGGATACCAGGGGTGCAGAGTGTACTTTACACATAATCCTTGATTTGTGCTCACTAATTCTTTTGTGAACTGGTCTGGATGTTTGACCTACAAATCTGAGTTTGCAGGTGCATTCTATCAGGTAGATCACGTTGGTAGTCTTGCAGTTGGTGAACTGGCGGAGCTCCCATTCTTTGTCTCCTATTTGAAAAGATTTCATTTTATTCGTCTGGTTGCAAGCCTGGCATGTACCACATGGATGGTGCCCTCTGATCTCCCTCATGTTCCATAGTGTGGATCTTGTGGGTTTACGTCGGGTTCTTGCATGCGTTAGTACAACTTTAAGGTTTTTGTTCCTTTTCAGGGCCATCCTGGGTAATGGTTCGTCGGGTAGGCTAAGTTGAACAATGGGCCAGTATTTCTTAATCATATGTCTGAATTGCGAGGTGTTAGCTCCAAAAGTCGAGATGCAGGCCAATGTTTCCTCTGCCCCTGGGTCATGTAATTTAGGGGTAAGCAGTGTTTCTCTGGGCGTGTAGAGGGCCCTCTTCATTGTGTTTTTAAGCAATTTATTAGGGTATCCCCTCGTCTCCAGTTTCTGTATGAGAAGATTAGCATGAGACTTGAATTCTTCTGTGTTAGTACAGTTCCTCCGGATTCTAAGGAATTATCCATGCCAGCCACACCTTATCCACAGCACAGCAGGCCGCCACACAATAAGTTACAGTCCCCCCGTATGCACAGACTTCCTGCCCCCATCTGTATCCATTACATGACCCAGGGGCAGAGAAAACATTGGCCTGCATCTCGACTTTTGGAGCTAACACCTCGCAATTCAGACATATGATTAAGAAATACTGGCCCATTGTTCAACTTAGCCTACCCGACGAACGTGAAAGGCACAGTGAGTAAAAGCAGTGGCTGTGAACTCTCAAGTGGTTAATAACCACTGAACAGGTTATTAGGCCTTGTTCTGTCGAGAGAGGGGCGCCCGCTACCTTTCCAAACTAAATTTCAAGGAACCTGGGATTGGTAACCCTAGGTCTCCTGGGGGCAACCAGACGTGGTCTCCCTCTCACTGTGCTTAGAGAGGCATCAGCTTCACCTCACTGATGATACCCAACAAGGGTGAAACACGTGTATGGGGTTGCTGGTGGTACTCTCGTTCAGGTTGGAATTGCCATTGCATTTCGGTGCTGGACTGCCCCTGGGCAGGACAAAGACTGATATGCAAATGGATATTTCCCATCTGTGAAAGGCACAGTGAGTAAAAGCAGTGGCTGCGAACTCTCAAGTGGTTAATAACCACTGAACAGGTTATCAGGCCTTGTTCTGTTGAGAGAGGGGCGCCCGCTACCTTTGCAAACGTTATTTATAATGGGATCTATGTGATTATTGCGACGGTCGAAAATGGCGACTTTTTTTTATTTAACAATTTACATCACATATATATGCGGGGGAGACTCCTGCAGCCCCCCGTCCCCGCATATTAAACCCCCCCCACATATACATGTGGTGTAAGGAGGGGGGAGGGAGTTGTCATTTTCGGCCATCGCAATTCCTAGGTCGACATTTTGTACAATTCCTTTATAAACGTGCTTAATACCCAGAGGTTTCTAAGCACGGACCAGGGGATTGAACTGGTGTTGCTTCGCGTTGACTTGCTTCCAAGGCGTTGCCACTGAGCTATCCTTCTGAGATTCAGCGACCTGGTGTTATTAACTGCGTCTATAATCCTGGATCAGGTGCATTGCTGTAAAGACATGATATCAGTCAATTGCACTATGGACTGATCAGGGGTCTGTTTTGTATTGAATTGCTTTTAGAATTTACATCAATTCTAGTTGTGCTCTAAATAAAAGTTTTAAAAAACTATAAATAAATCGTATCCCAAAGTAAAAAAGTGATGCGCTTTTTCCAGTTGTAGCACCGCATGTGCAGACTATCATGAAACTCCACCAGATCTGTGTCACTCCGGGTCATATTTCCTAACATTGCACATGTGCAGACTATCAGGAAAATCCACCAGATCTGTGTCACTCCTGGTCATCTTTCCTATCATGGTGCATGTGCAGACTATCAGGAAACTCCACCAGATCTGTGTCCCTCCATGTCATATTTCCTAACATTGCGCATGGCCAGACTATCAGGAAATACCACCAGATCTGTGTCCCTCCCGGTCAACTTTCCTAACATTGCACATGTGCAGACTATCAGGAAAATCCACCAGATCTGTGTCACTCCTGGTCATCTTTCCTACCATGGCGCATGTGCAGACTATCAGGAAACTCCACCAGATCTGTGTCCCTTCATGTCATATTTCCTAATATTGCGCATGTGCAGACTATCAGTTAACTCCACCAGATCTGTGTCCCTCCGGGTCATCGTTCCGAACATTGCGCATGTGCAGGCTCTCAGGAAACTCCACCAGATCTGTGTGACTCCAGGTCATATTTCCTAACATTGCGCATGTGCAGACTATCAGGAAACTCCACCAGATCAGTGTCCCTCGAAGTCATATTTCCTAACATTGCGCATGTGCAGACAATCAGGAAACTCCACCAAATCTGTGTCCATCCAGGTCATATTTCCTAACATTGCGCATGTGCAGACTATCAGGAAACTCCACCAGATCTGTGTCCCTCCAGGTCATATTTCCTAACATTACGCATGTGCAGACTATCAGGAAACTCCACCAGATCTGTGTCCCTCCGGGTCATATTTCCTAACATTGTGCATGTGCAGACTATCAGGAAACTCTACCAGATCTGTGTCAATCCAGGCCATATTTCAAAACATTACGCATGTGCAGACTATCAGGAAACTCCACCAGATCTGTGTCACTCCGGGTCAGATTTCCTAACATTGCGCATGTGCAGACTATCAGGAAACTCCACCAGATCTGTGTCCCTCCGGGTCATATTTCCTAAAATTGCGCATGTGCAGACTATCAGGAAACTCCACCAGATCTGTGTCGCTCCGGGTCATATTTCCTAACATTGCGCATGTGCAGACTATCAGTAAACTCAACCAGATCTGTGTCCCTCCGGGTCATATTTCTTAACATTGCGCATGTGCAGACTATCAGGAAACTCCACCAGATCTGTGTCACTCCGGGTAATATTTCCTAACATTGCGCATGTGCAGACTATCAGGAAACTACACCAGATCTGTGTCCCTCCAGGTCATATTTCCTAACATTGCGCATATGCAGACTATCAGGAAACTCCATCAGATCTGTGTCCCTCCGGGTCATATATCCTAACATTGCACATGTGCAGACTATCAGTAAACTCCCCCAGATCTGTGTCACTCTGGGTCATATTTCCTAACATTGCGCATGTGCAGACTATCAGTAAACTCCACCAGATCTCTGTCCCTCCAGTCACATTTCTTAACATTGCGCATGTGCAGATATCAGGAAACTCCACCAGATCTGTGTCCCTTCAGGTCATATTCCCTAACATGGAGCATTTGCAGACTATCAGGAAACTCCACCAGATCTGTGTCCCTCCGAGTCATATTTCCTAACATTGCGCATATGCAGACTATCAGGAAACTCCACCAGATCTGTGTCAATCCGGGTCATATTTCCTAAAATTGCGCATGTGCAGACTATCAGGAAACTCCACCAGATCTGTGTCACTCCGGGTCATATTTCCTAGTATTGCGCATGTGCAGACTATCAGGAAACTCCACCAGATCTGTGTCACTCCAGGTTATATTTCCTAACAATGCGCATATGCAGACTATCAGGAAACTCCACCAGATCTGTGTCCCTCCGGGTCATATTTCCTAACATTGCGCATGTGCAGACTATCAGGAAACTCCACCAGATCTGTGTCAATCCATGTCATATTTCCTAACTTTGCGCATGTGCAGACTATCAGGAAACTCCACCAGATCTGTGTCACTCCGGGTCATATTTCCTAACATTGCGCATGTGCAGACTATCAGGAAACTCCACCAGATCTGTGTCACTCCGGGTCATATTTCCTAACATTGCGCATGTGCAGACTATCAGGAAACTCCACCAGATCTGTGTCACTCCAGGTCATATTTCCTTACATTGCGCATGTGCTGACTATCCGGAAACTCCACCAGATCTGTGTCAATCTAGGTCATATTTCCTAACATTGCGCATGTGCAGACTATCAGGAAACTCCACCAGATCTGTGTCACTCCAGGTCATATTTCCTAACATTGCCCATGTGCAGACTATCAGGAAACTCCACCAGATCTGTGTCCCTCCAGGTCATATTTCCTAACATTGCGCATGTGCAGACTATCAGGAAACTCCACCAGATCTATGTCACTCCAGGTTATATTTCCTAACATTGTGCATGTGCAGACTATCAGGAAACTCCACCAGATCTGTGTCACTCCGGGTCATATTTCCTAACATTGCGCATGTGCAGACTATCAGGAAACTCCACCAGATCTGTGTCCCTCCGGGTCATATTTCCTAACATTGCGCATATGCAGACTATGAGGAAACTGCACCACATCTGTGTCCCTCCGGGTCATATTCCCTAACATTGCGCATGTGCAGACTATCAGGAAACTCCACCAGATCTGTGTCAATCCAGGTCATATTCTAACATTGCGCATGTGCAGACTATCAGGAAACTCCACCATATTTGTGTCACTCCAGGTCATATTTCCTAACATTGCGCATGTGCAGACTATCAGGAAACTCCACCAGATCTGTGTCACTCCGGGTCATATTTCCTAACATTGCGCATGTGCAGACTATCAGGAAACTCCACCAGATCAGTGTCACTCCAGGTCATATTTCCTAACATTGCGCATGTGCAGACTATCAGGAAACTCCACCAGATCTGTGTCCCTGCGGGTCATATTTCCTAACATTGCGCATGTGCAGACTATCAGGAAACTCCACCAGATCTGTGTCCCTCCGGGTCATGTTTCCTAACATTGCACATGTGCAGACTATCAGTAAACTCCAGCAGATCTGTGTCCCTCCGGTTCATATTTCTTAACATTGCGCATGTGCAGACTATGAGGAAACTCTACCAGATCTGGGTCACTCTGGGTCATATTTCCAATCATTTCACATGTGCAGACTATCAGGAAACTCCACCAGATCTGTGTCCCTCCAGGTCATATTTCCTAACATTGCGCATGTGCAGACTATCAGGAAACTCCACCAGATCTATGTCACTCCAGGTTATATTTCCTAACATTGTGCATGTGCAGGATATCAGGAAACTCCACCAGATCTGTGTCCCTCCAGGTCATATTTCCTAACATTGCGCATGTGCAGACTATCACGAAACTCCACCAGATCTGTTTCCCTCCAGGTCATATTTCCTAACATTGCACATATGCAGACTATTAGGAAACTGCACCACATCTGTGTCCCTCCGGGTCATATTTCCTAACATTGCGCATGTGCAGACTATCAGGAAACTCCACCAGATCTGTGTCCCTCCAGGTCATATTTCCTAACATTGCGCATGTGCAGACTATCAGGAAACTCCACCAGATTTGTTTCACCGCGGGTCATATTTCCTAACATTGCGCATGTGCAGACTATCAGGAAACTCCACCAGATCTGTGTCCCTTCAGGTCATATTTCCTAACAATGCGCATGTGCAGACTATCAGGAAACTCCACCAGATCTGTGTCCCTCCGGGTCATATTTCCTAACATTGCGCATATGCAGACTATTAGGAAACTGCACCACATCTGTGTCCCTCCGGGTCATATTTCCTAACATTGCGCATGTGCAGACTATCAGGAAACTCCACCAGATCGGTGTCAATCCAGGTCATATTTCCTGAAATTGCGCATGTGCAGACTATCAGGAAACTCCACCATATTTGTGTCACTCCAGGTCATATTTCCTAACATTGCGCATGTGCAGACTATCAGGAAACTCCACCAGATCTGTGTCACTCCGGGTCATATTTCCTAACATTGCGCATGTGCAGACTATCAGGAAACTCCACCAGATCTGTGTCACTCCGGGTCATATTTCCTAACATTGCGCATGTGCAGACTATCAGGAAACTCCACCAGATCTGTGTCCCTCCGGGTCATATTTCTTAACATTGCGCATGTGCAGACTATCAGGAAACTCCACCAGATCTGTGTCCCTCCGGGTCATATATCCTAACATTGCGCATGTGCAGACTATCAGTAAACTCCCCCAGATCTGTGTCACTCTGGGTCATATTTCCTAACATTGCGCATGTGCAGACTATCAAGAAACTCCACCAGATCTGTGTCAATCCAGGTCATATTTCCTAACATTGCGCATGTGCAGACTATCAGGAAACTCCACCAGATCTGTGTCAATCCAGGTCATATTTCCTAACATTGCGCATGTGCAGACTATCAGGAAACTCCACCAGATCTATGTCACGCCGGGTCATATTTCCTAACATTGCGCATGTGCAGACTATCAGGAAACTCTACCAGAACTGTGTCACTCCCGGTCATATTTCCTAACATTGCGCATGTGCAGACTATCAGGAAACTCCACCAGATCTGTGTCACTCCGGGTCATATTTCCTAACATTGCACATGTGCAGACTATCAGTAAACTCCAACAGATCTGTGTCCCTCCGGGTCATATTGCCTAACATTGCGCATGTGCAGACCATCAGGAAACTCCACCAGATCTGTGTCAGTCCGGGTAATATTTCCTAACATTGCGCATGTGCAGACTATCAGGAAACTCCACCAGATCTGTGTCCCTCCAGGTCATATTTCCTAACATTGCGCATGTGCAGACTATCAGGAAACTCCATCAGATCTGTGTCCCTCCGAGTCATATATCCCAACATTGCACATGTGCAGACTATCAGTAAACTCCCCCAGATCTGTGTCACTCTGGGTCATATTTCCTAACATTGTGCATGTGCAGACTATCAAGAAACTCCACCAGATCTGTGTCAATCCAGGTCATATTTCCTAACATTGCACATGTGCAGACTATCAGGAAACTCCACCATATCTGTGTCACTCCAGGTCCTATTTCCTAACATTGCACATGTGCAGACTATCAGGAAACTCCACCAGATCTATGTCACGCCGGGTCATATTTCCTAACATTGCGCATGTGCAGACTATCAGGAAACTCTACCAGAACTGTGTCACTCCCGGTCATATTTCCTAACATTGCACATGTGCAGACTATCAGGAAACTCCACCAGATATGTGTCACTCCGGGTCATATTTCCTAACATTGCGCATGTGCAGACTATCAGGAAACTCCACCAGATCTGTGTCACTCCAGGTCATATTTCCTAACATTGCGCATGTGCAGACTATCAGGAAACTCCACCAGATCTGTGTCCCTCCGGGTCATATTTCCTAACATTGCGAATGTGCAGACTATCAGGAAACTCCACCAGATCTGTGTCCCTCCGGGTCATATTTCCTAACATTGCACATGTGCAGACTACCAGTAAACTCCACCAGATCTGTGTCCCTCCGGGTCATATTTCTTAACATTGTGCATGTGCAGACTATCAGGAAACTCCACCAGATCTGTGTCCCTCTGGGTCATATTTCCAAACATTGCGCATGTGCAGACTATCAGGAAACTCCACCAGATCTGTATCCCTCCAGGTCATATTTCCTCATATTGCGCATGTGCAGACTATCAGAAAACTCCACCAGATCTGTGTCCCTCCGTGTCATATTTCCTAACATTGCGCATATGCAGACTATCAGGAAACTCCACCAGATCTGTGTCCCTCAGGGTCATATTTCCTAACATTGCACATGTGCAGACTATCAGTAAACTCCACCAGATCTGTGTCCCTCCGGTCATATTTCCTAACATTGCGCATGTGCAGACTATCAGGAAACTCCACCAGATCTGTGTCCCTCCGAGTCATATTTCCTAACATTGCGCATATGCAGACTATCAGGAAACTCCACCAGATCTGTGTCCCTCCGGGTCATATTTCTTAACATTGCGCATGTGAAGACTATCAGGAAACTCCACCAGATCTGTGTCAATCTAGGTCATATTTCCTAACATTGCGCATGTGCAGACTATCAGTAAACTCCCCCAGATCTGTGTCACTCTGGGTCATATTTCCTAACATTGCGCATGTGCAGACTATCAAGAAACTCCACCAGATCTGTGTCAATCCAGGTCATATTTCCTAACATTGCGCATGTGCAGACTATCAGGAAACTCCACCAGATCTGTGTCACTCCAGGTCATATTTCCTAACATTGCGCATGTGCAGACTATCAGGAAACTCCACCAGATCTATGTCACGCCGGGTCATATTTCCTAACATTGCGCATGTGCAGACTATCAGGAAACTCTACCAGAACTGTGTCACTCCCGGTCATATTTCCTAACATTGCGCAGGTGCAGAGTATCAGGAAACTCCACCAGATCTGTGTCACTCGGGGTCATATTTCCTAACATTGCACATGTGCAGACTATCAGTAAACTCCAACAGATCTGTGTCCCTCCGGGTCATATTGCCTAACATTGCGCATGTGCAGACCATCAGGAAACTCCACCAGATCTGTGTCAGTCCGGGTAATATTTCCTAACATTGCGCATGTGCAGACTATCAGGAAACTCCACCAGATCTGTGTCCCTCCAGGTCATATTTCCTAACATTGCGCATGTGCAGACTATCAGGAAACTCCATCAGATCTGTGTCCCTCCGAGTCATATATCCTAACATTGCACATGTGCAGACTATCAGTAAACTCCCCCAGATCTGTGTCACTCTGGGTCATATTTCCTAACATTGTGCATATGCAGACTATCAAGAAACTCCACCAGATCTGTGTCAATCCAGGTCATATTGCCTAACGTTGCACATGTGCAGACTATCAGGAAACTCCACCATATCTGTGTCACTCCAGGTCCTATTTCCTAACATTGCAGATGTGCAGACTATCAGGAAACTCTACCAGAACTGTGTCACTCCCGGTCATATTTCCTAACATTGCGCATGTGCAGACTATCAGGAAACTCCACCAGATATGTGTCACTCCGGGTCATATTTCCTAACATTGCCAATGTGCAGACTATCAGGAAACTCCACCAGATCTGTGTCCCTCCGGGTCATATTTCCTAACATTGCACATGTGCAGACTACCAGTAAACTCCACCAGATCTGTGTCCCTCCGGGTCATATTTCTTAACATTGCGCATGTGCAGACTATCAGGAAACTCCACCAGATCTGTGTCCCTCTGGGTCATATTTCCAAACATTGCGCATGTGCAGACTATCAGGAAACTCCACCAGATCTGTGTCCCTCCAGGTCATATTTCCTCATATTGCGCATGTGCAGACTATCAGGAAACTCCACCAGATCTGTGTCCCTCCGGGTCATATTTCCTAACATTGCGCATATGCAGACTATCAGGAAACTCCACCAGATCTGTGTCCCTCAGGGTCATATTTCCTAACATTGCACATGTGCAGACTATCAGTAAACTCCACCAGATCTGTGTCCCTCCGGTCATATTTCCTAACATTGCGCATGTGCAGACTATCAGGAAACTCCACCAGATCTGTGTCCCTTCAGGTCATATTCCCTAACATTGCGCATTTGCAGACTATCAGGAAACTCCACCAGATCTGTGTCCCTCCAAGTCATATTTCCTAACATTGCGCATATGCAGACTATCAGGAAACTCCACCAGATCTGTGTCCCTCCGGGTCATATTTCCTAACATTGCGCATGTGAAGACTATCAGGAAACTCCACCAGATCTGTGTCAATCCAGGTCATATTTCCTAACATTGCGCATGTGCAGACTATCAGGAAACTCCACCAGATCTGTGTCACTCCGGGTCATATTTCCTAGTATTGTTCATATGCCGACTTTCAGGAAACTCCACCAGATCTGTGTCCCTCCAGGTCCTATTTCCTAACATTGCACATGTGCAGACTATCAGGAAACTCCACCAGATCTGTGTCCCTCCAGGTCATATTTCCTAACATTGCGCATGTGAAGACTATCAGTTAACTCCACCAGATCTGTGTCCCTCCGGGTCATCGTTCCGAACATTGCGCATGTGCAGGCTCTCAGGAAACTCCACCAGATCTGTGTGACTCCAGGTCATATTTCCTAACATTGCGCATGTGCAGACTATCAGGAAACTCCACCAGATCAGTGTCCCTCGAAGTCATATTTCCTAACATTGCGCATGTGCAGACAATCAGAATACTCCACCAAATCTGTGTCCATCCAGGCCATATTATCTAACATTACGCATGTGCAGACTATCAGGAAACTCCACCAGATCTGTGTCACTCCGGGTCAGATTTCCTAACATTGCGCATGTGCAGACTATCAGGAAACTCCACCAGATCTGTGTCCCTCCGGGTCATATTTCCTAACATTGCGCATGTGCAGACTATCAGGAAACTCCACCAGATCTGTGTCGCTCCGGGTCATATTTCCTAACATTGCGCATGTGCAGACTATCAGTAAACTCAACCAGATCTGTGTCCCTCCGGGTCATATTTCTTAACATTGCGCATGTGCAGACTATCAGGAAACTCCACCAGATCTGTGTCACTCCGGGTAATATTTCCTAACATTGCGCATGTGCAGACTATCAGGAAACTCCACCGGATCTGTGTCCCTCCAGGTCATATTTCCTAACATTGCGCATATGCAGACTATCAGGAAACTCCATCAGATCTGTGTCCCTCCGGGTCATATATCCTAACATTGCACATGTGCAGACTATCAGTAAACTCCCCCAGATCTGTGTCACTCTGGGTCATATTTCCTAACATTGCGCATGTGCAGACTATCAGTAAACTCCACCAGATCTCTGTCCCTCCAGTCACATTTCCTAACATTGCGCATGTGCAGATATCAGGAAACTCCACCAGATCTGTGTCCCTTCAGGTCATATTCCCTAACATGGCGCATTTGCAGACTATCAGGAAACTCCACCAGATCTGTGTCCCTCCGAGTCATATTTCCTAACATTGCACATATGCAGACTATCAGGAAACTCCACCAGATCTGTGTAAATCCGGGTCATATTTCCTAACATTGCGCATGTGCAGACTATCAGGAAACTCCACCAGATCTGTGTCACTCCGGGTCATATTTCCTAGTATTGCGCATGTGCAGACTATCAGGAAACTCCACCAGATCTGTGTCACTCCAGGTTATATTTCCTAACATTGCGCATATGCAGACTATCAGGAAACTCCACCAGATCTGTGTCCCTCCGGGTCATATTTCCTAACATTGCGCATGTGTAGACTATCAGGAAACTCCACCAGATCTGTGTCCATCCATATCATATTTCCTAACTTTGCGCATGTGCAGACTATCAGGAAACTCCACCAGATCTGTGTCACTCCGGGTCATATTTCCTAACATTGCGCATGTGCAGACTATCAGGAAACTCCACCAGATCTGTGTCACTCCGGGTCATATTTCCTAACATTGCGCATGTGCAGACTATCAGGAAACTCCACCAGATCTGTGTCACTCGAGGTCATATTTCCTTACATTGCGCATGTGCAGACTATCCGGAAACTCCACCAGATCTGTGTCACTCCAGGTCATATTTCCTAACATTGCGCATGTGCAGACTATCAGGAAACTCCACCAGATCTGTGTCCCTCCAGGTCATATTTCCTAACATTGCGCATGTGCAGACTATCAGGAAACTCCACCAGATCTATGTCACTCCAGGTTATATTTCCTAACATTGTGCATGTGCAGACTATCAGGAAACTCCACCAGATCTGTGTCACTCCGGGTCATATTTCCTAACATTACGCATGTGCAGACTATCAGGAAACTCCACCAGATCTGTGTCCCTCCGGGTCATATTTCCTAACATTGCGCATATGCAGACTATCAGGAAACTGCACCACATCTGTGTCCCTCCGGGTCATATTCCCTAACATTGCGCATGTGCAGACTATCAGGAAACTCCACCAGATCTGTGTCAATCCAGGTCATATTCTAACATTGCGCATGTGCAGACTATCAGGAAACTCCACCATATTTGTGTCACTCCAGGTCATATTTCCTAACATTGCGCATGTGCAGACTATCAGGAAACTCCACCAGATCTGTGTCAATCCAGGTCATATTTCCTAACATTGCGCATGTGCAGACTATCAGGAAACTCCACCAGATCTGTGTCCCTCCGGGTCATATTTCCTAACATTGCGCATGTGCAGACTATCAGGAAACTCCACCAGATCTGTGTCCCTCCGGGTCATATATCCTAACATTGCGCATGTGCAGACTATCAGTAAACTCCCCCAGATCTGTGTCACTCTGGGTCATATTTCCTAACATTGCGCATGTGCAGACTATCAAGAAACTCCACCAGATCTGTGTCAATCCAGGTCATATTTCCTAACATTGCGCATGTGCAGACTATCAGGAAACTCCACCAGATCTGTGTCACTCCAGGTCATATTTCCTAACATTGCGCATGTGCAGACTATCAGGAAACTCCACCAGATCTATGTCACGCCGGGTCATATTTCCTAACATTGCGCATGTGCAGACTATCAGGAAACTCTACCAGAACTGTGTCACTCCCGGTCATATTTCCTAACATTGCGCATGTGCAGACTATCAGGAAACTCCACCAGATCTGTGTCACTCCGGGTCATATTTCCTAACATTGCACATGTGCAGACTATCAGTAAACTCCAACAGATCTGTGTCCCTCCGGGTCATATTGCCTAACATTGCGCATGTGCAGACCATCAGGAAACTCCACCAGATCTGTGTCAGTCCGGGTAATATTTCCTAACATTGCGCATGTGCAGACTATCAGGAAACTCCACCAGATCTGTGTCCCTCCAGGTCATATTTCCTAACATTGCGCATGTGCAGACTATCAGGAAACTCCATCAGATCTGTGTCCCTCCGAGTCATATATCCTAACATTGCACATGTGCAGACTATCAGTAAACTCCCCCAGATCTGTGTCACTCTGGGTCATATTTCCTAACATTGTGCATGTGCAGACTATCAAGAAACTCCACCAGATCTGTGTCAATCCAGGTCATATTTCCTAACATTGCACATGTGCAGACTATCAGGAAACTCCACCATATCTGTGTCACTCCAGGTCCTATTTCCTAACATTGCACATGTGCAGACTATCAGGAAACTCCACCAGATCTATGTCACGCCGGGTCATATTTCCTAACATTGCGCATGTGCAGACTATCAGGAAACTCTACCAGAACTGTGTCACTCCCGGTCATATTTCCTAACATTGCACATGTGCAGACTATCAGGAAACTCCACCAGATATGTGTCACTCCGGGTCATATTTCCTAACATTGCGCATGTGCAGACTATCAGGAAACTCCACCAGATCTGTGTCACTCCAGGTCATATTTCCTAACATTGCGCATGTGCAGACTATCAGGAACCTCCACCAGATCTGTGTCCCTCCGGGTCATATTTCCTAACATTGCGAATGTGCAGACTATCAGGAAACTCCACCAGATCTGTGTCCCTCCGGGTCATATTTCCTAACATTGCACATGTGCAGACTACCAGTAAACTCCACCAGATCTGTGTCCCTCCGGGTCATATTTCTTAACATTGTGCATGTGCAGACTATCAGGAAACTCCACCAGATCTGTGTCCCTCTGGGTCATATTTCCAAACATTGCGCATGTGCAGACTATCAGGAAACTCCACCAGATCTGTGTCCCTCCAGGTCATATTTCCTCATATTGCGCATGTGCAGACTATCAGGAAACTACACCAGATCTGTGTCCCTCCGGGTCATATTTCCTAACATTGCGCATATGCAGACTATCAGGAAACTCCACCAGATCTGTGTCCCTCAGGGTCATATTTCCTAACATTGCACATGTGCAGACTATCAGTAAACTCCACCAGATCTGTGTCCCTCCGGTCATATTTCCTAACATTGCGCATGTGCAGACTATCAGGAAACTCCACCAGATCTGTGTCCCTCCGAGTCATATTTCCTAACATTGCGCATATGCAGACTATCAGGAAACTCCACCAGATCTGTGTCCCTCCGGGTCATATTTCCTAACATTGCGCATGTGAAGACTATCAGGAAACTCCACCAGATCTGTGTCAATCCAGGTCATATTTCCTAACATTGCGCATGTGCAGACTATCAGCAAACTCCCCCAGATCTGTGTCACTCTGGGTCATATTTCCTAACATTGCGCATGTGCAGACTATCAAGAAACTCCACCAGATCTGTGTCAATCCAGGTCATATTTCCTAACATTGCGCATGTGCAGACTATCAGGAAACTCCACCAGATCTGTGTCACTCCAGGTCATATTTCCTAACATTGCGCATGTGCAGACTATCAGGAAACTCCACCAGATCTATGTCACGCCGGGTCATATTTCCTAACATTGCGCATGTGCAGACTATCAGGAAACTCTACCAGAACTGTGTCACTCCCGGTCATATTTCCTAACATTGCGCATGTGCAGACTATCAGGAAACTCCACCAGATCTGTGTCACTCCGGGTCATATTTCCTAACATTGCACATGTGCAGACTATCAGTAAACTCCAACAGATCTGTGTCCCTCCGGGTCATATTGCCTAACATTGCGCATGTGCAGACCATCAGGAAACTCCACCAGATCTGTGTCAGTCCGGGTAATATTTCCTAACATTGCGCATGTGCAGACTATCAGGAAACTCCACCAGATCTGTGTCCCTCCAGGTCATATTTCCTAACATTGCGCATGTGCAGACTATCAGGAAACTCCATCAGATCTGTGTCCCTCCGAGTCATATATCCTAACATTGCACATGTGCAGACTATCAGTAAACTCCCCCAGATCTGTGTCACTCTGGGTCATATTTCCTAACATTGTGCATATGCAGACTATCAAGAAACTCCACCAGATCTGTGTCAATCCAGGTCATATTTCCTAACGTTGCACATGTGCAGACTATCAGGAAACTCCACCATATCTGTGTCACTCCAGGTCCTATTTCCTAACATTGCACATGTGCAGACTATCAGGAAACTCTACCAGAACTGTGTCACTCCCGGTCATATTTCCTAACATTGCGCATGTGCAGACTATCAGGAAACTCCACCAGATATGTGTCACTCCGGGTCATATTTCCTAACATTGCGAATGTGCAGACTATCAGGAAACTCCACCAGATCTGTGTCCCTCCGGGTCATATTTCCTAACATTGCACATGTGCAGACTACCAGTAAACTCCACCAGATCTGTGTCCCTCCGGGTCATATTTCTTAACATTGCGCATGTGCAGACTATCAGGAAACTCCACCAGATCTGTGTCCCTCTGGGTCATATTTCCAAACATTGCGCATGTGCAGACTATCAGGAAACTCCACCAGATCTGTGTCCCTCCAGGTCATATTTCCTCATATTGCGCATGTGCAGACTATCAGGAAACTCCACCAGATCTGTGTCCCTCCGGGTCATATTTCCTAACATTGCGCATATGCAGACTATCAGGAAACTCCACCAGATCTGTGTCCCTCAGGGTCATATTTCCTAACATTGCACATGTGCAGACTATCAGTAAACTCCACCAGATCTGTGTCCCTCCGGTCATATTTCCTAACATTGCGCATGTGCAGACTATCAGGAAACTCCACCAGATCTGTGTCCCTTCAGGTCATATTCCCTAACATTGCGCATTTGCAGACTATCAGGAAACTCCACCAGATCTGTGTCCCTCCAAGTCATATTTCCTAACATTGCGCATATGCAGACTATCAGGAAACTCCACCAGATCTGTGTCCCTCCGGGTCATATTTCCTAACATTGCGCATGTGAAGACTATCAGGAAACTCCACCAGATCTGTGTCAATCCAGGTCATATTTCCTAACATTGCGCATGTGCAGACTATCAGGAAACTCCACCAGATCTGTGTCACTCCGGGTCATATTTCCTAGTATTGTTCATATGCCGACTTTCAGGAAACTCCACCAGATCTGTGTCCCTCCAGGTCCTATTTCCTAACATTGCACATGTGCAGACTATCAGGAAACTCCACCAGATCTGTGTCCCTCCAGGTCATATTTCCTAACATTGCGCATGTGAAGACTATCAGTTAACTCCACCAGATCTGTGTCCCTCCGGGTCATCGTTCCGAACATTGCGCATGTGCAGGCTCTCAGGAAACTCCAACAGGAATCTGTGTGACTCCAGGTCATATTTCCTAACATTGCGCATGTGCAGACTATCAGGAAACTCCACCAGATCAGTGTCCCTCGAAGTCATATTTCCTAACATTGCGCATGTGCAGACAATCAGAATACTCCACCAAATCTGTGTCCATCCAGGTCATATTTCCTAACATTGCGCATGTGCAGACTATCAGGAAACTCCACCAGATCTGTGTCCCTCCGGGTCATATTTCCTAACATTACGCATGTGCAGACTATCAGGAAACTCCACCAGAACTGTGTCCCTCCGGGTCATATTTCCTAACATTGTGCATGTGCAGACTATCAGGAAATTCTACCAGATCTGTGTCAATCCAGGCCATATTATCTAACATTACGCATGTGCAGACTATCAGGAAACTCCACCAGATCTGTGTCACTCCGGGTCAGATTTCCTAACATTGCGCATGTGCAGACTATCAGGAAACTCCACCAGATCTGTGTCCCTCCGGGTCATATTTCCTAACATTGCGCATGTGCAGACTATCAGGAAACTCCACCAGATCTGTGTCGCTCCGGGTCATATTTCCTAACATTGCGCATGTGCAGACTATCAGTAAACTCAACCAGATCTGTGTCCCTCCGGGTCATATTTCTTAACATTGCGCATGTGCAGACTATCAGGAAACTCCACCAGATCTGTGTCACTCCGGGTAATATTTCCTAACATTGCGCATGTGCAGACTATCAGGAAACTCCACCGGATCTGTGTCCCTCCAGGTCATATTTCCTAACATTGCGCATATGCAGACTATCAGGAAACTCCATCAGATCTGTTTCCCTCCGAGTCATATATCCTAACATTGCACATGTGCAGACTATCAGTAAACTCCCCCAGATCTGTGTCACTCTGGGTCATATTTCCTAACATTGCGCATGTGCAGACTATCAGTAAACTCCACCAGATCTCTGTCCCTCCAGTCACATTTCCTAACATTGCGCATGTGCAGATATCAGGAAACTCCACCAGATCTGTGTCCCTTCAGGTCATATTCCCTAACATGGCGCATTTGCAGACTATCAGGAAACTCCACCAGATCTGTGTCCCTCCGAGTCATATTTCCTAACATTGCACATATGCAGACTATCAGGAAACTCCACCAGATCTGTGTAAATCCGGGTCATATTTCCTAACATTGCGCATGTGCAGACTATCAGGAAACTCCACCAGATCTGTGTCACTCCGGGTCATATTTCCTAGTATTGCGCATGTGCAGACTATCAGGAAACTCCACCAGATCAGTGTCACTCCAGGTTATATTTCATAACATTGCGCATATGCAGACTATCAGGAAACTCCACCAGATCTGTGTCCCTCCGGGTCATATTTCCTAACATTGCGCATGTGCAGACTATCAGGAAACTCCACCAGATCTGTGTCCATCCATATCATATTTCCTAACTTTGCGCATGTGCAGACTATCAGGAAACTCCACCAGATCTGTGTCACTCCGGGTCATATTTCCTAACATTGCGCATGTGCAGACTATCAGGAAACTCCACCAGATCTGTGTCACTCCGGGTCATATTTCCTAACATTGCGCATGTGCAGACTATCAGGAAACTCCACCAGATCTGTGTCACTCGAGGTCATATTTCCTTACATTGCGCATGTGCAGACTATCCGGAAACTCCACCAGATCTGTGTCACTCCAGGTCATATTTCCTAACATTGCGCATGTGCAGACTATCAGGAAACTCCACCAGATCTGTGTCCCTCCAGGTCATATTTCCTAACATTGCGCATGTGCAGACTATCAGGAAACTCCACCAGATCTATGTCACTCCAGGTTATATTTCCTAACATTGTGCATGTGCAGACTATCAGGAAACTCCACCAGATCTGTGTCACTCCGGGTCATATTTCCTAACATTACGCATGTGCAGACTATCAGGAAACTCCACCAGATCTGTGTCCCTCCGGGTCATATTTCCTAACATTGCGCATATGCAGACTATCAGGAAACTGCACCACATCTGTGTCCCTCCGGGTCATATTCCCTAACATTGCGCATGTGCAGACTATCAGGAAACTCCACCAGATCTGTGTCAATCCAGGTCATATTCTAACATTGCGCATGTGCAGACTATCAGGAAACTCCACCATATTTGTGTCACTCCAGGTCATATTTCCTAACATTGCGCATGTGGAGACTATCAGGAAACTCCACCAGATCTGTGTCAATCCAGGTCATATTTCCTAACATTGCGCATGTGCAGACTATCAGGAAACTCCACCAGATCTGTGTCCCTCCGGGTCATATTTCCTAACATTGCGCATGTGCAGACTATCAGGAAACTCCACCAGATCTGTGTCCCTCCGGGTCATATATCCTAACATTGCGCATGTGCAGACTATCAGTAAACTCCCCCAGATCTGTGTCACTCTGGGTCATATTTCCTAACATTGCGCATGTGCAGACTATCAAGAAACTCCACCAGATCTGTGTCAATCCAGGTCATATTTCCTAACATTGCGCATGTGCAGACTATCAGGAAACTCCACCAGATCTGTGTCACTCCAGGTCATATTTCCTAACATTGCGCATGTGCAGACTATCAGGAAACTCCACCAGATCTATGTCACGCCGGGTCATATTTCCTAACATTGCGCATGTGCAGACTATCAGGAAACTCTACCAGAACTGTGTCACTCCCGGTCATATTTCCTAACATTGCGCATGTGCAGACTATCAGGAAACTCCACCAGATCTGTGTCACTCCGGGTCATATTTCCTAACATTGCACATGTGCAGACTATCAGTAAACTCCAACAGATCTGTGTCCCTCCGGGTCATATTGCCTAACATTGCGCATGTGCAGACCATCAGGAAACTCCACCAGATCTGTGTCAGTCCGGGTAATATTTCCTAACATTGCGCATGTGCAGACTATCAGGAAACTCCACCAGATCTGTGTCCCTCCAGGTCATATTTCCTAACATTGCGCATGTGCAGACTATCAGGAAACTCCATCAGATCTGTGTCCCTCCGAGTCATATATCCTAACATTGCACATGTGCAGACTATCAGTAAACTCCCCCAGATCTGTGTCACTCTGGGTCATATTTCCTAACATTGTGCATGTGCAGACTATCAAGAAACTCCACCAGATCTGTGTCAATCCAGGTCATATTTCCTAACATTGCACATGTGCAGACTATCAGGAAACTCCACCATATCTGTGTCACTCCAGGTCCTATTTCCTAACATTGCACATGTGCAGACTATCAGGAAACTCCACCAGATCTATGTCATGCCGGGTCATATTTCCTAACATTGCGCATGTGCAGACTATCAGGAAACTCTACCAGAACTGTGTCACTCCCGGTCATATTTCCTAACATTGCACATGTGCAGACTATCAGGAAACTCCACCAGATATGTGTCACTCCGGGTCATATTTCCTAACATTGCGCATGTGCAGACTATCAGGAAACTCCACCAGATCTGTGTCACTCCAGGTCATATTTCCTAACATTGCGCATGTGCAGACTATCAGGAACCTCCACCAGATCTGTGTCCCTCCGGGTCATATTTCCTAACATTGCGAATGTGCAGACTATCAGGAAACTCCACCAGATCTGTGTCCCTCCGGGTCATATTTCCTAACATTGCACATGTGCAGACTACCAGTAAACTCCACCAGATCTGTGTCCCTCCGGGTCATATTTCTTAACATTGTGCATGTGCAGACTATCAGGAAACTCCACCAGATCTGTGTCCCTCTGGGTCATATTTCCAAACATTGCGCATGTGCAGACTATCAGGAAACTCCACCAGATCTGTGTCCCTCCAGGTCATATTTCCTCATATTGCGCATGTGCAGACTATCAGGAAACTACACCAGATCTGTGTCCCTCCGGGTCATATTTCCTAACATTGCGCATATGCAGACTATCAGGAAACTCCACCAGATCTGTGTCCCTCAGGGTCATATTTCCTAACATTGCACATGTGCAGACTATCAGTAAACTCCACCAGATCTGTGTCCCTCCGGTCATATTTCCTAACATTGCGCATGTGCAGACTATCAGGAAACTCCACCAGATCTGTGTCCCTCCGAGTCATATTTCCTAACATTGCGCATATGCAGACTATCAGGAAACTCCACCAGATCTGTGTCCCTCCGGGTCATATTTCCTAACATTGCGCATGTGAAGACTATCAGGAAACTCCACCAGATCTGTGTCAATCCAGGTCATATTTCCTAACATTGCGCATGTGCAGACTATCAGTAAACTCCCCCAGATCTGTGTCACTCTGGGTCATATTTCCTAACATTGCGCATGTGCAGACTATCAAGAAACTCCACCAGATCTGTGTCAATCCAGGTCATATTTCCTAACATTGCGCATGTGCAGACTATCAGGAAACTCCACCAGATCTGTGTCACTCCAGGTCATATTTCCTAACATTGCGCATGTGCAGACTATCAGGAAACTCCACCAGATCTATGTCACGCCGGGTCATATTTCCTAACATTGCGCATGTGCAGACTATCAGGAAACTCTACCAGAACTGTGTCACTCCCGGTCATATTTCCTAACATTGCGCATGTGCAGACTATCAGGAAACTCCACCAGATCTGTGTCACTCCGGGTCATATTTCCTAACATTGCACATGTGCAGACTATCAGTAAACTCCAACAGATCTGTGTCCCTCCGGGTCATATTGCCTAACATTGCGCATGTGCAGACCATCAGGAAACTCCACCAGATCTGTGACAGTCCGGGTAATATTTCCTAACATTGCGCATGTGCAGACTATCAGGAAACTCCACCAGATCTGTGTCCCTCCAGGTCATATTTCCTAACATTGCGCATGTGCAGACTATCAGGAAACTCCATCAGATCTGTGTCCCTCCGAGTCATATATCCTAACATTGCACATGTGCAGACTATCAGTAAACTCCCCCAGATCTGTGTCACTCTGGGTCATATTTCCTAACATTGTGCATATGCAGACTATCAAGAAACTCCACCAGATCTGTGTCAATCCAGGTCATATTTCCTAACGTTGCACATGTGCAGACTATCAGGAAACTCCACCATATCTGTGTCACTCCAGGTCCTATTTCCTAACATTGCACATGTGCAGACTATCAGGAAACTCTACCAGAACTGTGTCACTCCCGGTCATATTTCCTAACATTGCGCATGTGCAGACTATCAGGAAACTCCACCAGATATGTGTCACTCCGGGTCATATTTCCTAACATTGCGAATGTGCAGACTATCAGGAAACTCCACCAGATCTGTGTCCCTCCGGGTCATATTTCCTAACATTGCACATGTGCAGACTACCAGTAAACTCCACCAGATCTGTGTCCCTCCGGGTCATATTTCTTAACATTGCGCATGTGCAGACTATCAGGACACTCCACCAGATCTGTGTCCCTCTGGGTCATATTTCCAAACGTTGCGCATGTGCAGACTATCAGGAAACTCCACCAGATCTGTGTCCCTCCAGGTCATATTTCCTCATATTGCGCATGTGCAGACTATCAGGAAACTCCACCAGATCTGTGTCCCTCCGGGTCATATATCCTAACATTGCGCATATGCAGACTATCAGGAAACTCCACCAGATCTGTGTCCCTCAGGGTCATATTTCCTAACATTGCACATGTGCAGACTATCAGTAAACTCCACCAGATCTGTGTCCCTCCGGTCATATTTCCTAACATTGCGCATGTGCAGACTATCAGGAAACTCCACCAGATCTGTGTCCCTTCAGGTCATATTCCCTAACATTGCGCATTTGCAGACTATCAGGAAACTCCACCAGATCTGTGTCCCTCCAAGTCATATTTCCTAACATTGCGCATATGCAGACTATCAGGAAACTCCACCAGATCTGTGTCACTCCGGGTCATATTTCCTAGTATTGCACATATGCCGACTTTCAGGAAACTCCACCAGATCTGTGTCCCTCCAGGTCCTATTTCCTAACATTGCACATGTGCAGACTATCAGGAAACTCCACCAGATCTGTGTCCCTCCAGGTCATATTTCCTAACATTGCGCATGTGCAGACTATCAGTTAACTCCACCAGATCTGTGTCCCTCCGGGTCATCGTTCCGAACATTGCGCATGTGCAGGCTCTCAGGAAACTCCACCAGATCTGTGTGACTCCAGGTCATATTTCCTAACATTGCGCATGTGCAGACTATCAGGAAACTCCACCAGATCAGTGTCCCTCGAAGTCATATTTCCTAACATTGCGCATGTGCAGACAATCAGGAAACTCCACCAAATCTGTGTCCATCCAGGTCATATTTCCTAACATTGCGCATGTGCAGACTATCAGGAAACTCCACCAGATCTATGTCACGCCGGGTCATATTTCCTAACATTGCGCATGTGCAGACTATCAGGAAACTCTACCAGAACTGTGTCACTCCCGGTCATATTTCCTAACATTGCGCATGTGCAGACTATCAGGAAACTCCACCAGATCTGTGTCACTCCGGGTCATATTTCCTAACATTGCACATGTGCAGACTATCAGTAAACTCCAACAGATCTGTGTCCCTCCGGGTCATATTGCCTAACATTGCGCATGTGCAGACCATCAGGAAACTCCAGCAGATCTGTGTCACTCCAGGTTATATTTCCTAACATTGCGCATATGCAGACTATCAGGAAACTCCACCAGATCTGTGTCCCTCCGGGTCATATTTCCTAACATTGCGCATGTGCAGACTATCAGGAAACTCCACCAGATCTGTGTCAATCCATATCATATTTCCTAACTTTGCGCATGTGCAGACTATCAGGAAACTCCACCAGATCTGTGTCACTCCGGGTCATATTTCCTAACATTGCGCATGTGCAGACTATCAGGAAACTCCACCAGATCTGTGTCACTCCGGGTCATATTTCCTAACATTGCGCATGTGCAGACTATCAGGAAACTCCACCAGATCTGTGTCACTCGAGGTCATATTTCCTTACATTGCGCATGTGCAGACTATCCGGAAACTCCACCAGATCTGTGTCACTCCAGGTCATATTTCCTAACATTGCGCATGTGCAGACTACCAGGAAACTCCACCAGATCTGTGTCCCTCCAGGTCATATTTCCTAACATTGCGCATGTGCAGACTATCAGGAAACTCCACCAGATCTATGTCACTCCAGGTTATATTTCCTAACATTGTGCATGTGCAGACTATCAGGAAACTCCACCAGATCTGTGTCACTCCGGGTCATATTTCCTAACATTACGCATGTGCAGACTATCAGGAAACTCCACCAGATCTGTGTCCCTCCTGGTCATATTTCCTAACATTGCGCATATGCAGACTATCAGGAAACTGCACCACATCTGTGTCCCTCCGGGTCATATTCCCTAACATTGCGCATGTGCAGACTATCAGGAAACTCCACCAGATCTGTGTCAATCCAGGTCATATTCTAACATTGCGCATGTGCAGACTATCAGGAAACTCCACCATATTTGTGTCACTCCAGGTCATATTTCCTAACATTGCGCATGTGCAGACTATCAGGAAACTCCACCAGATCTGTGTCAATCCAGGTCATATTTCCTAACATTGCGCATGTGCAGACTATCAGGAAACTCCACCAGATCTGTGTCCCTCCGGGTCATATTTCCTAACATTGCGCATGTGCAGACTATCAGGAAACTCCACCAGATCTGTGTCCCTCCGGGTCATACATCCTAACATTGCGCATGTGCAGACTATCAGTAAACTCCCCCAGATCTGTGTCACTCTGGGTCATATTTCCTAACATTGCGCATGTGCAGACTATCAAGAAACTCCACCAGATCTGTGTCAATCCAGGTCATATTTCATAACATTGCGCATGTGCAGACTATCAGGAAACTCCACCAGATCTGTGTCACTCCAGGTCATATTTCCTAACATTGCGCATGTGCAGACTATCAGGAAACTCCACCAGATCTATGTCACGCCGGGTCATATTTCCTAACATTGCGCATGTGCAGACTATCAGGAAACTCTACCAGAACTGTGTCACTCCCGGTCATATTTCCTAACATTGCGCATGTGCAGACTATCAGGAAACTCCACCAGATCTGTGTCACTCCGGGTCATATTTCCTAACATTGCACATGTGCAGACTATCAGTAAACTCCAACAGATCTGTGTCCCTCCGGGTCATATTGCCTAACATTGCGCATGTGCAGACCATCAGGAAACTCCACCAGATCTGTGTCAGTCCGGGTAATATTTCCTAACATTGCGCATGTGCAGACTATCAGGAAACTCCACCAGATCTGTGTCCCTCCAGGTCATATTTCCTAACATTGCGCATGTGCAGACTATCAGGAAACTCCATCAGATCTGTGTCCCTCCGAGTCATATATCCTAACATTGCACATGTGCAGACTATCAGTAAACTCCCCCAGATCTGTGTCACTCTGGGTCATATTTCCTAACATTGTGCATGTGCAGACTATCAAGAAACTCCACCAGATCTGTGTCAATCCAGGTCATATTTCCTAACATTGCACATGTGCAGACTATCAGGAAACTCCACCATATCTGTGTCACTCCAGGTCCTATTTCCTAACATTGCACATGTGCAGACTATCAGGAAACTCCACCAGATCTATGTCACTCCGGGTCATATTTCCTAACATTGCGCATGTGCAGACTATCAGGAAACTCCACCAGATCTGTGTCACTCCAGGTCATATTTCCTAACATTGCGCATGTGCAGACTATCAGGAACCTCCACCAGATCTGTGTCCCTCCGGGTCATATTTCCTAACATTGCGAATGTGCAGACTATCAGGAAACTCCACCAGATCTGTGTCCCTCCGGGTCATATTTCCTAACATTGCACATGTGCAGACTACCAGTAAACTCCACCAGATCTGTGTCCCTCCGGGTCATATTTCTTAACATTGTGCATGTGCAGACTATCAGGAAACTCCACCAGATCTGTGTCCCTCTGGGTCATATTTCCAAACATTGCGCCTGTGCAGACTATCAGGAAACTCCACCAGATCTGTGTCCCTCCAGGTCATATTTCCTCATATTGCGCATGTGCAGACTATCAGGAAACTACACCATATCTGTGTCCCTCCGGGTCATATTTCCTAACATTGCGCATATGCAGACTATCAGGAAACTCCACCAGATCTGTGTCCCTCAGGGTCATATTTCCTAACATTGCACATGTGCAGACTATCAGTAAACTCCACCAGATCTGTGTCCCTCCGGTCATATTTCCTAACATTGCGCATGTGCAGACTATCAGGAAACTCCACCAGATCTGTGTCCCTCCGAGTCATATTTCCTAACATTGCGCATATGCAGACTATCAGGAAACTCCACCAGATCTGTGTCCCTCTGGGTCATATTTCCTAACATTGCGCATGTGAAGACTATCAGGAAACTCCACCAGATCTGTGTCAATCCAGGTCATATTTCCTAACATTGCGCATGTGCAGACTATCAGTAAACTCCCCCAGATCTGTGTCACTCTGGGTCATATTTCCTAACATTGCGCATGTGCAGACTATCAAGAAACTCCACCAGATCTGTGTCAATCCAGGTCATATTTCCTAACATTGCGCATGTGCAGACTATCAGGAAACTCCACCAGATCTGTGTCACTCCAGGTCATATTTCCTAACATTGCGCATGTGCAGACTATCAGGAAACTCCACCAGATCTATGTCACGCCGGGTCATATTTCCTAACATTGCGCATGTGCAGACTATCAGGAAACTCTACCAGAACTGTGTCACTCCCGGTCATATTTCCTAACATTGCGCATGTGTAGACTATCAGGAAACTCCACCAGATCTGTGTCACTCCGGGTCATATTTCCTAACATTGCACATGTGCAGACTATCAGTAAACTCCAACAGATCTGTGTCCCTCCGGGTCATATTGCCTAACATTGCGCATGTGCAGACCATCAGGAAACTCCACCAGATCTGTGTCAGTCCGGGTAATATTTCCTAACATTGCGCATGTGCAGACTATCAGGAAACTCCACCAGATCTGTGTCCCTCCAGGTCATATTTCCTAACATTGCGCATGTGCAGACTATCAGTAAACTCCAACAGATCTGTGTCCCTTCGGGTCATATTGCCTAACATTGCGCATGTGCAGACCATCAGGAAACTCCACCAGATCTGTGTCAGTCCGGGTAATATTTCCTAACATTGCGCATGTGCAGACTATCAGGAAACTCCACCAGATCTGTGTCCCTCCAGGTCATATTTCCTAACATTGCGCATGTGCAGACTATCAGGAAACTCCATCAGATCTGTGTCCCTCCGAGTCATATATCCTAACATTGCACATGTGCAGACTATCAGTAAACTCCCCCAGATCTGTGTCACTCTGGGTCATATTTCCTAACATTGTGCATGTGCAGACTATCAAGAAACTCCACCAGATCTGTGTCAATCCAGGTCATATTTCCTAACATTGCACATGTGCAGACTATCAGGAAACTCCACCATATCTGTGTCACTCCAGGTCCTATTTCCTAACATTGCACATGTGCAGACTATCAGGAAACTCCACCAGATCTATGTCACGCCGGGTCATATTTCCACTCCACCAGATCTGTGTCAATCCAGGTCATATTTCCTAACATTGCGCATGTGCAGACTATCAGGAAACTCCACCAGATCTGTGTCACTCCAGGTCATATTTCCTAACATTGCGCATGTGCAGACTATCAGGAAACTCCACCAGATCTATGTCACGCCGGGTCATATTTCCTAACATTGCGCATGTGCAGACTATCAGGAAACTCTACCAGAACTGTGTCACTCCCGGTCATATTTCCTAACATTGCGCATGTGCAGACTATCAGGAAACTCCACCAGATCTGTGTCACTCCGGGTCATATTTCCTAACATTGCACATGTGCAGACTATCAGTAAACTCCACCAGATCTGTGTCCCTCCGGTCATATTTCCTAACATTGCGCATGTGCAGACTATCAGGAAACTCCACCAGATCTGTGTCCCTCCGAGTCATATTTCCTAACATTGCGCATATGCAGACTATCAGGAAACTCCACCAGATCTGTGTCCCTCCGGGTCATATTTCCTAACATTGCGCATGTGAAGACTATCAGGAAACTCCACCAGATCTGTGTCAATCCAGGTCATATTTCCTAACATTGCGCATGTGCAGACTATCAGTAAACTCCCCCAGATCTGTGTCACTCTGGGTCATATTTCCTAACATTGCGCATGTGCAGACTATCAAGAAACTCCACCAGATCTGTGTCAATCCAGGTCATATTTCCTAACATTGCGCATGTGCAGACTATCAGGAAACTCCACCAGATCTGTGTCACTCCAGGTCATATTTCCTAACATTGCGCATGTGCAGACTATCAGGAAACTCCACCAGATCTATGTCACGCCGGGTCATATTTCCTAACATTGCGCATGTGCAGACTATCAGGAAACTCTACCAGAACTGTGTCACTCCCGGTCATATTTCCTAACATTGCGCATGTGCAGACTATCAGGAAACTCCACCAGATCTGTGTCACTCCGGGTCATATTTCCTAACATTGCACATGTGCAGACTATCAGTAAACTCCAACAGATCTGTGTCCCTCCGGGTCATATTGCCTAACATTGCGCATGTGCAGACCATCAGGAAACTCCACCAGATCTGTGTCAGTCCGGGTAATATTTCCTAACATTGCGCATGTGCAGACTATCAGGAAACTCCACCAGATCTGTGTCCCTCCAGGTCATATTTCCTAACATTGCGCATGTGCAGACTATCAGTAAACTCCAACAGATCTGTGTCCCTTCGGGTCATATTGCCTAACATTGCGCATGTGCAGACCATCAGGAAACTCCACCAGATCTGTGTCAGTCCGGGTAATATTTCCTAACATTGCGCATGTGCAGACTATCAGGAAACTCCACCAGATCTGTGTCCCTCCAGGTCATATTTCCTAACATTGCGCATGTGCAGACTATCAGGAAACTCCATCAGATCTGTGTCCCTCCGAGTCATATATCCTAACATTGCACATGTGCAGACTATCAGTAAACTCCCCCAGATCTGTGTCACTCTGGGTCATATTTCCTAACATTGTGCATGTGCAGACTATCAAGAAACTCCACCAGATCTGTGTCAATCCAGGTCATATTTCCTAACATTGCACATGTGCAGACTATCAGGAAACTCCACCATATCTGTGTCACTCCAGGTCCTATTTCCTAACATTGCACATGTGCAGACTATCAGGAAACTCCACCAGATCTATGTCACGCCGGGTCATATTTCCACTCCACCAGATCTGTGTCAATCCAGGTCATATTTCCTAACATTGCGCATGTGCAGACTATCAGGAAACTCCACCAGATCTGTGTCACTCCAGGTCATATTTCCTAACATTGCGCATGTGCAGACTATCAGGAAACTCCACCAGATCTATGTCACGCCGGGTCATATTTCCTAACATTGCGCATGTGCAGACTATCAGGAAACTCTACCAGAACTGTGTCACTCCCGGTCATATTTCCTAACATTGCGCATGTGCAGACTATCAGGAAACTCCACCAGATCTGTGTCACTCCGGGTCATATTTCCTAACATTGCACATGTGCAGACTATCAGTAAACTCCAACAGATCTGTGTCCCTCCGGGTCATATTGCCTAACATTGCGCATGTGCAGACCATCAGGAAACTCCACCAGATCTGTGTCAGTCCGGGTAATATTTCCTAACATTGCGCATGTGCAGACTATCAGGAAACTCCACCAGATCTGTGTCCCTCCAGGTCATATTTCCTAACATTGCGCATGTGCAGACTATCAGGAAACTCCATCAGATCTGTGTCCCTCCGAGTCATATATCCTAACATTGCACATGTGCAGACTATCAGTAAACTCCCCCAGATCTGTGTCACTCTGGGTCATATTTCCTAACATTGTGCATATGCAGACTATCAAGAAACTCCACCAGATCTGTGTCAATCCAGGTCATATTTCCTAACGTTGCACATGTGCAGACTATCAGGAAACTCCACCATATCTGTGTCACTCCAGGTCCTTTTTCCTAACATTGCACATGTGCAGACTATCAGGAAACTCCACCAGATCTGTGCCACTCCAGGTCATATTTCCTAACATTGCGCATGTGCAGACTATCAGGAAACTCCACCAGATCTGTGTCCCGCCGGGTCATATTTCCTAACATTGCGCATGTGCAGACTATCAGGAAACTCCACCAGATCTGTGTCCCTCCGGGTCATATTTCCTAACATTGCGCATGTGCAGACTATAAGGAAACTCGACCAGATCTGTGTCCCTCCGGGTCATATATCCTAACATTGCGCATGTGCAGACTATCAGTAAACTCCCCCAGATCTGTGTCACTCTGGGTCATATTTCCTAACATTGCGCATGTGCAGACTATCAAGAAACTCCACCAGATCTGTGTCAATCCAGGTCATATTTCCTAACATTGCGCATGTGCAGACTATCAGGAAACTCCACCAGATCTGTGTCACTCCAGGTCATATTTCCTAACATTGCGCATGTGCAGACTATCAGGAAACTCCACCAGATCTGTGTCCCTCAGGGTCATATTTCCTAACATTGCACATGTGCAGACTATCAGTAAACTCCACCAGATCTGTGTCCCTCCGGTCATATTTCCTAACATTGCGCATGTGCAGACTATCAGGAAACTCCACCAGATCTGTGTCCCTTCAGGTCATATTCCCTAACATTGCGCATTTGCAGACTATCAGGAAACTCCACCAGATCTGTGTCCCTCCAAGTCATATTTCCTAACATTGCGCATATGCAGACTATCAGGAAACTCCACCAGATCTGTGTCACTCCGGGTCATATTTCCTAGTATTGCACATATGCCGACTTTCAGGAAACTCCACCAGATCTGTGTCCCTCCAGGTCCTATTTCCTAACATTGCACATGTGCAGACTATCAGGAAACTCCACCAGATCTGTGTCCCTCCAGGTCATATTTCCTAACATTGCGCATGTGCAGACTATCAGTTAACTCCACCAGATCTGTGTCCCTCCGGGTCATCGTTCCGAACATTGCGCATGTGCAGGCTCTCAGGAAACTCCACCAGATCTGTGTGACTCCAGGTCATATTTCCTAACATTGCGCATGTGCAGACTATCAGGAAACTCTACCAGAACTGTGTCACTCCCGGTCATATTTCCTAACATTGCGCATGTGCAGACTATCAGGAAACTCCACCAGATCTGTGTCACTCCGGGTCATATTTCCTAACATTGCACATGTGCAGACTATCAGTAAACTCCAACAGATCTGTGTCCCTCCGGGTCATATTGCCTAACATTGCGCATGTGCAGACCATCAGGAAACTCCAGCAGATCTGTGCAGACTATCAGGAAACTCCACCAGATCTGTGTCACTCCGGGTCATATTTCCTAACATTGCGCATGTGCAGACTATCAGGAAACTCCACCAGATCTGTGTCACTCGAGGTCATATTTCCTTACATTGCGCATGTGCAGACTATCCGGAAACTCCACCAGATCTGTGTCACTCCAGGTCATATTTCCTAACATTGCGCATGTGCAGACTATCAGGAAACTCCACCAGATCTGTGTCCCTCCAGGTCATATTTCCTAACATTGCGCATGTGCAGACTATCAGGAAACTCTACCAGAACTGTGTCACTCCCGGTCATATTTCCTAACATTGCGCATGTGCAGACTATCAGGAAACTCCACCAGATCTGTGTCACTCCGGGTCATATTTCCTAACATTGCACATGTGCAGACTATCAGTAAACTCCAACAGATCTGTGTCCCTCCGGGTCATATTGCCTAACATTGCGCATGTGCAGACCATCAGGAAACTCCACCAGATCTGTGTCAGTCCGGGTAATATTTCCTAACATTGCGCATGTGCAGACTATCAGGAAACTCCACCAGATCTGTGTCCCTCCAGGTCATATTTCCTAACATTGCGCATGTGCAGACTATCAGGAAACTCCATCAGATCTGTGTCCCTCCGAGTCATATATCCTAACATTGCACATGTGCAGACTATCAGTAAACTCCCCCAGATCTGTGTCACTCTGGGTCATATTTCCTAACATTGTGCATGTGCAGACTATCAAGAAACTCCACCAGATCTGTGTCAATCCAGGTCATATTTCCTAACATTGCACATGTGCAGACTATCAGGAAACTCCACCATATCTGTGTCACTCCAGGTCCTATTTCCTAACATTGCACATGTGCAGACTATCAGGAAACTCCACCAGATCTATGTCACGCCGGGTCATATTTCCTAACATTGCGCATGTGCAGACTATCAGGAAACTCTACCAGAACTGTGTCACTCCCGGTCATATTTCCTAACATTGCACATGTGCAGACTATCAGGAAACTCCACCAGATATGTGTCACTCCGGGTCATATTTCCTAACATTGCGCATGTGCAGACTATCAGGAAACTCCACCAGATCTGTGTCACTCCAGGTCATATTTCCTAACATTGCGCATGTGCAGACTATCAGGAACCTCCACCAGATCTGTGTCCCTCCGGGTCATATTTCCTAACATTGCGAATGTGCAGACTATCAGGAAACTCCACCAGATCTGTGTCCCTCCGGGTCATATTTCCTAACATTGCACATGTGCAGACTACCAGTAAACTCCACCAGATCTGTGTCCCTCCGGGTCATATTTCTTAACATTGTGCATGTGCAGACTATCAGGAAACTCCACCAGATCTTTGTCCCTCTGGGTCATATTTCCAAACATTGCGCATGTGCAGACTATCAGGAAACTCCACCAGATCTGTGTCCCTCCAGGTCATATTTCCTCATATTGCGCATGTGCAGACTATCAGGAAACTACACCAGATCTGTGTCCCTCCGGGTCATATTTCCTAACATTGCGCATATGCAGACTATCAGGAAACTCCACCAGATCTGTGTCCCTCAGGGTCATATTTCCTAACATTGCACATGTGCAGACTATCAGTAAACTCCACCAGATCTGTGTCCCTCCGGTCATATTTCCTAACATTGCGCATGTGCAGACTATCAGGAAACTCCACCAGATCTGTGTCCCTCCGAGTCATATTTCCTAACATTGCGCATATGCAGACTATCAGGAAACTCCACCAGATCTGTGTCCCTCCGGGTCATATTTCCTAACATTGCGCATGTGAAGACTATCAGGAAACTCCACCAGATCTGTGTCAATCCAGGTCATATTTCCTAACATTGCGCATGTGCAGACTATCAGTAAACTCCCCCAGATCTGTGTCACTCTGGGTCATATTTCCTAACATTGCGCATGTGCAGACTATCAAGAAACTCCACCAGATCTGTGTCAATCCAGGTCATATTTCCTAACATTGCGCATGTGCAGACTATCAGGAAACTCCACCAGATCTGTGTCACTCCAGGTCATATTTCCTAACATTGCGCATGTGCAGACTATCAGGAAACTCCACCAGATCTATGTCACGCCGGGTCATATTTCCTAACATTGCGCATGTGCAGACTATCAGGAAACTCTACCAGAACTGTGTCACTCCCGGTCATATTTCCTAACATTGCGCATGTGCAGACTATCAGGAAACTCCACCAGATCTGTGTCACTCCGGGTCATATTTCCTAACATTGCACATGTGCAGACTATCAGTAAACTCCAACAGATCTGTGTCCCTCCGGGTCATATTGCCTAACATTGCGCATGTGCAGACTATCAGGAAACTCCACCAGATCAGTGTCCCTCGAAGTCATATTTCCTAACATTGCGCATGTGCAGACAATCAGGAAACTCCACCAAATCTGTGTCCATCCAGGTCATATTTCCTAACATTGCGCATGTGCAGACTATCAGGAAACTCCACCAGATCTATGTCACGCCGGGTCATATTTCCTAACATTGCGCATGTGCAGACTATCAGGAAACTCCACCAGATCTGTGTCACTCCGGGTCATATTTCCTAACATTGCACATGTGCAGACTATCAGTAAACTCCAACAGATCTGTGTCCCTCCGGGTCATATTGCCTAACATTGCGCATGTGCAGACCATCAGGAAACTCCAGCAGATCTGTGTCACTCCAGGTTATATTTCCTAACATTGCGCATATGCAGACTATCAGGAAACTCCACCAGATCTGTGTCCCTCCGGGTCATATTTCCTAACATTGCGCATGTGCAGACTATCAGGAAACTCCACCAGATCTGTGTCAATCCATATCATATTTCCTAACTTTGCGCATGTGCAGACTATCAGGAAACTCCACCAGATCTGTGTCACTCCGGGTCATATTTCCTAACATTGCGCATGTGCAGACTATCAGGAAACTCCACCAGATCTGTGTCACTCCGGGTCATATTTCCTAACATTGCGCATGTGCAGACTATCAGGAAACTCCACCAGATCTGTGTCACTCGAGGTCATATTTCCTTACATTGCGCATGTGCAGACTATCCGGAAACTCCACCAGATCTGTGTCACTCCAGGTCATATTTCCTAACATTGCGCATGTGCAGACTATCAGGAAACTCCACCAGATCTGTGTCCCTCCAGGTCATATTTCCTAACATTGCACATGTGCAGACTATCAGGAAACTCCACCAGATCTATGTCACTCCAGGTTATATTTCCTAACATTGTGCATGTGCAGACTATCAGGAAACTCCACCAGATCTGTGTCACTCCGGGTCATATTTCCTAACATTACGCATGTGCAGACTATCAGGAAACTCCACCAGATCTGTGTCCCTCCGGGTCATATTTCCTAACATTGCGCATGTGAAGACTATCAGGAAACTCCACCAGATCTGTGTCAATCCAGGTCATATTTCCTAACATTGCGCATGTGCAGACTATCAGTAAACTCCCCCAGATCTGTGTCACTCTGGGTCATATTTCCTAACATTGCGCATGTGCAGACTATCAAGAAACTCCACCAGATCTGTGTCAATCCAGGTCATATTTCCTAACATTGCGCATGTGCAGACTATCAGGAAACTCCACCAGATCTGTGTCACTCCAGGTCATATTTCCTAACATTGCGCATGTGCAGACTATCAGGAAACTCCACCAGATCTATGTCACGCCGGGTCATATTTCCTAACATTGCGCATGTGCAGACTATCAGGAAACTCTACCAGAACTGTGTCACTCCCGGTCATATTTCCTAACATTGCGCATGTGCAGACTATCAGGAAACTCCACCAGATCTGTGTCACTCCGGGTCATATTTCCTAACATTGCACATGTGCAGACTATCAGTAAACTCCAACAGATCTGTGTCCCTCCGGGTCATATTGCCTAACATTGCGCATGTGCAGACCATCAGGAAACTCCACCAGATCTGTGTCAGTCCGGGTAATATTTCCTAACATTGCGCATGTGCAGACTATCAGGAAACTCCACCAGATCTGTGTCCCTCCAGGTCATATTTCCTAACATTGCGCATGTGCAGACTATCAGTAAACTCCAACAGATCTGTGTCCCTTCGGGTCATATTGCCTAACATTGCGCATGTGCAGACCATCAGGAAACTCCACCAGATCTGTGTCAGTCCGGGTAATATTTCCTAACATTGCGCATGTGCAGACTATCAGGAAACTCCACCAGATCTGTGTCCCTCCAGGTCATATTTCCTAACATTGCGCATGTGCAGACTATCAGGAAACTCCATCAGATCTGTGTCCCTCCGAGTCATATATCCTAACATTGCACATGTGCAGACTATCAGTAAACTCCCCCAGATCTGTGTCACTCTGGGTCATATTTCCTAACATTGTGCATGTGCAGACTATCAAGAAACTCCACCAGATCTGTGTCAATCCAGGTCATATTTCCTAACATTGCACATGTGCAGACTATCAGGAAACTCCACCATATCTGTGTCACTCCAGGTCCTATTTCCTAACATTGCACATGTGCAGACTATCAGGAAACTCCACCAGATCTATGTCACGCCGGGTCATATTTCCACTCCACCAGATCTGTGTCAATCCAGGTCATATTTCCTAACATTGCGCATGTGCAGACTATCAGGAAACTCCACCAGATCTGTGTCACTCCAGGTCATATTTCCTAACATTGCGCATGTGCAGACTATCAGGAAACTCCACCAGATCTATGTCACGCCGGGTCATATTTCCTAACATTGCGCATGTGCAGACTATCAGGAAACTCTACCAGAACTGTGTCACTCCCGGTCATATTTCCTAACATTGCGCATGTGCAGACTATCAGGAAACTCCACCAGATCTGTGTCACTCCGGGTCATATTTCCTAACATTGCACATGTGCAGACTATCAGTAAACTCCAACAGATCTGTGTCCCTCCGGGTCATATTGCCTAACATTGCGCATGTGCAGACCATCAGGAAACTCCACCAGATCTGTGTCAGTCCGGGTAATATTTCCTAACATTGCGCATGTGCAGACTATCAGGAAACTCCACCAGATCTGTGTCCCTCCAGGTCATATTTCCTAACATTGCGCATGTGCAGACTATCAGGAAACTCCATCAGATCTGTGTCCCTCCGAGTCATATATCCTAACATTGCACATGTGCAGACTATCAGTAAACTCCCCCAGATCTGTGTCACTCTGGGTCATATTTCCTAACATTGTGCATATGCAGACTATCAAGAAACTCCACCAGATCTGTGTCAATCCAGGTCATATTTCCTAACGTTGCACATGTGCAGACTATCAGGAAACTCCACCATATCTGTGTCACTCCAGGTCCTTTTTCCTAACATTGCACATGTGCAGACTATCAGGAAACTCCACCAGATCTGTGCCACTCCAGGTCATATTTCCTAACATTGCGCATGTGCAGACTATCAGGAAACTCCACCAGATCTGTGTCCCGCCGGGTCATATTTCCTAACATTGCGCATGTGCAGACTATCAGGAAACTCCACCAGATCTGTGTCCCTCCGGGTCATATTTCCTAACATTGCGCATGTGCAGACTATAAGGAAACTCGACCAGATCTGTGTCCCTCCGGGTCATATATCCTAACATTGCGCATGTGCAGACTATCAGTAAACTCCCCCAGATCTGTGTCACTCTGGGTCATATTTCCTAACATTGCGCATGTGCAGACTATCAAGAAACTCCACCAGATCTGTGTCAATCCAGGTCATATTTCCTAACATTGCGCATGTGCAGACTATCAGGAAACTCCACCAGATCTGTGTCACTCCAGGTCATATTTCCTAACATTGCGCATGTGCAGACTATCAGGAAACTCCACCAGATCTGTGTCCCTCAGGGTCATATTTCCTAACATTGCACATGTGCAGACTATCAGTAAACTCCACCAGATCTGTGTCCCTCCGGTCATATTTCCTAACATTGCGCATGTGCAGACTATCAGGAAACTCCACCAGATCTGTGTCCCTTCAGGTCATATTCCCTAACATTGCGCATTTGCAGACTATCAGGAAACTCCACCAGATCTGTGTCCCTCCAAGTCATATTTCCTAACATTGCGCATATGCAGACTATCAGGAAACTCCACCAGATCTGTGTCACTCCGGGTCATATTTCCTAGTATTGCACATATGCCGACTTTCAGGAAACTCCACCAGATCTGTGTCCCTCCAGGTCCTATTTCCTAACATTGCACATGTGCAGACTATCAGGAAACTCCACCAGATCTGTGTCCCTCCAGGTCATATTTCCTAACATTGCGCATGTGCAGACTATCAGTTAACTCCACCAGATCTGTGTCCCTCCGGGTCATCGTTCCGAACATTGCGCATGTGCAGGCTCTCAGGAAACTCCACCAGATCTGTGTGACTCCAGGTCATATTTCCTAACATTGCGCATGTGCAGACTATCAGGAAACTCTACCAGAACTGTGTCACTCCCGGTCATATTTCCTAACATTGCGCATGTGCAGACTATCAGGAAACTCCACCAGATCTGTGTCACTCCGGGTCATATTTCCTAACATTGCACATGTGCAGACTATCAGTAAACTCCAACAGATCTGTGTCCCTCCGGGTCATATTGCCTAACATTGCGCATGTGCAGACCATCAGGAAACTCCAGCAGATCTGTGCAGACTATCAGGAAACTCCACCAGATCTGTGTCACTCCGGGTCATATTTCCTAACATTGCGCATGTGCAGACTATCAGGAAACTCCACCAGATCTGTGTCACTCGAGGTCATATTTCCTTACATTGCGCATGTGCAGACTATCCGGAAACTCCACCAGATCTGTGTCACTCCAGGTCATATTTCCTAACATTGCGCATGTGCAGACTATCAGGAAACTCCACCAGATCTGTGTCCCTCCAGGTCATATTTCCTAACATTGCGCATGTGCAGACTATCAGGAAACTCTACCAGAACTGTGTCACTCCCGGTCATATTTCCTAACATTGCGCATGTGCAGACTATCAGGAAACTCCACCAGATCTGTGTCACTCCGGGTCATATTTCCTAACATTGCACATGTGCAGACTATCAGTAAACTCCAACAGATCTGTGTCCCTCCGGGTCATATTGCCTAACATTGCGCATGTGCAGACCATCAGGAAACTCCACCAGATCTGTGTCAGTCCGGGTAATATTTCCTAACATTGCGCATGTGCAGACTATCAGGAAACTCCACCAGATCTGTGTCCCTCCAGGTCATATTTCCTAACATTGCGCATGTGCAGACTATCAGGAAACTCCATCAGATCTGTGTCCCTCCGAGTCATATATCCTAACATTGCACATGTGCAGACTATCAGTAAACTCCCCCAGATCTGTGTCACTCTGGGTCATATTTCCTAACATTGTGCATGTGCAGACTATCAAGAAACTCCACCAGATCTGTGTCAATCCAGGTCATATTTCCTAACATTGCACATGTGCAGACTATCAGGAAACTCCACCATATCTGTGTCACTCCAGGTCCTATTTCCTAACATTGCACATGTGCAGACTATCAGGAAACTCCACCAGATCTATGTCACGCCGGGTCATATTTCCTAACATTGCGCATGTGCAGACTATCAGGAAACTCTACCAGAACTGTGTCACTCCCGGTCATATTTCCTAACATTGCACATGTGCAGACTATCAGGAAACTCCACCAGATATGTGTCACTCCGGGTCATATTTCCTAACATTGCGCATGTGCAGACTATCAGGAAACTCCACCAGATCTGTGTCACTCCAGGTCATATTTCCTAACATTGCGCATGTGCAGACTATCAGGAACCTCCACCAGATCTGTGTCCCTCCGGGTCATATTTCCTAACATTGCGAATGTGCAGACTATCAGGAAACTCCACCAGATCTGTGTCCCTCCGGGTCATATTTCCTAACATTGCACATGTGCAGACTACCAGTAAACTCCACCAGATCTGTGTCCCTCCGGGTCATATTTCTTAACATTGTGCATGTGCAGACTATCAGGAAACTCCACCAGATCTTTGTCCCTCTGGGTCATATTTCCAAACATTGCGCATGTGCAGACTATCAGGAAACTCCACCAGATCTGTGTCCCTCCAGGTCATATTTCCTCATATTGCGCATGTGCAGACTATCAGGAAACTACACCAGATCTGTGTCCCTCCGGGTCATATTTCCTAACATTGCGCATATGCAGACTATCAGGAAACTCCACCAGATCTGTGTCCCTCAGGGTCATATTTCCTAACATTGCACATGTGCAGACTATCAGTAAACTCCACCAGATCTGTGTCCCTCCGGTCATATTTCCTAACATTGCGCATGTGCAGACTATCAGGAAACTCCACCAGATCTGTGTCCCTCCGAGTCATATTTCCTAACATTGCGCATATGCAGACTATCAGGAAACTCCACCAGATCTGTGTCCCTCCGGGTCATATTTCCTAACATTGCGCATGTGAAGACTATCAGGAAACTCCACCAGATCTGTGTCAATCCAGGTCATATTTCCTAACATTGCGCATGTGCAGACTATCAGTAAACTCCCCCAGATCTGTGTCACTCTGGGTCATATTTCCTAACATTGCGCATGTGCAGACTATCAAGAAACTCCACCAGATCTGTGTCAATCCAGGTCATATTTCCTAACATTGCGCATGTGCAGACTATCAGGAAACTCCACCAGATCTGTGTCACTCCAGGTCATATTTCCTAACATTGCGCATGTGCAGACTATCAGGAAACTCCACCAGATCTATGTCACGCCGGGTCATATTTCCTAACATTGCGCATGTGCAGACTATCAGGAAACTCTACCAGAACTGTGTCACTCCCGGTCATATTTCCTAACATTGCGCATGTGCAGACTATCAGGAAACTCCACCAGATCTGTGTCACTCCGGGTCATATTTCCTAACATTGCACATGTGCAGACTATCAGTAAACTCCAACAGATCTGTGTCCCTCCGGGTCATATTGCCTAACATTGCGCATGTGCAGACTATCAGGAAACTCCACCAGATCAGTGTCCCTCGAAGTCATATTTCCTAACATTGCGCATGTGCAGACAATCAGGAAACTCCACCAAATCTGTGTCCATCCAGGTCATATTTCCTAACATTGCGCATGTGCAGACTATCAGGAAACTCCACCAGATCTATGTCACGCCGGGTCATATTTCCTAACATTGCGCATGTGCAGACTATCAGGAAACTCCACCAGATCTGTGTCACTCCGGGTCATATTTCCTAACATTGCACATGTGCAGACTATCAGTAAACTCCAACAGATCTGTGTCCCTCCGGGTCATATTGCCTAACATTGCGCATGTGCAGACCATCAGGAAACTCCAGCAGATCTGTGTCACTCCAGGTTATATTTCCTAACATTGCGCATATGCAGACTATCAGGAAACTCCACCAGATCTGTGTCCCTCCGGGTCATATTTCCTAACATTGCGCATGTGCAGACTATCAGGAAACTCCACCAGATCTGTGTCAATCCATATCATATTTCCTAACTTTGCGCATGTGCAGACTATCAGGAAACTCCACCAGATCTGTGTCACTCCGGGTCATATTTCCTAACATTGCGCATGTGCAGACTATCAGGAAACTCCACCAGATCTGTGTCACTCCGGGTCATATTTCCTAACATTGCGCATGTGCAGACTATCAGGAAACTCCACCAGATCTGTGTCACTCGAGGTCATATTTCCTTACATTGCGCATGTGCAGACTATCCGGAAACTCCACCAGATCTGTGTCACTCCAGGTCATATTTCCTAACATTGCGCATGTGCAGACTATCAGGAAACTCCACCAGATCTGTGTCCCTCCAGGTCATATTTCCTAACATTGCACATGTGCAGACTATCAGGAAACTCCACCAGATCTATGTCACTCCAGGTTATATTTCCTAACATTGTGCATGTGCAGACTATCAGGAAACTCCACCAGATCTGTGTCACTCCGGGTCATATTTCCTAACATTACGCATGTGCAGACTATCAGGAAACTCCACCAGATCTGTGTCCCTCCGGGTCATATTTCCTAACATTGCGCATATGCAGACTATCAGGAAACTGCACCACATCTGTGTCCCTCCGGGTCATATTCCCTAACATTGCGCATGTGCAGACTATCAGGAAACTCCACCAGATCTGTGTCAATCCAGGTCATATTCTAACATTGCGCATGTGCAGACTATCAGGAAACTCCACCATATTTGTGTCACTCCAGGTCATATTTCCTAACATTGCGCATGTGCAGACTATCAGGAAACTCCACCAGATCTGTGTCAATCCAGGTCATATTTCCTAACATTGCGCATGTGCAGACTATCAGGAAACTCCACCAGATCTGTGTCCCTCCGGGTCATATTTCCTAACATTGCGCATGTGCAGACTATCAGGAAACTCCACCAGATCTGTGTCCCTCCGGGTCATATATCCTAACATTGCGCATGTGCAGACTATCAGTAAACTCCCCCAGATCTGTGTCACTCTGGGTCATATTTCCTAACATTGCGCATGTGCAGACTATCAAGAAACTCCACCAGATCTGTGTCAATCCAGGTCATATTTCCTAACATTGCGCATGTGCAGACTATCAGGAAACTCCACCAGATCTGTGTCACTCCAGGTCATATTTCCTAACATTGCGCATGTGCAGACTATCAGGAAACTCCACCAGATCTATGTCACGCCGGGTCATATATCCTAACATTGCGCATGTGCAGACTATCAGGAAACTCTACCAGAACTGTGTCACTCCCGGTCATATTTCCTAACATTGTGCATGTGCAGACTATCAGGAAACTCCACCAGATCTGTGTCACTCCGGGTCATATTTCCTAACATTGCACATGTGCAGACTATCAGTAAACTCCAACAGATCTGTGTCCCTCCGGGTCATATTGCCTAACATTGCGCATGTGCAGACCATCAGGAAACTCCACCAGATCTGTGTCAGTCCGGGTAATATTTCCTAACATTGCGCATGTGCAGACTATCAGGAAACTCCACCAGATCTGTGTCCCTCCAGGTCATATTTCCTAACATTGCGCATGTGCAGAGTATCAGGAAACTCCATCAGATCTGTGTCCCTCCGAGTCATATATCCTAACATTGCACATGTGCAGACTATCAGTAAACTCCCCCAGATCTGTGTCACTCTGGGTCATATTTCCTAACATTGTGCATGTGCAGACTATCAAGAAACTCCACCAGATCTGTGTCAATCCAGGTCATATTTCCTAACATTGCACATGTGAGACTATCAGGAAACTCCACCATATCTGTGTCACTCCAGGTCCTATTTCCTAACATTGCACATGTGCAGACTATCAGGAAACTCCACCAGATCTATGTCACGCCGGGTCATATTTCCTAACATTGCGCATGTGCAGACTATCAGGAAACTACACCAGATATGTGTCACTCCGGGTCATATTTCCTAACATTGCGCATGTGCAGACTATCAGGAAACTCCACCAGATCAGTGTCCCTCGAAGTCATATTTCCTAACATTGCGCATGTGCAGACAATCAGGAAACTCCACCAAATCTGTGTCCATCCAGGTCATATTTCCTAACATTGCGCATGTGCAGACTATCAGGAAACTCCACCAGATCTATGTCACGCCGGGTCATATTTCCTAACATTGCGCATGTGCAGACTATCAGGAAACTCTACCAGAACTGTGTCACTCCCGGTCATATTTCCTAACATTGCGCATGTGCAGACTATCAGGAAACTCCACCAGATCTGTGTCACTCCGGGTCATATTTCCTAACATTGCACATGTGCAGACTATCAGTAAACTCCAACAGATCTGTGTCCCTCCGGGTCATATTGCCTAACATTGCGCATGTGCAGACCATCAGGAAACTCCAGCAGATCTGTGTCACTCCAGGTTATATTTCCTAACATTGCGCATATGCAGACTATCAGGAAACTCCACCAGATCTGTGTCCCTCCGGGTCATATTTCCTAACATTGCGCATGTGCAGACTATCAGGAAACTCCACCAGATCTGTGTCAATCCATATCATATTTCCTAACTTTGCGCATGTGCAGACTATCAGGAAACTCCACCAGATCTGTGTCACTCCGGGTCATATTTCCTAACATTGCGCATGTGCAGACTATCAGGAAACTCCACCAGATCTGTGTCACTCCGGGTCATATTTCCTAACATTGCGCATGTGCAGACTATCAGGAAACTCCACCAGATCTGTGTCACTCGAGGTCATATTTCCTTACATTGCGCATGTGCAGACTATCCGGAAACTCCACCAGATCTGTGTCACTCCAGGTCATATTTCCTAACATTGCGCATGTGCAGACTATCAGGAAACTCCACCAGATCTGTGTCCCTCCAGGTCATATTTCCTAACATTGCGCATGTGCAGACTATCAGGAAACTCCACCAGATCTATGTCACTCCAGGTTATATTTCCTAACATTGTGCATGTGCAGACTATCAGGAAACTCCACCAGATCTGTGTCACTCCGGGTCATATTTCCTAACATTACGCATGTGCAGACTATCAGGAAACTCCACCAGATCTGTGTCCCTCCGGGTCATATTTCCTAACATTGCGCATATGCAGACTATCAGGAAACTGCACCACATCTGTGTCCCTCCGGGTCATATTCCCTAACATTGCGCATGTGCAGACTATCAGGAAACTCCACCAGATCTGTGTCAATCCAGGTCATATTCTAACATTGCGCATGTGCAGACTATCAGGAAACTCCACCATATTTGTGTCACTCCAGGTCATATTTGCTAACATTGCGCATGTGCAGACTATCAGGAAACTCCACCAGATCTGTGTCAATCCAGGTCATATTTCCTAACATTGCGCATGTGCAGACTATCAGGAAACTCCACCAGATCTGTGTCCCTCCGGGTCATATTTCCTAACATTGCGCATGTGCAGACTATCAGGAAACTCCACCAGATCTGTGTCCCTCCGGGTCATATATCCTAACATTGCGCATGTGCAGACTATCAGTAAACTCCCCCAGATCTGTGTCACTCTGGGTCATATTTCCTAACATTGCGCATGTGCAGACTATCAAGAAACTCCACCAGATCTGTGTCAATCCAGGTCAGATTTCCTAACATTGCGCATGTGCAGACTATCAGGAAACTCCACCAGATCTGTGTCACTCCAGGTCATATTTCCTAACATTGCGCATGTGCAGACTATCAGGAAACTCCACCAGATCTATGTCACGCCGGGTCATATATCCTAACATTGCGCATGTGCAGACTATCAGGAAACTCTACCAGAACTGTGTCACTCCCGGTCATATTTCCTAACATTGTGCATGTGCAGACTATCAGGAAACTCCACCAGATCTGTGTCACTCCGGGTCATATTTCCTAACATTGCACATGTGCAGACTATCAGTAAACTCCAACAGATCTGTGTCCCTCCGGGTCATATTGCCTAACATTGCGCATGTGCAGACCATCAGGAAACTCCACCAGATCTGTGTCAGTCCGGGTAATATTTCCTAACATTGCGCATGTGCAGACTATCAGGAAACTCCATCAGATCTGTGTCCCTCCGAGTCATATATCCTAACATTGCACATGTGCAGACTATCAGTAAACTCCCCCAGATCTGTGTCACTCTGGGTCATATTTCCTAACATTGTGCATGTGCAGACTATCAAGAAACTCCACCAGATCTGTGTCAATCCAGGTCATATTTCCTAACATTGCACATGTGAGACTATCAGGAAACTCCACCATATCTGTGTCACTCCAGGTCCTATTTCCTAACATTGCACATGTGCAGACTATCAGGAAACTCCACCAGATCTATGTCACGCCGGGTCATATTTCCTAACATTGCGCATGTGCAGACTATCAGGAAACTACACCAGATATGTGTCACTCCGGGTCATATTTCCTAACATTGCGCATGTGCAGACTATCAGGAAACTCCACCAGATCTGTGTCACTCCAGGTCATATTTCCTAACATTGCGCATGTGCAGACTATCAGGAAACTCCACCAGATCTGTGTCCCTCCGGGTCATATTTCCTAACATTGCGAATGTGCAGACTATCAGGAAACTCCACCAGATCTGTGTCCCTCCGGGTCATATTTCCTAACATTGCACATGTGCAGACTACCAGTAAACTCCACCAGATCTGTGTCCCTCCGGGTCATATTTCTTAACATTGTGCATGTGCAGACTATCAGGAAACTCCACCAGATCTGTGTCCCTCTGGGTCATATTTCCAAACATTGCGCATGTGCAGACTATCAGGAAACTCCACCAGATCTGTGTCCCTCCAGGTCATATTTCCTCATATTGCGCATGTGCAGACTATCAGGAAACTACACCAGATCTGTGTCCCTCCGGGTCATATTTCCTAACATTGCGCATATGCAGACTATCAGGAAACTCCACCAGATCTGTGTCCCTCAGGGTCATATTTCCTAACATTGCACATGTGCAGACTATCAGTAAACTCCACCAGATCTGTGTCCCTCCGGTCATATTTCCTAACATTGCGCATGTGCAGACTATCAGGAAACTCCACCAGATCTGTGTCCCTCCGAGTCATATTTCCTAACATTGCGCATATGCAGACTATCAGGAAACTCCACCAGATCTGTGTCCCTCCGGGTCATATTTCCTAACATTGCGCATGTGAAGACTATCAGGAAACTCCACCAGATCTGTGTCAATCCAGGTCATATTTCCTAACATTGCGCATGTGCAGACTATCAGTAAACTCCCCCAGATCTGTGTCACTCTGGGTCATATTTCCTAACATTGCGCATGTGCAGACTATCAAGAAACTCCACCAGATCTGTGTCAATCCAGGTCATATTTCCTAACATTGCGCATGTGCAGACTATCAGGAAACTCCACCAGATCTGTGTCACTCCAGGTCATATTTCCTAACATTGCGCATGTGCAGACTATCAGGAAACTCCACCAGATCTATGTCACGCCGGGTCATATTTCCTAACATTGCGCATGTGCAGACTATCAGGAAACTCTACCAGAACTGTGTCACTCCCGGTCATATTTCCTAACATTGCGCATGTGCAGACTATCAGGAAACTCCACCAGATCTGTGTCACTCCGGGTCATATTTCCTAACATTGCACATGTGCAGACTATCAGTAAACTCCAACAGATCTGTGTCCCTCCGGGTCATATTGCCTAACATTGCGCATGTGCAGACCATCAGGAAACTCCACCAGATCTGTGTCAGTCCGGGTAATATTTCCTAACATTGCGCATGTGCAGACTATCAGGAAACTCCACCAGATCTGTGTCCCTCCAGGTCATATTTCCTAACATTGCGCATGTGCAGACTATCAGTAAACTCCAACAGATCTGTGTCCCTCCGGGTCATATTGCCTAACATTGCGCATGTGCAGACCATCAGGAAACTCCACCAGATCTGTGTCAGTCCGGGTAATATTTCCTAACATTGCGCATGTGCAGACTATCAGGAAACTCCACCAGATCTGTGTCCCTCCAGGTCATATTTCCTAACATTGCGCATGTGCAGACTATCAGGAAACTCCATCAGATCTGTGTCCCTCCGAGTCATATATCCTAACATTGCACATGTGCAGACTATCAGTAAACTCCCCCAGATCTGTGTCACTCTGGGTCATATTTCCTAACATTGTGCATGTGCAGACTATCAAGAAACTCCACCAGATCTGTGTCAATCCAGGTCATATTTCCTAACATTGCACATGTGCAGACTATCAGGAAACTCCACCATATCTGTGTCACTCCAGGTCCTATTTCCTAACATTGCACATGTGCAGACTATCAGGAAACTCCACCAGATCTATGTCACGCCGGGTCATATTTCCACTCCACCAGATCTGTGTCAATCCAGGTCATATTTCCTAACATTGCGCATGTGCAGACTATCAGGAAACTCCACCAGATCTGTGTCACTCCAGGTCATATTTCCTAACATTGCGCATGTGCAGACTATCAGGAAACTCCACCAGATCTATGTCACGCCGGGTCATATTTCCTAACATTGCGCATGTGCAGACTATCAGGAAACTCTACCAGAACTGTGTCACTCCCGGTCATATTTCCTAACATTGCGCATGTGCAGACTATCAGGAAACTCCACCAGATCTGTGTCACTCCGGGTCATATTTCCTAACATTGCACATGTGCAGACTATCAGTAAACTCCAACAGATCTGTGTCCCTCCGGGTCATATTGCCTAACATTGCGCATGTGCAGACCATCAGGAAACTCCACAAGATCTGTGTCAGTCCGGGTAATATTTCCTAACATTGCGCATGTGCAGACTATCAGGAAACTCCACCAGATCTGTGTCCCTCCAGGTCATATTTCCTAACATTGCGCATGTGCAGACTATCAGGAAACTCCATCAGATCTGTGTCCCTCCGAGTCATATATCCTAACATTGCACATGTGCAGACTATCAGTAAACTCCCCCAGATCTGTGTCACTCTGGGTCATATTTCCTAACATTGTGCATATGCAGACTATCAAGAAACTCCACCAGATCTGTGTCAATCCAGGTCATATTTCCTAACGTTGCACATGTGCAGACTATCAGGAAACTCCACCATATCTGTGTCACTCCAGGTCCTTTTTCCTAACATTGCACATGTGCAGACTATCAGGAAACTCCACCAGATCTGTGCCACTCCAGGTCATATTTCCTAACATTGCGCATGTGCAGACTATCAGGAAACTCCACCAGATCTGTGTCCCGCCGGGTCATATTTCCTAACATTGCGCATGTGCAGACTATCAGGAAACTCCACCAGATCTGTGTCCCTCCGGGTCATATTTCCTAACATTGCGCATGTGCAGACTATAAGGAAACTCCACCAGATCTGTGTCCCTCCGGGTCATATATCCTAACATTGCGCATGTGCAGACTATCAGTAAACTCCCCCAGATCTGTGTCACTCTGGGTCATATTTCCTAACATTGCGCATGTGCAGACTATCAAGAAACTCCACCAGATCTGTGTCAATCCAGGTCATATTTCCTAACATTGCGCATGTGCAGACTATCAGGAAACTCCACCAGATCTGTGTCACTCCAGGTCATATTTCCTAACATTGCGCATGTGCAGACTATCAGGAAACTCCACCAGATCTGTGTCCCTCAGGGTCATATTTCCTAACATTGCACATGTGCAGACTATCAGTAAACTCCACCAGATCTGTGTCCCTCCGGTCATATTTCCTAACATTGCGCATGTGCAGACTATCAGGAAACTCCACCAGATCTGTGTCCCTTCAGGTCATATTCCCTAACATTGCGCATTTGCAGACTATCAGGAAACTCCACCAGATCTGTGTCCCTCCAAGTCATATTTCCTAACATTGCGCATATGCAGACTATCAGGAAACTCCACCAGATCTGTGTCACTCCGGGTCATATTTCCTAGTATTGCACATATGCCGACTTTCAGGAAACTCCACCAGATCTGTGTCCCTCCAGGTCCTATTTCCTAACATTGCACATGTGCAGACTATCAGGAAACTCCACCAGATCTGTGTCCCTCCAGGTCATATTTCCTAACATTGCGCATGTGCAGACTATCAGTTAACTCCACCAGATCTGTGTCCCTCCGGGTCATCGTTCCGAACATTGCGCATGTGCAGGCTCTCAGGAAACTCCACCAGATCTGTGTGACTCCAGGTCATATTTCCTAACATTGCGCATGTGCAGACTATCAGGAAACTCCACCAGATCAGTGTCCCTCGAAGTCATATTTCCTAACATTGCGCATGTGCAGACAATCAGGAAACTCCACCAAATCTGTGTCCATCCAGGTCATATTTCGTAACATTGCGCATGTGCAGACTATCAGGAAACTCCACCAGATCTATGTCACGCCGGGTCATATTTCCTAACATTGCGCATGTGCAGACTATCAGGAAACTCTACCAGAACTGTGTCACTCCCGGTCATATTTCCTAACATTGCGCATGTGCAGACTATCAGGAAACTCCACCAGATCTGTGTCACTCCGGGTCATATTTCCTAACATTGCACATGTGCAGACTATCAGTAAACTCCAACAGATCTGTGTCCCTCCGGGTCATATTGCCTAACATTGCGCATGTGCAGACCATCAGGAAACTCCAGCAGATCTGTGTCACTCCAGGTTATATTTCCTAACATTGCGCATATGCAGACTATCAGGAAACTCCACCAGATCTGTGTCCCTCCGGGTCATATTTCCTAACATTGCGCATGTGCAGACTATCAGGAAACTCCACCAGATCTTTGTCAATCCATATCATATTTCCTAACTTTGCGCATGTGCAGACTATCAGGAAACTCCACCAGATCTGTGTCACTCCGGGTCATATTTCCTAACATTGCGCATGTGCAGACTATCAGGAAACTCCACCAGATCTGTGTCACTCCGGGTCATATTTCCTAACATTGCGCATGTGCAGACTATCAGGAAACTCCACCAGATCTGTGTCACTCGAGGTCATATTTCCTTACATTGCGCATGTGCAGACTATCCGGAAACTCCACCAGATCTGTGTCACTCCAGGTCATATTTCCTAACATTGCGCATGTGCAGACTATCAGGAAACTCCACCAGATCTGTGTCCCTCCAGGTCATATTTCCTAACATTGCGCATGTGCAGACTATCAGGAAACTCTACCAGAACTGTGTCACTCCCGGTCATATTTCCTAACATTGCGCATGTGCAGACTATCAGGAAACTCCACCAGATCTGTGTCACTCCGGGTCATATTTCCTAACATTGCACATGTGCAGACTATCAGTAAACTCCAACAGATCTGTGTCCCTCCGGGTCATATTGCCTAACATTGCGCATGTGCAGACCATCAGGAAACTCCACCAGATCTGTGTCAGTCCGGGTAATATTTCCTAACATTGCGCATGTGCAGACTATCAGGAAACTCCACCAGATCTGTGTCCCTCCAGGTCATATTTCCTAACATTGCGCATGTGCAGACTATCAGGAAACTCCATCAGATCTGTGTCCCTCCGAGTCATATATCCTAACATTGCACATGTGCAGACTATCAGTAAACTCCCCCAGATCTGTGTCACTCTGGGTCATATTTCCTAACATTGTGCATGTGCAGACTATCAAGAAACTCCACCAGATCTGTGTCAATCCAGGTCATATTTCCTAACATTGCACATGTGCAGACTATCAGGAAACTCCACCATATCTGTGTCACTCCAGGTCCTATTTCCTAACATTGCACATGTGCAGACTATCAGGAAACTCCACCAGATCTATGTCACGCCGGGTCATATTTCCTAACATTGCGCATGTGCAGACTATCAGGAAACTCTACCAGAACTGTGTCACTCCCGGTCATATTTCCTAACATTGCACATGTGCAGACTATCAGGAAACTCCACCAGATATGTGTCACTCCGGGTCATATTTCCTAACATTGCGCATGTGCAGACTATCAGGAAACTCCACCAGATCTGTGTCACTCCAGGTCATATTTCCTAACATTGCGCATGTGCAGACTATCAGGAACCTCCACCAGATCTGTGTCCCTCCGGGTCATATTTCCTAACATTGCGAATGTGCAGACTATCAGGAAACTCCACCAGATCTGTGTCCCTCCGGGTCATATTTCCTAACATTGCACATGTGCAGACTACCAGTAAACTCCACCAGATCTGTGTCCCTCCGGGTCATATTTCTTAACATTGTGCATGTGCAGACTATCAGGAAACTCCACCAGATCTTTGTCCCTCTGGGTCATATTTCCAAACATTGCGCATGTGCAGACTATCAGGAAACTCCACCAGATCTGTGTCCCTCCAGGTCATATTTCCTCATATTGCGCATGTGCAGACTATCAGGAAACTACACCAGATCTGTGTCCCTCCGGGTCATATTTCCTAACATTGCGCATATGCAGACTATCAGGAAACTCCACCAGATCTGTGTCCCTCAGGGTCATATTTCCTAACATTGCACATGTGCAGACTATCAGTAAACTCCACCAGATCTGTGTCCCTCCGGTCATATTTCCTAACATTGCGCATGTGCAGACTATCAGGAAACTCCACCAGATCTGTGTCCCTCCGAGTCATATTTCCTAACATTGCGCATATGCAGACTATCAGGAAACTCCACCAGATCTGTGTCCCTCCGGGTCATATTTCCTAACATTGCGCATGTGAAGACTATCAGGAAACTCCACCAGATCTGTGTCAATCCAGGTCATATTTCCTAACATTGCGCATGTGCAGACTATCAGTAAACTCCCCCAGATCTGTGTCACTCTGGGTCATATTTCCTAACATTGCGCATGTGCAGACTATCAAGAAACTCCACCAGATCTGTGTCAATCCAGGTCATATTTCCTAACATTGCGCATGTGCAGACTATCAGGAAACTCCACCAGATCTGTGTCACTCCAGGTCATATTTCCTAACATTGCGCATGTGCAGACTATCAGGAAACTCCACCAGATCTATGTCACGCCGGGTCATATTTCCTAACATTGCGCATGTGCAGACTATCAGGAAACTCTACCAGAACTGTGTCACTCCCGGTCATATTTCCTAACATTGCGCATGTGCAGACTATCAGGAAACTCCACCAGATCTGTGTCACTCCGGGTCATATTTCCTAACATTGCACATGTGCAGACTATCAGTAAACTCCAACAGATCTGTGTCCCTCCGGGTCATATTGCCTAACATTGCGCATGTGCAGACTATCAGGAAACTCCACCAGATCAGTGTCCCTCGAAGTCATATTTCCTAACATTGCGCATGTGCAGACAATCAGGAAACTCCACCAAATCTGTGTCCATCCAGGTCATATTTCCTAACATTGCGCATGTGCAGACTATCAGGAAACTCCACCAGATCTATGTCACGCCGGGTCATATTTCCTAACATTGCGCATGTGCAGACTATCAGGAAACTCTACCAGAACTGTGTCACTCCCGGTCATATTTCCTAACATTGCGCATGTGCAGACTATCAGGAAACTCCACCAGATCTGTGTCACTCCGGGTCATATTTCCTAACATTGCACATGTGCAGACTATCAGTAAACTCCAACAGATCTGTGTCCCTCCGGGTCATATTGCCTAACATTGCGCATGTGCAGACCATCAGGAAACTCCAGCAGATCTGTGTCACTCCAGGTTATATTTCCTAACATTGCGCATATGCAGACTATCAGGAAACTCCACCAGATCTGTGTCCCTCCGGGTCATATTTCCTAACATTGCGCATGTGCAGACTATCAGGAAACTCCACCAGATCTGTGTCAATCCATATCATATTTCCTAACTTTGCGCATGTGCAGACTATCAGGAAACTCCACCAGATCTGTGTCACTCCGGGTCATATTTCCTAACATTGCGCATGTGCAGACTATCAGGAAACTCCACCAGATCTGTGTCACTCCGGGTCATATTTCCTAACATTGCGCATGTGCAGACTATCAGGAAACTCCACCAGATCTGTGTCACTCGAGGTCATATTTCCTTACATTGCGCATGTGCAGACTATCCGGAAACTCCACCAGATCTGTGTCACTCCAGGTCATATTTCCTAACATTGCGCATGTGCAGACTATCAGGAAACTCCACCAGATCTGTGTCCCTCCAGGTCATATTTCCTAACATTGCGCATGTGCAGACTATCAGGAAACTCCACCAGATCTATGTCACTCCAGGTTATATTTCCTAACATTGTGCATGTGCAGACTATCAGGAAACTCCACCAGATCTGTGTCACTCAAGGTCATATTTCCTAACATTACGCATGTGCAGACTATCAGGAAACTCCACCAGATCTGTGTCCCTCCGGGTCATATTTCCTAACATTGCGCATATGCAGACTATCAGGAAACTGCACCACATCTGTGTCCCTCCGGGTCATATTCCCTAACATTGCGCATGTGCAGACTATCAGGAAACTCCACCAGATCTGTGTCAATCCAGGTCATATTCTAACATTGCGCATGTGCAGACTATCAGGAAACTCCACCATATTTGTGTCACTCCAGGTCATATTTCCTAACATTGCGCATGTGCAGACTATCAGGAAACTCCACCAGATCTGTGTCAATCCAGGTCATATTTCCTAACATTGCGCATGTGCAGACTATCAGGAAACTCCACCAGATCTGTGTCCCTCCGGGTCATATTTCCTAACATTGCGCATGTGCAGACTATCAGGAAACTCCACCAGATCTGTGTCCCTCCGGGTCATATATCCTAACATTGCGCATGTGCAGACTATCAGTAAACTCCCCCAGATCTGTGTCACTCTGGGTCATATTTCCTAACATTGCGCATGTGCAGACTATCAAGAAACTCCACCAGATCTGTGTCAATCCAGGTCATATTTCCTAACATTGCGCATGTGCAGACTATCAGGAAACTCCACCAGATCTGTGTCACTCCAGGTCATATTTCCTAACATTGCGCATGTGCAGACTATCAGGAAACTCCACCAGATCTATGTCACGCCGGGTCATATTTCCTAACATTGCGCATGTGCAGACTATCAGGAAACTCTACCAGAACTGTGTCACTCCCGGTCATATTTCCTAACATTGTGCATGTGCAGACTATCAGGAAACTCCACCAGATCTGTGTCACTCCGGGTCATATTTCCTAACATTGCACATGTGCAGACTATCAGTAAACTCCAACAGATCTGTGTCCCTCCGGGTCATATTGCCTAACATTGCGCATGTGCAGACCATCAGGAAACTCCACCAGATCTGTGTCAGTCCGGGTAATATTTCCTAACATTGCGCATGTGCAGACTATCAGGAAACTCCACCAGATCTGTGTCCCTCCAGGTCATATTTCCTAACATTGCGCATGTGCAGAGTATCAGGAAACTCCATCAGATCTGTGTCCCTCCGAGTCATATATCCTAACATTGCACATGTGCAGACTATCAGTAAACTCCCTCAGATCTGTGTCACTCTGGGTCATATTTCCTAACATTGTGCATGTGCAGACTATCAAGAAACTCCACCAGATCTGTGTCAATCCAGGTCATATTTCCTAACATTGCACATGTGAGACTATCAGGAAACTCCACCATATCTGTGTCACTCCAGGTCCTATTTCCTAACATTGCACATGTGCAGACTATCAGGAAACTCCACCAGATCTATGTCACGCCGGGTCATATTTCCTAACATTGCGCATGTGCAGACTATCAGGAAACTACACCAGATATGTGTCACTCCGGGTCATATTTCCTAACATTGCGCATGTGCAGACTATCAGGAAACTCCACCAGATCTGTGTCACTCCAGGTCATATTTCCTAACATTGCGCATGTGCAGACTATCAGGAAACTCCACCAGATCTGTGTCCCTCCGGGTCATATTTCCTAACATTGCGAATGTGCAGACTATCAGGAAACTCCACCAGATCTGTGTCCCTCCGGGTCATATTTCCTAACATTGCACATGTGCAGACTACCAGTAAACTCCACCAGATCTGTGTCCCTCCGGGTCATATTTCTTAACATTGTGCATGTGCAGACTATCAGGAAACTCCACCAGATCTGTGTCCCTCTGGGTCATATTTCCAAACATTGCGCATGTGCAGACTATCAGGAAACTCCACCAGATCTGTGTCCCTCCAGGTCATATTTCCTCATATTGCGCATGTGCAGACTATCAGGAAACTACACCAGATCTGTGTCCCTCCGGGTCATATTTCCTAACATTGCGCATATGCAGACTATCAGGAAACTCCACCAGATCTGTGTCCCTCAGGGTCATATTTCCTAACATTGCACATGTGCAGACTATCAGTAAACTCCACCAGATCTGTGTCCCTCCGGTCATATTTCCTAACATTGCGCATGTGCAGACTATCAGGAAACTCCACCAGATCTGTGTCCCTCCGAGTCATATTTCCTAACATTGCGCATATGCAGACTATCAGGAAACTCCACCAGATCTGTGTCCCTCCGGGTCATATTTCCTAACATTGCGCATGTGAAGACTATCAGGAAACTCCACCAGATCTGTGGCAATCCAGGTCATATTTCCTAACATTGCGCATGTGCAGACTATCAGTAAACTCCCCCAGATCTGTGTCACTCTGGGTCATATTTCCTAACATTGCGCATGTGCAGACTATCAAGAAACTCCACCAGATCTGTGTCAATCCAGGTCATATTTCCTAACATTGCGCATGTGCAGACTATCAGGAAACTCCACCAGATCTGTGTCACTCCAGGTCATATTTCCTAACATTGCGCATGTGCAGACTATCAGGAAACTCCACCAGATCTATGTCACGCCGGGTCATATTTCCTAACATTGCGCATGTTGGGACTATCAGGAAACTCTACCAGAACTGTGTCACTCCCGGTCATATTTCCTAACATTGCGCATGTGCAGACTATCAGGAAACTCCACCAGATCTGTGTCACTCCGGGTCATATTTCCTAACATTGCACATGTGCAGACTATCAGTAAACTCCAACAGATCTGTGTCCCTCCGGGTCATATTGCCTAACATTGCGCATGTGCAGACCATCAGGAAACTCCACCAGATCTGTGTCAGTCCGGGTAATATTTCCTAACATTGCGCATGTGCAGACTATCAGGAAACTCCACCAGATCTGTGTCACTCTGGGTCATATTTCCTAACATTGTGCATATGCAGACTATCAAGAAACTCCACCAGATCTGTGTCAATCCAGGTCATATTTCCTAACGTTGCACATGTGCAGACTATCAGGAAACTCCACGATATCTGTGTCACTCCAGGTCCTATTTCCTAACATTGCACATGTGCAGACTATCAGGAAACTCTACCAGAACTGTGTCACTCCCGGTCATATTTCCTAACATTGCGCATGTGCAGACTATCAGGAAACTCCACCAGATATGTGTCACTCCGGGTCATATTTCCTAACATTGCGAATGTGCAGACTATCAGGAAACTCCACCAGATCTGTGTCCCTCCGGGTCATATTTCCTAACATTGCACATGTGCAGACTACCAGTAAACTCCACCAGATCTGTGTCCCTCCGGGTCATATTTCTTAACATTGTGCATGTGCAGACTATCAGGACACTCCACCAGATCTGTGTCCCTCTGGGTCATATTTCCAAACATTGCGCATGTGCAGACTATCAGGAAACTCCACCAGATCTGTGTCCCTCCAGGTCATATTTCCTCATATTGCGCATGTGCAGACTATCAGGAAACTCCACCAGATCTGTGTCCCTCCGGGTCATATTTCCTAACATTGCGCATATGCAGACTATCAGGAAACTCCACGATATCTGTGTCACTCCAGGTCCTATTTCCTAACATTGCACATGTGCAGACTATCAGGAAACTCTACCAGAACTGTGTCACTCCCGGTCATATTTCCTAACATTGCGCATGTGCAGACTATCAGGAAACTCCACGATATCTGTGTCACTCCAGGTCCTATTTCCTAACATTGCACATGTGCAGACTATCAGGAAACTCTACCAGAACTGTGTCACTCCCGGTCATATTTCCTAACATTGCGCATATGCAGACTATCAGGAAACTCCACGATATCTGTGTCACTCCAGGTCCTATTTCCTAACATTGCACATGTGCAGACTATCAGGAAACTCTACCAGAACTGTGTCACTCCCGGTCATATTTCCTAACATTGCGCATGTGCAGACTATCAGGAAACTCCACCAGATCTGTGTCCCTCAGGGTCATATTTCCTAACATTGCACATGTGCAGACTATCAGTAAACTCCACCAGATCTGTGTCCCTCCGGTCATATTTCCTAACATTGCGCATGTGCAGACTATCAGGAAACTCCACCAGATCTGTGTCCCTTCAGGTCATATTCCCTAACATTGCGCATTTGCAGACTATCAGGAAACTCCACCAGATCTGTGTCCCTCCAAGTCATATTTCCTAACATTGCGCATATGCAGACTATCAGGAAACTCCACCAGATCTGTGTCACTCCGGGTCATATTTCCTAGTATTGCACATATGCCGACTTTCAGGAAACTCCACCAGATCTGTGTCCCTCCAGGTCCTATTTCCTAACATTGCACATGTGCAGACTATCAGGAAACTCCACCAGATCTGTGTCCCTCCAGGTCATATTTCCTAACATTGCGCATGTGCAGACTATCAGTTAACTCCACCAGATCTGTGTCCCTCCGGGTCATCGTTCCGAACATTGCGCATGTGCAGGCTCTCAGGAAACTCCACCAGATCTGTGTGACTCCAGGTCATATTTCCTAACATTGCGCATGTGCAGACTATCAGGAAACTCCACCAGATCAGTGTCCCTCGAAGTCATATTTCCTAACATTGCGCATGTGCAGACAATCAGGAAACTCCACCAAATCTGTGTCCATCCAGGTCATATTTCCTAACATTGCGCATGTGCAGACTATCAGGAAACTCCACCAGATCTATGTCACGCCGGGTCATATTTCCTAACATTGCGCATGTGCAGACTATCAGGAAACTCTACCAGAACTGTGTCACTCCCGGTCATATTTCCTAACATTGCGCATGTGCAGACTATCAGGAAACTCCACCAGATCTGTGTCACTCCGGGTCATATTTCCTAACATTGCACATGTGCAGACTATCAGTAAACTCCAACAGATCTGTGTCCCTCCGGGTCATATTGCCTAACATTGCGCATGTGCAGACCATCAGGAAACTCCACCAGATCTGTGTCAGTCCGGGTAATATTTCCTAACATTGCGCATGTGCAGACTATCAGGAAACTCCACCAGATCTGTGTCCCTCCAGGTCATATTTCCTAACATTGCGCATGTGCAGACTATCAGGAAACTCCATCAGATCTGTGTCCCTCCGAGTCATATATCCTAACATTGCACATGTGCAGACTATCAGTAAACTCCCCCAGATCTGTGTCACTCTGGGTCATATTTCCTAACATTGAGCATATGCAGACTATCAAGAAACTCCACCAGATCTGTGTCAATCCAGGTCATATTTCCTAACGTTGCACATGTGCAGACTATCAGGAAACTCCACCATATCTGTGTCACTCCAGGTCCTATTTCCTAACATTGCACATGTGCAGACTATCAGGAAACTCTACCAGTACTGTGTCACTCCCGGTCATATTTCCTAACATTGCGCATGTGCAGACTATCAGGAAACTCCACCAGATATGTGTCACTCCGGGTCATATTTCCTAACATTGCGAATGTGCAGACTATCAGGAAACTCCACCAGATCTGTGTCCCTCCGGGTCATATTTCCTAACATTGCACATGTGCAGACTACCAGTAAACTCCACCAGATCTGTGTCCCTCCGGGTCATATTTCTTAACATTGCGCATGTGCAGACTATCAGGAAACTCCACCAGATCTGTGTCCCTCTGGGTCATATTTCCAAACATTGCGCATGTGCAGACTATCAGGAAACTCCACCAGATCTGTGTCCCTCCAGGTCATATTTCCTCATATTGCGCATGTGCAGACTATCAGGAAACTCCACCAGATCTGTGTCCCTCCGGGTCATATTTCCTAACATTGCGCATATGCAGACTATCAGGAAACTCCACCAGATCTGTGTCCCTCAGGGTCATATTTCCTAACATTGCACATGTGAAGACTATCAGTAAACTCCACCAGATCTGTGTCCCTCCGGTCATATTTCCTAACATTGCGCATGTGCAGACTATCAGGAAACTCCACCAGATCTGTGTCCCTTCAGGTCATATTCCCTAACATTGCGCATTTGCAGACTATCAGGAAACTCCACCAGATCTGTGTCCCTCCAAGTCATATTTCCTAACATTGCGCATGTGCAGACTATCAGGAAACTCCACCAGATCTGTGTCCCTCCGGTCATATTTCCTAACATTGCGCATGTGCAGACTATCAGGAAACTCCACCAGATCTGTGTCCCTTCAGGTCATATTCCCTAACATTGCGCATTTGCAGACTATCAGGAAACTCCACCAGATCTGTGTCCCTCCAAGTCATATTTCCTAACATTGCGCATGTGCAGACTATCAGGAAACTCCACCAGATCTGTGCCACTCCAGGTCATATTTCCTAACATTGCGCATGTGCAGACTATCAGGAAACTCCACCAGATCTGTGTCCCGCCGGGTCATATTTCCTAACATTGCGCATGTGCAGACTATCAGGAAACTCCACCAGATCTGTGTCCCTCCGGCTCATATTTCCTAACATTGCGCATGTGCAGACTATCAGGAAACTCCACCAGATCTGTGTCCCTCCGGGTCATATTTCCTAACATTACGCATGTGCAGACTATCAGGAAACTCCACCAGATCTGTGTCACTCCGGGTCATATTTCCTAACATTGCGCATGTGCAGACTATCAGGCAACTCCACCAGATCTATGTCACTCCGGGTAATATTTCCAAACATTGCGCATGTGCAGACTATCAGGAAACTCCACCATATCTGTGTCCCTCCAGGTCATATTTCCTAACATTGCGCATGTGCAGACTATCAGGAAACTCCACCAGATCTGTGTCCCTCCGGGTCATATATCCTAACATTGCACATGTGCAGACTATCAGTAAACTCCCCCAGATCTGTGTCACTCTGGGTCATATTTCCAAACATTGCGCATGTGCAGACTATCAGGAAACTCCACCAGATCTGTGTCCCTCCAGGTCATATTTCCTCATATTGCGCATGTGCAGACTATCAGGAAACTCCACCAGATCTGTGTCCCTCCGGGTCATATTTCCTAACATTGCGCATATGCAGACTATCAGGAAACTCCACCAGATCTGTGTCCCTCAGGGTCATATTTCCTAACATTGCACATGTGAAGACTATCAGTAAACTCCACCAGATCTGTGTCCCTCCGGTCATATTTCCTAACATTGCGCATGTGCAGACTATCAGGAAACTCCACCAGATCTGTGTCCCTTCAGGTCATATTCCCTAACATTGCGCATTTGCAGACTATCAGGAAACTCCACCAGATCTGTGTCCCTCCAAGTCATATTTCCTAACATTGCGCATGTGCAGACTATCAGGAAACTCCACCAGATCTGTGTCCCTCCGGTCATATTTCCTAACATTGCGCATGTGCAGACTATCAGGAAACTCCACCAGATCTGTGTCCCTTCAGGTCATATTCCCTAACATTGCGCATTTGCAGACTATCAGGAAACTCCACCAGATCTGTGTCCCTCCAAGTCATATTTCCTAACATTGCGCATGTGCAGACTATCAGGAAACTCCACCAGATCTGTGCCACTCCAGGTCATATTTCCTAACATTGCGCATGTGCAGACTATCAGGAAACTCCACCAGATCTGTGTCCCGCCGGGTCATATTTCCTAACATTGCGCATGTGCAGACTATCAGGAAACTCCACCAGATCTGTGTCCCTCCGGCTCATATTTCCTAACATTGCGCATGTGCAGACTATCAGGAAACTCCACCAGATCTGTGTCCCTCCGGGTCATATTTCCTAACATTACGCATGTGCAGACTATCAGGAAACTCCACCAGATCTGTGTCACTCCGGGTCATATTTCCTAACATTGCGCATGTGCAGACTATCAGGCAACTCCACCAGATCTGTGTCACTCCGGGTAATATTTCCAAACATTGCGCATGTGCAGACTATCAGGAAACTCCACCATATCTGTGTCCCTCCAGGTCATATTTCCTAACATTGCGCATGTGCAGACTATCAGGAAACTCCACCAGATCTGTGTCCCTCCGGGTCATATATCCTAACATTGCACATGTGCAGACTATCAGTAAACTCCCCCAGATCTGTGTCACTCTGGGTCATATTTCCTAACATTGCGCATGTGCAGACTATCAAGAAACTCCACCAGATCTGTGTCAATCCAGGTCATATTTCCTAACATTGCGCATGTGCAGACTATCAGGAAACTCCACCAGATCTGTGTCACTCCAGGTCATATTTCCTAACATTGCGCATGTGCAGACTATCAGGAAACTCCACCAGATCTGTGTCACGCCGGGTCATATTTCCTAACATTGCGCATGTGCAGACTATCAGGAAACTCCACCAGATCTATGTCACGCCGGGTCATATTTCCTAACATTGCGCATTTGCAGACTATCAGGAAACTCCACCAGATCTGTGTCCCTCCGAGTCATATTTCCTAACATTGCGCATATGCAGACTATCAGGAAACTCCACCAGATCTGTGTCCCTCCGGGTCATATTTCCTAACATTGCGCACGTGCAGACAATCAGGAAACTCCACCAGATCTGTGTCAATCCAGGTCATATTTCCTAACATTGCGCATGTGCAGACTATCAGGAAACTCCACCAGATGTGTGTCACTCCGGGTCATATTTCCTAGTATTGCACATGTGCAGACTATCAGGAAACTCCACCAGATCTGTGTCACTCCAGGTTATATTTCCTAACATTGCGCATATGCAGACTATCAGGAAACTCCACCAGATTTGTGTCCCTCCGGGTCATATTTCCTAACATTGCTCATGTGCAGTCTATCAGGAAACTCCACCAGATCTGTGTCACTCCGGGTCATATTTCATAACATTGCGCATGTGCAGACTATCAGGGAACTCCACCAGATCTGTGTCACTCCGGGTCATATTTCCTAACATTGCGCATGTGCAGACTATCCGGAAACTCCACCAGATCTGTGTCAATCTAGGTCATATTTCCTAACATTGCGCATGTGCAGACTATCAGGAAACTCCACCAGATCTGTGTCCCTCCGGGTAATATTTCCTAACATTGCGCATGTGCAGACTATCAGGAACTCCACCAGATCTGTGTCACTCCGGGTCATATTTCCTAACATTGCGCATGTGCAGACTATCAGGAAACTCCACCAGATCTGTGTCACTCCGGGTCATATTTCCTAACATTGCGCATGTGCAGACTATCCGGAAACTCCACCAGATCTGTGTCAATCTAGGTCATATTTCCTAACATTGCGCATGTGCAGACTATCAGGAAACTCCACCAGATCTGTGTCCCTTCAGGTCATATTTCCTATCAATGCGCATGTGCAGACTATCAGGAAACTCCACCAGATCTGTGTCCCTCCGGGTCATATTTCCTAACATTGCGCATATGCAGACTATTAGGAAACTGCACCACATCTTTGTCCCTCCGGGTCATATTTCCTAACATTGCGCATATGCAGACTATCAGGAAACTCCACCAGATCGGTGTCACTCCGGGTCATATTTCCTAACATTGCACATGTGCAGACTATCAGGAAACTCCACCAGATCTGTGTCCCTCCGGGTCATATTTCCTAACATTGCGCATGTGCAGACTATCAGGAAACTCCACCAGATCTGTGTCCCTCCGGGTCATATTTCCTAACATTGCGCATGGCAGACTATCAGGAAACTCCACCAGATCTGTGTCCCTCCGGGTCATATATCCTAACATTGCGCATGTGCAGACTATCAGTAAACTCCCCCAGATCTGTGTCACTCTGGGTCATATTTCCTAACATTGCGCATGTGCAGACTATCAAGAAACTCCACCAGATCTGTGTCAATCCAGGTCATATTTCCTAACATTGCGCATGTGCAGACTATCAGGAAACTCCACCAGATCTGTGTCACTCCAGGTCATATTTCCTAACATTGCGCATGTGCAGACTATCAGGAAACTCCACCAGATCTATGTCACGCCGGGTCATATTTCCTAACATTGCGCATGTGCAGACTATCAGGAAACTCTACCAGAACTGTGTCACTCCCGGTCATATTTCCTAACATTGCGCATGTGCAGACTATCAGGAAACTCCACCAGATCTGTGTCACTCCGGGTCATATTTCCTAACATTGCACATGTGCAGACTATCAGTAAACTCCAACAGATCTGTGTCCCTCGGGTCATATTGCCTAACATTGCGCATGTGCAGACCATCAGGAAACTCCACCAGATCTGTGTCAGTCCGGGTAATATTTCCTAACATTGCGCATGTGCAGACTATCAGGAAACTCCACCAGATCTGTGTCCCTCCAGGTCATATTTCCTAACATTGCGCATGTGCAGACTATCAGGAAACTCCATCAGATCTGTGTCCCTCCGAGTCATATATCCTAACATTGCACATGTGCAGACTATCAGTAAACTCCCCCAGATCTGTGTCACTCTGGGTCATATTTCCTAACATTGTGCTTGTGCAGACTATCAAGAAACTCCACCAGATCTGTGTCAATCCAGGTCATATTTCCTAACATTGCACATGTGCAGACTATCAGGAAACTCCACCATATCTGTGTCACTCCAGGTCCTATTTCCTAACATTGCACATGTGCAGACTATCAGGAAACTCCACCAGATCTATGTCACGCCGGGTCATATTTCCTAACATTGCGAATGTGCAGACTATCAGGAAACTCCACCAGATCTGTGTCCCTCCGGGTCATATTTCCTAACATTGCACATGTGCAGACTACCAGTAAACTCCACCAGATCTGTGTCCCTCCGGGTCATATTTCTTAACATTGTGCATGTGCAGACTATCAGGAAACTCCACCAGATCTGTGTCCCTCTGGGTCATATTTCCAAACATTGCGCATGTGCAGACTATCACGAAACTCCACCAGATCTGTGTCCCTCCAGGTCATATTTCCTCATATTGCGCATGTGCAGACTATCAGGAAACTCCACCAGATCTGTGTCCCTCCGGGTCATATTTCCTAACATTGCGCATATGCAGACTATCAGGAAACTCCACCAGATCTGTGTCCCTCAGGGTCATATTTCCTAACATTGCACATGTGCAGACTATCTGTAAACTCCACCAGATCTGTGTCCCTCAGGGTCATATTTCCTAACATTGCACATGTGCAGACTATCTGTAAACTCCACCAGATCTGTGTCCCTCCGGGTCATATTTCCTAACATTGCGCATGTGAAGACTATCAGGAAACTCCACCAGATCTGTGTCAATCCAGGTCATATTTCCTAACATTGCCCATGTGCAGACTATCAGGAAACTCCACCAGATCTGTGTCACTCCGGGTCATATTTCCTAGTATTGCGCATGTGCAGACTATCCGGAAACTCCACCAGATCTGTGTCACTCCAGGTCATATTTCCTAGTATTGGGCATATGCAGACTATCAGGAAACTCCACCACATCTGTGTCCCTCCAGGTCATATTTCCTAACATTACGCATGTGCAGACTATCAGGAAACTCCACCAGATCTGTGTCAATCCAGGTCATATTTCCTAATATTGCGCATGTGCAGACTATCAGGAAACTCCACCAGATCTGTGTCACTCCCGGTCATATTTCCTAACATTGCGCATGTGCAGATTATCAGGAAACTCCACCAGATCTGTGTCACTCCGGGTCTTATTTCCTAACATTGCGCATGTGCAGACTATCAGGAAACTCCACCAGATCTGTGTCCCTCCTGGTCATATTTCCTAACACTGCACATGTGCAGACTATCAGTAAACTCCACCAGATCTGTGCCCCTGCGGTCATATTTCCTAACATTGCGCATGTGCAAACTATTAGTAAACTCCACCAGATCTGTGTCCCTGCGGTCATATTTCCTAACATTGCGCATGTGCAGACTATCAGGAAACTCCACCAGATCTGTGTGTTTCCAGGTCATATTTCCTAACATTGCGCATGTGCCGTCTATCAGGAAACTCCACCAGATCTGTGTCCCTCCGGGTCATATTTCCTAACATTGCGCATGTGCAGACTATCAGGAAACTCCACCAGATCTGTGTCACTCCGGGTCATATTTCCTAACATTGCGCATGTGCAGACTATCCGGAAACTCCACCAGATCTGTGTCAATCTAGGTCATATTTCCTAACATTGCGCATGTGCAGACTATCAGGAAACTCCACCAGATCTGTGCCACTCCAGGTCATATTTCCTAACATTGCGCATGTGCAGACTATCAGGAAACTCCACCAGATCTGTGTCCCGCCGGGTCATATTTCCTAACATTGCGCATGTGCAGACTATCAGGAAACTCCACCAGATCTGTGTCCCTCCGGCTCATATTTCCTAACATTGCGCATGTGCAGACTATCAGGAAACTCCACCAGATCTGTGTCACTCCGGGTCATATTTCCTAACATTACGCATGTGCAGACTATCAGGAAACTCCACCAGATCTGTGTCACTCCGGGTCATATTTCCTAACATTGCGCATGTGCAGACTATCAGGCAACTCCACCAGATCTGTGTCACTCCGGGTAATATTTCCAAACAATGCGCATGTGCAGACTATCAGGAAACTCCACCATATCTGTGTCCCTCCAGGTCATATTTCCTAACATTGCGCATGTGCAGACTATCAGGAAACTCCACCAGATCTGTGTCCCTCCGGGTCATATATCCTAACATTGCACATGTGCAGACTATCAGTAAACTCCCCCAGATCTGTGTCACTCTGGGTCATATTTCCTAACATTGCGCATGTGCAGACTATCAAAAAACTCCACCAGATCTGTGTCAATCCAGGTCATATTTCCTAACATTGCGCATGTGCAGACTATCAGGAAACTCCACCAGATCTGTGTCACTCCAGGTCATATTTCCTAACATTGCGCATGTGCAGACTATCAGGAAACTCCACCAGATCTGTGTCACACCGGGTCATATTTCCTAACATTGCGCATGTGCAGACTATCAGGAAACTCCACCAGATCTATGTCACGCCGGGTCATATTTCCTAACATTGCGCATTTGCAGACTATCAGGAAACTCCACCAGATCTGTGTCCCTCCGAGTCATATTTCCTAACATTGCGCATATGCAGACTATCAGGAAACTCCACCAGATCTGTGTCCCTCCGGGTCATATTTCCTAACATTGCGCACGTGCAGACTATCAGGAAACTCCACCAGATCTGTGTCAATCCAGGTCATATTTCCTAACATTGCGCATGTGCAGACTATCAGGAAACTCCACCAGATCTGTGTAACTCCGGGTCATATTTCCTAGTATTGCACATGTGCAGACTATCAGGAAACTCCACCAGATCTGTGTCACTCCAGGTTATATTTCCTAACATTGCGCATATGCAGACTATCAGGAAACTCCACCAGATTTGTGTCCCTCCGGGTCATATTTCCTAACATTGCTCATGTGCAGTCTATCAGGAAACTCCACCAGATCTGTGTCACTCCGGGTCATATTTCATAACATTGCGCATGTGCAGACTATCAGGAAACTCCACCAGATCTGTGTCACTCCGGGTCATATTTCCTAACATTGCGCATGTGCAGACTATCCGGAAACTCCACCAGATCTGTGTCAATCTAGGTCATATTTCCTAACATTGCGCATGTGCAGACTATCAGGAAACTCCACCAGATCTGTGTCCCTCCGGGTCATATTTCCTAACATTGCGCATGTGCAGACTATCAGGAACTCCACCAGATCTGTGTCACTCCGGGTCATATTTCCTAACATTGCGCATGTGCAGACTATCAGGAAACTCCACCAGATCTGTGTCACTCCGGGTCATATTTCCTAACATTGCGCATGTGCAGACTATCCGGAAACTCCACCAGATCTGTGTCAATCTAGGTCATATTTCCTAACATTGCGCATGTGCAGACTATCAGGAAACTCCACCAGATCTGTGTCCCTGCGGGTCATATTTCCTAACATTGCGCATGTGCAGACTATCAGGAAACTCCACCAGATATGTGTCCCTCCGGTTCATATTTCTTAACATTGCGCATGTGCAGACTATGAGGAAACTCCACCAGATCTGGGTCACTCTGGGTCATATTTCCAATCATTTCACATGTGCAGACTATCAGGAAACTCCACCAGATCTGTGTCCCTCCAGGTCATATTTACTAACATTGCGCATGTGCAGACTATCAGGAAACTCCACCAGATCTTTGTCACTCCAGGTTATATTTCCTAACATTGTGCATGTGCAGGATATCAGGAAACTCCACCAGATCTGTGTCCCTCCAGGTCATATTTCCTAACATTGCGCATGTGCAGACTATCACGAAACTCCACCAGATCTGTTTCCCTCCAGGTCATATTTCCTAACATTGCGCATATGCAGACTATTAGGAAACTGCACCACATCTGTGTCCCTCCGGGTCATATTTCCTAACATTGCGCATGTGCAGACTATCAGGAAACTCCACCAGATCTGTGTCCCTACAGGTCATATTTCCTAACATTGCGCATGTGCAGACTATCAGGAAACTCCACCAGATCTGTGTCACCCCAGGTCATATTTCCTTACATTGCGCATATGCAGACTATCCGGAAACTCCACCAGGTCTGTGTCAATGTAGGTCATATTTCCTAACATTGCGCATGTGCAGACTATCAGGAAACTCCACCAGATCTGTGTCACTCCAGGTCATATTTCCTAACATTGCGCATGTGCAGACTATCAGGAAACTCCACCAGATCTGTGTCCCTCCAGGTCATATTTCCTAACATTGCGCATGTGCAGACTATCAGGAAACTCCACCAGATCTGTGTCACTCCAGGTCATATTTCCTTACATTGCGCATGTGCAGACTATCCGGAAACTCCACTAGATCTGTGTCAATCTAGGTCATATTTCCTAACATTGCGCATGTGCAGACTATCAGGAAACTCCACCAGATCTGTGTCCCTCCAGGTCATATTTCCTAACATTGCGTATGTGCAGACTATCAGGAAACTCCACCAGATCTGTGTCACTCCAGGTCATATTTCCTTACATTGCGCATGTGCAGACTATCCGGAAACTCCACTAGATCTGTGTCAATCTAGGTCATATTTCCTAACATTGCGCATGTGCAGACTATCAGGAAACTCCACCAGATCTGTGTCACTCCAGGTCATATTTCCTAACATTGCGCATGTGCAGACTATCCGGAAACTCCACCAGATCTGTGTCCCTCCAGGTCATATTTCCTAACATTGCGCATGTGCAGACTATCAGGAAACTCCACCAGATCTATGTCACTCCAGGTTATATTTCCAAACATTGTGCATGTGCAGACTATCAGGAAACTCCACCAGATCTGTGTCACTCCGGGTCATATTTCCTAACATTGCGCATGTGCAGACTATCAGGAAACTCCACCAGATCTGTGTCCCTCCGGGTCATATTTCCTAACATTGCGCATATGCAGACTATCAGGAAACTGCACCACATCTGTGTCCCTCCGGGTCATATTCCCTAACATTGCGCATGTGCAGACTATCAGGAAACTCCACCAGATCTGTGTCAATCCAGGTCATATTCTAACATTGCGCATGTGCAGACTATCAGGAAACTCCACCATATTTGTGTCACTCCAGGTCATATTTCCTAACATTGCGCATGTGCAGACTATCAGGAAACTCCACCAGATCTGTGTCACTCCGGGTCATATCTCCTAATATTGCGCATGTGCAGACTATCAGGAAACTCCACCAGATCAGTGTCACTCCAGGTCATATTTCCTAACATTGCACATGTGCAGACTATCAGGAAACTCCACCAGATCTGTGTCCCTGCGGGTCATATTTCCTAACATTGCGCATGTGCAGACTATCAGGAAACTCCACCAGATCTGTGTCCCTCCGGGTCATATTTCCTAACATTGCACATGTGCAGACTATCAGTAAACTCCAGCAGATCTGTGTCCCTCCGGTTCATATTTCTTAACATTGCGCATGTGCAGACTATGAGGAAACTCCACCAGATCTGGGTCACTCTGGGTCATATTTCCAATCATTTCACATGTGCAGACTATCAGGAAACTCCACCAGATCTGTGTCCCTCCAGGTCATATTTCCTAACATTGCGCATGTGCAGACTATCAGGAAGCTCCACCAGATCTATGTCACTCCAGGTTATATTTCCTAACATTGTGCATGTGCAGGATATCAGGAAACTCCACCAGATCTGTGTCCCTCCAGGTCATATTTCCTAACATTGCGCATGTGCAGACTATCACGAAACTCCACCAGATCTGTTTCCCTCCAGGTCATATTTCCTAACATTGCGCATATGCAGACTATAAGGAAACTGCACCACATCTGTGTCCCTCCGGGTCATATTTCCTAACATTGCGCATGTGCAGACTATCAGGAAACTCCACCAGATCTGTGTCCCTCCAGGTCATATTTCCTAACATTGCGCATGTGCAGACTATCAGGAAACTCCACCAGATTTGTTTCACCCCGGGTCATATTTCCTAACATTGCGCATGTGCAGACTATCAGGAAACTCCACCAGATCTGTGTCCCTTCAGGTCATATTTCCTAACAATGCGTATGTGTAGACTATCAGGAAACTCCACCAGATCTGTGTCACTCCGGGTCATATTTCCTAACATTGCGCATGTGCAGACTATCAGGAAACTCCACCAGATCGGTGTCAATCCAGGTCATATTTCCTAAAATTGCGCATGTGCAGACTATCAGGAAACTCCACCATATTTGTGTCACTCCAGGTCATATTTCCTAACATTGCGCATGTGCAGACTATCAGGAAACTCCACCAGATCTGTGTCACTCCGGGTCATATTTCCTAACATTGCGCATGTGCAGACTATCAGGAAACTCCACCAGATCTGTGTCACTCCAGGTCATATTTCCTAACATTGCGCATGTGCAGACTATCAGGAAACTCCACCAGATCTGTGTCTCTCCGGGTCATATTTCCTAACATTGCGCATGTGCAGACTATCAGGAAACTCCACCAGATCTGTGTCCCTCCGGGTCATATATCCTAACATTGCGCATGTGCAGACTATCAGTGAACTCCCCCAGATCTGTGTCACTCTGGGTCATATTTCCTAACATTGCGCATGTGCAGACTATCAAGAAACTCCACCAGATCTGTGTCAATCCAGGTCATATTTCCTAACATTGCGCATGTGCAGACTATCAGGAAACTCCACCAGATATGTGTCACTCCAGGTCATATTTCCTAACATTGCGCATGTGCAGACTATCAGTAAACTCCACCAGATCTATGTCACGCCGGGTCATATTTCCTAACATTGCGCATGTGCAGACTATCAGGAAACTCTACCAGAACTGTGTCACTCCCGGTCATATTTCCTAACATTGCGCATGTGCAGACTATCAGGAAACTCCACCAGATCTGTGTCACTCCGGGTCATATTTCCTAACATTGCACATGTGCAGACTATCAGTAAACTCCAACAGATCTGTGTCCCTCCGGGTCATATTGCCTAACATTGCGCATGTGCAGACCATCAGGAAACTCCACCAGATCTGTGTCAATCCGGGTAATATTTCCTAACATTGCGCATGTGCAGACTATCAGGAAACTCCACCAGATCTGTGTCCCTCCAGGTCATATTTCCTAACATTGCGCATGTGCAGACTATCAGGAAACTCCATCAGATCTGTGTCCCTCCGAGTCATATATCCTAACATTGCACATGTGCAGACTATCAGTAAACTCCCCCAGATCTGTGTCACTCTGGGTCATATTTCCTAACATTGTGCTTGTGCAGACTATCAAGAAACTCCACCAGATCTGTGTCAATCCAGGTCATATTTCCTAACATTGCACATGTGCAGACTATCAGGAAACTCCACCATATCTGTGTCACTCCAGGTCCTATTTCCTAACATTGTACATGTGCAGACTATCAGGAAACTCCACCAGATCTATGTCACGCCGGGTCATATTTCCTAACATTGCGAATGTGCGGACTATCAGGAAACTCCACCAGATCTGTGTCCCTCCGGGTCATATTTCCTAACATTGCACATGTGCAGACTACCAGTAAACTCCACCAGATCTGTGTCCCTCCGGGTCATATTTCTTAACATTGTGCATGTGCAGACTATCAGGAAACTCCACCAGATCTGTGTCCCTCTGGGTCATATTTCCAAACATTGCGCATGTGCAGACTATCAGGAAACTCCACCAGATCTGTGTCCCTCCAGGTCATATTTCCTCATATTGCGCATGTGCAGACTATCAGGAAACTCCACCAGATCTGTGTCCCTCCGGGTCATATTTCCTAACATTGCGCATATGCAGACTATCAGGAAACTCCACCAGATCTGTGTCCCTCAGGGTCATATTTCCTAACATTGCACATGTGCAGACTATCAGTAAACTCCACCAGATCTGTGTCCCTCCGGTCATATTTCCTAACATTGCGCATGTGCAGACTATCAGGAAACTCCACAAGATCTGTGTCCCTCCGAGTCATATTTCCTAACATTGCGAATATGCAGACTATCAGGAAACTCCACCAGATCTGTGTCCCTCCGGGTCATATTTCCTAACATTGCGCATGTGAAGACTATCAGGAAACTCCACCAGATCTGTGTCAATCCAGGTCATATTTCCTAACATTGCCCATGTGCAGACTATCAGGAAACTCCACCAGATCTGTGTCACTCCGGGTCATATTTCCTAGTATTGCGCATGTGCAGACTATCAGGAAACTCCACCAGATCTGTGTCACTCCAGGTCATATTTCCTAGTATTGGGCATATGCAGACTATCAGGAAACTCCACCACATCTGTGTCCCTCCAGGTCATATTTCCTAACATTACGCATGTGCAGACTATCAGGAAACTCCACCAGATCTGTGTCAATCCAGGTCATATTTCCTAATATTGCGCATGTGCAGACTATCAGGAAACTCCACCAGATCTGTGTCACTCCCGGTCATATTTCCTAACATTGCGCATGTGCAGATTATCAGGAAACTCCACCAGATCTGTGTCACTCCGGGTCTTATTTCCTAACATTGCGCATGTGCAGACTATCAGGAAACTCCACCAGATCTGTGTCCCTCCTGGTCATATTTCCTAACACTGCACATGTGCAGACTATCAGTAAACTCCACCAGATCTGTGCCCCTGCGGTCATATTTCCTAACATTGCGCATGTGCAAACTATCAGTAAACTCCACCAGATCTGTGTCCCTGCGGTCATATTTCCTAACATTGCGCATGTGCAGACTATCAGGAAACTCCACCAGATCTGTGTCCCTCCAGGTCATATTTCCTAACATTGCGCATGTGCAGTCTATCAGGAAACTCCACCAGATCTGTGTCCCTCCGGGTCATATTTCCTAACATTGCGCATGTGCAGACTATCAGGAAACTCCACCAGATCTGTGTCACTCCGGGTCATATTTCCTAACATTGCGCATGTGCAGACTATCCGGAAACTCCACCAGATCTGTGTCAATCTAGGTCATATTTCCTAACATTGCGCATGTGCAGACTATCAGGAAACTCCACCAGATCTGTGCCACTCCAGGTCATATTTCCTAACATTGCGCATGTGCAGACTATCAGGAAACTCCACCAGATCTGTGTCCCGCCGGGTCATATTTCCTAACATTGCGCATGTGCAGGCTATCAGGAAACTCCACCAGATCTGTGTCCCTCCGGCTCATATTTCCTAACATTGCGCATGTGCAGACTATCAGGAAACTCCACCACATCTGTGTCACTCCGGGTCATATTTCCTAACATTACGCATGTGCAGACTATCAGGAAACTCCACCAGATCTGTGTCACTCCGGGTCATATTTCCTAACATTGCGCATGTGCAGACTATCAGGCAACTCCACCAGATCTGTGTCACTCCGGGTAATATTTCCAAACATTGCGCATGTGCAGACTATCAGGAAACTCCACCATATCTGTGTCCCTCCAGGTCATATTTCCTAACATTGCGCATGTGCAGACTATCAGGAAACTCCACCAGATCTGTGTCCCTCCGGGTCATATATCCTAACATTGCACATGTGCAGACTATCAGTAAACTCCCCCAGATCTGTGTCACTCTGGGTCATATTTCCTAACATTGCGCATGTGCAGACTATCAAGAAACTCCACCAGATCTGTGTCAATCCAGGTCATATTTCCTAACATTGCGCATGTGCAGACTATCAGGAAACTCCACCAGATCTGTGTCACTCCAGGTCATATTTCCTAACATTGCGCATGTGCAGACTATCAGGAAACTCCACCAGATCTGTGTCACGCCGGGTCATATTTCCTAACATTGCGCATGTGCAGACTATCAGGAAACTCCACCAGATCTATGTCACGCCGGGTCATATTTCCTAACATTGCGCATTTGCAGACTATCAGGAAACTCCACCAGATCTGTGTCCCTCCGAGTCATATTTCCTAACATTGCGCATATGCAGACTATCAGGAAACTCCACCAGATCTGTGTCCCTCCGGGTCATATTTCCTAACATTGCGCACGTGCAGACTATCAGGAAACTCCACCAGATCTGTGTCAATCCAGGTCATATTTCCTAACATTGCGCATGTGCAGACTATCAGGAAACTCCACCAGATCTGTGTCACTCCAGGTTATATTTCCTAACATTGTGCATATGCAGACTATCAGGAAACTCCACCAGATTTGTGTCCCTCCGGGTCATATTTCCTAACATTGCTCATGTGCAGTCTATCAGGAAACTCCACCAGATCTGTGTCACTCCGGGTCATATTTCCTAACATTGCTCATGTGCAGTCTATCAGGAAACTCCACCAGATCTGTGTCAATCCGGGTCATATTTCCTAACATTGCGCATGTGCAGACTATCAGGAAACTCCACCAGATCTGTGTCACTCCGGGTCATATTTCCTAGTATTGCACATGTGCAGACTATCAGGAAACTCCACCAGATCTGTGTCACTCCAGGTTATATTTCCTAACATTGCGCATATGCAGACTATCAGGAAACTCCACCAGATTTGTGTCCCTCCGGGTCATATTTCCTAACATTGCTCATGTGCAGTCTATCAGGAAACTCCACCAGATTTGTGTCCCTCCGGGTCATATTTCCTAACATTGCTCATGTGCAGTCTATCAGGAAACTCCACCAGATCTGTGTCACTCCGGGTCATATTTCCTAACATTGCGCATGTGCAGACTATCAGGAAACTCCACCAGATCTGTGTCACTCCGGGTCATATTTCCTAACATTGCGCATGTGCAGACTATCTGGAAACTCCACCAGATCTGTGTCAATCTAGGTCATATTTCCTAACATTGCGCATGTGCAGACTATCAGGAAACTCCACCAGATCTGTGTCCCTCCGGGTCATATTTCCTAACATTGCGCATGTGCAGACTATCAGGAACTCCACCATATCTGTGTCACTCCGGGTCATATTTCCTAACATTGCGCATTTCCTAGCATTCCAACACTCCGTGTGTTCTCATTCTGCTCGATCTCTCCTCTGCCTTTGACACTGTCAACCATGTCATCCTGCTCAACCGTCTCTGGGAAAACCTGGGTATCACTGGTCAGGCTCTGGCGTGGTTGACCTCTTTCCTTTCAAATCGACCCTCCCAGGTCCAACTGGGGTCCTTCCTCTCCGACATCTTTTTCTCCACCTGTGGTGTCCCCCAGGGATCTAATCTCTCTCCCTGGCTGTTCAACCAGTATCTGGCACTCCTTGCCCACCGCATCGCCGCTCTCTGCCCTAATTTCCAGTGCTATGCGGACGATACCCAGCTCATTTTCAGGCTACCCTCAGCCTCCCCCCCTCCTTCCCTCATCTCTGACTGTCTGTCTGCTATCCAAGAATGGTGAGCCGCCAATGACCTCTGCCTTAATGCCAGTAAGACTGAGATTCTACTCATCGGTACTCCCACTCCCTCCTTCCCTGTAGCTCTCTGGCCTGCCTCCCTTGGCCCCCTCCCTGCTCCTACCTGCAAGGCAAAAAACCTTGGGGTCATCTTCGACTCCACACTCTCCTTCTCTCCTCATATTTCTGACGTCGCCAAGAGGTCACACTACCAGCTGCACCTCCTCAGAGGTATTCTTCCCTTCCTCTCCTTCCCCCAGAAGCTCACTGTCTCCCGAGCCCTGGTTCTCTCGAAGCTGGACTACTGTAACAGCCTCTATCTTAATCTGCCTGCCTCCACTCTCCGCCCTCTGCAACTCATCCAGAACAGAACTGCGAGACTTGTCCTTGGCCTCAAGCCCAGGGACCGTATCTCTCCAGGACTGAAATCTCTACACTGGCTCCCAGTGGCTGCGAGGATAAAGTTCAAAACCCTCTGCATTGTCCACAAGGCCTTCTGGGGCCTGGGTCCTAAATACCTTCAACTCTCTCTTCCCAAACATCTTCCTTCCCGAGCCCTTCGCTCATCCGCCTCCAACTCCCTCAGGGTTAGCCGCTTCTCGAAGCAACGAGCTGGGGGTAGATCTCTCTCCGCGGCAGGGGCCTCCCTCTGGAACAGCCTTCCTGCCTCCCTGAAACTTGAGGAGAACCATCTCCGGTTCCGGAAGCACCTCAAAACCTTCCTCTTTGCTTTTGCTTTCCCTCTCCCTCTCCCCTGCTGAGCGGCTAATTAATTTTCACTGAAGCTGCACTGATCCTGCAATTGGACCACTCTAAACGGCCTCGGTCCTGGGCCCTGCCACTCTCCACTTGCAATGATGCCCTGGAACCCCTTTGCACTGCGGGTCTGTCTCTGTATCCCTACAGCCCCCCCTCCCCCAGCACTTGTTCTGCACTTACCTCACACTTGCCACCAGCTGGCCCTATTTATTTATTTATTACGTACGCCTCTTACATTGTACTGCACTTCCCCCCCTCCCCTTCCCCTTGCACTTTTCCCCTCCCCTACCCCTGCACTTGCGCGATCTGAATGACACCTGGCCTAGTAGGATCGTTTTCTGTCTCCCCTTGTACCCCCCTCCCTGCCTAGTCGCGCCTTGAAACACTTGTGTATAGGCGCGTTACAAATACCATATCATATCATATCATATCATGTGCAGACTATCAGGAAACTCCACCAGATCTGTGTCACTCCGGGTCATATTTCCTAACATTGCGCATGTGCAGACTATCCGGAAACTCCACCAGATCTGTGTCAATCTAGGTCATATTTCCTAACATTGCGCATGTGCAGACTATCAGGAAACTCCACCAGATCTGTGTCCCTGCGGGTCATATTTCCTAACATTGCGCATGTGCAGACTATCAGGAAACTCCACCAGATCTGTGTCCCTCCGGGTCATATTTCCTAACATTGCACATGTGCAGACTATCAGTAAACTCCAGCAGATCTGTGTCCCTCCGGTTCATTTTTCTTAACATTGCGCATGTGCAGACTATGAGGAAACACCACCAGATCTGGGTCACTCTGGGTCATATTTCCAATCATTTCACATGTGCAGACTATCAGGAAACTCCACCAGATCTGTGTCCCTCCAGGTCATATTTCCTAACATTGCGCATGTGCAGACTATCAGGAAACTCCACCAGATCTGTGTCACTCCAGGTTATATTTCCTAACATTGTGCATGTGCAGGATATCAGGAAACTCCACCAGATCTGTGTCCCTCCAGGTCATATTTCCTAACATTGCGCATGTGCAGACTATCACGAAACTCCACCAGATCTGTTTCCCTCCGGGTCATATTTCCTAACATTGCGCATGTGCAGACTATTAGGAAACTGCACCACATCTGTGTCCCTCCGGGTCATATTTCCTAACATTGCGCATGTGCAGACTATCAGGAAACTCCACCAGATCTGTGTCCCTACAGGTCATATTTCCTAACATTGCGCATGTGCAGACTATCAGGAAACTCCACCAGATCTGTGTCACTCCAGGTCATATTTCCTTACATTGTGCATATGCAGACTATCCGGAAACTCCACCAGGTCTGTGTCAATCTAGGTCATATTTCCTAACATTGCGCATGTGCAGACTATCAGGAAACTCCACCAGATCTGTGTCACTCCAGGTCATATTTCCTAACATTGCGCATGTGCAGACTATCAGGAAACTCCACCAGATCTGTGTCCCTCCAGGTCATATTTCCTAACATTGCGCATGTGCAGACTATCAGGAAACTCCACCAGATCTGTGTCACTCCAGGTCATATTTCCTTACATTGCGCATGTGCAGACTATCCGGAAACTCCACTAGATCTGTGTCAATCTAGGTCATATTTCCTAACATTGCGCATGTGCAGACTATCAGGAAACTCCACCAGATCTGTGTCACTCCAGGTCATATTTCCTAACATTGCGCATGTGCAGACTATCAGGAAACTCCACCAGATCTGTGTCCCTCCAGGTCATATTTCCTAACATTGCGCATGTGCAGACTATCAGGAAACTCCACCAGATCTATGTCACTCCAGGTCATATTTCCAAACATTGTGCATGTGCAGACTATCAGGAAACTCCACCAGATCTGTGTCACTCCGGATCATATTTCCTAACATTGCGCATGTGCAGAGTATCAGGAAACTCCACCAGATCTGTGTCCCTCCGGGTCATATTTCCTAACATTGCGCATATGCAGACTATCAGGAAACTGCACCACATCTGTGTCCCTCCGGGTCATATTCCCTAACATTGCGCATGTGCAGACTATCAGGAAACTCCACCAGATCTGTGTCAATCCAGGTCATATTCTAACATTGCGCATGTGCAGACTATCAGGAAACTCCACCATATTTGTGTCACTCCAGGTCATATTTCCTAACATTGCGCATGTGCAGACTATCAGGAAACTCCACCAGATCTGTGTCACTCCGGGTCATATTTCCTAACATTGCGCATGTGCAGACTATCAGGAAACTCCACCAGATCAGTGTCACTCCGGGTCATATTTCCTAACATTGCGCATGTGCAGACTATCAGGAAACTCCACCAGATCTGTGTCCCTGCGGGTCATATTTCCTAACATTGCGCATGTGCAGACTATCAGGAAACTCCACCAGATCTGTGTCCCTCCGGGTCATATTTCCTAACATTGCACATGTGCAGACTATCAGTAAACTCCAGCAGATCTGTGTCCCTCCGGTTCATATTTCTTAACATTGCGCATGTGCAGACTATGAGGAAACTCCACCAGATCTGGGTCACTCTGGGTCATATTTCCAATCATTTCACATGTGCAGACTATCAGGAAACTCCACCAGATCTGTGTCCCTCCAGGTCATATTTCCTAACATTGCGCATGTGCAGACTATCAGGAAACTCCACCAGATCTAGGTCACTCCAGGTTATATTTCCTAACATTGTGCATGTGCAGGATATCAGGAAACTCCACCAGATCTGTGTCCCTCCAGGTCATATTTCCTAACATTGCGCATGTGCAGACTATCACGAAACTCCACCAGATCTGTTTCCCTCCAGGTCATATTTCCTAACATTGCGCATATGCAGACTATTAGGAAACTGCACCACATCTGTGTCCCTCCGGGTCATATTTCCTAACATTGCGCATGTGCAGACTACAGGAAACTCCACCAGATCTGTGTCCCTCCAGGTCATATTTCCTAACATTGTGCATGTGCAGACTATCAGGAAACTCCACCAGATTTGTTTCACCCCGGGTCATATTTCCTAACATTGCGCATGTGCAGACTATCAGGAAACTCCACCAGATCTGTGTCCCTTCAGGTCATATTTCCTAACATTGCGCATATGCAGACTATTAGGAAACTGCACCACATCTGTGTCCCTCCGGGTCATATTTCCTAACATTGCGCATGTGCAGACTATCAGGAAACTCCACCAGATCGGTGTCAATCCAGGTCATATTTCCTAAAATTGCACATGTGCAGACTATCAGGAAACTCCACCATATTTGTGTCACTCCAGGTCATATTTCCTAACATTGCGCATGTGCAGACTATCAGGAAACTCCACCAGATCTGTGTCACTCCGGGTCATATTTCCTAACATTGCGCATGTGCAGACTATCAGGAAACTCCACCAGATCTGTTTCACTCCAGGTCATATTTCCTAACATTGCGCATGTGCAGACGATCAGGAAACTCCACCAGATCTGTGTCTCTCCGGGTCATATTTCCTAACATTGCGCATGTGCAGACTATCAGGAAATTCCACCAGATCTGTGTCCCTCCGGGTCATATATCCTAACATTGCGCATGTGCAGACTATTAGTGAACTCCCCCAGATCTGTGTCACTCTGGGTCATATTTCCTAACATTGCGCATGTGCAGACTATCCGGAAACTCCACCAGATCTGTGTCAATCTAGGTCATATTTCCTAACATTGCGCATGTGCAGACTATCAGGAAACTCCACCAGATCTGTGTCCCTGCGGGTCATATTTCCTAACATTGCGCATGTGCAGACTATCAGGAAACTCCACCAGATCTGTGTCCCTCCGGGTCATATTTCCTAACATTGCACATGTGCAGACTATCAGTAAACTCCAGCAGATCTGTGCCCCTCCGGTTCATTTTTCTTAACATTGCGCATGTGCAGACTATGAGGAAACTCCACCAGATCTGGGTCACTCTGGGTCATATTTCCAATCATTTCACATGTGCAGACTATCAGGAAACTCCACCAGATCTGTGTCCCTCCAGGTCATATTTCCTAACATTGCGCATGTGCAGACTATCAGGAAACTCCACCAGATCTATGTCACTCCAGGTTATATTTCCTAACATTGTGCATGTGCAGGATATCAGGAAACTCCACCAGATCTGTGTCCCTCCAGGTCATATTTCCTAACATTGCGCATGTGCAGACTATCACGAAACTCCACCAGATCTGTTTCCCTCCAGGTCATATTTCCTAACATTGCGCATATGCAGACTATTAGGAAACTGCACCACATCTGTGTCCCTCCGGGTCATATTTCCTAACATTGCGCATGTGCAGACTATCAGGAAACTCCACCAGATCTGTGTCCCTACAGGTCATATTTCCTAACATTGCGCATGTGCAGACTATCAGGAAACTCCACCAGATCTGTGTCACTCCAGGTCATATTTCCTTACATTGCGCATATGCAGACTATCCGGAAACTCCACCAGGTCTGTGTCAATCTAGGTCATATTTCCTAACATTGCGCATGTGCAGACTATCAGGAAACTCCACCAGATCTGTGTCACTCCAGGTCATATTTCCTAACATTGCGCATGTGCAGACTACCAGGAAACTCCACCAGATCTGTGTCCCTCCAGGTCATATTTCCTAACATTGCGCATGTGCAGACTATCAGGAAACTCCACCAGATCTGTGTCACTCCAGGTCATATTTCCTTACATTGCGCATGTGCAGACTATCCGGAAACTCCACTAGATCTGTGTCAATCTAGGTCATATTTCCTAACATTGCGCATGTGCAGACTATCAGGAAACTCCACCAGATCTGTGTCACTCCAGGTCATATTTCCTAACATTGCGCATGTGCAGACTATCAGGAAACTCCACCAGATCTGTGTCCCTCCAGGTCATATTTCCTAACATTGCGCATGTGCAGACTATCAGGAAACTCCACCAGATCTATGTCACTCCAGGTTATATTTCCAAACATTGTGCATGTGCAGACTATCAGGAAACTCCACCAGATCTGTGTCACTCCGGATCATATTTCCTAACATTGCACATGTGCAGACTATCAGGAAACTCCACCAGATCTGTGTCCCTCCGGGTCATATTTCCTAACATTGCGCATATGCAGACTATCAGGAAACTGCACCACATCTGTGTCCCTCCGGGTCATATTCCCTAACATTGCGCATGTGCAGACTATCAGGAAACTCCACCAGATCTGTGTCAATCCAGGTCATATTCTAACATTGCGCATGTACAGACTATCAGGAAACTCCACCATATTTGTGTCACTCCAGGTCATATTTCCTAACATTGCGCATGTGCAGACTATCAGGAAACTCCACCAGATCTGTGTCACTCCGGGTCATATTTCCTAACATTGCGCATGTGCAGACTATCAGGAAACTCCACCAGATCAGTGTCACTCCAGGTCATATTTCCTAACATTGTGCATGTGCAGACTATCAGGAAACTCCACCAGATCTGTGTCCCTGCGGGTCATATTTCCTAACATTGCGCATGTGCAGACTATCAGGAAACTCCACCAGATCTGTGTCCCTCCGGGTCATATTTCCTAACATTGCACATGTGCAGACTATCAGTAAACTCCAGCAGATCTGTGTCCCTCCGGTTCATATTTCTTAACATTGCGCATGTGCAGACTATGAGGAAACTCCACCAGATCTGGGTCACTCTGGGTCATATTTCCAATCATTTCACATGTGCAGACTATCAGGAAACTCCACCAGATCTGTGTCCCTCCAGGTCATATTTCCTAACATTGCGCATGTGCAGACTATCAGGAAACTCCACCAGATCTATGTCACTCCAGGTTATTTTTCCTAACATTGTGCATGTGCAGGATATCAGGAAACTCCACCAGATCTGTGTCCCTCCAGGTCATATTTCCTAACATTGCGCATGTGCAGACTATCACGAAACTCCACCAGATCTGTTTCCCTCCAGGTCATATTTCCTAACATTGCGCATATGCAGACTATTAGGAAACTGCACCACATCTGTGTCCCTCCGGGTCATATTTCCTAACATTGCGCATGTGCAGACTACAGGAAACTCCACCAGATCTGTGTCCCTCCAGGTCATATTTCCTAACATTGTGCATGTGCAGACTATCAGGAAACTCCACCAGATTTGTTTCACCCCGGGTCATATTTCCTAACATTGCGCATGTGCAGACTATCAGGAAACTCCACCAGATCTGTGTCCCTTCAGGTCATATTTCCTAACAATGCGTATGTGTAGACTATCAGGAAACTCCACCAGATCTGTGTCCCTCCGGGTCATATTTCCTAACATTGCGCATATGCAGACTATTAGGAAACTGCACCACATCTGTGTCCCTCCGGGTCATATTTCCTAACATTGCGCATGTGCAGACTATCAGGAAACTCCACCAGATCGGTGTCAATCCAGGTCATATTTCCTAAAATTGCGCATGTGCAGACTATCAGGAAACTCCACCATATTTGTGTCACTCCAGGTCATATTTCCTAACATTGCGCATGTGCAGACTATCAGGAAACTCCACCAGATCTGTGTCACTCCGGGTCATATTTCCTAACATTGCGCATGTGCAGACTATCAGGAAACTCCACCAGATCTGTTTCACTCCAGGTCATATTTCCTAACATTGCGCATGTGCAGACGATCAGGAAACTCCACCAGATCTGTGTCTCTCCGGGTCATATTTCCTAACATTGCGCATGTGCAGACTATCAGGAAATTCCACCAGATCTGTGTCCCTCCGGGTCATATATCCTAACATTGCGCATGTGCAGACTATCAGTGAACTCCCCCAGATCTGTGTCACTCTGGGTCATATTTCCTAACATTGCGCATGTGCAGACTATCAAGAAACTCCACCAGATCTGTGTCAATCCAGGTCATATTTCCTAACATTGCGCATGTGCAGACTATCAGGAAACTCCACCAGATCTGTGTCACTCCAGGTCATATTTCCTAACATTGCGCATGTGCAGACTATCAGGAAACTCCACCAGATCTATGTCACGCCGGGTCATATTTCCTAACATTGCGCATGTGCAGACTATCAGGAAACTCTACCAGAACTGTGTCACTCCCGGTCATATTTCCTAACATTGCGCATGTGCAGACTATCAGGAAACTCCACCAGATCTGTGTCACTCCGGGTCATATTTCCTAACATTGCACATGTGCAGACTATCAGTAAACTCCAACAGATCTGTGTCCCTCCGGGTCATATTGCCTAACATTGCGCATGTGCAGACCATCAGGAAACTCCACCAGATCTGTGTCAGTCCGGGTAATATTTCCTAACATTGCGCATGTGCAGACTATCAGGAAACTCCACCAGATCTGTGTCCCTCCAGGTCATATTTCCTAACATTGCGCATGTGCAGACTATCAGGAAACTCCATCAGATCTGTGTCCCTCCGAGTCATATATCCTAACATTGCACATGTGCAGACTATCAGTAAACTCCCCCAGATCTGTGTCACTCTGGGTCATATTTCCTAACATTGTGCATGTGCAGACTATCAAGAAACTCCACCAGATCTGTGTCAATCCAGGTCATATTTCCTAACATTGCACATGTGCAGACTATCAGGAAACTCCACCATATCTGTGTCACTCCAGGTCCTATTTCCTAACATTGCACATGTGCAGACTATCAGGAAACTCCACCAGATCTATGTCACGCCGGGTCATATTTCCTAACATTGCGCATGTGCAGACTATCAGGAAACTCTACCAGAACTGTGTCACTCCCGGTCATATTTCCTAACATTGCGCATGTGCAGACTATCAGGAAACTCCACCAGATATGTGTCACTCCGGGTCATATTTCCTAACATTGCGCATGTGCAGACTATCAGGAAACTCCACCAGATCTGTGTCACTCCAGGTCATATTTCCTAACATTGCGCATGTGCAGACTATCAGGAAACTCCACCAGATCTGTGTCCCTCCGGGTCATATTTCCTAACATTGCGAATGTGCAGACTATCAGGAAACTCCACCAGATCTGTGTCCCTCCGGGTCATATTTCCTAACATTGCACATGTGCAGACTACCAGTAAACTCCACCAGATCTGTGTCCCTCCGGGTCATATTTCTTAACATTGTGCATGTGCAGACTATCAGGAAACTCCACCAGATCTGTGTCCCTCTGGGTCATATTTCCAAACATTGCGCATGTGCAGACTATCAGGAAACTCCACCAGATCTGTTTCACTCCAGGTCATATTTCCTAACATTGCGCATGTGCAGACTATCAGGAAACTCCACCAGATCTGTTTCACTCCAGGTCATATTTCCTAACATTGCGCATGTGCAGACGATCAGGAAACTCCACCAGATCTGTGTCCCTCCAGGTCATATTTCCTCATATTGCGCATGTGCAGACTATCAGGAAACTCCACCAGATCTGTGTCCCTCCGGGTCATATTTCCTAACATTGCGCATATGCAGACTATCAGGAAACTCCACCAGATCTGTGTCCCTCCGGGTCATATTTCCTAACATTGCGCATATGCAGACTATCAGGAAACTCCACCAGATCTGTGTCCCTCAGGGTCATATTTCCTAACATTGCACATGTGCAGACTATCAGTAAACTCCACCAGATCTGTGTCCTTCCGGTCATATTTCCTAACATTGCGCATGTGCAGACTATCAGGAAACTCCACCAGATCTGTGTCCCTTCAGGTCATATTCCCTAACATTGCGCATTTGCAGACTATCAGGAAACTCCACCAGATCTGTCTCCCTCCGAGTCATATTTCCTAACATTGCGCATATGCAGACTATCAGGAAACTCCACCAGATCTGTGTCCCTCCTGGTCATATTTCCTAACATTGCGCATGTGAAGACTATCAGGAAACTCCACCAGATCTGTGTCAATCCAGGTCATATTTCCTAACATTGCGCATGTGCAGACTATCAGGAAACTCCACCAGATCTGTGTCACTCCGGGTCATATTTCCTAGTATTGCGCATGTGCAGACTATCAGGAAACTCCACCATATCTGTGTCACTCCAGGTTATATTTCCTAACATTGCGCATATGCCGACTTTCAGGAAACTCCACCAGATCTGTGTCCCTCCGGGTCATATTTCCTAACATTGCGCATGTGCAGACTATCAGGAAACTCCACCAGATCTGTGTCACTCCGGGTCATATTACCTAACATTGCGCATGTGCAGACTATCCGGAAACTCCACCAGATCTGTGTCAATCTAGGTCATATTTTCTAACATTGCGCATGTGCAGACTATCAGGAAATTCCACCAGATCTGTGCCACTCCAGGTCATATTTCCTAACATTGCGCATGTGCAGACTATCAGGAAACTCCACCAGATCTGTGTCACTCCGGGTCATATTTCCTAACATTGCGCATGTGCAGACTATCCGGAAACTCCACCAGATCTGTGTCAATCTAGGTCATATTTCCTAACATTGCGCATGTGCAGACTATCAGGAAACTCCACCAGATCTGTGCCACTCCAGGTCATATTTCCTAACATTGCGCATGTGCAGACTATCAGGAAACTCCACCAGATCTGTGTCCCGCCGGGACATATTTCCTAACATTGCGCATGTGCAGACTATCAGGAAACTCCACCAGATCTGTGTCCCTCCGGGTCATATTTCCTAACATTGCGCATGTGCAGACTATCAGGAAACTCCACCAGATCTGTGTCACTCCGGGTCATATTTCCTAACATTGCGCATGTGCAGACTATCCGGAAACTCCACCAGATCTGTGTCAATCTAGGTCATATTTCCTAACATTGCGCATGTGCAGACTATCAGGAAACTCCACCAGATCTGTGCCACTCCAGGTCATATTTCCTAACATTGCGCATGTGCAGACTATCAGGAAACTCCACCAGATCTGTGTCCCGCCGGGTCATATTTCCTAACATTGCGCATGTGCAGGCTATCAGGAAACTCCACCAGATCTGTGTCCCTCCGGCTCATATTTCCTAACATTGCGCATGTGCAGACTATCAGGAAACTCCACCACATCTGTGTCACTCCGGGTCATATTTCCTAACATTACGCATGTGCAGACTATCAGGAAACTCCACCAGATCTGTGTCACTCCGGGTCATATTTCCTAACATTGCGCATGTGCAGACTATCAGGCAACTCCACCAGATCTGTGTCACTCCGGGTAATATTTCCAAACATTGCGCATGTGCAGACTATCAGGAAACTCCACCATATCTGTGTCCCTCCAGGTCATATTTCCTAACATTGCGCATGTGCAGACTATCAGGAAACTCCACCAGATCTGTGTCCCTCCGGGTCATATATCCTAACATTGCACATGTGCAGACTATCAGTAAACTCCCCCAGATCTGTGTCACTCTGGGTCATATTTCCTAACATTGCGCATGTGCAGACTATCAAGAAACTCCACCAGATCTGTGTCAATCCAGGTCATATTTCCTAACATTGCGCATGTGCAGACTATCAGGAAACTCCACCAGATCTGTGTCACTCCAGGTCATATTTCCTAACATTGCGCATGTGCAGACTATCAGGAAACTCCACCAGATCTGTGTCACGCCGGGTCATATTTCCTAACATTGCGCATGTGCAGACTATCAGGAAACTCCACCAGATCTATGTCACGCCGGGTCATATTTCCTAACATTGCGCATTTGCAGACTATCAGGAAACTCCACCAGATCTGTGTCCCTCCGAGTCATATTTCCTAACATTGCGCATATGCAGACTATCAGGAAACTCCACCAGATCTGTGTCCCTCCGGGTCATATTTCCTAACATTGCGCACGTGCAGACTATCAGGAAACTCCACCAGATCTGTGTCAATCCAGGTCATATTTCCTAACATTGCGCATGTGCAGACTATCAGGAAACTCCACCAGATCTGTGTCACTCCAGGTTATATTTCCTAACATTGTGCATATGCAGACTATCAGGAAACTCCACCAGATTTGTGTCCCTCCGGGTCATATTTCCTAACATTGCTCATGTGCAGTCTATCAGGAAACTCCACCAGATCTGTGTCACTCCGGGTCATATTTCCTAACATTGCTCATGTGCAGTCTATCAGGAAACTCCACCAGATCTGTGTCAATCCGGGTCATATTTCCTAACATTGCGCATGTGCAGACTATCAGGAAACTCCACCAGATCTGTGTCACTCCGGGTCATATTTCCTAGTATTGCACATGTGCAGACTATCAGGAAACTCCACCAGATCTGTGTCACTCCAGGTTATATTTCCTAACATTGCGCATATGCAGACTATCAGGAAACTCCACCAGATTTGTGTCCCTCCGGGTCATATTTCCTAACATTGCTCATGTGCAGTCTATCAGGAAACTCCACCAGATTTGTGTCCCTCCGGGTCATATTTCCTAACATTGCTCATGTGCAGTCTATCAGGAAACTCCACCAGATCTGTGTCACTCCGGGTCATATTTCCTAACATTGCGCATGTGCAGACTATCAGGAAACTCCACCAGATCTGTGTCACTCCGGGTCATATTTCCTAACATTGCGCATGTGCAGACTATCTGGAAACTCCACCAGATCTGTGTCAATCTAGGTCATATTTCCTAACATTGCGCATGTGCAGACTATCAGGAAACTCCACCAGATCTGTGTCCCTCCGGGTCATATTTCCTAACATTGCGCATGTGCAGACTATCAGGAACTCCACCATATCTGTGTCACTCCGGGTCATATTTCCTAACATTGCGCATTTCCTAGCATTCCAACACTCCGTGTGTTCTCATTCTGCTCGATCTCTCCTCTGCCTTTGACACTGTCAACCATGTCATCCTGCTCAACCGTCTCCGGGAAAACCTGGGTATCACTGGTCAGGCTCTGGCGTGGTTGACCTCTTTCCTTTCAAATCGACCCTCCCAGGTCCAACTGGGGTCCTTCCTCTCCGACATCTTTTTCTCCACCTGTGGTGTCCCCCAGGGATCTAATCTCTCTCCCTGGCTGTTCAACCAGTATCTGGCACTCCTTGCCCACCGCATCGCCGCTCTCTGCCCTAATTTCCAGTGCTATGCGGACGATACCCAGCTCATTTTCAGGCTACCCTCAGCCTCCCCCCCTCCTTCCCTCATCTCTGACTGTCTGTCTGCTATCCAAGAATGGTGAGCCGCCAATGACCTCTGCCTTAATGCCAGTAAGACTGAGATTCTACTCATCGGTACTCCCACTCCCTCCTTCCCTGTAGCTCTCTGGCCTGCCTCCCTTGGCCCCCTCCCTGCTCCTACCTGCAAGGCAAAAAACCTTGGGATCATCTTCGACTCCACACTCTCCTTCTCTCCTCATATTTCTGACGTCGCCAAGAGGTCACACTACCAGCTGCACCTCCTCAGAGGTATTCTTCCCTTCCTCTCCTTCCCCCAGAAGCTCACTGTCTCCCGAGCCCTGGTTCTCTCGAAGCTGGACTACTGTAACAGCCTCTATCTTAATCTGCCTGCCTCCACTCTCCGCCCTCTGCAACTCATCCAGAACAGAACTGCGAGACTTGTCCTTGGCCTCAAGCCCAGGGACCGTATCTCTCCAGGACTGAAATCTCTACACTGGCTCCCAGTGGCTGCGAGGATAAAGTTCAAAACCCTCTGCATTGTCCACAAGGCCTTCTGGGGCCTGGGTCCTAAATACCTTCAACTCTCTCTTCCCAAACATCTTCCTTCCCGAGCCCTTCGCTCATCCGCCTCCAACTCCCTCAGGGTTAGCCGCTTCTCGAAGCAACGAGCTGGGGGTAGATCTCTCTCCGCGGCAGGGGCCTCCCTCTGGAACAGCCTTCCTGCCTCCCTGAAACTTGAGGAGAACCATCTCCGGTTCCGGAAGCACCTCAAAACCTTCCTCTTTGCTTTTGCTTTCCCTCTCCCTCTCCCCTGCTGAGCGGCTAATTAATTTTCACTGAAGCTGCACTGATCCTGCAATTGGACCACTCTAAACGGCCTCGGTCCTGGGCCCTGCCACTCTCCACTTGCAATGATGCCCTGGAACCCCTTTGCACTGCGGGTCTGTCTCTGTATCCCTACAGCCCCCCCTCCCCCAGCACTTGTTCTGCACTTACCTCACACTTGCCACCAGCTGGCCCTATTTATTTATTTATTACGTACGCCTCTTACATTGTACTGCACTTCCCCCCCTCCCCTTCCCCTTGCACTTTTCCCCTCCCCTACCCCTGCACTTGCGCGATCTGAATGACACCTGGCCTAGTAGGATCGTTTTCTGTCTCCCCTTGTACCCCCCTCCCTGCCTAGTCGCGCCTTGAAACACTTGTGTATAGGCGCGTTACAAATACCATATCATATCATATCATATCATGTGCAGACTATCAGGAAACTCCACCAGATCTGTGTCACTCCGGGTCATATTTCCTAACATTGCGCATGTGCAGACTATCCGGAAACTCCACCAGATCTGTGTCAATCTAGGTCATATTTCCTAACATTGCGCATGTGCAGACTATCAGGAAACTCCACCAGATCTGTGTCCCTCCGGTTCATTTTTCTTAACATTGCGCATGTGCAGACTATGAGGAAACACCACCAGATCTGGGTCACTCTGGGTCATATTTCCAATCATTTCACATGTGCAGACTATCAGGAAACTCCACCAGATCTGTGTCCCTCCAGGTCATATTTCCTAACATTGCGCATGTGCAGACTATCAGGAAACTCCACCAGATCTGTGTCACTCCAGGTTATATTTCCTAACATTGTGCATGTGCAGGATATCAGGAAACTCCACCAGATCTGTGTCCCTCCAGGTCATATTTCCTAACATTGCGCATGTGCAGACTATCACGAAACTCCACCAGATCTGTTTCCCTCCGGGTCATATTTCCTAACATTGCGCATGTGCAGACTATTAGGAAACTGCACCACATCTGTGTCCCTCCGGGTCATATTTCCTAACATTGCGCATGTGCAGACTATCAGGAAACTCCACCAGATCTGTGTCCCTACAGGTCATATTTCCTAACATTGCGCATGTGCAGACTATTAGGAAACTGCACCACATCTGTGTCCCTCCGGGTCATATTTCCTAACATTGCGCATGTGCAGACTATCAGGAAACTCCACCAGATCTGTGTCCCTACAGGTCATATTTCCTAACATTGCGCATGTGCAGACTATCAGGAAACTCCACCAGATCTGTGTCACTCCAGGTCATATTTCCTTACATTGTGCATATGCAGACTATCCGGAAACTCCACCAGGTCTGTGTCAATCTAGGTCATATTTCCTAACATTGCGCATGTGCAGACTATCAGGAAACTCCACCAGATCTGTGTCACTCCAGGTCATATTTCCTAACATTGCGCATGTGCAGACTATCAGGAAACTCCACCAGATCTGTGTCCCTCCAGGTCATATTTCCTAACATTGCGCATGTGCAGACTATCAGGAAACTCCACCAGATCTGTGTCACTCCAGGTCATATTTCCTTACATTGCGCATGTGCAGACTATCCGGAAACTCCACTAGATCTGTGTCAATCTAGGTCATATTTCCTAACATTGCGCATGTGCAGACTATCAGGAAACTCCACCAGATCTGTGTCACTCCAGGTCATATTTCCTAACATTGCGCATGTGCAGACTATCAGGAAACTCCACCAGATCTGTGTCCCTCCAGGTCATATTTCCTAACATTGCGCATGTGCAGACTATCAGGAAACTCCACCAGATCTATGTCACTCCAGGTTATATTTCCAAACATTGTGCATGTGCAGACTATCAGGAAACTCCACCAGATCTGTGTCACTCCGGATCATATTTCCTAACATTGCGCATGTGCAGACTATCAGGAAACTCCACCAGATCTGTGTCCCTCCGGGTCATATTTCCTAACATTGCGCATATGCAGACTATCAGGAAACTGCACCACATCTGTGTCCCTCCGGGTCATATTCCCTAACATTGCGCATGTGCAGACTATCAGGAAACTCCACCAGATCTGTGTCAATCCAGGTCATATTCTAACATTGCGCATGTGCAGACTATCAGGAAACTCCACCATATTTGTGTCACTCCAGGTCATATTTCCTAACATTGCGCATGTGCAGACTATCAGGAAACTCCACCAGATCTGTGTCACTCCGGGTCATATTTCCTAACATTGCGCATGTGCAGACTATCAGGAAACTCCACCAGATCAGTGTCACTCCGGGTCATATTTCCTAACATTGCGCATGTGCAGACTATCAGGAAACTCCACCAGATCTGTGTCCCTGCGGGTCATATTTCCTAACATTGCGCATGTGCAGACTATCAGGAAACTCCACCAGATCTGTGTCCCTCCGGGTCATATTTCCTAACATTGCACATGTGCAGACTATCAGTAAACTCCAGCAGATCTGTGTCCCTCCGGTTCATATTTCTTAACATTGCGCATGTGCAGACTATGAGGAAACTCCACCAGATCTGGGTCACTCTGGGTCATATTTCCAATCATTTCACATGTGCAGACTATCAGGAAACTCCACCAGATCTGTGTCCCTCCAGGTCATATTTCCTAACATTGCGCATGTGCAGACTATCAGGAAACTCCACCAGATCTAGGTCACTCCAGGTTATATTTCCTAACATTGTGCATGTGCAGGATATCAGGAAACTCCACCAGATCTGTGTCCCTCCAGGTCATATTTCCTAACATTGCGCATGTGCAGACTATCACGAAACTCCACCAGATCTGTTTCCCTCCAGGTCATATTTCCTAACATTGCGCATATGCAGACTATTAGGAAACTGCACCACATCTGTGTCCCTCCGGGTCATATTTCCTAACATTGCGCATGTGCAGACTACAGGAAACTCCACCAGATCTGTGTCCCTCCAGGTCATATTTCCTAACATTGTGCATGTGCAGACTATCAGGAAACTCCACCAGATTTGTTTCACCCCGGGTCATATTTCCTAACATTGCGCATGTGCAGACTATCAGGAAACTCCACCAGATCTGTGTCCCTTCAGGTCATATTTCCTAACATTGCGCATATGCAGACTATTAGGAAACTGCACCACATCTGTGTCCCTCCGGGTCATATTTCCTAACATTGCGCATGTGCAGACTATCAGGAAACTCCACCAGATCGGTGTCAATCCAGGTCATATTTCCTAAAATTGCACATGTGCAGACTATCAGGAAACTCCACCATATTTGTGTCACTCCAGGTCATATTTCCTAACATTGCGCATGTGCAGACTATCAGGAAACTCCACCAGATCTGTGTCACTCCGGGTCATATTTCCTAACATTGCGCATGTGCAGACTATCAGGAAACTCCACCAGATCTGTTTCACTCCAGGTCATATTTCCTAACATTGCGCATGTGCAGACGATCAGGAAACTCCACCAGATCTGTGTCTCTCCGGGTCATATTTCCTAACATTGCGCATGTGCAGACTATCAGGAAATTCCACCAGATCTGTGTCCCTCCGGGTCATATATCCTAACATTGCGCATGTGCAGACTATTAGTGAACTCCCCCAGATCTGTGTCACTCTGGGTCATATTTCCTAACATTGCGCATGTGCAGACTATCCGGAAACTCCACCAGATCTGTGTCAATCTAGGTCATATTTCCTAACATTGCGCATGTGCAGACTATCAGGAAACTCCACCAGATCTGTGCCACTCCAGGTCATATTTCCTAACATTGCGCATGTGCAGACTATCAGGAAACTCCACCAGATCTGTGTCCCGCCGGGTCATATTTCCTAACATTGCGCATGTGCAGGCTATCAGGAAACTCCACCAGATCTGTGTCCCTCCGGCTCATATTTCCTAACATTGCGCATGTGCAGACTATCAGGAAACTCCACCACATCTGTGTCACTCCGGGTCATATTTCCTAACATTACGCATGTGCAGACTATCAGGAAACTCCACCAGATCTGTGTCACTCCGGGTCATATTTCCTAACATTGCGCATGTGCAGACTATCAGGCAACTCCACCAGATCTGTGTCACTCCGGGTAATATTTCCAAACATTGCGCATGTGCAGACTATCAGGAAACTCCACCATATCTGTGTCCCTCCAGGTCATATTTCCTAACATTGCGCATGTGCAGACTATCAGGAAACTCCACCAGATCTGTGTCCCTCCGGGTCATATATCCTAACATTGCACATGTGCAGACTATCAGTAAACTCCCCCAGATCTGTGTCACTCTGGGTCATATTTCCTAACATTGCGCATGTGCAGACTATCAAGAAACTCCACCAGATCTGTGTCAATCCAGGTCATATTTCCTAACATTGCGCATGTGCAGACTATCAGGAAACTCCACCAGATCTGTGTCACTCCAGGTCATATTTCCTAACATTGCGCATGTGCAGACTATCAGGAAACTCCACCAGATCTGTGTCACGCCGGGTCATATTTCCTAACATTGCGCATGTGCAGACTATCAGGAAACTCCACCAGATCTATGTCACGCCGGGTCATATTTCCTAACATTGCGCATTTGCAGACTATCAGGAAACTCCACCAGATCTGTGTCCCTCCGAGTCATATTTCCTAACATTGCGCATATGCAGACTATCAGGAAACTCCACCAGATCTGTGTCCCTCCGGGTCATATTTCCTAACATTGCGCACGTGCAGACTATCAGGAAACTCCACCAGATCTGTGTCAATCCAGGTCATATTTCCTAACATTGCGCATGTGCAGACTATCAGGAAACTCCACCAGATCTGTGTCACTCCAGGTTATATTTCCTAACATTGTGCATATGCAGACTATCAGGAAACTCCACCAGATTTGTGTCCCTCCGGGTCATATTTCCTAACATTGCTCATGTGCAGTCTATCAGGAAACTCCACCAGATCTGTGTCACTCCGGGTCATATTTCCTAACATTGCTCATGTGCAGTCTATCAGGAAACTCCACCAGATCTGTGTCAATCCGGGTCATATTTCCTAACATTGCGCATGTGCAGACTATCAGGAAACTCCACCAGATCTGTGTCACTCCGGGTCATATTTCCTAGTATTGCACATGTGCAGACTATCAGGAAACTCCACCAGATCTGTGTCACTCCAGGTTATATTTCCTAACATTGCGCATATGCAGACTATCAGGAAACTCCACCAGATTTGTGTCCCTCCGGGTCATATTTCCTAACATTGCTCATGTGCAGTCTATCAGGAAACTCCACCAGATTTGTGTCCCTCCGGGTCATATTTCCTAACATTGCTCATGTGCAGTCTATCAGGAAACTCCACCAGATCTGTGTCACTCCGGGTCATATTTCCTAACATTGCGCATGTGCAGACTATCAGGAAACTCCACCAGATCTGTGTCACTCCGGGTCATATTTCCTAACATTGCGCATGTGCAGACTATCTGGAAACTCCACCAGATCTGTGTCAATCTAGGTCATATTTCCTAACATTGCGCATGTGCAGACTATCAGGAAACTCCACCAGATCTGTGTCCCTCCGGGTCATATTTCCTAACATTGCGCATGTGCAGACTATCAGGAACTCCACCATATCTGTGTCACTCCGGGTCATATTTCCTAACATTGCGCATTTCCTAGCATTCCAACACTCCGTGTGTTCTCATTCTGCTCGATCTCTCCTCTGCCTTTGACACTGTCAACCATGTCATCCTGCTCAACCGTCTCCGGGAAAACCTGGGTATCACTGGTCAGGCTCTGGCGTGGTTGACCTCTTTCCTTTCAAATCGACCCTCCCAGGTCCAACTGGGGTCCTTCCTCTCCGACATCTTTTTCTCCACCTGTGGTGTCCCCCAGGGATCTAATCTCTCTCCCTGGCTGTTCAACCAGTATCTGGCACTCCTTGCCCACCGCATCGCCGCTCTCTGCCCTAATTTCCAGTGCTATGCGGACGATACCCAGCTCATTTTCAGGCTACCCTCAGCCTCCCCCCCTCCTTCCCTCATCTCTGACTGTCTGTCTGCTATCCAAGAATGGTGAGCCGCCAATGACCTCTGCCTTAATGCCAGTAAGACTGAGATTCTACTCATCGGTACTCCCACTCCCTCCTTCCCTGTAGCTCTCTGGCCTGCCTCCCTTGGCCCCCTCCCTGCTCCTACCTGCAAGGCAAAAAACCTTGGGGTCATCTTCGACTCCACACTCTCCTTCTCTCCTCATATTTCTGACGTCGCCAAGAGGTCACACTACCAGCTGCACCTCCTCAGAGGTATTCTTCCCTTCCTCTCCTTCCCCCAGAAGCTCACTGTCTCCCGAGCCCTGGTTCTCTCGAAGCTGGACTACTGTAACAGCCTCTATCTTAATCTGCCTGCCTCCACTCTCCGCCCTCTGCAACTCATCCAGAACAGAACTGCGAGACTTGTCCTTGGCCTCAAGCCCAGGGACCGTATCTCTCCAGGACTGAAATCTCTACACTGGCTCCCAGTGGCTGCGAGGATAAAGTTCAAAACCCTCTGCATTGTCCACAAGGCCTTCTGGGGCCTGGGTCCTAAATACCTTCAACTCTCTCTTCCCAAACATCTTCCTTCCCGAGCCCTTCGCTCATCCGCCTCCAACTCCCTCAGGGTTAGCCGCTTCTCGAAGCAACGAGCTGGGGGTAGATCTCTCTCCGCGGCAGGGGCCTCCCTCTGGAACAGCCTTCCTGCCTCCCTGAAACTTGAGGAGAACCATCTCCGGTTCCGGAAGCACCTCAAAACCTTCCTCTTTGCTTTTGCTTTCCCTCTCCCTCTCCCCTGCTGAGCGGCTAATTAATTTTCACTGAAGCTGCACTGATCCTGCAATTGGACCACTCTAAACGGCCTCGGTCCTGGGCCCTGCCACTCTCCACTTGCAATGATGCCCTGGAACCCCTTTGCACTGCGGGTCTGTCTCTGTATCCCTACAGCCCCCCCTCCCCCAGCACTTGTTCTGCACTTACCTCACACTTGCCACCAGCTGGCCCTATTTATTTATTTATTACGTACGCCTCTTACATTGTACTGCACTTCCCCCCCTCCCCTTCCCCTTGCACTTTTCCCCTCCCCTACCCCTGCACTTGCGCGATCTGAATGACACCTGGCCTAGTAGGATCGTTTTCTGTCTCCCCTTGTACCCCCCTCCCTGCCTAGTCGCGCCTTGAAACACTTGTGTATAGGCGCGTTACAAATACCATATCATATCATATCATATCATGTGCAGACTATCAGGAAACTCCACCAGATCTGTGTCACTCCGGGTCATATTTCCTAACATTGCGCATGTGCAGACTATCCGGAAACTCCACCAGATCTGTGTCAATCTAGGTCATATTTCCTAACATTGCGCATGTGCAGACTATCAGGAAACTCCACCAGATCTGTGTCCCTGCGGGTCATATTTCCTAACATTGCGCATGTGCAGACTATCAGGAAACTCCACCAGATCTGTGTCCCTCCGGGTCATATTTCCTAACATTGCACATGTGCAGACTATCAGTAAACTCCAGCAGATCTGTGTCCCTCCGGTTCATTTTTCTTAACATTGCGCATGTGCAGACTATGAGGAAACACCACCAGATCTGGGTCACTCTGGGTCATATTTCCAATCATTTCACATGTGCAGACTATCAGGAAACTCCACCAGATCTGTGTCCCTCCAGGTCATATTTCCTAACATTGCGCATGTGCAGACTATCAGGAAACTCCACCAGATCTGTGTCACTCCAGGTTATATTTCCTAACATTGTGCATGTGCAGGATATCAGGAAACTCCACCAGATCTGTGTCCCTCCAGGTCATATTTCCTAACATTGCGCATGTGCAGACTATCACGAAACTCCACCAGATCTGTTTCCCTCCGGGTCATATTTCCTAACATTGCGCATGTGCAGACTATTAGGAAACTGCACCACATCTGTGTCCCTCCGGGTCATATTTCCTAACATTGCGCATGTGCAGACTATCAGGAAACTCCACCAGATCTGTGTCCCTACAGGTCATATTTCCTAACATTGCGCATGTGCAGACTATCAGGAAACTCCACCAGATCTGTGTCACTCCAGGTCATATTTCCTTACATTGTGCATATGCAGACTATCCGGAAACTCCACCAGGTCTGTGTCAATCTAGGTCATATTTCCTAACATTGCGCATGTGCAGACTATCAGGAAACTCCACCAGATCTGTGTCACTCCAGGTCATATTTCCTAACATTGCGCATGTGCAGACTATCAGGAAACTCCACCAGATCTGTGTCCCTCCAGGTCATATTTCCTAACATTGCGCATGTGCAGACTATCAGGAAACTCCACCAGATCTGTGTCACTCCAGGTCATATTTCCTTACATTGCGCATGTGCAGACTATCCGGAAACTCCACTAGATCTGTGTCAATCTAGGTCATATTTCCTAACATTGCGCATGTGCAGACTATCAGGAAACTCCACCAGATCTGTGTCACTCCAGGTCATATTTCCTAACATTGCGCATGTGCAGACTATCAGGAAACTCCACCAGATCTGTGTCCCTCCAGGTCATATTTCCTAACATTGCGCATGTGCAGACTATCAGGAAACTCCACCAGATCTATGTCACTCCAGGTTATATTTCCAAACATTGTGCATGTGCAGACTATCAGGAAACTCCACCAGATCTGTGTCACTCCGGATCATATTTCCTAACATTGCGCATGTGCAGACTATCAGGAAACTCCACCAGATCTGTGTCCCTCCGGGTCATATTTCCTAACATTGCGCATATGCAGACTATCAGGAAACTGCACCACATCTGTGTCCCTCCGGGTCATATTCCCTAACATTGCGCATGTGCAGACTATCAGGAAACTCCACCAGATCTGTGTCAATCCAGGTCATATTCTAACATTGCGCATGTGCAGACTATCAGGAAACTCCACCATATTTGTGTCACTCCAGGTCATATTTCCTAACATTGCGCATGTGCAGACTATCAGGAAACTCCACCAGATCTGTGTCACTCCGGGTCATATTTCCTAACATTGCGCATGTGCAGACTATCAGGAAACTCCACCAGATCAGTGTCACTCCGGGTCATATTTCCTAACATTGCGCATGTGCAGACTATCAGGAAACTCCACCAGATCTGTGTCCCTGCGGGTCATATTTCCTAACATTGCGCATGTGCAGACTATCAGGAAACTCCACCAGATCTGTGTCCCTCCGGGTCATATTTCCTAACATTGCACATGTGCAGACTATCAGTAAACTCCAGCAGATCTGTGTCCCTCCGGTTCATATTTCTTAACATTGCGCATGTGCAGACTATGAGGAAACTCCACCAGATCTGGGTCACTCTGGGTCATATTTCCAATCATTTCACATGTGCAGACTATCAGGAAACTCCACCAGATCTGTGTCCCTCCAGGTCATATTTCCTAACATTGCGCATGTGCAGACTATCAGGAAACTCCACCAGATCTAGGTCACTCCAGGTTATATTTCCTAACATTGTGCATGTGCAGGATATCAGGAAACTCCACCAGATCTGTGTCCCTCCAGGTCATATTTCCTAACATTGCGCATGTGCAGACTATCACGAAACTCCACCAGATCTGTTTCCCTCCAGGTCATATTTCCTAACATTGCGCATATGCAGACTATTAGGAAACTGCACCACATCTGTGTCCCTCCGGGTCATATTTCCTAACATTGCGCATGTGCAGACTACAGGAAACTCCACCAGATCTGTGTCCCTCCAGGTCATATTTCCTAACATTGTGCATGTGCAGACTATCAGGAAACTCCACCAGATTTGTTTCACCCCGGGTCATATTTCCTAACATTGCGCATGTGCAGACTATCAGGAAACTCCACCAGATCTGTGTCCCTTCAGGTCATATTTCCTAACATTGCGCATATGCAGACTATTAGGAAACTGCACCACATCTGTGTCCCTCCGGGTCATATTTCCTAACATTGCGCATGTGCAGACTATCAGGAAACTCCACCAGATCGGTGTCAATCCAGGTCATATTTCCTAAAATTGCACATGTGCAGACTATCAGGAAACTCCACCATATTTGTGTCACTCCAGGTCATATTTCCTAACATTGCGCATGTGCAGACTATCAGGAAACTCCACCAGATCTGTGTCACTCCGGGTCATATTTCCTAACATTGCGCATGTGCAGACTATCAGGAAACTCCACCAGATCTGTTTCACTCCAGGTCATATTTCCTAACATTGCGCATGTGCAGACGATCAGGAAACTCCACCAGATCTGTGTCTCTCCGGGTCATATTTCCTAACATTGCGCATGTGCAGACTATCAGGAAATTCCACCAGATCTGTGTCCCTCCGGGTCATATATCCTAACATTGCGCATGTGCAGACTATTAGTGAACTCCCCCAGATCTGTGTCACTCTGGGTCATATTTCCTAACATTGCGCATGTGCAGACTATCCGGAAACTCCACCAGATCTGTGTCAATCTAGGTCATATTTCCTAACATTGCGCATGTGCAGACTATCAGGAAACTCCACCAGATCTGTGTCCCTGCGGGTCATATTTCCTAACATTGCGCATGTGCAGACTATCAGGAAACTCCACCAGATCTGTGTCCCTCCGGGTCATATTTCCTAACATTGCACATGTGCAGACTATCAGTAAACTCCAGCAGATCTGTGCCCCTCCGGTTCATTTTTCTTAACATTGCGCATGTGCAGACTATGAGGAAACTCCACCAGATCTGGGTCACTCTGGGTCATATTTCCAATCATTTCACATGTGCAGACTATCAGGAAACTCCACCAGATCTGTGTCCCTCCAGGTCATATTTCCTAACATTGCGCATGTGCAGACTATCAGGAAACTCCACCAGATCTATGTCACTCCAGGTTATATTTCCTAACATTGTGCATGTGCAGGATATCAGGAAACTCCACCAGATCTGTGTCCCTCCAGGTCATATTTCCTAACATTGCGCATGTGCAGACTATCACGAAACTCCACCAGATCTGTTTCCCTCCAGGTCATATTTCCTAACATTGCGCATATGCAGACTATTAGGAAACTGCACCACATCTGTGTCCCTCCGGGTCATATTTCCTAACATTGCGCATGTGCAGACTATCAGGAAACTCCACCAGATCTGTGTCCCTACAGGTCATATTTCCTAACATTGCGCATGTGCAGACTATCAGGAAACTCCACCAGATCTGTGTCACTCCAGGTCATATTTCCTTACATTGCGCATATGCAGACTATCCGGAAACTCCACCAGGTCTGTGTCAATCTAGGTCATATTTCCTAACATTGCGCATGTGCAGACTATCAGGAAACTCCACCAGATCTGTGTCACTCCAGGTCATATTTCCTAACATTGCGCATGTGCAGACTACCAGGAAACTCCACCAGATCTGTGTCCCTCCAGGTCATATTTCCTAACATTGCGCATGTGCAGACTATCAGGAAACTCCACCAGATCTGTGTCACTCCAGGTCATATTTCCTTACATTGCGCATGTGCAGACTATCCGGAAACTCCACTAGATCTGTGTCAATCTAGGTCATATTTCCTAACATTGCGCATGTGCAGACTATCAGGAAACTCCACCAGATCTGTGTCACTCCAGGTCATATTTCCTAACATTGCGCATGTGCAGACTATCAGGAAACTCCACCAGATCTGTGTCCCTCCAGGTCATATTTCCTAACATTGCGCATGTGCAGACTATCAGGAAACTCCACCAGATCTATGTCACTCCAGGTTATATTTCCAAACATTGTGCATGTGCAGACTATCAGGAAACTCCACCAGATCTGTGTCACTCCGGATCATATTTCCTAACATTGCACATGTGCAGACTATCAGGAAACTCCACCAGATCTGTGTCCCTCCGGGTCATATTTCCTAACATTGCGCATATGCAGACTATCAGGAAACTGCACCACATCTGTGTCCCTCCGGGTCATATTCCCTAACATTGCGCATGTGCAGACTATCAGGAAACTCCACCAGATCTGTGTCAATCCAGGTCATATTCTAACATTGCGCATGTACAGACTATCAGGAAACTCCACCATATTTGTGTCACTCCAGGTCATATTTCCTAACATTGCGCATGTGCAGACTATCAGGAAACTCCACCAGATCTGTGTCACTCCGGGTCATATTTCCTAACATTGCGCATGTGCAGACTATCAGGAAACTCCACCAGATCAGTGTCACTCCAGGTCATATTTCCTAACATTGTGCATGTGCAGACTATCAGGAAACTCCACCAGATCTGTTTCCCTGCGGGTCATATTTCCTAACATTGCGCATGTGCAGACTATCAGGAAACTCCACCAGATCTGTGTCCCTCCGGGTCATATTTCCTAACATTGCACATGTGCAGACTATCAGTAAACTCCAGCAGATCTGTGTCCCTCCGGTTCATATTTCTTAACATTGCGCATGTGCAGACTATGAGGAAACTCCACCAGATCTGGGTCACTCTGGGTCATATTTCCAATCATTTCACATGTGCAGACTATCAGGAAACTCCACCAGATCTGTGTCCCTCCAGGTCATATTTCCTAACATTGCGCATGTGCAGACTATCAGGAAACTCCACCAGATCTATGTCACTCCAGGTTATTTTTCCTAACATTGTGCATGTGCAGGATATCAGGAAACTCCACCAGATCTGTGTCCCTCCAGGTCATATTTCCTAACATTGCGCATGTGCAGACTATCACGAAACTCCACCAGATCTGTTTCCCTCCAGGTCATATTTCCTAACATTGCGCATATGCAGACTATTAGGAAACTGCACCACATCTGTGTCCCTCCGGGTCATATTTCCTAACATTGCGCATGTGCAGACTACAGGAAACTCCACCAGATCTGTGTCCCTCCAGGTCATATTTCCTAACATTGTGCATGTGCAGACTATCAGGAAACTCCACCAGATTTGTTTCACCCCGGGTCATATTTCCTAACATTGCGCATGTGCAGACTATCAGGAAACTCCACCAGATCTGTGTCCCTTCAGGTCATATTTCCTAACAATGCGTATGTGTAGACTATCAGGAAACTCCACCAGATCTGTGTCCCTCCGGGTCATATTTCCTAACATTGCGCATATGCAGACTATTAGGAAACTGCACCACATCTGTGTCCCTCCGGGTCATATTTCCTAACATTGCGCATGTGCAGACTATCAGGAAACTCCACCAGATCGGTGTCAATCCAGGTCATATTTCCTAAAATTGCGCATGTGCAGACTATCAGGAAACTCCACCATATTTGTGTCACTCCAGGTCATATTTCCTAACATTGCGCATGTGCAGACTATCAGGAAACTCCACCAGATCTGTGTCACTCCGGGTCATATTTCCTAACATTGCGCATGTGCAGACTATCAGGAAACTCCACCAGATCTGTTTCACTCCAGGTCATATTTCCTAACATTGCGCATGTGCAGACGATCAGGAAACTCCACCAGATCTGTGTCTCTCCGGGTCATATTTCCTAACATTGCGCATGTGCAGACTATCAGGAAATTCCACCAGATCTGTGTCCCTCCGGGTCATATATCCTAACATTGCGCATGTGCAGACTATCAGTGAACTCCCCCAGATCTGTGTCACTCTGGGTCATATTTCCTAACATTGCGCATGTGCAGACTATCAAGAAACTCCACCAGATCTGTGTCAATCCAGGTCATATTTCCTAACATTGCGCATGTGCAGACTATCAGGAAACTCCACCAGATCTGTGTCACTCCAGGTCATATTTCCTAACATTGCGCATGTGCAGACTATCAGGAAACTCCACCAGATCTATGTCACGCCGGGTCATATTTCCTAACATTGCGCATGTGCAGACTATCAGGAAACTCTACCAGAACTGTGTCACTCCCGGTCATATTTCCTAACATTGCGCATGTGCAGACTATCAGGAAACTCCACCAGATCTGTGTCACTCCGGGTCATATTTCCTAACATTGCACATGTGCAGACTATCAGTAAACTCCAACAGATCTGTGTCCCTCCGGGTCATATTGCCTAACATTGCGCATGTGCAGACCATCAGGAAACTCCACCAGATCTGTGTCAGTCCGGGTAATATTTCCTAACATTGCGCATGTGCAGACTATCAGGAAACTCCACCAGATCTGTGTCCCTCCAGGTCATATTTCCTAACATTGCGCATGTGCAGACTATCAGGAAACTCCATCAGATCTGTGTCCCTCCGAGTCATATATCCTAACATTGCACATGTGCAGACTATCAGTAAACTCCCCCAGATCTGTGTCACTCTGGGTCATATTTCCTAACATTGTGCATGTGCAGACTATCAAGAAACTCCACCAGATCTGTGTCAATCCAGGTCATATTTCCTAACATTGCACATGTGCAGACTATCAGGAAACTCCACCATATCTGTGTCACTCCAGGTCCTATTTCCTAACATTGCACATGTGCAGACTATCAGGAAACTCCACCAGATCTATGTCACGCCGGGTCATATTTCCTAACATTGCGCATGTGCAGACTATCAGGAAACTCTACCAGAACTGTGTCACTCCCGGTCATATTTCCTAACATTGCGCATGTGCAGACTATCAGGAAACTCCACCAGATATGTGTCACTCCGGGTCATATTTCCTAACATTGCGCATGTGCAGACTATCAGGAAACTCCACCAGATCTGTGTCACTCCAGGTCATATTTCCTAACATTGCGCATGTGCAGACTATCAGGAAACTCCACCAGATCTGTGTCCCTCCGGGTCATATTTCCTAACATTGCGAATGTGCAGACTATCAGGAAACTCCACCAGATCTGTGTCCCTCCGGGTCATATTTCCTAACATTGCACATGTGCAGACTACCAGTAAACTCCACCAGATCTGTGTCCCTCCGGGTCATATTTCTTAACATTGTGCATGTGCAGACTATCAGGAAACTCCACCAGATCTGTGTCCCTCTGGGTCATATTTCCAAACATTGCGCATGTGCAGACTATCAGGAAACTCCACCAGATCTGTTTCACTCCAGGTCATATTTCCTAACATTGCGCATGTGCAGACTATCAGGAAACTCCACCAGATCTGTTTCACTCCAGGTCATATTTCCTAACATTGCGCATGTGCAGACGATCAGGAAACTCCACCAGATCTGTGTCCCTCCAGGTCATATTTCCTCATATTGCGCATGTGCAGACTATCAGGAAACTCCACCAGATCTGTGTCCCTCCGGGTCATATTTCCTAACATTGCGCATATGCAGACTATCAGGAAACTCCACCAGATCTGTGTCCCTCCGGGTCATATTTCCTAACATTGCGCATATGCAGACTATCAGGAAACTCCACCAGATCTGTGTCCCTCAGGGTCATATTTCCTAACATTGCACATGTGCAGACTATCAGTAAACTCCACCAGATCTGTGTCCTTCCGGTCATATTTCCTAACATTGCGCATGTGCAGACTATCAGGAAACTCCACCAGATCTGTGTCCCTTCAGGTCATATTCCCTAACATTGCGCATTTGCAGACTATCAGGAAACTCCACCAGATCTGTCTCCCTCCGAGTCATATTTCCTAACATTGCGCATATGCAGACTATCAGGAAACTCCACCAGATCTGTGTCCCTCCTGGTCATATTTCCTAACATTGCGCATGTGAAGACTATCAGGAAACTCCACCAGATCTGTGTCAATCCAGGTCATATTTCCTAACATTGCGCATGTGCAGACTATCAGGAAACTCCACCAGATCTGTGTCACTCCGGGTCATATTTCCTAGTATTGCGCATGTGCAGACTATCAGGAAACTCCACCATATCTGTGTCACTCCAGGTTATATTTCCTAACATTGCGCATATGCCGACTTTCAGGAAACTCCACCAGATCTGTGTCCCTCCGGGTCATATTTCCTAACATTGCGCATGTGCAGACTATCAGGAAACTCCACCAGATCTGTGTCACTCCGGGTCATATTACCTAACATTGCGCATGTGCAGACTATCCGGAAACTCCACCAGATCTGTGTCAATCTAGGTCATATTTTCTAACATTGCGCATGTGCAGACTATCAGGAAATTCCACCAGATCTGTGCCACTCCAGGTCATATTTCCTAACATTGCGCATGTGCAGACTATCAGGAAACTCCACCAGATCTGTGTCACTCCGGGTCATATTTCCTAACATTGCGCATGTGCAGACTATCCGGAAACTCCACCAGATCTGTGTCAATCTAGGTCATATTTCCTAACATTGCGCATGTGCAGACTATCAGGAAACTCCACCAGATCTGTGCCACTCCAGGTCATATTTCCTAACATTGCGCATGTGCAGACTATCAGGAAACTCCACCAGATCTGTGTCCCGCCGGGACATATTTCCTAACATTGCGCATGTGCAGACTATCAGGAAACTCCACCAGATCTGTGTCCCTCCGGGTCATATTTCCTAACATTGCGCATGTGCAGACTATCAGGAAACTCCACCAGATCTGTGTCACTCCGGGTCATATTTCCTAACATTGCGCATGTGCAGACTATCCGGAAACTCCACCAGATCTGTGTCAATCTAGGTCATATTTCCTAACATTGCGCATGTGCAGACTATCAGGAAACTCCACCAGATCTGTGCCACTCCAGGTCATATTTCCTAACATTGCGCATGTGCAGACTATCAGGAAACTCCACCAGATCTGTGTCCCGCCGGGTCATATTTCCTAACATTGCGCATGTGCAGGCTATCAGGAAACTCCACCAGATCTGTGTCCCTCCGGCTCATATTTCCTAACATTGCGCATGTGCAGACTATCAGGAAACTCCACCACATCTGTGTCACTCCGGGTCATATTTCCTAACATTACGCATGTGCAGACTATCAGGAAACTCCACCAGATCTGTGTCACTCCGGGTCATATTTCCTAACATTGCGCATGTGCAGACTATCAGGCAACTCCACCAGATCTGTGTCACTCCGGGTAATATTTCCAAACATTGCGCATGTGCAGACTATCAGGAAACTCCACCATATCTGTGTCCCTCCAGGTCATATTTCCTAACATTGCGCATGTGCAGACTATCAGGAAACTCCACCAGATCTGTGTCCCTCCGGGTCATATATCCTAACATTGCACATGTGCAGACTATCAGTAAACTCCCCCAGATCTGTGTCACTCTGGGTCATATTTCCTAACATTGCGCATGTGCAGACTATCAAGAAACTCCACCAGATCTGTGTCAATCCAGGTCATATTTCCTAACATTGCGCATGTGCAGACTATCAGGAAACTCCACCAGATCTGTGTCACTCCAGGTCATATTTCCTAACATTGCGCATGTGCAGACTATCAGGAAACTCCACCAGATCTGTGTCACGCCGGGTCATATTTCCTAACATTGCGCATGTGCAGACTATCAGGAAACTCCACCAGATCTATGTCACGCCGGGTCATATTTCCTAACATTGCGCATTTGCAGACTATCAGGAAACTCCACCAGATCTGTGTCCCTCCGAGTCATATTTCCTAACATTGCGCATATGCAGACTATCAGGAAACTCCACCAGATCTGTGTCCCTCCGGGTCATATTTCCTAACATTGCGCACGTGCAGACTATCAGGAAACTCCACCAGATCTGTGTCAATCCAGGTCATATTTCCTAACATTGCGCATGTGCAGACTATCAGGAAACTCCACCAGATCTGTGTCACTCCAGGTTATATTTCCTAACATTGTGCATATGCAGACTATCAGGAAACTCCACCAGATTTGTGTCCCTCCGGGTCATATTTCCTAACATTGCTCATGTGCAGTCTATCAGGAAACTCCACCAGATCTGTGTCACTCCGGGTCATATTTCCTAACATTGCTCATGTGCAGTCTATCAGGAAACTCCACCAGATCTGTGTCAATCCGGGTCATATTTCCTAACATTGCGCATGTGCAGACTATCAGGAAACTCCACCAGATCTGTGTCACTCCGGGTCATATTTCCTAGTATTGCACATGTGCAGACTATCAGGAAACTCCACCAGATCTGTGTCACTCCAGGTTATATTTCCTAACATTGCGCATATGCAGACTATCAGGAAACTCCACCAGATTTGTGTCCCTCCGGGTCATATTTCCTAACATTGCTCATGTGCAGTCTATCAGGAAACTCCACCAGATTTGTGTCCCTCCGGGTCATATTTCCTAACATTGCTCATGTGCAGTCTATCAGGAAACTCCACCAGATCTGTGTCACTCCGGGTCATATTTCCTAACATTGCGCATGTGCAGACTATCAGGAAACTCCACCAGATCTGTGTCACTCCGGGTCATATTTCCTAACATTGCGCATGTGCAGACTATCTGGAAACTCCACCAGATCTGTGTCAATCTAGGTCATATTTCCTAACATTGCGCATGTGCAGACTATCAGGAAACTCCACCAGATCTGTGTCCCTCCGGGTCATATTTCCTAACATTGCGCATGTGCAGACTATCAGGAACTCCACCATATCTGTGTCACTCCGGGTCATATTTCCTAACATTGCGCATTTCCTAGCATTCCAACACTCCGTGTGTTCTCATTCTGCTCGATCTCTCCTATGCCTTTGACACTGTCAACCATGTCATCCTGCTCAACCGTCTCCGGGAAAACCTGGGTATCACTGGTCAGGCTCTGGCGTGGTTGACCTCTTTCCTTTCAAATCGACCCTCCCAGGTCCAACTGGGGTCCTTCCTCTCCGACATCTTTTTCTCCACCTGTGGTGTCCCCCAGGGATCTAATCTCTCTCCCTGGCTGTTCAACCAGTATCTGGCACTCCTTGCCCACCGCATCGCCGCTCTCTGCCCTAATTTCCAGTGCTATGCGGACGATACCCAGCTCATTTTCAGGCTACCCTCAGCCTCCCCCCCTCCTTCCCTCATCTCTGACTGTCTGTCTGCTATCCAAGAATGGTGAGCCGCCAATGACCTCTGCCTTAATGCCAGTAAGACTGAGATTCTACTCATCGGTACTCCCACTCCCTCCTTCCCTGTAGCTCTCTGGCCTGCCTCCCTTGGCCCCCTCCCTGCTCCTACCTGCAAGGCAAAAAACCTTGGGGTCATCTTCGACTCCACACTCTCCTTCTCTCCTCATATTTCTGACGTCGCCAAGAGGTCACACTACCAGCTGCACCTCCTCAGAGGTATTCTTCCCTTCCTCTCCTTCCCCCAGAAGCTCACTGTCTCCCGAGCCCTGGTTCTCTCGAAGCTGGACTACTGTAACAGCCTCTATCTTAATCTGCCTGCCTCCACTCTCCGCCCTCTGCAACTCATCCAGAACAGAACTGCGAGACTTGTCCTTGGCCTCAAGCCCAGGGACCGTATCTCTCCAGGACTGAAATCTCTACACTGGCTCCCAGTGGCTGCGAGGATAAAGTTCAAAACCCTCTGCATTGTCCACAAGGCCTTCTGGGGCCTGGGTCCTAAATACCTTCAACTCTCTCTTCCCAAACATCTTCCTTCCCGAGCCCTTCGCTCATCCGCCTCCAACTCCCTCAGGGTTAGCCGCTTCTCGAAGCAACGAGCTGGGGGTAGATCTCTCTCCGCGGCAGGGGCCTCCCTCTGGAACAGCCTTCCTGCCTCCCTGAAACTTGAGGAGAACCATCTCCGGTTCCGGAAGCACCTCAAAACCTTCCTCTTTGCTTTTGCTTTCCCTCTCCCTCTCCCCTGCTGAGCGGCTAATTAATTTTCACTGAAGCTGCACTGATCCTGCAATTGGACCACTCTAAACGGCCTCGGTCCTGGGCCCTGCCACTCTCCACTTGCAATGATGCCCTGGAACCCCTTTGCACTGCGGGTCTGTCTCTGTATCCCTACAGCCCCCCCTCCCCCAGCACTTGTTCTGCACTTACCTCACACTTGCCACCAGCTGGCCCTATTTATTTATTTATTACGTACGCCTCTTACATTGTACTGCACTTCCCCCCCTCCCCTTCCCCTTGCACTTTTCCCCTCCCCTACCCCTGCACTTGCGCGATCTGAATGACACCTGGCCTAGTAGGATCGTTTTCTGTCTCCCCTTGTACCCCCCTCCCTGCCTAGTCGCGCCTTGAAACACTTGTGTATAGGCGCGTTACAAATACCATATCATATCATATCATATCATGTGCAGACTATCAGGAAACTCCACCAGATCTGTGTCACTCCGGGTCATATTTCCTAACATTGCGCATGTGCAGACTATCCGGAAACTCCACCAGATCTGTGTCAATCTAGGTCATATTTCCTAACATTGCGCATGTGCAGACTATCAGGAAACTCCACCAGATCTGTGTCCCTGCGGGTCATATTTCCTAACATTGCGCATGTGCAGACTATCAGGAAACTCCACCAGATCTGTGTCCCTCCGGGTCATATTTCCTAACATTGCACATGTGCAGACTATCAGTAAACTCCAGCAGATCTGTGTCCCTCCGGTTCATTTTTCTTAACATTGCGCATGTGCAGACTATGAGGAAACACCACCAGATCTGGGTCACTCTGGGTCATATTTCCAATCATTTCACATGTGCAGACTATCAGGAAACTCCACCAGATCTGTGTCCCTCCAGGTCATATTTCCTAACATTGCGCATGTGCAGACTATCAGGAAACTCCACCAGATCTGTGTCACTCCAGGTTATATTTCCTAACATTGTGCATGTGCAGGATATCAGGAAACTCCACCAGATCTGTGTCCCTCCAGGTCATATTTCCTAACATTGCGCATGTGCAGACTATCACGAAACTCCACCAGATCTGTTTCCCTCCGGGTCATATTTCCTAACATTGCGCATGTGCAGACTATTAGGAAACTGCACCACATCTGTGTCCCTCCGGGTCATATTTCCTAACATTGCGCATGTGCAGACTATCAGGAAACTCCACCAGATCTGTGTCCCTACAGGTCATATTTCCTAACATTGCGCATGTGCAGACTATCAGGAAACTCCACCAGATCTGTGTCACTCCAGGTCATATTTCCTTACATTGTGCATATGCAGACTATCCGGAAACTCCACCAGGTCTGTGTCAATCTAGGTCATATTTCCTAACATTGCGCATGTGCAGACTATCAGGAAACTCCACCAGATCTGTGTCACTCCAGGTCATATTTCCTAACATTGCGCATGTGCAGACTATCAGGAAACTCCACCAGATCTGTGTCCCTCCAGGTCATATTTCCTAACATTGCGCATGTGCAGACTATCAGGAAACTCCACCAGATCTGTGTCACTCCAGGTCATATTTCCTTACATTGCGCATGTGCAGACTATCCGGAAACTCCACTAGATCTGTGTCAATCTAGGTCATATTTCCTAACATTGCGCATGTGCAGACTATCAGGAAACTCCACCAGATCTGTGTCACTCCAGGTCATATTTCCTAACATTGCGCATGTGCAGACTATCAGGAAACTCCACCAGATCTGTGTCCCTCCAGGTCATATTTCCTAACATTGCGCATGTGCAGACTATCAGGAAACTCCACCAGATCTATGTCACTCCAGGTTATATTTCCAAACATTGTGCATGTGCAGACTATCAGGAAACTCCACCAGATCTGTGTCACTCCGGATCATATTTCCTAACATTGCGCATGTGCAGACTATCAGGAAACTCCACCAGATCTGTGTCCCTCCGGGTCATATTTCCTAACATTGCGCATATGCAGACTATCAGGAAACTGCACCACATCTGTGTCCCTCCGGGTCATATTCCCTAACATTGCGCATGTGCAGACTATCAGGAAACTCCACCAGATCTGTGTCAATCCAGGTCATATTCTAACATTGCGCATGTGCAGACTATCAGGAAACTCCACCATATTTGTGTCACTCCAGGTCATATTTCCTAACATTGCGCATGTGCAGACTATCAGGAAACTCCACCAGATCTGTGTCACTCCGGGTCATATTTCCTAACATTGCGCATGTGCAGACTATCAGGAAACTCCACCAGATCAGTGTCACTCCGGGTCATATTTCCTAACATTGCGCATGTGCAGACTATCAGGAAACTCCACCAGATCTGTGTCCCTGCGGGTCATATTTCCTAACATTGCGCATGTGCAGACTATCAGGAAACTCCACCAGATCTGTGTCCCTCCGGGTCATATTTCCTAACATTGCACATGTGCAGACTATCAGTAAACTCCAGCAGATCTGTGTCCCTCCGGTTCATATTTCTTAACATTGCGCATGTGCAGACTATGAGGAAACTCCACCAGATCTGGGTCACTCTGGGTCATATTTCCAATCATTTCACATGTGCAGACTATCAGGAAACTCCACCAGATCTGTGTCCCTCCAGGTCATATTTCCTAACATTGCGCATGTGCAGACTATCAGGAAACTCCACCAGATCTAGGTCACTCCAGGTTATATTTCCTAACATTGTGCATGTGCAGGATATCAGGAAACTCCACCAGATCTGTGTCCCTCCAGGTCATATTTCCTAACATTGCGCATGTGCAGACTATCACGAAACTCCACCAGATCTGTTTCCCTCCAGGTCATATTTCCTAACATTGCGCATATGCAGACTATTAGGAAACTGCACCACATCTGTGTCCCTCCGGGTCATATTTCCTAACATTGCGCATGTGCAGACTACAGGAAACTCCACCAGATCTGTGTCCCTCCAGGTCATATTTCCTAACATTGTGCATGTGCAGACTATCAGGAAACTCCACCAGATTTGTTTCACCCCGGGTCATATTTCCTAACATTGCGCATGTGCAGACTATCAGGAAACTCCACCAGATCTGTGTCCCTTCAGGTCATATTTCCTAACATTGCGCATATGCAGACTATTAGGAAACTGCACCACATCTGTGTCCCTCCGGGTCATATTTCCTAACATTGCGCATGTGCAGACTATCAGGAAACTCCACCAGATCGGTGTCAATCCAGGTCATATTTCCTAAAATTGCACATGTGCAGACTATCAGGAAACTCCACCATATTTGTGTCACTCCAGGTCATATTTCCTAACATTGCGCATGTGCAGACTATCAGGAAACTCCACCAGATCTGTGTCACTCCGGGTCATATTTCCTAACATTGCGCATGTGCAGACTATCAGGAAACTCCACCAGATCTGTTTCACTCCAGGTCATATTTCCTAACATTGCGCATGTGCAGACGATCAGGAAACTCCACCAGATCTGTGTCTCTCCGGGTCATATTTCCTAACATTGCGCATGTGCAGACTATCAGGAAATTCCACCAGATCTGTGTCCCTCCGGGTCATATATCCTAACATTGCGCATGTGCAGACTATTAGTGAACTCCCCCAGATCTGTGTCACTCTGGGTCATATTTCCTAACATTGCGCATGTGCAGACTATCCGGAAACTCCACCAGATCTGTGTCAATCTAGGTCATATTTCCTAACATTGCGCATGTGCAGACTATCAGGAAACTCCACCAGATCTGTGTCCCTGCGGGTCATATTTCCTAACATTGCGCATGTGCAGACTATCAGGAAACTCCACCAGATCTGTGTCCCTCCGGGTCATATTTCCTAACATTGCACATGTGCAGACTATCAGTAAACTCCAGCAGATCTGTGTCCCTCCGGTTCATTTTTCTTAACATTGCGCATGTGCAGACTATGAGGAAACTCCACCAGATCTGGGTCACTCTGGGTCATATTTCCAATCATTTCACATGTGCAGACTATCAGGAAACTCCACCAGATCTGTGTCCCTCCAGGTCATATTTCCTAACATTGCGCATGTGCAGACTATCAGGAAACTCCACCAGATCTATGTCACTCCAGGTTATATTTCCTAACATTGTGCATGTGCAGGATATCAGGAAACTCCACCAGATCTGTGTCCCTCCAGGTCATATTTCCTAACATTGCGCATGTGCAGACTATCACGAAACTCCACCAGATCTGTTTCCCTCCAGGTCATATTTCCTAACATTGCGCATATGCAGACTATTAGGAAACTGCACCACATCTGTGTCCCTCCGGGTCATATTTCCTAACATTGCGCATGTGCAGACTATCAGGAAACTCCACCAGATCTGTGTCCCTACAGGTCATATTTCCTAACATTGCGCATGTGCAGACTATCAGGAAACTCCACCAGATCTGTGTCACTCCAGGTCATATTTCCTTACATTGCGCATATGCAGACTATCCGGAAACTCCACCAGGTCTGTGTCAATCTAGGTCATATTTCCTAACATTGCGCATGTGCAGACTATCAGGAAACTCCACCAGATCTGTGTCACTCCAGGTCATATTTCCTAACATTGCGCATGTGCAGACTACCAGGAAACTCCACCAGATCTGTGTCCCTCCAGGTCATATTTCCTAACATTGCGCATGTGCAGACTATCAGGAAACTCCACCAGATCTGTGTCACTCCAGGTCATATTTCCTTACATTGCGCATGTGCAGACTATCCGGAAACTCCACTAGATCTGTGTCAATCTAGGTCATATTTCCTAACATTGCGCATGTGCAGACTATCAGGAAACTCCACCAGATCTGTGTCACTCCAGGTCATATTTCCTAACATTGCGCATGTGCAGACTATCAGGAAACTCCACCAGATCTGTGTCCCTCCAGGTCATATTTCCTAACATTGCGCATGTGCAGACTATCAGGAAACTCCACCAGATCTATGTCACTCCAGGTTATATTTCCAAACATTGTGCATGTGCAGACTATCAGGAAACTCCACCAGATCTGTGTCACTCCGGATCATATTTCCTAACATTGCACATGTGCAGACTATCAGGAAACTCCACCAGATCTGTGTCCCTCCGGGTCATATTTCCTAACATTGCGCATATGCAGACTATCAGGAAACTGCACCACATCTGTGTCCCTCCGGGTCATATTCCCTAACATTGCGCATGTGCAGACTATCAGGAAACTCCACCAGATCTGTGTCAATCCAGGTCATATTCTAACATTGCGCATGTACAGACTATCAGGAAACTCCACCATATTTGTGTCACTCCAGGTCATATTTCCTAACATTGCGCATGTGCAGACTATCAGGAAACTCCACCAGATCTGTGTCACTCCGGGTCATATTTCCTAACATTGCGCATGTGCAGACTATCAGGAAACTCCACCAGATCAGTGTCACTCCAGGTCATATTTCCTAACATTGTGCATGTGCAGACTATCAGGAAACTCCACCAGATCTGTGTCCCTGCGGGTCATATTTCCTAACATTGCGCATGTGCAGACTATCAGGAAACTCCACCAGATCTGTGTCCCTCCGGGTCATATTTCCTAACATTGCACATGTGCAGACTATCAGTAAACTCCAGCAGATCTGTGTCCCTCCGGTTCATATTTCTTAACATTGCGCATGTGCAGACTATGAGGAAACTCCACCAGATCTGGGTCACTCTGGGTCATATTTCCAATCATTTCACATGTGCAGACTATCAGTAAACTCCAGCAGATCTGTGTCCCTCCGGTTCATATTTCTTAACATTGCGCATGTGCAGACTATGAGGAAACTCCACCAGATCTGTGTCCCTCCGGGTCATATATCCTAACATTGCGCATGTGCAGACTATCAGTGAACTCCCCCAGATCTGTGTCACTCTGGGTCATATTTCCTAACATTGCGCATGTGCAGACTATCAAGAAACTCCACCAGATCTGTGTCAATCCAGATCATATTTCCTAACATTGCGCATGTGCAGACTATCAGGAAACTCCACCAGATCTGTGTCACTCCAGGTCATATTTCCTAACATTGCGCATGTGCAGACTATCAGGAAACTCCACCAGATCTATGTCACGCCGGGTCATATTTCCTAACATTGCGCATGTGCAGACTATCAGGAAACTCTACCAGAACTGTGTCACTCCCGGTCATATTTCCTAACATTGCGCATGTGCAGACTATCAGGAAACTCCACCAGATCTGTGTCACTCCGGGTCATATTTCCTAACATTGCACATGTGCAGACTATCAGTAAACTCCAACAGATCTGTGTCCCTCCGGGTCATATTGCCTAACATTGCGCATGTGCAGACCATCAGGAAACTCCACCAGATCTGTGTCAGTCCGGGTAATATTTCCTAACATTGCGCATGTGCAGACTATCAGGAAACTCCACCAGATCTGTGTCCCTCCAGGTCATATTTCCTAACATTGCGCATGTGCAGACTATCAGGAAACTCCATCAGATCTGTGTCCCTCCGAGTCATATATCCTAACATTGCACATGTGCAGACTATCAGTAAACTCCCCCAGATCTGTGTCACTCTGGGTCATATTTCCTAACATTGTGCATGTGCAGACTATCAAGAAACTCCACCAGATCTGTGTCAATCCAGGTCATATTTCCTAACATTGCACATGTGCAGACTATCAGGAAACTCCACCATATCTGTGTCACTCCAGGTCCTATTTCCTAACATTGCACATGTGCAGACTATCAGGAAACTCCACCAGATCTATGTCACGCCGGGTCATATTTCCTAACATTGCGCATGTGCAGACTATCAGGAAACTCTACCAGAACTGTGTCACTCCCGGTCATATTTCCTAACATTGCGCATGTGCAGACTATCAGGAAACTCCACCAGATATGTGTCACTCCGGGTCATATTTCCTAACATTGCGCATGTGCAGACTATCAGGAAACTCCACCAGATCTGTGTCACTCCAGGTCATATTTCCTAACATTGCGCATGTGCAGACTATCAGGAAACTCCACCAGATCTGTGTCCCTCCGGGTCATATTTCCTAACATTGCGAATGTGCAGACTATCAGGAAACTCCACCAGATCTGTGTCCCTCCGGGTCATATTTCCTAACATTGCACATGTGCAGACTACCAGTAAACTCCACCAGATCTGTGTCCCTCCGGGTCATATTTCTTAACATTGTGCATGTGCAGACTATCAGGAAACTCCACCAGATCTGTGTCCCTCTGGGTCATATTTCCAAACATTGCGCATGTGCAGACTATCAGGAAACTCCACCAGATCTGTTTCACTCCAGGTCATATTTCCTAACATTGCGCATGTGCAGACTATCAGGAAACTCCACCAGATCTGTTTCACTCCAGGTCATATTTCCTAACATTGCGCATGTGCAGACGATCAGGAAACTCCACCAGATCTGTGTCCCTCCAGGTCATATTTCCTCATATTGCGCATGTGCAGACTATCAGGAAACTCCACCAGATCTGTGTCCCTCCGGGTCATATTTCCTAACATTGCGCATATGCAGACTATCAGGAAACTCCACCAGATCTGTGTCCCTCCGGGTCATATTTCCTAACATTGCGCATATGCAGACTATCAGGAAACTCCACCAGATCTGTGTCCCTCAGGGTCATATTTCCTAACATTGCACATGTGCAGACTATCAGTAAACTCCACCAGATCTGTGTCCTTCCGGTCATATTTCCTAACATTGCGCATGTGCAGACTATCAGGAAACTCCACCAGATCTGTGTCCCTTCAGGTCATATTCCCTAACATTGCGCATTTGCAGACTATCAGGAAACTCCACCAGATCTGTCTCCCTCCGAGTCATATTTCCTAACATTGCGCATATGCAGACTATCAGGAAACTCCACCAGATCTGTGTCCCTCCTGGTCATATTTCCTAACATTGCGCATGTGAAGACTATCAGGAAACTCCACCAGATCTGTGTCAATCCAGGTCATATTTCCTAACATTGCGCATGTGCAGACTATCAGGAAACTCCACCAGATCTGTGTCACTCCGGGTCATATTTCCTAGTATTGCGCATGTGCAGACTATCAGGAAACTCCACCATATCTGTGTCACTCCAGGTTATATTTCCTAACATTGCGCATATGCCGACTTTCAGGAAACTCCACCAGATCTGTGTCCCTCCGGGTCATATTTCCTAACATTGCGCATGTGCAGACTATCAGGAAACTCCACCAGATCTGTGTCACTCCGGGTCATATTACCTAACATTGCGCATGTGCAGACTATCCGGAAACTCCACCAGATCTGTGTCAATCTAGGTCATATTTTCTAACATTGCGCATGTGCAGACTATCAGGAAATTCCACCAGATCTGTGCCACTCCAGGTCATATTTCCTAACATTGCGCATGTGCAGACTATCAGGAAACTCCACCAGATCTGTGTCACTCCGGGTCATATTTCCTAACATTGCGCATGTGCAGACTATCCGGAAACTCCACCAGATCTGTGTCAATCTAGGTCATATTTCCTAACATTGCGCATGTGCAGACTATCAGGAAACTCCACCAGATCTGTGCCACTCCAGGTCATATTTCCTAACATTGCGCATGTGCAGACTATCAGGAAACTCCACCAGATCTGTGTCCCGCCGGGACATATTTCCTAACATTGCGCATGTGCAGACTATCAGGAAACTCCACCAGATCTGTGTCCCTCCGGGTCATATTTCCTAACATTGCGCATGTGCAGACTATCAGGAAACTCCACCAGATCTGTGTCACTCCGGGTCATATTTCCTAACATTGCGCATGTGCAGACTATCCGGAAACTCCACCAGATCTGTGTCAATCTAGGTCATATTTCCTAACATTGCGCATGTGCAGACTATCAGGAAACTCCACCAGATCTGTGCCACTCCAGGTCATATTTCCTAACATTGCGCATGTGCAGACTATCAGGAAACTCCACCAGATCTGTGTCCCGCCGGGTCATATTTCCTAACATTGCGCATGTGCAGGCTATCAGGAAACTCCACCAGATCTGTGTCCCTCCGGCTCATATTTCCTAACATTGCGCATGTGCAGACTATCAGGAAACTCCACCACATCTGTGTCACTCCGGGTCATATTTCCTAACATTACGCATGTGCAGACTATCAGGAAACTCCACCAGATCTGTGTCACTCCGGGTCATATTTCCTAACATTGCGCATGTGCAGACTATCAGGCAACTCCACCAGATCTGTGTCACTCCGGGTAATATTTCCAAACATTGCGCATGTGCAGACTATCAGGAAACTCCACCATATCTGTGTCCCTCCAGGTCATATTTCCTAACATTGCGCATGTGCAGACTATCAGGAAACTCCACCAGATCTGTGTCCCTCCGGGTCATATATCCTAACATTGCACATGTGCAGACTATCAGTAAACTCCCCCAGATCTGTGTCACTCTGGGTCATATTTCCTAACATTGCGCATGTGCAGACTATCAAGAAACTCCACCAGATCTGTGTCAATCCAGGTCATATTTCCTAACATTGCGCATGTGCAGACTATCAGGAAACTCCACCAGATCTGTGTCACTCCAGGTCATATTTCCTAACATTGCGCATGTGCAGACTATCAGGAAACTCCACCAGATCTGTGTCACGCCGGGTCATATTTCCTAACATTGCGCATGTGCAGACTATCAGGAAACTCCACCAGATCTATGTCACGCCGGGTCATATTTCCTAACATTGCGCATTTGCAGACTATCAGGAAACTCCACCAGATCTGTGTCCCTCCGAGTCATATTTCCTAACATTGCGCATATGCAGACTATCAGGAAACTCCACCAGATCTGTGTCCCTCCGGGTCATATTTCCTAACATTGCGCACGTGCAGACTATCAGGAAACTCCACCAGATCTGTGTCAATCCAGGTCATATTTCCTAACATTGCGCATGTGCAGACTATCAGGAAACTCCACCAGATCTGTGTCACTCCAGGTTATATTTCCTAACATTGTGCATATGCAGACTATCAGGAAACTCCACCAGATTTGTGTCCCTCCGGGTCATATTTCCTAACATTGCTCATGTGCAGTCTATCAGGAAACTCCACCAGATCTGTGTCACTCCGGGTCATATTTCCTAACATTGCTCATGTGCAGTCTATCAGGAAACTCCACCAGATCTGTGTCAATCCGGGTCATATTTCCTAACATTGCGCATGTGCAGACTATCAGGAAACTCCACCAGATCTGTGTCACTCCGGGTCATATTTCCTAGTATTGCACATGTGCAGACTATCAGGAAACTCCACCAGATCTGTGTCACTCCAGGTTATATTTCCTAACATTGCGCATATGCAGACTATCAGGAAACTCCACCAGATTTGTGTCCCTCCGGGTCATATTTCCTAACATTGCTCATGTGCAGTCTATCAGGAAACTCCACCAGATTTGTGTCCCTCCGGGTCATATTTCCTAACATTGCTCATGTGCAGTCTATCAGGAAACTCCACCAGATCTGTGTCACTCCGGGTCATATTTCCTAACATTGCGCATGTGCAGACTATCAGGAAACTCCACCAGATCTGTGTCACTCCGGGTCATATTTCCTAACATTGCGCATGTGCAGACTATCTGGAAACTCCACCAGATCTGTGTCAATCTAGGTCATATTTCCTAACATTGCGCATGTGCAGACTATCAGGAAACTCCACCAGATCTGTGTCCCTCCGGGTCATATTTCCTAACATTGCGCATGTGCAGACTATCAGGAACTCCACCATATCTGTGTCACTCCGGGTCATATTTCCTAACATTGCGCATTTCCTAGCATTCCAACACTCCGTGTGTTCTCATTCTGCTCGATCTCTCCTCTGCCTTTGACACTGTCAACCATGTCATCCTGCTCAACCGTCTCCGGGAAAACCTGGGTATCACTGGTCAGGCTCTGGCGTGGTTGACCTCTTTCCTTTCAAATCGACCCTCCCAGGTCCAACTGGGGTCCTTCCTCTCCGACATCTTTTTCTCCACCTGTGGTGTCCCCCAGGGATCTAATCTCTCTCCCTGGCTGTTCAACCAGTATCTGGCACTCCTTGCCCACCGCATCGCCGCTCTCTGCCCTAATTTCCAGTGCTATGCGGACGATACCCAGCTCATTTTCAGGCTACCCTCAGCCTCCCCCCCTCCTTCCCTCATCTCTGACTGTCTGTCTGCTATCCAAGAATGGTGAGCCGCCAATGACCTCTGCCTTAATGCCAGTAAGACTGAGATTCTACTCATCGGTACTCCCACTCCCTCCTTCCCTGTAGCTCTCTGGCCTGCCTCCCTTGGCCCCCTCCCTGCTCCTACCTGCAAGGCAAAAAACCTTGGGGTCATCTTCGACTCCACACTCTCCTTCTCTCCTCATATTTCTGACGTCGCCAAGAGGTCACACTACCAGCTGCACCTCCTCAGAGGTATTCTTCCCTTCCTCTCCTTCCCCCAGAAGCTCACTGTCTCCCGAGCCCTGGTTCTCTCGAAGCTGGACTACTGTAACAGCCTCTATCTTAATCTGCCTGCCTCCACTCTCCGCCCTCTGCAACTCATCCAGAACAGAACTGCGAGACTTGTCCTTGGCCTCAAGCCCAGGGACCGTATCTCTCCAGGACTGAAATCTCTACACTGGCTCCCAGTGGCTGCGAGGATAAAGTTCAAAACCCTCTGCATTGTCCACAAGGCCTTCTGGGGCCTGGGTCCTAAATACCTTCAACTCTCTCTTCCCAAACATCTTCCTTCCCGAGCCCTTCGCTCATCCGCCTCCAACTCCCTCAGGGTTAGCCGCTTCTCGAAGCAACGAGCTGGGGGTAGATCTCTCTCCGCGGCAGGGGCCTCCCTCTGGAACAGCCTTCCTGCCTCCCTGAAACTTGAGGAGAACCATCTCCGGTTCCGGAAGCACCTCAAAACCTTCCTCTTTGCTTTTGCTTTCCCTCTCCCTCTCCCCTGCTGAGCGGCTAATTAATTTTCACTGAAGCTGCACTGATCCTGCAATTGGACCACTCTAAACGGCCTCGGTCCTGGGCCCTGCCACTCTCCACTTGCAATGATGCCCTGGAACCCCTTTGCACTGCGGGTCTGTCTCTGTATCCCTACAGCCCCCCCTCCCCCAGCACTTGTTCTGCACTTACCTCACACTTGCCACCAGCTGGCCCTATTTATTTATTTATTACGTACGCCTCTTACATTGTACTGCACTTCCCCCCCTCCCCTTCCCCTTGCACTTTTCCCCTCCCCTACCCCTGCACTTGCGCGATCTGAATGACACCTGGCCTAGTAGGATCGTTTTCTGTCTCCCCTTGTACCCCCCTCCCTGCCTAGTCGCGCCTTGAAACACTTGTGTATAGGCGCGTTACAAATACCATATCATATCATATCATATCATGTGCAGACTATCAGGAAACTCCACCAGATCTGTGTCACTCCGGGTCATATTTCCTAACATTGCGCATGTGCAGACTATCCGGAAACTCCACCAGATCTGTGTCAATCTAGGTCATATTTCCTAACATTGCGCATGTGCAGACTATCAGGAAACTCCACCAGATCTGTGTCCCTGCGGGTCATATTTCCTAACATTGCGCATGTGCAGACTATCAGGAAACTCCACCAGATCTGTGTCCCTCCGGGTCATATTTCCTAACATTGCACATGTGCAGACTATCAGTAAACTCCAGCAGATCTGTGTCCCTCCGGTTCATTTTTCTTAACATTGCGCATGTGCAGACTATGAGGAAACACCACCAGATCTGGGTCACTCTGGGTCATATTTCCAATCATTTCACATGTGCAGACTATCAGGAAACTCCACCAGATCTGTGTCCCTCCAGGTCATATTTCCTAACATTGCGCATGTGCAGACTATCAGGAAACTCCACCAGATCTGTGTCACTCCAGGTTATATTTCCTAACATTGTGCATGTGCAGGATATCAGGAAACTCCACCAGATCTGTGTCCCTCCAGGTCATATTTCCTAACATTGCGCATGTGCAGACTATCACGAAACTCCACCAGATCTGTTTCCCTCCGGGTCATATTTCCTAACATTGCGCATGTGCAGACTATTAGGAAACTGCACCACATCTGTGTCCCTCCGGGTCATATTTCCTAACATTGCGCATGTGCAGACTATCAGGAAACTCCACCAGATCTGTGTCCCTACAGGTCATATTTCCTAACATTGCGCATGTGCAGACTATCAGGAAACTCCACCAGATCTGTGTCACTCCAGGTCATATTTCCTTACATTGTGCATATGCAGACTATCCGGAAACTCCACCAGGTCTGTGTCAATCTAGGTCATATTTCCTAACATTGCGCATGTGCAGACTATCAGGAAACTCCACCAGATCTGTGTCACTCCAGGTCATATTTCCTAACATTGCGCATGTGCAGACTATCAGGAAACTCCACCAGATCTGTGTCCCTCCAGGTCATATTTCCTAACATTGCGCATGTGCAGACTATCAGGAAACTCCACCAGATCTGTGTCACTCCAGGTCATATTTCCTTACATTGCGCATGTGCAGACTATCCGGAAACTCCACTAGATCTGTGTCAATCTAGGTCATATTTCCTAACATTGCGCATGTGCAGACTATCAGGAAACTCCACCAGATCTGTGTCACTCCAGGTCATATTTCCTAACATTGCGCATGTGCAGACTATCAGGAAACTCCACCAGATCTGTGTCCCTCCAGGTCATATTTCCTAACATTGCGCATGTGCAGACTATCAGGAAACTCCACCAGATCTATGTCACTCCAGGTTATATTTCCAAACATTGTGCATGTGCAGACTATCAGGAAACTCCACCAGATCTGTGTCACTCCGGATCATATTTCCTAACATTGCGCATGTGCAGACTATCAGGAAACTCCACCAGATCTGTGTCCCTCCGGGTCATATTTCCTAACATTGCGCATATGCAGACTATCAGGAAACTGCACCACATCTGTGTCCCTCCGGGTCATATTCCCTAACATTGCGCATGTGCAGACTATCAGGAAACTCCACCAGATCTGTGTCAATCCAGGTCATATTCTAACATTGCGCATGTGCAGACTATCAGGAAACTCCACCATATTTGTGTCACTCCAGGTCATATTTCCTAACATTGCGCATGTGCAGACTATCAGGAAACTCCACCAGATCTGTGTCACTCCGGGTCATATTTCCTAACATTGCGCATGTGCAGACTATCAGGAAACTCCACCAGATCAGTGTCACTCCGGGTCATATTTCCTAACATTGCGCATGTGCAGACTATCAGGAAACTCCACCAGATCTGTGTCCCTGCGGGTCATATTTCCTAACATTGCGCATGTGCAGACTATCAGGAAACTCCACCAGATCTGTGTCCCTCCGGGTCATATTTCCTAACATTGCACATGTGCAGACTATCAGTAAACTCCAGCAGATCTGTGTCCCTCCGGTTCATATTTCTTAACATTGCGCATGTGCAGACTATGAGGAAACTCCACCAGATCTGGGTCACTCTGGGTCATATTTCCAATCATTTCACATGTGCAGACTATCAGGAAACTCCACCAGATCTGTGTCCCTCCAGGTCATATTTCCTAACATTGCGCATGTGCAGACTATCAGGAAACTCCACCAGATCTAGGTCACTCCAGGTTATATTTCCTAACATTGTGCATGTGCAGGATATCAGGAAACTCCACCAGATCTGTGTCCCTCCAGGTCATATTTCCTAACATTGCGCATGTGCAGACTATCACGAAACTCCACCAGATCTGTTTCCCTCCAGGTCATATTTCCTAACATTGCGCATATGCAGACTATTAGGAAACTGCACCACATCTGTGTCCCTCCGGGTCATATTTCCTAACATTGCGCATGTGCAGACTACAGGAAACTCCACCAGATCTGTGTCCCTCCAGGTCATATTTCCTAACATTGTGCATGTGCAGACTATCAGGAAACTCCACCAGATTTGTTTCACCCCGGGTCATATTTCCTAACATTGCGCATGTGCAGACTATCAGGAAACTCCACCAGATCTGTGTCCCTTCAGGTCATATTTCCTAACATTGCGCATATGCAGACTATTAGGAAACTGCACCACATCTGTGTCCCTCCGGGTCATATTTCCTAACATTGCGCATGTGCAGACTATCAGGAAACTCCACCAGATCGGTGTCAATCCAGGTCATATTTCCTAAAATTGCACATGTGCAGACTATCAGGAAACTCCACCATATTTGTGTCACTCCAGGTCATATTTCCTAACATTGCGCATGTGCAGACTATCAGGAAACTCCACCAGATCTGTGTCACTCCGGGTCATATTTCCTAACATTGCGCATGTGCAGACTATCAGGAAACTCCACCAGATCTGTTTCACTCCAGGTCATATTTCCTAACATTGCGCATGTGCAGACGATCAGGAAACTCCACCAGATCTGTGTCTCTCCGGGTCATATTTCCTAACATTGCGCATGTGCAGACTATCAGGAAATTCCACCAGATCTGTGTCCCTCCGGGTCATATATCCTAACATTGCGCATGTGCAGACTATTAGTGAACTCCCCCAGATCTGTGTCACTCTGGGTCATATTTCCTAACATTGCGCATGTGCAGACTATCCGGAAACTCCACCAGATCTGTGTCAATCTAGGTCATATTTCCTAACATTGCGCATGTGCAGACTATCAGGAAACTCCACCAGATCTGTGTCCCTGCGGGTCATATTTCCTAACATTGCGCATGTGCAGACTATCAGGAAACTCCACCAGATCTGTGTCCCTCCGGGTCATATTTCCTAACATTGCACATGTGCAGACTATCAGTAAACTCCAGCAGATCTGTGTCCCTCCGGTTCATTTTTCTTAACATTGCGCATGTGCAGACTATGAGGAAACTCCACCAGATCTGGGTCACTCTGGGTCATATTTCCAATCATTTCACATGTGCAGACTATCAGGAAACTCCACCAGATCTGTGTCCCTCCAGGTCATATTTCCTAACATTGCGCATGTGCAGACTATCAGGAAACTCCACCAGATCTATGTCACTCCAGGTTATATTTCCTAACATTGTGCATGTGCAGGATATCAGGAAACTCCACCAGATCTGTGTCCCTCCAGGTCATATTTCCTAACATTGCGCATGTGCAGACTATCACGAAACTCCACCAGATCTGTTTCCCTCCAGGTCATATTTCCTAACATTGCGCATATGCAGACTATTAGGAAACTGCACCACATCTGTGTCCCTCCGGGTCATATTTCCTAACATTGCGCATGTGCAGACTATCAGGAAACTCCACCAGATCTGTGTCCCTACAGGTCATATTTCCTAACATTGCGCATGTGCAGACTATCAGGAAACTCCACCAGATCTGTGTCACTCCAGGTCATATTTCCTTACATTGCGCATATGCAGACTATCCGGAAACTCCACCAGGTCTGTGTCAATCTAGGTCATATTTCCTAACATTGCGCATGTGCAGACTATCAGGAAACTCCACCAGATCTGTGTCACTCCAGGTCATATTTCCTAACATTGCGCATGTGCAGACTACCAGGAAACTCCACCAGATCTGTGTCCCTCCAGGTCATATTTCCTAACATTGCGCATGTGCAGACTATCAGGAAACTCCACCAGATCTGTGTCACTCCAGGTCATATTTCCTTACATTGCGCATGTGCAGACTATCCGGAAACTCCACTAGATCTGTGTCAATCTAGGTCATATTTCCTAACATTGCGCATGTGCAGACTATCAGGAAACTCCACCAGATCTGTGTCACTCCAGGTCATATTTCCTAACATTGCGCATGTGCAGACTATCAGGAAACTCCACCAGATCTGTGTCCCTCCAGGTCATATTTCCTAACATTGCGCATGTGCAGACTATCAGGAAACTCCACCAGATCTATGTCACTCCAGGTTATATTTCCAAACATTGTGCATGTGCAGACTATCAGGAAACTCCACCAGATCTGTGTCACTCCGGATCATATTTCCTAACATTGCACATGTGCAGACTATCAGGAAACTCCACCAGATCTGTGTCCCTCCGGGTCATATTTCCTAACATTGCGCATATGCAGACTATCAGGAAACTGCACCACATCTGTGTCCCTCCGGGTCATATTCCCTAACATTGCGCATGTGCAGACTATCAGGAAACTCCACCAGATCTGTGTCAATCCAGGTCATATTCTAACATTGCGCATGTACAGACTATCAGGAAACTCCACCATATTTGTGTCACTCCAGGTCATATTTCCTAACATTGCGCATGTGCAGACTATCAGGAAACTCCACCAGATCTGTGTCACTCCGGGTCATATTTCCTAACATTGCGCATGTGCAGACTATCAGGAAACTCCACCAGATCAGTGTCACTCCAGGTCATATTTCCTAACATTGTGCATGTGCAGACTATCAGGAAACTCCACCAGATCTGTGTCCCTGCGGGTCATATTTCCTAACATTGCGCATGTGCAGACTATCAGGAAACTCCACCAGATCTGTGTCCCTCCGGGTCATATTTCCTAACATTGCACATGTGCAGACTATCAGTAAACTCCAGCAGATCTGTGTCCCTCCGGTTCATATTTCTTAACATTGCGCATGTGCAGACTATGAGGAAACTCCACCAGATCTGGGTCACTCTGGGTCATATTTCCAATCATTTCACATGTGCAGACTATCAGGAAACTCCACCAGATCTGTGTCCCTCCAGGTCATATTTCCTAACATTGCGCATGTGCAGACTATCAGGAAACTCCACCAGATCTATGTCACTCCAGGTTATTTTTCCTAACATTGTGCATGTGCAGGATATCAGGAAACTCCACCAGATCTGTGTCCCTCCAGGTCATATTTCCTAACATTGCGCATGTGCAGACTATCACGAAACTCCACCAGATCTGTTTCCCTCCAGGTCATATTTCCTAACATTGCGCATATGCAGACTATTAGGAAACTGCACCACATCTGTGTCCCTCCGGGTCATATTTCCTAACATTGCGCATGTGCAGACTACAGGAAACTCCACCAGATCTGTGTCCCTCCAGGTCATATTTCCTAACATTGTGCATGTGCAGACTATCAGGAAACTCCACCAGATTTGTTTCACCCCGGGTCATATTTCCTAACATTGCGCATGTGCAGACTATCAGGAAACTCCACCAGATCTGTGTCCCTTCAGGTCATATTTCCTAACAATGCGTATGTGTAGACTATCAGGAAACTCCACCAGATCTGTGTCCCTCCGGGTCATATTTCCTAACATTGCGCATATGCAGACTATTAGGAAACTGCACCACATCTGTGTCCCTCCGGGTCATATTTCCTAACATTGCGCATGTGCAGACTATCAGGAAACTCCACCAGATCGGTGTCAATCCAGGTCATATTTCCTAAAATTGCGCATGTGCAGACTATCAGGAAACTCCACCATATTTGTGTCACTCCAGGTCATATTTCCTAACATTGCGCATGTGCAGACTATCAGGAAACTCCACCAGATCTGTGTCACTCCGGGTCATATTTCCTAACATTGCGCATGTGCAGACTATCAGGAAACTCCACCAGATCTGTTTCACTCCAGGTCATATTTCCTAACATTGCGCATGTGCAGACGATCAGGAAACTCCACCAGATCTGTGTCTCTCCGGGTCATATTTCCTAACATTGCGCATGTGCAGACTATCAGGAAATTCCACCAGATCTGTGTCCCTCCGGGTCATATATCCTAACATTGCGCATGTGCAGACTATCAGTGAACTCCCCCAGATCTGTGTCACTCTGGGTCATATTTCCTAACATTGCGCATGTGCAGACTATCAAGAAACTCCACCAGATCTGTGTCAATCCAGGTCATATTTCCTAACATTGCGCATGTGCAGACTATCAGGAAACTCCACCAGATCTGTGTCACTCCAGGTCATATTTCCTAACATTGCGCATGTGCAGACTATCAGGAAACTCCACCAGATCTATGTCACGCCGGGTCATATTTCCTAACATTGCGCATGTGCAGACTATCAGGAAACTCTACCAGAACTGTGTCACTCCCGGTCATATTTCCTAACATTGCGCATGTGCAGACTATCAGGAAACTCCACCAGATCTGTGTCACTCCGGGTCATATTTCCTAACATTGCACATGTGCAGACTATCAGTAAACTCCAACAGATCTGTGTCCCTCCGGGTCATATTGCCTAACATTGCGCATGTGCAGACCATCAGGAAACTCCACCAGATCTGTGTCAGTCCGGGTAATATTTCCTAACATTGCGCATGTGCAGACTATCAGGAAACTCCACCAGATCTGTGTCCCTCCAGGTCATATTTCCTAACATTGCGCATGTGCAGACTATCAGGAAACTCCATCAGATCTGTGTCCCTCCGAGTCATATATCCTAACATTGCACATGTGCAGACTATCAGTAAACTCCCCCAGATCTGTGTCACTCTGGGTCATATTTCCTAACATTGTGCATGTGCAGACTATCAAGAAACTCCACCAGATCTGTGTCAATCCAGGTCATATTTCCTAACATTGCACATGTGCAGACTATCAGGAAACTCCACCATATCTGTGTCACTCCAGGTCCTATTTCCTAACATTGCACATGTGCAGACTATCAGGAAACTCCACCAGATCTATGTCACGCCGGGTCATATTTCCTAACATTGCGCATGTGCAGACTATCAGGAAACTCTACCAGAACTGTGTCACTCCCGGTCATATTTCCTAACATTGCGCATGTGCAGACTATCAGGAAACTCCACCAGATATGTGTCACTCCGGGTCATATTTCCTAACATTGCGCATGTGCAGACTATCAGGAAACTCCACCAGATCTGTGTCACTCCAGGTCATATTTCCTAACATTGCGCATGTGCAGACTATCAGGAAACTCCACCAGATCTGTGTCCCTCCGGGTCATATTTCCTAACATTGCGAATGTGCAGACTATCAGGAAACTCCACCAGATCTGTGTCCCTCCGGGTCATATTTCCTAACATTGCACATGTGCAGACTACCAGTAAACTCCACCAGATCTGTGTCCCTCCGGGTCATATTTCTTAACATTGTGCATGTGCAGACTATCAGGAAACTCCACCAGATCTGTGTCCCTCTGGGTCATATTTCCAAACATTGCGCATGTGCAGACTATCAGGAAACTCCACCAGATCTGTTTCACTCCAGGTCATATTTCCTAACATTGCGCATGTGCAGACTATCAGGAAACTCCACCAGATCTGTTTCACTCCAGGTCATATTTCCTAACATTGCGCATGTGCAGACGATCAGGAAACTCCACCAGATCTGTGTCCCTCCAGGTCATATTTCCTCATATTGCGCATGTGCAGACTATCAGGAAACTCCACCAGATCTGTGTCCCTCCGGGTCATATTTCCTAACATTGCGCATATGCAGACTATCAGGAAACTCCACCAGATCTGTGTCCCTCCGGGTCATATTTCCTAACATTGCGCATATGCAGACTATCAGGAAACTCCACCAGATCTGTGTCCCTCAGGGTCATATTTCCTAACATTGCACATGTGCAGACTATCAGTAAACTCCACCAGATCTGTGTCCTTCCGGTCATATTTCCTAACATTGCGCATGTGCAGACTATCAGGAAACTCCACCAGATCTGTGTCCCTTCAGGTCATATTCCCTAACATTGCGCATTTGCAGACTATCAGGAAACTCCACCAGATCTGTCTCCCTCCGAGTCATATTTCCTAACATTGCGCATATGCAGACTATCAGGAAACTCCACCAGATCTGTGTCCCTCCTGGTCATATTTCCTAACATTGCGCATGTGAAGACTATCAGGAAACTCCACCAGATCTGTGTCAATCCAGGTCATATTTCCTAACATTGCGCATGTGCAGACTATCAGGAAACTCCACCAGATCTGTGTCACTCCGGGTCATATTTCCTAGTATTGCGCATGTGCAGACTATCAGGAAACTCCACCATATCTGTGTCACTCCAGGTTATATTTCCTAACATTGCGCATATGCCGACTTTCAGGAAACTCCACCAGATCTGTGTCCCTCCGGGTCATATTTCCTAACATTGCGCATGTGCAGACTATCAGGAAACTCCACCAGATCTGTGTCACTCCGGGTCATATTACCTAACATTGCGCATGTGCAGACTCTCCGGAAACTCCACCAGATCTGTGTCAATCTAGGTCATATTTTCTAACATTGCGCATGTGCAGACTATCAGGAAATTCCACCAGATCTGTGCCACTCCAGGTCATATTTCCTAACATTGCGCATGTGCAGACTATCAGGAAACTCCACCAGATCTGTGTCACTCCGGGTCATATTTCCTAACATTGCGCATGTGCAGACTATCCGGAAACTCCACCAGATCTGTGTCAATCTAGGTCATATTTCCTAACATTGCGCATGTGCAGACTATCAGGAAACTCCACCAGATCTGTGCCACTCCAGGTCATATTTCCTAACATTGCGCATGTGCAGACTATCAGGAAACTCCACCAGATCTGTGTCCCGCCGGGACATATTTCCTAACATTGCGCATGTGCAGACTATCAGGAAACTCCACCAGATCTGTGTCACTCCGGGTCATATTAACTAACATTACGCATGTGCAGACTATCAGGAAACTCCACCAGATCTGTGTCACTCCAGGTCATATTTCGTAACATTGCGCATGTGCAGACTATCAGGCAACTCCACCAGATCTGTGTCACTCCGGGTAATGTTTCCAAACATTGCGCATGTGCAGACTATCAGGAAACTCCACCATATCTGTGCCCCTCCAGGTCATATTTCCTAACATTGCGCATGTGCAGACTATCAGTAAACTCCCCCAGATCTGTGTCACTCTGGGTCATATTTCCTAACATTGTGCATGTGCAGACTATCAAGAAACTCCACCAGATCTGTGTCAATCCAGGTCATATTTCCTAACATTGCACATGTGCAGACTATCAGGAAACTCCACCATATCTGTGTCACTCCAGGTCCTATTTCCTAACATTGCACATGTGCAGACTATCAGGAAACTCCACCAGATCTATGTCACGCCGGGTCATATTTCCTAACATTGCGCATGTGCAGACTATCAGGAAACTCTACCAGAACTGTGTCACTCCCGGTCATATTTCCAAACATTGCGCATGTGCAGACTATCAGGAAACTCCACCAGATCTGTGTCCCTCCGGGTCATATTTCCTAACATTGCACATGTGCAGACTATCAGTAAACTCCAGCAGATCTGTGTCCCTCCGGTTCATATTTCTTAACATTGCGCATGTGCAGACTATGAGGAAACTCCACCAGATCTGGGTCACTCTGGGTCATATTTCCAATCATTTCACATGTGCAGACTATCAGGAAACTCCACCAGATCTGTGTCCCTCCAGGTCATATTTCCTAACATTGCGCATGTGCAGACTATCAGGAAACTCCACCAGATCTATGTCACTCCAGGTTATATTTCCTAACATTGTGCATGTGCAGGATATCAGGAAACTCCACCAGATCTGTGTCCCTCCAGGTCATATTTCCTAACATTGCGCATGTGCACGCTATCACGAAACTCCACCAGATCTGTTTCCCTCCAGGTCATATTTCCTAACATTGCGCATATGCAGACTATTAGGAAACTCCACCATATCTGTGTCACTCCAGGTCATATTTCCTAACATTGCGCATGTGCAGACTATCAGGAAACTCCACCAGATCTGTGTCCCTCCGGGTCATATTTCCTAACATTGCGAATGTGCAGACTATCAGGAAACTCCACCAGATCTGTGTCCCTCCGGGTCATATTTCCTAACATTGCACATGTGCAGACTACCAGTAAACTCCACCAGATCTGTGTCCCTCCGGGTCATATTTCTTAACATTGTGCATGTGCAGACTATCAGGAAACTCCACCAGATCTGTGTCCCTCTTGGTCATATTTCCAAACATTGCGCATGTGCAGACTATCAGGAAACTCCACCAGATCTGTGTCCCTCCAGGTCATATTTCCTCATATTGCGCATGTGCAGACTATCAGGAAACTCCACCAGATCTGTGTCCCTCCGGGTCATATTTCCTAACATTGCGCATATGCAGACTATCAGGAAACTCCACCAGATCTGTGTCCCTCAGGGTCAAATTTCCTAACATTGCACATGTGCAGACTATCAGTAAACTCCACCAGATCTGTGTCCCTCCGGTCATATTTCCTAACATTGCGCATGTGCAGACTATCAGGAAACTTCACCAGATCTGTGTCCCTCCGGGTCATATTTCTTAACATTGTGCATGTGCAGACTATCAGGAAACTCCACCAGATCTGTGTCCCTCTTGGTCATATTTCCAAACATTGCGCATGTGCAGACTATCAGGAAACTCCACCAGATCTGTGTCCCTCCAGGTCATATTTCCTCATATTGCGCATGTGCAGACTATCAGGAAACTCCACCAGATCTGTGTCCCTCCGGGTCATATTTCCTAACATTGCGCATATGCAGACTATCAGGAAACTCCACCAGATCTGTGTCCCTCAGGGTCAAATTTCCTAACATTGCACATGTGCAGACTATCAGTAAACTCCACCAGATCTGTGTCCCTCCGGTCATATTTCCTAACATTGCGCATGTGCAGACTATCAGGAAACTTCACCAGATCTGTGTCCCTTCAGGTCATATTCCCTAACATTGCGCATTTGCAGACTATCAGGAAACTCCACCAGATCTGTGTCCCTCCGGGTCATATTTCCTAACATTGCTTATGTGAAGACTATCAGGAAACTCCACCAGATCTGTGTCAATCCAGGTCATATTTCCTAACATTGCGCATATGCAGACTATCAGGAAACTCCACCAGATCTGTGTCCCTCCGGGTCATATTTCCTAACATTGCTTATGTGAAGACTATCAGGAAACTCCACCAGATCTGTGTCAATCCAGGTCATATTTCCTAACATTGCGCATGTGCAGACTATCAGGAAACTCCACCAGATCTGTGTCACTCCGGGTCATATTTCCTAGTATTGCGCATGTGCAGACTATCAGGAAACTCCACCAGATCTGTGTCACTCCAGGTTATATTTCCTAACATTGCGCATATGCCGACTTTCAGGAAACTCCACCAGATCTGTGTCCCTCCGGGTCATATTTCCTAACATTGCGCACGTGCAGTCTATCAGGAAACTCCACCAGATCTGTGTCCCTCCGGGTCATATTTCCTAACATTGCGCATGTGCAGACTATCAGGAAACTCCACCAGATCTGTGTCCCTCCGGGTCATATTTCCTAACATTGCACATGTGCAGACTATCAGTAAACTCCACCAGATCTGTGTCCCTCCGGTCATATTTCCTAACATTGCGCATGTGCAGACTATCAGGAAACTTCACCAGATCTGTGTCCCTTCAGGTCATATTCCCTAACATTGCGCATTTGCAGACTATCAGGAAACTCCACCAGATCTGTGTCCCTCCGAGTCATATTTCCTAACATTGCGCATATGCAGACTATCAGGAAACTCCACCAGATCTGTGTCCCTCCGGGTCATATTTCCTAACATTGCTTATGTGAAGACTATCAGGAAACTCCACCAGATCTGTGTCAAACCAGGTCATATTTCCTAACATTGCGCATATGCAGACTATCAGGAAACTCCACCAGATCTGTGTCCCTCCGGGTCATATTTCCTAACATTGCTTATGTGAAGACTATCAGGAAACTCCACCAGATCTGTGTCAATCCAGGTCATATTTCCTAACATTGCGCATGTGCAGACTATCAGGAAACTCCACCAGATCTGTGTCACTCCGGGTCATATTTCCTAGTATTGCGCATGTGCAGACTATTAGGAAACTCCACCAGATCTGTGTCACTCCAGGTTATATTTCCTAACATTGCGCATATGCCGACTTTCAGGAAACTCCACCAGATCTGTGTCCCTCCGGGTCATATTTCCTAACATTGCGCACGTGCAGTCTATCAGGAAACTCCACCAGATCTGTGTCCCTCCGGGTCATATTTCCTAACATTGCGCATGTGCAGACTATCAGGAAACTCCACCAGATCTGTGTCACTCCGGGTCATATTTCCTAACATTGCGCATGTGCAGACTATCCGGAAACTCCACCAGATCTGTGTCAATCTAGGTCATATTTCCTAACATTGCGCATGTGCAGACTATCCGGAAACTCCACCAGATCTGTGTCAATCTAGGTCATATTTCCTAACATTGCGCATGTGCAGACTATCAGGAAACTCCACCAGATCTGTGCCACTCCGGGTCATATTTCCTAACATTGCGCATGTGCAGACTATCAGGAAACTCCACCAGATCTGTGTCCCGCCGGGTCATATTTCCTAACATTGCGCATGTGCAGACTATCAGGAAACTCCACCAGATCTGTGTCCCTCCGGGTCATATTTCCTAACATTGCGCATGTGCAGACTATCAGGAAACTCCACCAGATCTGTGTCCCTCCGGGTCATATATCCTAACATTGCGCATGTGCAGACTATCAGTAAACTCCCCCAGATCTGTGTCACTCTGGGTCATATTTCCTAACATTGCGCATGTGCAGACTATCAAGAAACTCCCCCAGATCTGTGTCAATCCAGGTCATATTTCCTAACATTGCGCATGTGCAGACTATCAAGAAACTCCACCAGATCTGTGTCAATCCAGGTCATATTTCCTAACATTGCGCATGTGCAGACTATCAGGAAACTCCACCAGATCTGTGTCAATCCAGGTCATATTTCCTAACATTGCACATGTGCAGACTATCAGGAAACTCCACCATATCTGTGTCACTCCGGGTCATATTTCCTAACATTGCGCATGTGCAGACTATCAGGAAACTCCACCAGATCTGTGTCCCTCCGGGTCATATTTCCTAACATTGCGAATGTGCAGACTATCAGGAAACTCCACCAGATCTGTGTCCCTCTGGGTCATATTTCCTAACATTGCACATGTGCAGACTACCAGTAAACTCCACCAGATCTGTGTCCCTCCGGGTCATATTTCTTAACATTGTGCATGTGCAGACTATCAGGAAACTCCACCAGATCTGTGTCCCTCTTGGTCATATTTCCAAACATTGCGCATGTGCAGACTATCAGGAAACTCCACCAGATCTGTGTCCCTCCAGGTCATATTTCCTCATATTGCGCATGTGCAGACTATCAGGAAACTCCACCAGATCTGTGTCCCTCCGGGTCATATTTCCTAACATTGCGCATATGCAGACTATCAGGAAACTCCACCAGATCTGTGTCCCTCAGGGTCAAATTTCCTAACATTGCACATGTGCAGACTATCAGTAAACTCCACCAGATCTGTGTCCCTCCGGTCATATTTCCTAACATTGCGCATGTGCAGACTATCAGGAAACTTCACCAGATCTGTGTCCCTTCAGGTCATATTCCCTAACATTGCGCATTTGCAGACTATCAGGAAACTCCACCACATCTGTGTCCCTCCGAGTCATATTTCCTAACATTGCGCATATGCAGACTATCAGGAAACTCCACCAGATCTGTGTCCCTCCGGGTCATATTTCCTAACATTGCTTATGTGAAGACTATCAGGAAACTCCACCAGATCTGTGTCAATCCAGGTCATATTTCCTAACATTGCGCATATGCAGACTATCAGGAAACTCCACCAGATCTGTGTCCCTCCGGGTCATATTTCCTAACATTGCTTATGTGAAGACTATCAGGAAACTCCACCAGATCTGTGTCAATCCAGGTCATATTTCCTAACATTGCGCATGTGCAGACTATCAGGAAACTCCACCAGATCTGTGTCACTCCGGGTCATATTTCCTAGTATTGCGCATGTGCAGACTATCAGGAAACTCCACCAGATCTGTGTCACTCCAGGTTATATTTCCTAACATTGCGCATATGCCGACTTTCAGGAAACTCCACCAGATCTGTGTCCCTCCGGGTCATATTTCCTAACATTGCGCACGTGCAGTCTATCAGGAAACTCCACCAGATCTGTGTCCCTCCGGGTCATATTTCCTAACATTGCGCATGTGCAGACTATCAGGAAACTCCACCAGATCTGTGTCCCTCCGGGTCATATTTCCTAACATTGCGCATATGCAGACTATCAGGAAACTCCACCAGATCTGTGTCCCTCAGGGTCAAATTTCCTAAGATTGCACATGTGCAGACTATCAGTAAACTCCACCAGATCTGTGTCCCTCCGGTCATATTTCCTAACATTGCGCATGTGCAGACTATCAGGAAACTTCACCAGATGTGTGTCCCTTCAGGTCATATTCCCTAACATTGCGCATTTGCAGACTATCAGGAAACTCCACCAGATCTGTGTCCCTCCGAGTCATATTTCCTAACATTGCGCATATGCAGACTATCAGGAAACTCCACCAGATCTGTGTCCCTCCGGGTCATATTTCCTAACATTGCGCATATGCAGACTATCAGGAAACTCCACCAGATCTGTGTCCCTCAGGGTCAAATTTCCTAAGATTGCACATGTGCAGACTATCAGTAAACTCCACCAGATCTGTGTCCCTCCGGTCATATTTCCTAACATTGCGCATGTGCAGACTATCAGGAAACTCCACCAGATCTGTGTCCCTCCGGGTCATATTTCCTAACATTGCTTATGTGAAGACTATCAGGAAACTCCACCAGATCTGTGTCAATCCAGGTCATATTTCCTAACATTGCGCATGTGCAGACTATCAGGAAACTCCACCAGATCTGTGTCACTCCGGGTCATATTTCCTAGTATTGCGCATGTGCAGACTATTAGGAAACTCCACCAGATCTGTGTCACTCCAGGTTATATTTCCTAACATTGCGCATATGCCGACTTTCAGGAAACTCCACCAGATCTGTGTCCCTCCGGGTCATATTTCCTAACATTGCGCACGTGCAGTCTATCAGGAAACTCCACCAGATCTGTGTCCCTCCGGGTCATATTTCCTAACATTGCGCATGTGCAGACTATCAGGAAACTCCACCAGATCTGTGTCACTCCGGGTCATATTTCCTAACATTGCGCATGTGCAGACTATCCGGAAACTCCACCAGATCTGTGTCAATCTAGGTCATATTTCCTAACATTGCGCATGTGCAGACTATCCGGAAACTCCACCAGATCTGTGTCAATCTAGGTCATATTTCCTAACATTGCGCATGTGCAGACTATCAGGAAACTCCACCAGATCTGTGCCACTCCGGGTCATATTTCCTAACATTGCGCATGTGCAGACTATCAGGAAACTCCACCAGATCTGTGTCCCGCCGGGTCATATTTCCTAACATTGCGCATGTGCAGACTATCAGGAAACTCCACCAGATCTGTGTCCCTCCGGGTCATATTTCCTAACATTGCGCATGTGCAGACTATCAGGAAACTCCACCAGATCTGTGTCCCTCCGGGTCATATATCCTAACATTGCGCATGTGCAGACTATCAGTAAACTCCCCCAGATCTGTGTCACTCTGGGTCATATTTCCTAACATTGCGCATGTGCAGACTATCAAGAAACTCCCCCAGATCTGTGTCAATCCAGGTCATATTTCCTAACATTGCGCATGTGCAGACTATCAAGAAACTCCACCAGATCTGTGTCAATCCAGGTCATATTTCCTAACATTGCGCATGTGCAGACTATCAGGAAACTCCACCAGATCTGTGTCAATCCAGGTCATATTTCCTAACATTGCACATGTGCAGACTATCAGGAAACTCCACCATATCTGTGTCACTCCGGGTCATATTTCCTAACATTGCGCATGTGCAGACTATCAGGAAACTCCACCAGATCTGTGTCCCTCCGGGTCATATTTCCTAACATTGCGAATGTGCAGACTATCAGGAAACTCCACCAGATCTGTGTCCCTCTGGGTCATATTTCCTAACATTGCACATGTGCAGACTACCAGTAAACTCCACCAGATCTGTGTCCCTCCGGGTCATATTTCTTAACATTGTGCATGTGCAGACTATCAGGAAACTCCACCAGATCTGTGTCCCTCTTGGTCATATTTCCAAACATTGCGCATGTGCAGACTATCAGGAAACTCCACCAGATCTGTGTCCCTCCAGGTCATATTTCCTCATATTGCGCATGTGCAGACTATCAGGAAACTCCACCAGATCTGTGTCCCTCCGGGTCATATTTCCTAACATTGCGCATATGCAGACTATCAGGAAACTCCACCAGATCTGTGTCCCTCAGGGTCAAATTTCCTAACATTGCACATGTGCAGACTATCAGTAAACTCCACCAGATCTGTGTCCCTCCGGTCATATTTCCTAACATTGCGCATGTGCAGACTATCAGGAAACTTCACCAGATCTGTGTCCCTTCAGGTCATATTCCCTAACATTGCGCATTTGCAGACTATCAGGAAACTCCACCACATCTGTGTCCCTCCGAGTCATATTTCCTAACATTGCGCATATGCAGACTATCAGGAAACTCCACCAGATCTGTGTCCCTCCGGGTCATATTTCCTAACATTGCTTATGTGAAGACTATCAGGAAACTCCACCAGATCTGTGTCAATCCAGGTCATATTTCCTAACATTGCGCATATGCAGACTATCAGGAAACTCCACCAGATCTGTGTCCCTCCGGGTCATATTTCCTAACATTGCTTATGTGAAGACTATCAGGAAACTCCACCAGATCTGTGTCAATCCAGGTCATATTTCCTAACATTGCGCATGTGCAGACTATCAGGAAACTCCACCAGATCTGTGTCACTCCGGGTCATATTTCCTAGTATTGCGCATGTGCAGACTATCAGGAAACTCCACCAGATCTGTGTCACTCCAGGTTATATTTCCTAACATTGCGCATATGCCGACTTTCAGGAAACTCCACCAGATCTGTGTCCCTCCGGGTCATATTTCCTAACATTGCGCACGTGCAGTCTATCAGGAAACTCCACCAGATCTGTGTCCCTCCGGGTCATATTTCCTAACATTGCGCATGTGCAGACTATCAGGAAACTCCACCAGATCTGTGTCCCTCCGGGTCATATTTCCTAACATTGCGCATATGCAGACTATCAGGAAACTCCACCAGATCTGTGTCCCTCAGGGTCAAATTTCCTAAGATTGCACATGTGCAGACTATCAGTAAACTCCACCAGATCTGTGTCCCTCCGGTCATATTTCCTAACATTGCGCATGTGCAGACTATCAGGAAACTTCACCAGATGTGTGTCCCTTCAGGTCATATTCCCTAACATTGCGCATTTGCAGACTATCAGGAAACTCCACCAGATCTGTGTCCCTCCGAGTCATATTTCCTAACATTGCGCATATGCAGACTATCAGGAAACTCCACCAGATCTGTGTCCCTCCGGGTCATATTTCCTAACATTGCGCATATGCAGACTATCAGGAAACTCCACCAGATCTGTGTCCCTCAGGGTCAAATTTCCTAAGATTGCACATGTGCAGACTATCAGTAAACTCCACCAGATCTGTGTCCCTCCGGTCATATTTCCTAACATTGCGCATGTGCAGACTATCAGGAAACTTCACCAGATCTGTGTCCCTTCAGGTCATATTCCCTAACATTGCGCATTTGCAGACTATCAGGAAACTCCACCAGATCTGTGTCCCTCCGAGTCATATTTCCTAACATTGCGCATATGCAGACTATCAGGAAACTCCACCAGATCTGTGTCCCTCCGGGTCATATTTCCTAACATTGCTTATGTGAAGACTATCAGGAAACTCCACCAGATCTGTGTCAATCCAGGTCATATTTCCTAACATTGCGCATATGCAGACTATCAGGAAACTCCACCAGATCTGTGTCCCTCCGGGTCATATTTCCTAACATTGCTTATGTGAAGACTATCAGGAAACTCCACCAGATCTGTGTCAATCCAGGTCATATTTCCTAACATTGCGCATTTGCAGACTATCAGGAAACTCCACCAGATCTGTGTCCCTCCGAGTCATATTTCCTAACATTGCGCATATGCAGACTATCAGGAAACTCCACCAGATCTGTGTCCCTCCGGGTCATATTTCCTAACATTGCTTATGTGAAGACTATCAGGAAACTCCACCAGATCTGTGTCAATCCAGGTCATATTTCCTAACATTGCGCATATGCAGACTATCAGGAAACTCCACCAGATCTGTGTCCCTCCGGGTCATATTTCCTAACATTGCTTATGTGAAGACTATCAGGAAACTCCACCAGATCTGTGTCAATCCAGGTCATATTTCCTAACATTGCGCATGTGCAGACTATCAGGAAACTCCACCAGATCTGTGTCACTCCGGGTCATATTTCCTAGTATTGCGCATGTGCAGACTATCAGGAAACTCCACCAGATCTGTGTCACTCCAGGTTATATTTCCTAACATTGCGCATATGCCGACTTTCAGGAAACTCCACCAGATCTGTGTCCCTCCGGGTCATATTTCCTAACATTGCGCACGTGCAGTCTATCAGGAAACTCCACCAGATCTGTGTCCCTCCGGGTCATATTTCCTAACATTGCGCATGTGCAGACTATCAGGAAACTCCACCAGATCTGTGTCCCTCCGGGTCATATTTCCTAACATTGCGCATATGCAGACTATCAGGAAACTCCACCAGATCTGTGTCCCTCAGGGTCAAATTTCCTAAGATTGCACATGTGCAGACTATCAGTAAACTCCACCAGATCTGTGTCCCTCCGGTCATATTTCCTAACATTGCGCATGTGCAGACTATCAGGAAACTTCACCAGATGTGTGTCCCTTCAGGTCATATTCCCTAACATTGCGCATTTGCAGACTATCAGGAAACTCCACCAGATCTGTGTCCCTCCGAGTCATATTTCCTAACATTGCGCATATGCAGACTATCAGGAAACTCCACCAGATCTGTGTCCCTCCGGGTCATATTTCCTAACATTGCTTATGTGAAGACTATCAGGAAACTCCACCAGATCTGTGTCAATCCAGGTCATATTTCCTAACATTGCGCATGTGCAGACTATCAGGAAACTCCACCAGATCTGTGTCACTCCGGGTCATATTTCCTAGTATTGCGCATGTGCAGACTATTAGGAAACTCCACCAGATCTGTGTCACTCCAGGTTATATTTCCTAACATTGCGCATATGCCGACTTTCAGGAAACTCCACCAGATCTGTGTCCCTCCGGGTCATATTTCCTAACATTGCGCATGTGCAGTCTATCAGGAAACTCCACCAGATCTGTGTCCCTCCGGGTCATATTTCCTAACATTGCGCATGTGCAGACTATCAGGAAACTCCACCAGATCTGTGTCACTCCGGGTCATATTTCCTAACATTGCGCATGTGCAGACTATCCGGAAACTCCACCAGATCTGTGTCAATCTAGGTCATATTTCCTAACATTGCGCATGTGCAGACTATCAGGAAACTCCACCAGATCTGTGCCACTCCAGGTCATATTTCCTAACATTGCGCATGTGCAGACTATCAGGAAACTCCACCAGATCTGTGTCCCGCCGGGTCATATTTCCTAACATTGCGCATGTGCAGACTATCAGGAAACTCCACCAGATCTGTGTCCCTCCGGGTCATATTTCCTAACATTGCGCTTGTGCAGACTATCAGGAAACTCCACCAGATCTGTGTCCCTCCGGGTCATATATCCTAACATTGCGCATGTGCAGACTATCAGTAAACTCCCCCAGATCTGTGTCACTCTGGGTCATATTTCCTAACATTGCGCATGTGCAGACTATCAAGAAACTCCACCAGATCTGTGTCAATCCAGGTCATATTTCCTAACATTGCGCATGTGCAGACTATCAGGAAACTCCACCAGATCTGTGTCACTCCAGGTCATATTTCCTAACATTGCGCATGTGCAGACTATCAGGAAACTCCACCAGATCTATGTCACGCCGGGTCATATTTCCTAACATTGCGCATGTGCAGACTATCAGGAAACTCTACCAGAACTGTGTCACTCCCGGTCATATTTCCTAACATTGCGCATGTGCAGACTATCAGGAAACTCCACCAGATCTGTGTCACTCCGGGTCATATTTCCTAACATTGCACATGTGCAGACTATCAGTAAACTCCAACAGATCTGTGTCCCTCCGGGTCATATTGCCTAACATTGCGCATGTGCAGACCATCAGGAAACTCCACCAGATCTGTGTCAGTCCGGGTAATATTTCCTAACATTGCGCATGTGCAGACTATCAGGAAACTCCACCAGATCTGTGTCCCTCCAGGTCATATTTCCTAACATTGCGCATGTGCAGACTATCAGGAAACTCCATCAGATCTGTGTCCCTCCGAGTCATATATCCTAACATTGCACATGTGCAGACTATCAGTAAACTCCCCCAGATCTGTGTCACTCTGGGTCATATTTCCTAACATTGTGCATGTGCAGACTATCAAGAAACTCCACCAGATCTGTGTCAATCCAGGTCATATTTCCTAACATTGCACATGTGCAGACTATCAGGAAACTCCACCATATCTGTGTCACTCCAGGTCCTATTTCCTAACATTGCACATGTGCAGATTATCAGGAAACTCCACCAGATCTGTGTCCCTCCGGGTCATATTTCCTAACATTGCGCATGTGGAGACTATCAGGAAACTCCACCAGATCTGTGTCCCTCCAGGTCATATTTCCTAACATTGCGCATGTGCAGACTATCAGGAAACTCCACCAGATCTGTGTCACTCCAGGTCATATTTCCTTACATTGCGCATGTGCAGACTATCCGGAAACTCCACTAGATCTGTGTCAATCTAGGTCATATTTCCTAACATTGCGCATGTGCAGACTATCAGGAAACTCCACCAGATCTGTGTCACTCCAGGTCATATTTCCTAACATTGCGCATGTGCAGACTATCAGGAAACTCCACCAGATCTGTGTCCCTCCAGGTCATATTTCCTAACATTGCGCATGTGCAGACTATCAGGAAACTCCACCAGATCTATGTCACTCCAGGTTATATTTCCAAACATTGTGCATGTGCAGACTATCAGGAAACTCCACCAGATCTGTGTCACTCCGGATCATATTTCCTAACATTGCGCATGTGCAGACTATCAGGAAACTCCACCAGATCTGTGTCCCTCCGGGTCATATTTCCTAACATTGCGCATATGCAGACTATCAGGAAACTGCACCACATCTGTGTCCCTCCGGGTCATATTCCCTAACATTGCGCATGTGCAGACTATCAGGAAACTCCACCAGATCTGTGTCAATCCAGGTCATATTCTAACATTGCGCATGTGCAGACTATCAGGAAACTCCACCATATTTGTGTCACTCCAGGTCATATTTCCTAACATTGCGCATGTGCAGACTATCAGGAAACTCCACCAGATCTGTGTCACTCCGGGTCATATTTCCTAACATTGCGCATGTGCAGACTATCAGGAAACTCCACCAGATCAGTGTCACTCCGGGTCATATTTCCTAACATTGCGCATGTGCAGACTATCAGGAAACTCCACCAGATCTGTGTCCCTGCGGGTCATATTTCCTAACATTGCGCATGTGCAGACTATCAGGAAACTCCACCAGATCTGTGTCCCTCCGGGTCATATTTCCTAACATTGCACATGTGCAGACTATCAGTAAACTCCAGCAGATCTGTGTCCCTCCGGTTCATATTTCTTAACATTGCGCATGTGCAGACTATGAGGAAACTCCACCAGATCTGGGTCACTCTGGGTCATATTTCCAATCATTTCACATGTGCAGACTATCAGGAAACTCCACCAGATCTGTGTCCCTCCAGGTCATATTTCCTAACATTGCGCATGTGCAGACTATCAGGAAACTCCACCAGATCTAGGTCACTCCAGGTTATATTTCCTAACATTGTGCATGTGCAGGATATCAGGAAACTCCACCAGATCTGTGTCCCTCCAGGTCATATTTCCTAACATTGCGCATGTGCAGACTATCACGAAACTCCACCAGATCTGTTTCCCTCCAGGTCATATTTCCTAACATTGCGCATATGCAGACTATTAGGAAACTGCACCACATCTGTGTCCCTCCGGGTCATATTTCCTAACATTGCGCATGTGCAGACTACAGGAAACTCCACCAGATCTGTGTCCCTCCAGGTCATATTTCCTAACATTGTGCATGTGCAGACTATCAGGAAACTCCACCAGATTTGTTTCACCCCGGGTCATATTTCCTAACATTGCGCATGTGCAGACTATCAGGAAACTCCACCAGATCTGTGTCCCTTCAGGTCATATTTCCTAACATTGCGCATATGCAGACTATTAGGAAACTGCACCACATCTGTGTCCCTCCGGGTCATATTTCCTAACATTGCGCATGTGCAGACTATCAGGAAACTCCACCAGATCGGTGTCAATCCAGGTCATATTTCCTAAAATTGCACATGTGCAGACTATCAGGAAACTCCACCATATTTGTGTCACTCCAGGTCATATTTCCTAACATTGCGCATGTGCAGACTATCAGGAAACTCCACCAGATCTGTGTCACTCCGGGTCATATTTCCTAACATTGCGCATGTGCAGACTATCAGGAAACTCCACCAGATCTGTTTCACTCCAGGTCATATTTCCTAACATTGCGCATGTGCAGACGATCAGGAAACTCCACCAGATCTGTGTCTCTCCGGGTCATATTTCCTAACATTGCGCATGTGCAGACTATCAGGAAATTCCACCAGATCTGTGTCCCTCCGGGTCATATATCCTAACATTGCGCATGTGCAGACTATTAGTGAACTCCCCCAGATCTGTGTCACTCTGGGTCATATTTCCTAACATTGCGCATGTGCAGACTATCCGGAAACTCCACCAGATCTGTGTCAATCTAGGTCATATTTCCTAACATTGCGCATGTGCAGACTATCAGGAAACTCCACCAGATCTGTGTCCCTGCGGGTCATATTTCCTAACATTGCGCATGTGCAGACTATCAGGAAACTCCACCAGATCTGTGTCCCTCCGGGTCATATTTCCTAACATTGCACATGTGCAGACTATCAGTAAACTCCAGCAGATCTGTGTCCCTCCGGTTCATTTTTCTTAACATTGCGCATGTGCAGACTATGAGGAAACTCCACCAGATCTGGGTCACTCTGGGTCATATTTCCAATCATTTCACATGTGCAGACTATCAGGAAACTCCACCAGATCTGTGTCCCTCCAGGTCATATTTCCTAACATTGCGCATGTGCAGACTATCAGGAAACTCCACCAGATCTATGTCACTCCAGGTTATATTTCCTAACATTGTGCATGTGCAGGATATCAGGAAACTCCACCAGATCTGTGTCCCTCCAGGTCATATTTCCTAACATTGCACATGTGCAGACTAACACGAAACTCCACCAGATCTGTTTCCCTCCAGGTCATATTTCCTAACATTGCGCATATGCAGACTATTAGGAAACTGCACCACATCTGTGTCCCTCCGGGTCATATTTCCTAACATTGCGCATGTGCAGACTATCAGGAAACTCCACCAGATCTGTGTCCCTACAGGTCATATTTCCTAACATTGCGCATGTGCAGACTATCAGGAAACTCCACCAGATCTGTGTCACTCCAGGTCATATTTCCTTACATTGCGCATATGCAGACTATCCGGAAACTCCACCAGGTCTGTGTCAATCTAGGTCATATTTCCTAACATTGCGCATGTGCAGACTATCAGGAAACTCCACCAGATCTGTGTCACTCCAGGTCATATTTCCTAACATTGCGCATGTGCAGACTACCAGGAAACTCCACCAGATCTGTGTCCCTCCAGGTCATATTTCCTAACATTGCGCATGTGCAGACTATCAGGAAACTCCACCAGATCTGTGTCACTCCAGGTCATATTTCCTTACATTGCGCATGTGCAGACTATCCGGAAACTCCACTAGATCTGTGTCAATCTAGGTCATATTTCCTAACATTGCGCATGTGCAGACTATCAGGAAACTCCACCAGATCTGTGTCACTCCAGGTCATATTTCCTAACATTGCGCATGTGCAGACTATCAGGAAACTCCACCAGATCTGTGTCCCTCCAGGTCATATTTCCTAACATTGCGCATGTGCAGACTATCAGGAAACTCCACCAGATCTATGTCACTCCAGGTTATATTTCCAAACATTGTGCATGTGCAGACTATCAGGAAACTCCACCAGATCTGTGTCACTCCGGATCATATTTCCTAACATTGCACATGTGCAGACTATCAGGAAACTCCACCAGATCTGTGTCCCTCCGGGTCATATTTCCTAACATTGCGCATATGCAGACTATCAGGAAACTGCACCACATCTGTGTCCCTCCGGGTCATATTCCCTAACATTGCGCATGTGCAGACTATCAGGAAACTCCACCAGATCTGTGTCAATCCAGGTCATATTCTAACATTGCGCATGTACAGACTATCAGGAAACTCCACCATATTTGTGTCACTCCAGGTCATATTTCCTAACATTGCGCATGTGCAGACTATCAGGAAACTCCACCAGATCTGTGTCACTCCGGGTCATATTTCCTAACATTGCGCATGTGCAGACTATCAGGAAACTCCACCAGATCAGTGTCACTCCAGGTCATATTTCCTAACATTGTGCATGTGCAGACTATCAGGAAACTCCACCAGATCTGTGTCCCTGCGGGTCATATTTCCTAACATTGCGCATGTGCAGACTATCAGGAAACTCCACCAGATCTGTGTCCCTCCGGGTCATATTTCCTAACATTGCACATGTGCAGACTATCAGTAAACTCCAGCAGATCTGTGTCCCTCCGGTTCATATTTCTTAACATTGCGCATGTGCAGACTATGAGGAAACTCCACCAGATCTGGGTCACTCTGGGTCATATTTCCAATCATTTCACATGTGCAGACTATCAGGAAACTCCACCAGATCTGTGTCCCTCCAGGTCATATTTCCTAACATTGCGCATGTGCAGACTATCAGGAAACTCCACCAGATCTATGTCACTCCAGGTTATTTTTCCTAACATTGTGCATGTGCAGGATATCAGGAAACTCCACCAGATCTGTGTCCCTCCAGGTCATATTTCCTAACATTGCGCATGTGCAGACTATCACGAAACTCCACCAGATCTGTTTCCCTCCAGGTCATATTTCCTAACATTGCGCATATGCAGACTATTAGGAAACTGCACCACATCTGTGTCCCTCCGGGTCATATTTCCTAACATTGCGCATGTGCAGACTACAGGAAACTCCACCAGATCTGTGTCCCTCCAGGTCATATTTCCTAACATTGTGCATGTGCAGACTATCAGGAAACTCCACCAGATTTGTTTCACCCCGGGTCATATTTCCTAACATTGCGCATGTGCAGACTATCAGGAAACTCCACCAGATCTGTGTCCCTTCAGGTCATATTTCCTAACAATGCGTATGTGTAGACTATCAGGAAACTCCACCAGATCTGTGTCCCTCCGGGTCATATTTCCTAACATTGCGCATATGCAGACTATTAGGAAACTGCACCACATCTGTGTCCCTCCGGGTCATATTTCCTAACATTGCGCATGTGCAGACTATCAGGAAACTCCACCAGATCGGTGTCAATCCAGGTCATATTTCCTAAAATTGCGCATGTGCAGACTATCAGGAAACTCCACCATATTTGTGTCACTCCAGGTCATATTTCCTAACATTGCGCATGTGCAGACTATCAGGAAACTCCACCAGATCTGTGTCACTCCGGGTCATATTTCCTAACATTGCGCATGTGCAGACTATCAGGAAACTCCACCAGATCTGTTTCACTCCAGGTCATATTTCCTAACATTGCGCATGTGCAGACGATCAGGAAACTCCACCAGATCTGTGTCTCTCCGGGTCATATTTCCTAACATTGCGCATGTGCAGACTATCAGGAAATTCCACCAGATCTGTGTCCCTCCGGGTCATATATCCTAACATTGCGCATGTGCAGACTATCAGTGAACTCCCCCAGATCTGTGTCACTCTGGGTCATATTTCCTAACATTGCGCATGTGCAGACTATCAAGAAACTCCACCAGATCTGTGTCAATCCAGGTCATATTTCCTAACATTGCGCATGTGCAGACTATCAGGAAACTCCACCAGATCTGTGTCACTCCAGGTCATATTTCCTAACATTGCGCATGTGCAGACTATCAGGAAACTCCACCAGATCTATGTCACGCCGGGTCATATTTCCTAACATTGCGCATGTGCAGACTATCAGGAAACTCTACCAGAACTGTGTCACTCCCGGTCATATTTCCTAACATTGCGCATGTGCAGACTATCAGGAAACTCCACCAGATCTGTGTCACTCCGGGTCATATTTCCTAACATTGCACATGTGCAGACTATCAGTAAACTCCAACAGATCTGTGTCCCTCCGGGTCATATTGCCTAACATTGCGCATGTGCAGACCATCAGGAAACTCCACCAGATCTGTGTCAGTCCGGGTAATATTTCCTAACATTGCGCATGTGCAGACTATCAGGAAACTCCACCAGATCTGTGTCCCTCCAGGTCATATTTCCTAACATTGCGCATGTGCAGACTATCAGGAAACTCCATCAGATCTGTGTCCCTCCGAGTCATATATCCTAACATTGCACATGTGCAGACTATCAGTAAACTCCCCCAGATCTGTGTCACTCTGGGTCATATTTCCTAACATTGTGCATGTGCAGACTATCAAGAAACTCCACCAGATCTGTGTCAATCCAGGTCATATTTCCTAACATTGCACATGTGCAGACTATCAGGAAACTCCACCATATCTGTGTCACTCCAGGTCCTATTTCCTAACATTGCACATGTGCAGACTATCAGGAAACTCCACCAGATCTATGTCACGCCGGGTCATATTTCCTAACATTGCGCATGTGCAGACTATCAGGAAACTCTACCAGAACTGTGTCACTCCCGGTCATATTTCCTAACATTGCGCATGTGCAGACTATCAGGAAACTCCACCAGATATGTGTCACTCCGGGTCATATTTCCTAACATTGCGCATGTGCAGACTATCAGGAAACTCCACCAGATCTGTGTCACTCCAGGTCATATTTCCTAACATTGCGCATGTGCAGACTATCAGGAAACTCCACCAGATCTGTGTCCCTCCGGGTCATATTTCCTAACATTGCGAATGTGCAGACTATCAGGAAACTCCACCAGATCTGTGTCCCTCCGGGTCATATTTCCTAACATTGCACATGTGCAGACTACCAGTAAACTCCACCAGATCTGTGTCCCTCCGGGTCATATTTCTTAACATTGTGCATGTGCAGACTATCAGGAAACTCCACCAGATCTGTGTCCCTCTGGGTCATATTTCCAAACATTGCGCATGTGCAGACTATCAGGAAACTCCACCAGATCTGTTTCACTCCAGGTCATATTTCCTAACATTGCGCATGTGCAGACTATCAGGAAACTCCACCAGATCTGTTTCACTCCAGGTCATATTTCCTAACATTGCGCATGTGCAGACGATCAGGAAACTCCACCAGATCTGTGTCCCTCCAGGTCATATTTCCTCATATTGCGCATGTGCAGACTATCAGGAAACTCCACCAGATCTGTGTCCCTCCGGGTCATATTTCCTAACATTGCGCATATGCAGACTATCAGGAAACTCCACCAGATCTGTGTCCCTCCGGGTCATATTTCCTAACATTGCGCATATGCAGACTATCAGGAAACTCCACCAGATCTGTGTCCCTCAGGGTCATATTTCCTAACATTGCACATGTGCAGACTATCAGTAAACTCCACCAGATCTGTGTCCTTCCGGTCATATTTCCTAACATTGCGCATGTGCAGACTATCAGGAAACTCCACCAGATCTGTGTCCCTTCAGGTCATATTCCCTAACATTGCGCATTTGCAGACTATCAGGAAACTCCACCAGATCTGTCTCCCTCCGAGTCATATTTCCTAACATTGCGCATATGCAGACTATCAGGAAACTCCACCAGATCTGTGTCCCTCCTGGTCATATTTCCTAACATTGCGCATGTGAAGACTATCAGGAAACTCCACCAGATCTGTGTCAATCCAGGTCATATTTCCTAACATTGCGCATGTGCAGACTATCAGGAAACTCCACCAGATCTGTGTCACTCCGGGTCATATTTCCTAGTATTGCGCATGTGCAGACTATCAGGAAACTCCACCATATCTGTGTCACTCCAGGTTATATTTCCTAACATTGCGCATATGCCGACTTTCAGGAAACTCCACCAGATCTGTGTCCCTCCGGGTCATATTTCCTAACATTGCGCATGTGCAGACTATCAGGAAACTCCACCAGATCTGTGTCACTCCGGGTCATATTACCTAACATTGCGCATGTGCAGACTATCCGGAAACTCCACCAGATCTGTGTCAATCTAGGTCATATTTTCTAACATTGCGCATGTGCAGACTATCAGGAAATTCCACCAGATCTGTGCCACTCCAGGTCATATTTCCTAACATTGCGCATGTGCAGACTATCAGGAAACTCCACCAGATCTGTGTCACTCCGGGTCATATTTCCTAACATTGCGCATGTGCAGACTATCCGGAAACTCCACCAGATCTGTGTCAATCTAGGTCATATTTCCTAACATTGCGCATGTGCAGACTATCAGGAAACTCCACCAGATCTGTGCCACTCCAGGTCATATTTCCTAACATTGCGCATGTGCAGACTATCAGGAAACTCCACCAGATCTGTGTCCCGCCGGGACATATTTCCTAACATTGCGCATGTGCAGACTATCAGGAAACTCCACCAGATCTGTGTCACTCCGGGTCATATTAACTAACATTACGCATGTGCAGACTATCAGGAAACTCCACCAGATCTGTGTCACTCCAGGTCATATTTCGTAACATTGCGCATGTGCAGACTATCAGGCAACTCCACCAGATCTGTGTCACTCCGGGTAATATTTCCAAACATTGCGCATGTGCAGACTATCAGGAAACTCCACCATATCTGTGCCCCTCCAGGTCATATTTCCTAACATTGCGCATGTGCAGACTATCAGTAAACTCCCCCAGATCTGTGTCACTCTGGGTCATATTTCCTAACATTGTGCATGTGCAGACTATCAAGAAACTCCACCAGATCTGTGTCAATCCAGGTCATATTTCCTAACATTGCACATGTGCAGACTATCAGGAAACTCCACCATATCTGTGTCACTCCAGGTCCTATTTCCTAACATTGCACATGTGCAGACTATCAGGAAACTCCACCAGATCTATGTCACGCCGGGTCATATTTCCTAACATTGCGCATGTGCAGACTATCAGGAAACTCTACCAGAACTGTGTCACTCCCGGTCATATTTCCAAACATTGCGCATGTGCAGACTATCAAGAAACTCCACCAGATCTGTGTCAATCCAGGTCATATTTCCTAACATTGCACATGTGCAGACTATCAGGAAACTCCACCATATCTGTGTCACTCCAGGTCCTATTTCCTAACATTGCACATGTGCAGACTATCAGGAAACTCCACCAGATCTATGTCACGCCGGGTCATATTTCCTAACATTGCGCATGTGCAGACTATCAGGAAACTCTACCAGAACTGTGTCACTCCCGGTCATATTTCCAAACATTGCGCATGTGCAGACTATCAGGAAACTCCACCAGATCTGTGTCCCTCCGGGTCATATTTCCTAACATTGCACATGTGCAGACTATCAGTAAACTCCAGCAGATCTGTGTCCCTCCGGTTCATATTTCTTAACATTGCGCATGTGCAGACTATGAGGAAACTCCACCAGATCTGGGTCACTCTGGGTCATATTTCCAATCATTTCACATGTGCAGACTATCAGGAAACTCCACCAGATCTGTGTCCCTCCAGGTCATATTTCCTAACATTGCGCATGTGCAGACTATCAGGAAACTCCACCAGATCTATGTCACTCCAGGTTATATTTCCTAACATTGTGCATGTGCAGGATATCAGGAAACTCCACCAGATCTGTGTCCCTCCAGGTCATATTTCCTAACATTGCGCATGTGCACGCTATCACGAAACTCCACCAGATCTGTTTCCCTCCAGGTCATATTTCCTAACATTGCGCATATGCAGACTATTAGGAAACTCCACCATATCTGTGTCACTCCAGGTCATATTTCCTAACATTGCGCATGTGCAGACTATCAGGAAACTCCACCAGATCTGTGTCCCTCCGGGTCATATTTCCTAACATTGCGAATGTGCAGACTATCAGGAAACTCCACCAGATCTGTGTCCCTCCGGGTCATATTTCCTAACATTGCACATGTGCAGACTACCAGTAAACTCCACCAGATCTGTGTCCCTCCGGGTCATATTTCTTAACATTGTGCATGTGCAGACTATCAGGAAACTCCACCAGATCTGTGTCCCTCTTGGTCATATTTCCAAACATTGCGCATGTGCAGACTATCAGGAAACTCCACCAGATCTGTGTCCCTCCAGGTCATATTTCCTCATATTGCGCATGTGCAGACTATCAGGAAACTCCACCAGATCTGTGTCCCTCCGGGTCATATTTCCTAACATTGCGCATATGCAGACTATCAGGAAACTCCACCAGATCTGTGTCCCTCAGGGTCAAATTTCCTAACATTGCACATGTGCAGACTATCAGTAAACTCCACCAGATCTGTGTCCCTCCGGTCATATTTCCTAACATTGCGCATGTGCAGACTATCAGGAAACTTCACCAGATCTGTGTCCCTCCGGGTCATATTTCTTAACATTGTGCATGTGCAGACTATCAGGAAACTCCACCAGATCTGTGTCCCTCTTGGTCATATTTCCAAACATTGCGCATGTGCAGACTATCAGGAAACTCCACCAGATCTGTGTCCCTCCAGGTCATATTTCCTCATATTGCGCATGTGCAGACTATCAGGAAACTCCACCAGATCTGTGTCCCTCCGGGTCATATTTCCTAACATTGCGCATATGCAGACTATCAGGAAACTCCACCAGATCTGTGTCCCTCAGGGTCAAATTTCCTAACATTGCACATGTGCAGACTATCAGTAAACTCCACCAGATCTGTGTCCCTCCGGTCATATTTCCTAACATTGCGCATGTGCAGACTATCAGGAAACTTCACCAGATCTGTGTCCCTTCAGGTCATATTCCCTAACATTGCGCATTTGCAGACTATCAGGAAACTCCACCAGATCTGTGTCCCTCCGGGTCATATTTCCTAACATTGCTTATGTGAAGACTATCAGGAAACTCCACCAGATCTGTGTCAATCCAGGTCATATTTCCTAACATTGCGCATATGCAGACTATCAGGAAACTCCACCAGATCTGTGTCCCTCCGGGTCATATTTCCTAACATTGCTTATGTGAAGACTATCAGGAAACTCCACCAGATCTGTGTCAATCCAGGTCATATTTCCTAACATTGCGCATGTGCAGACTATCAGGAAACTCCACCAGATCTGTGTCACTCCGGGTCATATTTCCTAGTATTGCGCATGTGCAGACTATCAGGAAACTCCACCAGATCTGTGTCACTCCAGGTTATATTTCCTAACATTGCGCATATGCCGACTTTCAGGAAACTCCACCAGATCTGTGTCCCTCCGGGTCATATTTCCTAACATTGCGCACGTGCAGTCTATCAGGAAACTCCACCAGATCTGTGTCCCTCCGGGTCATATTTCCTAACATTGCGCATGTGCAGACTATCAGGAAACTCCACCAGATCTGTGTCCCTCCGGGTCATATTTCCTAACATTGCACATGTGCAGACTATCAGTAAACTCCACCAGATCTGTGTCCCTCCGGTCATATTTCCTAACATTGCGCATGTGCAGACTATCAGGAAACTTCACCAGATCTGTGTCCCTTCAGGTCATATTCCCTAACATTGCGCATTTGCAGACTATCAGGAAACTCCACCAGATCTGTGTCCCTCCGAGTCATATTTCCTAACATTGCGCATATGCAGACTATCAGGAAACTCCACCAGATCTGTGTCCCTCCGGGTCATATTTCCTAACATTGCTTATGTGAAGACTATCAGGAAACTCCACCAGATCTGTGTCAAACCAGGTCATATTTCCTAACATTGCGCATATGCAGACTATCAGGAAACTCCACCAGATCTGTGTCCCTCCGGGTCATATTTCCTAACATTGCTTATGTGAAGACTATCAGGAAACTCCACCAGATCTGTGTCAATCCAGGTCATATTTCCTAACATTGCGCATGTGCAGACTATCAGGAAACTCCACCAGATCTGTGTCACTCCGGGTCATATTTCCTAGTATTGCGCATGTGCAGACTATTAGGAAACTCCACCAGATCTGTGTCACTCCAGGTTATATTTCCTAACATTGCGCATATGCCGACTTTCAGGAAACTCCACCAGATCTGTGTCCCTCCGGGTCATATTTCCTAACATTGCGCACGTGCAGTCTATCAGGAAACTCCACCAGATCTGTGTCCCTCCGGGTCATATTTCCTAACATTGCGCATGTGCAGACTATCAGGAAACTCCACCAGATCTGTGTCACTCCGGGTCAAATTTCCTAACATTGCGCATGTGCAGACTATCCGGAAACTCCACCAGATCTGTGTCAATCTAGGTCATATTTCCTAACATTGCGCATGTGCAGACTATCCGGAAACTCCACCAGATCTGTGTCAATCTAGGTCATATTTCCTAACATTGCGCATGTGCAGACTATCAGGAAACTCCACCAGATCTGTGCCACTCCGGGTCATATTTCCTAACATTGCGCATGTGCAGACTATCAGGAAACTCCACCAGATCTGTGTCCCGCCGGGTCATATTTCCTAACATTGCGCATGTGCAGACTATCAGGAAACTCCACCAGATCTGTGTCCCTCCGGGTCATATTTCCTAACATTGCGCATGTGCAGACTATCAGGAAACTCCACCAGATCTGTGTCCCTCCGGGTCATATATCCTAACATTGCGCATGTGCAGACTATCAGTAAACTCCCCCAGATCTGTGTCACTCTGGGTCATATTTCCTAACATTGCGCATGTGCAGACTATCAAGAAACTCCCCCAGATCTGTGTCAATCCAGGTCATATTTCCTAACATTGCGCATGTGCAGACTATCAAGAAACTCCACCAGATCTGTGTCAATCCAGGTCATATTTCCTAACATTGCGCATGTGCAGACTATCAGGAAACTCCACCAGATCTGTGTCAATCCAGGTCATATTTCCTAACATTGCACATGTGCAGACTATCAGGAAACTCCACCATATCTGTGTCACTCCGGGTCATATTTCCTAACATTGCGCATGTGCAGACTATCAGGAAACTCCACCAGATCTGTGTCCCTCCGGGTCATATTTCCTAACATTGCGAATGTGCAGACTATCAGGAAACTCCACCAGATCTGTGTCCCTCTGGGTCATATTTCCTAACATTGCACATGTGCAGACTACCAGTAAACTCCACCAGATCTGTGTCCCTCCGGGTCATATTTCTTAACATTGTGCATGTGCAGACTATCAGGAAACTCCACCAGATCTGTGTCCCTCTTGGTCATATTTCCAAACATTGCGCATGTGCAGACTATCAGGAAACTCCACCAGATCTGTGTCCCTCCAGGTCATATTTCCTCATATTGCGCATGTGCAGACTATCAGGAAACTCCACCAGATCTGTGTCCCTCCGGGTCATATTTCCTAACATTGCGCATATGCAGACTATCAGGAAACTCCACCAGATCTGTGTCCCTCAGGGTCAAATTTCCTAACATTGCACATGTGCAGACTATCAGTAAACTCCACCAGATCTGTGTCCCTCCGGTCATATTTCCTAACATTGCGCATGTGCAGACTATCAGGAAACTTCACCAGATCTGTGTCCCTTCAGGTCATATTCCCTAACATTGCGCATTTGCAGACTATCAGGAAACTCCACCACATCTGTGTCCCTCCGAGTCATATTTCCTAACATTGCGCATATGCAGACTATCAGGAAACTCCACCAGATCTGTGTCCCTCCGGGTCATATTTCCTAACATTGCTTATGTGAAGACTATCAGGAAACTCCACCAGATCTGTGTCAATCCAGGTCATATTTCCTAACATTGCGCATATGCAGACTATCAGGAAACTCCACCAGATCTGTGTCCCTCCGGGTCATATTTCCTAACATTGCTTATGTGAAGACTATCAGGAAACTCCACCAGATCTGTGTCAATCCAGGTCATATTTCCTAACATTGCGCATGTGCAGACTATCAGGAAACTCCACCAGATCTGTGTCACTCCGGGTCATATTTCCTAGTATTGCGCATGTGCAGACTATCAGGAAACTCCACCAGATCTGTGTCACTCCAGGTTATATTTCCTAACATTGCGCATATGCCGACTTTCAGGAAACTCCACCAGATCTGTGTCCCTCCGGGTCATATTTCCTAACATTGCGCACGTGCAGTCTATCAGGAAACTCCACCAGATCTGTGTCCCTCCGGGTCATATTTCCTAACATTGCGCATGTGCAGACTATCAGGAAACTCCACCAGATCTGTGTCCCTCCGGGTCATATTTCCTAACATTGCGCATATGCAGACTATCAGGAAACTCCACCAGATCTGTGTCCCTCAGGGTCAAATTTCCTAAGATTGCACATGTGCAGACTATCAGTAAACTCCACCAGATCTGTGTCCCTCCGGTCATATTTCCTAACATTGCGCATGTGCAGACTATCAGGAAACTTCACCAGATGTGTGTCCCTTCAGGTCATATTCCCTAACATTGCGCATTTGCAGACTATCAGGAAACTCCACCAGATCTGTGTCCCTCCGAGTCATATTTCCTAACATTGCGCATATGCAGACTATCAGGAAACTCCACCAGATCTGTGTCCCTCCGGGTCATATTTCCTAACATTGCGCATATGCAGACTATCAGGAAACTCCACCAGATCTGTGTCCCTCAGGGTCAAATTTCCTAAGATTGCACATGTGCAGACTATCAGTAAACTCCACCAGATCTGTGTCCCTCCGGTCATATTTCCTAACATTGCGCATGTGCAGACTATCAGGAAACTTCACCAGATCTGTGTCCCTTCAGGTCATATTCCCTAACATTGCGCATTTGCAGACTATCAGGAAACTCCACCAGATCTGTGTCCCTCCGAGTCATATTTCCTAACATTGCGCATATGCAGACTATCAGGAAACTCCACCAGATCTGTGTCCCTCCGGGTCATATTTCCTAACATTGCTTATGTGAAGACTATCAGGAAACTCCACCAGATCTGTGTCAATCCAGGTCATATTTCCTAACATTGCGCATATGCAGACTATCAGGAAACTCCACCAGATCTGTGTCCCTCCGGGTCATATTTCCTAACATTGCTTATGTGAAGACTATCAGGAAACTCCACCAGATCTGTGTCAATCCAGGTCATATTTCCTAACATTGCGCATTTGCAGACTATCAGGAAACTCCACCAGATCTGTGTCCCTCCGAGTCATATTTCCTAACATTGCGCATATGCAGACTATCAGGAAACTCCACCAGATCTGTGTCCCTCCGGGTCATATTTCCTAACATTGCTTATGTGAAGACTATCAGGAAACTCCACCAGATCTGTGTCAATCCAGGTCATATTTCCTAACATTGCGCATATGCAGACTATCAGGAAACTCCACCAGATCTGTGTCCCTCCGGGTCATATTTCCTAACATTGCTTATGTGAAGACTATCAGGAAACTCCACCAGATCTGTGTCAATCCAGGTCATATTTCCTAACATTGCGCATGTGCAGACTATCAGGAAACTCCACCAGATCTGTGTCACTCCGGGTCATATTTCCTAGTATTGCGCATGTGCAGACTATCAGGAAACTCCACCAGATCTGTGTCACTCCAGGTTATATTTCCTAACATTGCGCATATGCCGACTTTCAGGAAACTCCACCAGATCTGTGTCCCTCCGGGTCATATTTCCTAACATTGCGCACGTGCAGTCTATCAGGAAACTCCACCAGATCTGTGTCCCTCCGGGTCATATTTCCTAACATTGCGCATGTGCAGACTATCAGGAAACTCCACCAGATCTGTGTCCCTCCGGGTCATATTTCCTAACATTGCGCATATGCAGACTATCAGGAAACTCCACCAGATCTGTGTCCCTCAGGGTCAAATTTCCTAAGATTGCACATGTGCAGACTATCAGTAAACTCCACCAGATCTGTGTCCCTCCGGTCATATTTCCTAACATTGCGCATGTGCAGACTATCAGGAAACTTCACCAGATGTGTGTCCCTTCAGGTCATATTCCCTAACATTGCGCATTTGCAGACTATCAGGAAACTCCACCAGATCTGTGTCCCTCCGAGTCATATTTCCTAACATTGCGCATATGCAGACTATCAGGAAACTCCACCAGATCTGTGTCCCTCCGGGTCATATTTCCTAACATTGCTTATGTGAAGACTATCAGGAAACTCCACCAGATCTGTGTCAATCCAGGTCATATTTCCTAACATTGCGCATATGCAGACTATCAGGAAACTCCACCAGATCTGTGTCCCTCCGGGTCATATTTCCTAACATTGCTTATGTGAAGACTATCAGGAAACTCCACCAGATCTGTGTCAATCCAGGTCATATTTCCTAACATTGCGCATGTGCAGACTATCAGGAAACTCCACCAGATCTGTGTCACTCCGGGTCATATTTCCTAGTATTGCGCATGTGCAGACTATTAGGAAACTCCACCAGATCTGTGTCACTCCAGGTTATATTTCCTAACATTGCGCATATGCCGACTTTCAGGAAACTCCACCAGATCTGTGTCCCTCCGGGTCATATTTCCTAACATTGCGCATGTGCAGTCTATCAGGAAACTCCACCAGATCTGTGTCCCTCCGGGTCATATTTCCTAACATTGCGCATGTGCAGACTATCAGGAAACTCCACCAGATCTGTGTCACTCCGGGTCATATTTCCTAACATTGCGCATGTGCAGACTATCCGGAAACTCCACCAGATCTGTGTCAATCTAGGTCATATTTCCTAACATTGCGCATGTGCAGACTATCAGGAAACTCCACCAGATCTGTGCCACTCCAGGTCATATTTCCTAACATTGCGCATGTGCAGACTATCAGGAAACTCCACCAGATCTGTGTCCCGCCGGGTCATATTTCCTAACATTGCGCATGTGCAGACTATCAGGAAACTCCACCAGATCTGTGTCCCTCCGGGTCATATTTCCTAACATTGCGCTTGTGCAGACTATCAGGAAACTCCACCAGATCTGTGTCCCTCCGGGTCATATATCCTAACATTGCGCATGTGCAGACTATCAGTAAACTCCCCCAGATCTGTGTCACTCTGGGTCATATTTCCTAACATTGCGCATGTGCAGACTATCAAGAAACTCCACCAGATCTGTGTCAATCCAGGTCATATTTCCTAACATTGCGCATGTGCAGACTATCAGGAAACTCCACCAGATCTGTGTCACTCCAGGTCATATTTCCTAACATTGCGCATGTGCAGACTATCAGGAAACTCCACCAGATCTATGTCACGCCGGGTCATATTTCCTAACATTGCGCATGTGCAGACTATCAGGAAACTCTACCAGAACTGTGTCACTCCCGGTCATATTTCCTAACATTGCGCATGTGCAGACTATCAGGAAACTCCACCAGATCTGTGTCACTCCGGGTCATATTTCCTAACATTGCACATGTGCAGACTATCAGTAAACTCCAACAGATCTGTGTCCCTCCGGGTCATATTGCCTAACATTGCGCATGTGCAGACCATCAGGAAACTCCACCAGATCTGTGTCAGTCCGGGTAATATTTCCTAACATTGCGCATGTGCAGACTATCAGGAAACTCCACCAGATCTGTGTCCCTCCAGGTCATATTTCCTAACATTGCGCATGTGCAGACTATCAGGAAACTCCATCAGATCTGTGTCCCTCCGAGTCATATATCCTAACATTGCACATGTGCAGACTATCAGTAAACTCCCCCAGATCTGTGTCACTCTGGGTCATATTTCCTAACATTGTGCATGTGCAGACTATCAAGAAACTCCACCAGATCTGTGTCAATCCAGGTCATATTTCCTAACATTGCACATGTGCAGACTATCAGGAAACTCCACCATATCTGTGTCACTCCAGGTCCTATTTCCTAACATTGCACATGTGCAGATTATCAGGAAACTCCACCAGATCTGTGTCCCTCCGGGTCATATTTCCTAACATTGCGCATGTGGAGACTATCAGGAAACTCCACCAGATCTGTGTCCCTCCAGGTCATATTTCCTAACATTGCGCATGTGCAGACTATCAGGAAACTCCACCAGATCTGTGTCACTCCAGGTCATATTTCCTTACATTGCGCATGTGCAGACTATCCGGAAACTCCACTAGATCTGTGTCAATCTAGGTCATATTTCCTAACATTGCGCATGTGCAGACTATCAGGAAACTCCACCAGATCTGTGTCACTCCAGGTCATATTTCCTAACATTGCGCATGTGCAGACTATCAGGAAACTCCACCAGATCTGTGTCCCTCCAGGTCATATTTCCTAACATTGCGCATGTGCAGACTATCAGGAAACTCCACCAGATCTATGTCACTCCAGGTTATATTTCCAAACATTGTGCATGTGCAGACTATCAGGAAACTCCACCAGATCTGTGTCACTCCGGATCATATTTCCTAACATTGCGCATGTGCAGACTATCAGGAAACTCCACCAGATCTGTGTCCCTCCGGGTCATATTTCCTAACATTGCGCATATGCAGACTATCAGGAAACTGCACCACATCTGTGTCCCTCCGGGTCATATTCCCTAACATTGCGCATGTGCAGACTATCAGGAAACTCCACCAGATCTGTGTCAATCCAGGTCATATTCTAACATTGCGCATGTGCAGACTATCAGGAAACTCCACCATATTTGTGTCACTCCAGGTCATATTTCCTAACATTGCGCATGTGCAGACTATCAGGAAACTCCACCAGATCTGTGTCACTCCGGGTCATATTTCCTAACATTGCGCATGTGCAGACTATCAGGAAACTCCACCAGATCAGTGTCACTCCGGGTCATATTTCCTAACATTGCGCATGTGCAGACTATCAGGAAACTCCACCAGATCTGTGTCCCTGCGGGTCATATTTCCTAACATTGCGCATGTGCAGACTATCAGGAAACTCCACCAGATCTGTGTCCCTCCGGGTCATATTTCCTAACATTGCACATGTGCAGACTATCAGTAAACTCCAGCAGATCTGTGTCCCTCCGGTTCATATTTCTTAACATTGCGCATGTGCAGACTATGAGGAAACTCCACCAGATCTGGGTCACTCTGGGTCATATTTCCAATCATTTCACATGTGCAGACTATCAGGAAACTCCACCAGATCTGTGTCCCTCCAGGTCATATTTCCTAACATTGCGCATGTGCAGACTATCAGGAAACTCCACCAGATCTAGGTCACTCCAGGTTATATTTCCTAACATTGTGCATGTGCAGGATATCAGGAAACTCCACCAGATCTGTGTCCCTCCAGGTCATATTTCCTAACATTGCGCATGTGCAGACTATCACGAAACTCCACCAGATCTGTTTCCCTCCAGGTCATATTTCCTAACATTGCGCATATGCAGACTATTAGGAAACTGCACCACATCTGTGTCCCTCCGGGTCATATTTCCTAACATTGCGCATGTGCAGACTACAGGAAACTCCACCAGATCTGTGTCCCTCCAGGTCATATTTCCTAACATTGTGCATGTGCAGACTATCAGGAAACTCCACCAGATTTGTTTCACCCCGGGTCATATTTCCTAACATTGCGCATGTGCAGACTATCAGGAAACTCCACCAGATCTGTGTCCCTTCAGGTCATATTTCCTAACATTGCGCATATGCAGACTATTAGGAAACTGCACCACATCTGTGTCCCTCCGGGTCATATTTCCTAACATTGCGCATGTGCAGACTATCAGGAAACTCCACCAGATCGGTGTCAATCCAGGTCATATTTCCTAAAATTGCACATGTGCAGACTATCAGGAAACTCCACCATATTTGTGTCACTCCAGGTCATATTTCCTAACATTGCGCATGTGCAGACTATCAGGAAACTCCACCAGATCTGTGTCACTCCGGGTCATATTTCCTAACATTGCGCATGTGCAGACTATCAGGAAACTCCACCAGATCTGTTTCACTCCAGGTCATATTTCCTAACATTGCGCATGTGCAGACGATCAGGAAACTCCACCAGATCTGTGTCTCTCCGGGTCATATTTCCTAACATTGCGCATGTGCAGACTATCAGGAAATTCCACCAGATCTGTGTCCCTCCGGGTCATATATCCTAACATTGCGCATGTGCAGACTATTAGTGAACTCCCCCAGATCTGTGTCACTCTGGGTCATATTTCCTAACATTGCGCATGTGCAGACTATCCGGAAACTCCACCAGATCTGTGTCAATCTAGGTCATATTTCCTAACATTGCGCATGTGCAGACTATCAGGAAACTCCACCAGATCTGTGTCCCTGCGGGTCATATTTCCTAACATTGCGCATGTGCAGACTATCAGGAAACTCCACCAGATCTGTGTCCCTCCGGGTCATATTTCCTAACATTGCACATGTGCAGACTATCAGTAAACTCCAGCAGATCTGTGTCCCTCCGGTTCATTTTTCTTAACATTGCGCATGTGCAGACTATGAGGAAACTCCACCAGATCTGGGTCACTCTGGGTCATATTTCCAATCATTTCACATGTGCAGACTATCAGGAAACTCCACCAGATCTGTGTCCCTCCAGGTCATATTTCCTAACATTGCGCATGTGCAGACTATCAGGAAACTCCACCAGATCTATGTCACTCCAGGTTATATTTCCTAACATTGTGCATGTGCAGGATATCAGGAAACTCCACCAGATCTGTGTCCCTCCAGGTCATATTTCCTAACATTGCACATGTGCAGACTAACACGAAACTCCACCAGATCTGTTTCCCTCCAGGTCATATTTCCTAACATTGCGCATATGCAGACTATTAGGAAACTGCACCACATCTGTGTCCCTCCGGGTCATATTTCCTAACATTGCGCATGTGCAGACTATCAGGAAACTCCACCAGATCTGTGTCCCTACAGGTCATATTTCCTAACATTGCGCATGTGCAGACTATCAGGAAACTCCACCAGATCTGTGTCACTCCAGGTCATATTTCCTTACATTGCGCATATGCAGACTATCCGGAAACTCCACCAGGTCTGTGTCAATCTAGGTCATATTTCCTAACATTGCGCATGTGCAGACTATCAGGAAACTCCACCAGATCTGTGTCACTCCAGGTCATATTTCCTAACATTGCGCATGTGCAGACTACCAGGAAACTCCACCAGATCTGTGTCCCTCCAGGTCATATTTCCTAACATTGCGCATGTGCAGACTATCAGGAAACTCCACCAGATCTGTGTCACTCCAGGTCATATTTCCTTACATTGCGCATGTGCAGACTATCCGGAAACTCCACTAGATCTGTGTCAATCTAGGTCATATTTCCTAACATTGCGCATGTGCAGACTATCAGGAAACTCCACCAGATCTGTGTCACTCCAGGTCATATTTCCTAACATTGCGCATGTGCAGACTATCAGGAAACTCCACCAGATCTGTGTCCCTCCAGGTCATATTTCCTAACATTGCGCATGTGCAGACTATCAGGAAACTCCACCAGATCTATGTCACTCCAGGTTATATTTCCAAACATTGTGCATGTGCAGACTATCAGGAAACTCCACCAGATCTGTGTCACTCCGGATCATATTTCCTAACATTGCACATGTGCAGACTATCAGGAAACTCCACCAGATCTGTGTCCCTCCGGGTCATATTTCCTAACATTGCGCATATGCAGACTATCAGGAAACTGCACCACATCTGTGTCCCTCCGGGTCATATTCCCTAACATTGCGCATGTGCAGACTATCAGGAAACTCCACCAGATCTGTGTCAATCCAGGTCATATTCTAACATTGCGCATGTACAGACTATCAGGAAACTCCACCATATTTGTGTCACTCCAGGTCATATTTCCTAACATTGCGCATGTGCAGACTATCAGGAAACTCCACCAGATCTGTGTCACTCCGGGTCATATTTCCTAACATTGCGCATGTGCAGACTATCAGGAAACTCCACCAGATCAGTGTCACTCCAGGTCATATTTCCTAACATTGTGCATGTGCAGACTATCAGGAAACTCCACCAGATCTGTGTCCCTGCGGGTCATATTTCCTAACATTGCGCATGTGCAGACTATCAGGAAACTCCACCAGATCTGTGTCCCTCCGGGTCATATTTCCTAACATTGCACATGTGCAGACTATCAGTAAACTCCAGCAGATCTGTGTCCCTCCGGTTCATATTTCTTAACATTGCGCATGTGCAGACTATGAGGAAACTCCACCAGATCTGGGTCACTCTGGGTCATATTTCCAATCATTTCACATGTGCAGACTATCAGGAAACTCCACCAGATCTGTGTCCCTCCAGGTCATATTTCCTAACATTGCGCATGTGCAGACTATCAGGAAACTCCACCAGATCTATGTCACTCCAGGTTATTTTTCCTAACATTGTGCATGTGCAGGATATCAGGAAACTCCACCAGATCTGTGTCCCTCCAGGTCATATTTCCTAACATTGCGCATGTGCAGACTATCACGAAACTCCACCAGATCTGTTTCCCTCCAGGTCATATTTCCTAACATTGCGCATATGCAGACTATTAGGAAACTGCACCACATCTGTGTCCCTCCGGGTCATATTTCCTAACATTGCGCATGTGCAGACTACAGGAAACTCCACCAGATCTGTGTCCCTCCAGGTCATATTTCCTAACATTGTGCATGTGCAGACTATCAGGAAACTCCACCAGATTTGTTTCACCCCGGGTCATATTTCCTAACATTGCGCATGTGCAGACTATCAGGAAACTCCACCAGATCTGTGTCCCTTCAGGTCATATTTCCTAACAATGCGTATGTGTAGACTATCAGGAAACTCCACCAGATCTGTGTCCCTCCGGGTCATATTTCCTAACATTGCGCATATGCAGACTATTAGGAAACTGCACCACATCTGTGTCCCTCCGGGTCATATTTCCTAACATTGCGCATGTGCAGACTATCAGGAAACTCCACCAGATCGGTGTCAATCCAGGTCATATTTCCTAAAATTGCGCATGTGCAGACTATCAGGAAACTCCACCATATTTGTGTCACTCCAGGTCATATTTCCTAACATTGCGCATGTGCAGACTATCAGGAAACTCCACCAGATCTGTGTCACTCCGGGTCATATTTCCTAACATTGCGCATGTGCAGACTATCAGGAAACTCCACCAGATCTGTTTCACTCCAGGTCATATTTCCTAACATTGCGCATGTGCAGACGATCAGGAAACTCCACCAGATCTGTGTCAATCCAGGTCATATTCTAACATTGCGCATGTACAGACTATCAGGAAACTCCACCATATTTGTGTCACTCCAGGTCATATTTCCTAACATTGCGCATGTGCAGACTATCAGGAAACTCCACCAGATCTGTGTCACTCCGGGTCATATTTCCTAACATTGCGCATGTGCAGACTATCAGGAAACTCCACCAGATCAGTGTCACTCCAGGTCATATTTCCTAACATTGTGCATGTGCAGACTATCAGGAAACTCCACCAGATCTGTGTCCCTGCGGGTCATATTTCCTAACATTGCGCATGTGCAGACTATCAGGAAACTCCACCAGATCTGTGTCCCTCCGGGTCATATTTCCTAACATTGCACATGTGCAGACTATCAGTAAACTCCAGCAGATCTGTGTCCCTCCGGTTCATATTTCTTAACATTGCGCATGTGCAGACTATGAGGAAACTCCACCAGATCTGGGTCACTCTGGGTCATATTTCCAATCATTTCACATGTGCAGACTATCAGGAAACTCCACCAGATCTGTGTCCCTCCAGGTCATATTTCCTAACATTGCGCATGTGCAGACTATCAGGAAACTCCACCAGATCTATGTCACTCCAGGTTATTTTTCCTAACATTGTGCATGTGCAGGATATCAGGAAACTCCACCAGATCTGTGTCCCTCCAGGTCATATTTCCTAACATTGCGCATGTGCAGACTATCACGAAACTCCACCAGATCTGTTTCCCTCCAGGTCATATTTCCTAACATTGCGCATATGCAGACTATTAGGAAACTGCACCACATCTGTGTCCCTCCGGGTCATATTTCCTAACATTGCGCATGTGCAGACTACAGGAAACTCCACCAGATCTGTGTCCCTCCAGGTCATATTTCCTAACATTGTGCATGTGCAGACTATCAGGAAACTCCACCAGATTTGTTTCACCCCGGGTCATATTTCCTAACATTGCGCATGTGCAGACTATCAGGAAACTCCACCAGATCTGTGTCCCTTCAGGTCATATTTCCTAACAATGCGTATGTGTAGACTATCAGGAAACTCCACCAGATCTGTGTCCCTCCGGGTCATATTTCCTAACATTGCGCATATGCAGACTATTAGGAAACTGCACCACATCTGTGTCCCTCCGGGTCATATTTCCTAACATTGCGCATGTGCAGACTATCAGGAAACTCCACCAGATCGGTGTCAATCCAGGTCATATTTCCTAAAATTGCGCATGTGCAGACTATCAGGAAACTCCACCATATTTGTGTCACTCCAGGTCATATTTCCTAACATTGCGCATGTGCAGACTATCAGGAAACTCCACCAGATCTGTGTCACTCCGGGTCATATTTCCTAACATTGCGCATGTGCAGACTATCAGGAAACTCCACCAGATCTGTTTCACTCCAGGTCATATTTCCTAACATTGCGCATGTGCAGACGATCAGGAAACTCCACCAGATCTGTGTCTCTCCGGGTCATATTTCCTAACATTGCGCATGTGCAGACTATCAGGAAATTCCACCAGATCTGTGTCCCTCCGGGTCATATATCCTAACATTGCGCATGTGCAGACTATCAGTGAACTCCCCCAGATCTGTGTCACTCTGGGTCATATTTCCTAACATTGCGCATGTGCAGACTATCAAGAAACTCCACCAGATCTGTGTCAATCCAGGTCATATTTCCTAACATTGCGCATGTGCAGACTATCAGGAAACTCCACCAGATCTGTGTCACTCCAGGTCATATTTCCTAACATTGCGCATGTGCAGACTATCAGGAAACTCCACCAGATCTATGTCACGCCGGGTCATATTTCCTAACATTGCGCATGTGCAGACTATCAGGAAACTCTACCAGAACTGTGTCACTCCCGGTCATATTTCCTAACATTGCGCATGTGCAGACTATCAGGAAACTCCACCAGATCTGTGTCACTCCGGGTCATATTTCCTAACATTGCACATGTGCAGACTATCAGTAAACTCCAACAGATCTGTGTCCCTCCGGGTCATATTGCCTAACATTGCGCATGTGCAGACCATCAGGAAACTCCACCAGATCTGTGTCAGTCCGGGTAATATTTCCTAACATTGCGCATGTGCAGACTATCAGGAAACTCCACCAGATCTGTGTCCCTCCAGGTCATATTTCCTAACATTGCGCATGTGCAGACTATCAGGAAACTCCATCAGATCTGTGTCCCTCCGAGTCATATATCCTAACATTGCACATGTGCAGACTATCAGTAAACTCCCCCAGATCTGTGTCACTCTGGGTCATATTTCCTAACATTGTGCATGTGCAGACTATCAAGAAACTCCACCAGATCTGTGTCAATCCAGGTCATATTTCCTAACATTGCACATGTGCAGACTATCAGGAAACTCCACCATATCTGTGTCACTCCAGGTCCTATTTCCTAACATTGCACATGTGCAGACTATCAGGAAACTCCACCAGATCTATGTCACGCCGGGTCATATTTCCTAACATTGCGCATGTGCAGACTATCAGGAAACTCTACCAGAACTGTGTCACTCCCGGTCATATTTCCTAACATTGCGCATGTGCAGACTATCAGGAAACTCCACCAGATATGTGTCACTCCGGGTCATATTTCCTAACATTGCGCATGTGCAGACTATCAGGAAACTCCACCAGATCTGTGTCACTCCAGGTCATATTTCCTAACATTGCGCATGTGCAGACTATCAGGAAACTCCACCAGATCTGTGTCCCTCCGGGTCATATTTCCTAACATTGCGAATGTGCAGACTATCAGGAAACTCCACCAGATCTGTGTCCCTCCGGGTCATATTTCCTAACATTGCACATGTGCAGACTACCAGTAAACTCCACCAGATCTGTGTCCCTCCGGGTCATATTTCTTAACATTGTGCATGTGCAGACTATCAGGAAACTCCACCAGATCTGTGTCCCTCTGGGTCATATTTCCAAACATTGCGCATGTGCAGACTATCAGGAAACTCCACCAGATCTGTTTCACTCCAGGTCATATTTCCTAACATTGCGCATGTGCAGACTATCAGGAAACTCCACCAGATCTGTTTCACTCCAGGTCATATTTCCTAACATTGCGCATGTGCAGACGATCAGGAAACTCCACCAGATCTGTGTCCCTCCAGGTCATATTTCCTCATATTGCGCATGTGCAGACTATCAGGAAACTCCACCAGATCTGTGTCCCTCCGGGTCATATTTCCTAACATTGCGCATATGCAGACTATCAGGAAACTCCACCAGATCTGTGTCCCTCCGGGTCATATTTCCTAACATTGCGCATATGCAGACTATCAGGAAACTCCACCAGATCTGTGTCCCTCAGGGTCATATTTCCTAACATTGCACATGTGCAGACTATCAGTAAACTCCACCAGATCTGTGTCCTTCCGGTCATATTTCCTAACATTGCGCATGTGCAGACTATCAGGAAACTCCACCAGATCTGTGTCCCTTCAGGTCATATTCCCTAACATTGCGCATTTGCAGACTATCAGGAAACTCCACCAGATCTGTCTCCCTCCGAGTCATATTTCCTAACATTGCGCATATGCAGACTATCAGGAAACTCCACCAGATCTGTGTCCCTCCTGGTCATATTTCCTAACATTGCGCATGTGAAGACTATCAGGAAACTCCACCAGATCTGTGTCAATCCAGGTCATATTTCCTAACATTGCGCATGTGCAGACTATCAGGAAACTCCACCAGATCTGTGTCACTCCGGGTCATATTTCCTAGTATTGCGCATGTGCAGACTATCAGGAAACTCCACCATATCTGTGTCACTCCAGGTTATATTTCCTAACATTGCGCATATGCCGACTTTCAGGAAACTCCACCAGATCTGTGTCCCTCCGGGTCATATTTCCTAACATTGCGCATGTGCAGACTATCAGGAAACTCCACCAGATCTGTGTCACTCCGGGTCATATTACCTAACATTGCGCATGTGCAGACTATCCGGAAACTCCACCAGATCTGTGTCAATCTAGGTCATATTTTCTAACATTGCGCATGTGCAGACTATCAGGAAATTCCACCAGATCTGTGCCACTCCAGGTCATATTTCCTAACATTGCGCATGTGCAGACTATCAGGAAACTCCACCAGATCTGTGTCACTCCGGGTCATATTTCCTAACATTGCGCATGTGCAGACTATCCGGAAACTCCACCAGATCTGTGTCAATCTAGGTCATATTTCCTAACATTGCGCATGTGCAGACTATCAGGAAACTCCACCAGATCTGTGCCACTCCAGGTCATATTTCCTAACATTGCGCATGTGCAGACTATCAGGAAACTCCACCAGATCTGTGTCCCGCCGGGACATATTTCCTAACATTGCGCATGTGCAGACTATCAGGAAACTCCACCAGATCTGTGTCACTCCGGGTCATATTAACTAACATTACGCATGTGCAGACTATCAGGAAACTCCACCAGATCTGTGTCACTCCAGGTCATATTTCGTAACATTGCGCATGTGCAGACTATCAGGCAACTCCACCAGATCTGTGTCACTCCGGGTAATATTTCCAAACATTGCGCATGTGCAGACTATCAGGAAACTCCACCATATCTGTGCCCCTCCAGGTCATATTTCCTAACATTGCGCATGTGCAGACTATCAGTAAACTCCCCCAGATCTGTGTCACTCTGGGTCATATTTCCTAACATTGTGCATGTGCAGACTATCAAGAAACTCCACCAGATCTGTGTCAATCCAGGTCATATTTCCTAACATTGCACATGTGCAGACTATCAGGAAACTCCACCATATCTGTGTCACTCCAGGTCCTATTTCCTAACATTGCACATGTGCAGACTATCAGGAAACTCCACCAGATCTATGTCACGCCGGGTCATATTTCCTAACATTGCGCATGTGCAGACTATCAGGAAACTCTACCAGAACTGTGTCACTCCCGGTCATATTTCCAAACATTGCGCATGTGCAGACTATCAGGAAACTCCACCAGATCTGTGTCCCTCCGGGTCATATTTCCTAACATTGCACATGTGCAGACTATCAGTAAACTCCAGCAGATCTGTGTCCCTCCGGTTCATATTTCTTAACATTGCGCATGTGCAGACTATGAGGAAACTCCACCAGATCTGGGTCACTCTGGGTCATATTTCCAATCATTTCACATGTGCAGACTATCAGGAAACTCCACCAGATCTGTGTCCCTCCAGGTCATATTTCCTAACATTGCGCATGTGCAGACTATCAGGAAACTCCACCAGATCTATGTCACTCCAGGTTATATTTCCTAACATTGTGCATGTGCAGGATATCAGGAAACTCCACCAGATCTGTGTCCCTCCAGGTCATATTTCCTAACATTGCGCATGTGCACGCTATCACGAAACTCCACCAGATCTGTTTCCCTCCAGGTCATATTTCCTAACATTGCGCATATGCAGACTATTAGGAAACTCCACCATATCTGTGTCACTCCAGGTCATATTTCCTAACATTGCGCATGTGCAGACTATCAGGAAACTCCACCAGATCTGTGTCCCTCCGGGTCATATTTCCTAACATTGCGAATGTGCAGACTATCAGGAAACTCCACCAGATCTGTGTCCCTCCGGGTCATATTTCCTAACATTGCACATGTGCAGACTACCAGTAAACTCCACCAGATCTGTGTCCCTCCGGGTCATATTTCTTAACATTGTGCATGTGCAGACTATCAGGAAACTCCACCAGATCTGTGTCCCTCTTGGTCATATTTCCAAACATTGCGCATGTGCAGACTATCAGGAAACTCCACCAGATCTGTGTCCCTCCAGGTCATATTTCCTCATATTGCGCATGTGCAGACTATCAGGAAACTCCACCAGATCTGTGTCCCTCCGGGTCATATTTCCTAACATTGCGCATATGCAGACTATCAGGAAACTCCACCAGATCTGTGTCCCTCAGGGTCAAATTTCCTAACATTGCACATGTGCAGACTATCAGTAAACTCCACCAGATCTGTGTCCCTCCGGTCATATTTCCTAACATTGCGCATGTGCAGACTATCAGGAAACTTCACCAGATCTGTGTCCCTCCGGGTCATATTTCTTAACATTGTGCATGTGCAGACTATCAGGAAACTCCACCAGATCTGTGTCCCTCTTGGTCATATTTCCAAACATTGCGCATGTGCAGACTATCAGGAAACTCCACCAGATCTGTGTCCCTCCAGGTCATATTTCCTCATATTGCGCATGTGCAGACTATCAGGAAACTCCACCAGATCTGTGTCCCTCCGGGTCATATTTCCTAACATTGCGCATATGCAGACTATCAGGAAACTCCACCAGATCTGTGTCCCTCAGGGTCAAATTTCCTAACATTGCACATGTGCAGACTATCAGTAAACTCCACCAGATCTGTGTCCCTCCGGTCATATTTCCTAACATTGCGCATGTGCAGACTATCAGGAAACTTCACCAGATCTGTGTCCCTTCAGGTCATATTCCCTAACATTGCGCATTTGCAGACTATCAGGAAACTCCACCAGATCTGTGTCCCTCCGGGTCATATTTCCTAACATTGCTTATGTGAAGACTATCAGGAAACTCCACCAGATCTGTGTCAATCCAGGTCATATTTCCTAACATTGCGCATATGCAGACTATCAGGAAACTCCACCAGATCTGTGTCCCTCCGGGTCATATTTCCTAACATTGCTTATGTGAAGACTATCAGGAAACTCCACCAGATCTGTGTCAATCCAGGTCATATTTCCTAACATTGCGCATGTGCAGACTATCAGGAAACTCCACCAGATCTGTGTCACTCCGGGTCACATTTCCTAGTATTGCGCATGTGCAGACTATCAGGAAACTCCACCAGATCTGTGTCACTCCAGGTTATATTTCCTAACATTGCGCATATGCCGACTTTCAGGAAACTCCACCAGATCTGTGTCCCTCCGGGTCATATTTCCTAACATTGCGCACGTGCAGTCTATCAGGAAACTCCACCAGATCTGTGTCCCTCCGGGTCATATTTCCTAACATTGCGCATGTGCAGACTATCAGGAAACTCCACCAGATCTGTGTCCCTCCGGGTCATATTTCCTAACATTGCACATGTGCAGACTATCAGTAAACTCCACCAGATCTGTGTCCCTCCGGTCATATTTCCTAACATTGCGCATGTGCAGACTATCAGGAAACTTCACCAGATCTGTGTCCCTTCAGGTCATATTCCCTAACATTGCGCATTTGCAGACTATCAGGAAACTCCACCAGATCTGTGTCCCTCCGAGTCATATTTCCTAACATTGCGCATATGCAGACTATCAGGAAACTCCACCAGATCTGTGTCCCTCCGGGTCATATTTCCTAACATTGCTTATGTGAAGACTATCAGGAAACTCCACCAGATCTGTGTCAAACCAGGTCATATTTCCTAACATTGCGCATATGCAGACTATCAGGAAACTCCACCAGATCTGTGTCCCTCCGGGTCATATTTCCTAACATTGCTTATGTGAAGACTATCAGGAAACTCCACCAGATCTGTGTCAATCCAGGTCATATTTCCTAACATTGCGCATGTGCAGACTATCAGGAAACTCCACCAGATCTGTGTCACTCCGGGTCATATTTCCTAGTATTGCGCATGTGCAGACTATTAGGAAACTCCACCAGATCTGTGTCACTCCAGGTTATATTTCCTAACATTGCGCATATGCCGACTTTCAGGAAACTCCACCAGATCTGTGTCCCTCCGGGTCATATTTCCTAACATTGCGCACGTGCAGTCTATCAGGAAACTCCACCAGATCTGTGTCCCTCCGGGTCATATTTCCTAACATTGCGCATGTGCAGACTATCAGGAAACTCCACCAGATCTGTGTCACTCCGGGTCATATTTCCTAACATTGCGCATGTGCAGACTATCCGGAAACTCCACCAGATCTGTGTCAATCTAGGTCATATTTCCTAACATTGCGCATGTGCAGACTATCCGGAAACTCCACCAGATCTGTGTCAATCTAGGTCATATTTCCTAACATTGCGCATGTGCAGACTATCAGGAAACTCCACCAGATCTGTGCCACTCCGGGTCATATTTCCTAACATTGCGCATGTGCAGACTATCAGGAAACTCCACCAGATCTGTGTCCCGCCGGGTCATATTTCCTAACATTGCGCATGTGCAGACTATCAGGAAACTCCACCAGATCTGTGTCCCTCCGGGTCATATTTCCTAACATTGCGCATGTGCAGACTATCAGGAAACTCCACCAGATCTGTGTCCCTCCGGGTCATATATCCTAACATTGCGCATGTGCAGACTATCAGTAAACTCCCCCAGATCTGTGTCACTCTGGGTCATATTTCCTAACATTGCGCATGTGCAGACTATCAAGAAACTCCCCCAGATCTGTGTCAATCCAGGTCATATTTCCTAACATTGCGCATGTGCAGACTATCAAGAAACTCCACCAGATCTGTGTCAATCCAGGTCATATTTCCTAACATTGCGCATGTGCAGACTATCAGGAAACTCCACCAGATCTGTGTCAATCCAGGTCATATTTCCTAACATTGCACATGTGCAGACTATCAGGAAACTCCACCATATCTGTGTCACTCCGGGTCATATTTCCTAACATTGCGCATGTGCAGACTATCAGGAAACTCCACCAGATCTGTGTCCCTCCGGGTCATATTTCCTAACATTGCGAATGTGCAGACTATCAGGAAACTCCACCAGATCTGTGTCCCTCTGGGTCATATTTCCTAACATTGCACATGTGCAGACTACCAGTAAACTCCACCAGATCTGTGTCCCTCCGGGTCATATTTCTTAACATTGTGCATGTGCAGACTATCAGGAAACTCCACCAGATCTGTGTCCCTCTTGGTCATATTTCCAAACATTGCGCATGTGCAGACTATCAGGAAACTCCACCAGATCTGTGTCCCTCCAGGTCATATTTCCTCATATTGCGCATGTGCAGACTATCAGGAAACTCCACCAGATCTGTGTCCCTCCGGGTCATATTTCCTAACATTGCGCATATGCAGACTATCAGGAAACTCCACCAGATCTGTGTCCCTCAGGGTCAAATTTCCTAACATTGCACATGTGCAGACTATCAGTAAACTCCACCAGATCTGTGTCCCTCCGGTCATATTTCCTAACATTGCGCATGTGCAGACTATCAGGAAACTTGACCAGATCTGTGTCCCTTCAGGTCATATTCCCTAACATTGCGCATTTGCAGACTATCAGGAAACTCCACCAGATCTGTGTCCCTCCGAGTCATATTTCCTAACATTGCGCATATGCAGACTATCAGGAAACTCCACCAGATCTGTGTGTCCCTCCGGGTCATATTTCCTAACATTGCTTATGTGAAGACTATCAGGAAACTCCACCAGATCTGTGTCAATCCAGGTCATATTTCCTAACATTGCGCATATGCAGACTATCAGGAAACTCCACCAGATCTGTGTCCCTCCGGGTCATATTTCCTAACATTGCTTATGTGAAGACTATCAGGAAACTCCACCAGATCTGTGTCAATCCAGGTCATATTTCCTAACATTGCGCATGTGCAGACTATCAGGAAACTCCACCAGATCTGTGTCACTCCGGGTCATATTTCCTAGTATTGCGCATGTGCAGACTATCAGGAAACTCCACCAGATCTGTGTCACTCCAGGTTATATTTCCTAACATTGCGCATATGCCGACTTTCAGGAAACTCCACCAGATCTGTGTCCCTCCGGGTCATATTTCCTAACATTGCGCACGTGCAGTCTATCAGGAAACTCCACCAGATCTGTGTCCCTCCGGGTCATATTTCCTAACATTGCGCATGTGCAGACTATCAGGAAACTCCACCAGATCTGTGTCCCTCCGGGTCTTATTTCCTAACATTGCGCATATGCAGACTATCAGGAAACTCCACCAGATCTGTGTCCCTCAGGGTCAAATTTCCTAAGATTGCACATGTGCAGACTATCAGTAAACTCCACCAGATCTGTGTCCCTCCGGTCATATTTCCTAACATTGCGCATGTGCAGACTATCAGGAAACTTCACCAGATGTGTGTCCCTTCAGGTCATATTCCCTAACATTGCGCATTTGCAGACTATCAGGAAACTCCACCAGATCTGTGTCCCTCCGAGTCATATTTCCTAACATTGCGCATATGCAGACTATCAGGAAACTCCACCAGATCTGTGTCCCTCCGGGTCATATTTCCTAACATTGCGCATATGCAGACTATCAGGAAACTCCACCAGATCTGTGTCCCTCAGGGTCAAATTTCCTAAGATTGCACATGTGCAGACTATCAGTAAACTCCACCAGATCTGTGTCCCTCCGGTCATATTTCCTAACATTGCGCATGTGCAGACTATCAGGAAACTTCACCAGATCTGTGTCCCTTCAGGTCATATTCCCTAACATTGCGCATTTGCAGACTATCAGGAAACTCCACCAGATCTGTGTCCCTCCGAGTCATATTTCCTAACATTGCGCATATGCAGACTATCAGGAAACTCCACCAGATCTGTGTCCCTCCGGGTCATATTTCCTAACATTGCTTATGTGAAGACTATCAGGAAACTCCACCAGATCTGTGTCAATCCAGGTCATATTTCCTAACATTGCGCATATGCAGACTATCAGGAAACTCCACCAGATCTGTGTCCCTCCGGGTCATATTTCCTAACATTGCTTATGTGAAGACTATCAGGAAACTCCACCAGATCTGTGTCAATCCAGGTCATATTTCCTAACATTGCGCATTTGCAGACTATCAGGAAACTCCACCAGATCTGTGTCCCTCCGAGTCATATTTCCTAACATTGCGCATATGCAGACTATCAGGAAACTCCACCAGATCTGTGTCCCTCCGGGTCATATTTCCTAACATTGCTTATGTGAAGACTATCAGGAAACTCCACCAGATCTGTGTCAATCCAGGTCATATTTCCTAACATTGCGCATATGCAGACTATCAGGAAACTCCACCAGATCTGTGTCCCTCCGGGTCATATTTCCTAACATTGCTTATGTGAAGACTATCAGGAAACTCCACCAGATCTGTGTCAATCCAGGTCATATTTCCTAACATTGCGCATGTGCAGACTATCAGGAAACTCCACCAGATCTGTGTCACTCCGGGTCATATTTCCTAGTATTGCGCATGTGCAGACTATCAGGAAACTCCACCAGATCTGTGTCACTCCAGGTTATATTTCCTAACATTGCGCATATGCCGACTTTCAGGAAACTCCACCAGATCTGTGTCCCTCCGGGTCATATTTCCTAACATTGCGCACGTGCAGTCTATCAGGAAACTCCACCAGATCTGTGTCCCTCCGGGTCATATTTCCTAACATTGCGCATGTGCAGACTATCAGGAAACTCCACCAGATCTGTGTCCCTCCGGGTCATATTTCCTAACATTGCGCATATGCAGACTATCAGGAAACTCCACCAGATCTGTGTCCCTCAGGGTCAAATTTCCTAAGATTGCACATGTGCAGACTATCAGTAAACTCCACCAGATCTGTGTCCCTCCGGTCATATTTCCTAACATTGCGCATGTGCAGACTATCAGGAAACTTCACCAGATGTGTGTCCCTTCAGGTCATATTCCCTAACATTGCGCATTTGCAGACTATCAGGAAACTCCACCAGATCTGTGTCCCTCCGAGTCATATTTCCTAACATTGCGCATATGCAGACTATCAGGAAACTCCACCAGATCTGTGTCCCTCCGGGTCATATTTCCTAACATTGCTTATGTGAAGACTATCAGGAAACTCCACCAGATCTGTGTCAATCCAGGTCATATTTCCTAACATTGCGCATATGCAGACTATCAGGAAACTCCACCAGATCTGTGTCCCTCCGGGTCATATTTCCTAACATTGCTTATGTGAAGACTATCAGGAAACTCCACCAGATCTGTGTCAATCCAGGTCATATTTCCTAACATTGCGCATGTGCAGACTATCAGGAAACTCCACCAGATCTGTGTCACTCCGGGTCATATTTCCTAGTATTGCGCATGTGCAGACTATTAGGAAACTCCACCAGATCTGTGTCACTCCAGGTTATATTTCCTAACATTGCGCATATGCCGACTTTCAGGAAACTCCACCAGATCTGTGTCCCTCCGGGTCATATTTCCTAACATTGCGCATGTGCAGTCTATCAGGAAACTCCACCAGATCTGTGTCCCTCCGGGTCATATTTCCTAACATTGCGCATGTGCAGACTATCAGGAAACTCCACCAGATCTGTGTCACTCCGGGTCATATTTCCTAACATTGCGCATGTGCAGACTATCCGGAAACTCCACCAGATCTGTGTCAATCTAGGTCATATTTCCTAACATTGCGCATGTGCAGACTATCAGGAAACTCCACCAGATCTGTGCCACTCCAGGTCATATTTCCTAACATTGCGCATGTGCAGACTATCAGGAAACTCCACCAGATCTGTGTCCCGCCGGGTCATATTTCCTAACATTGCGCATGTGCAGACTATCAGGAAACTCCACCAGATCTGTGTCCCTCCGGGTCATATTTCCTAACATTGCGCTTGTGCAGACTATCAGGAAACTCCACCAGATCTGTGTCCCTCCGGGTCATATATCCTAACATTGCGCATGTGCAGACTATCAGTAAACTCCCCCAGATCTGTGTCACTCTGGGTCATATTTCCTAACATTGCGCATGTGCAGACTATCAAGAAACTCCACCAGATCTGTGTCAATCCAGGTCATATTTCCTAACATTGCGCATGTGCAGACTATCAGGAAACTCCACCAGATCTGTGTCACTCCAGGTCATATTTCCTAACATTGCGCATGTGCAGACTATCAGGAAACTCCACCAGATCTATGTCACGCCGGGTCATATTTCCTAACATTGCGCATGTGCAGACTATCAGGAAACTCTACCAGAACTGTGTCACTCCCGGTCATATTTCCTAACATTGCGCATGTGCAGACTATCAGGAAACTCCACCAGATCTGTGTCACTCCGGGTCATATTTCCTAACATTGCACATGTGCAGACTATCAGTAAACTCCAACAGATCTGTGTCCCTCCGGGTCATATTGCCTAACATTGCGCATGTGCAGACCATCAGGAAACTCCACCAGATCTGTGTCAGTCCGGGTAATATTTCCTAACATTGCGCATGTGCAGACTATCAGGAAACTCCACCAGATCTGTGTCCCTCCAGGTCATATTTCCTAACATTGCGCATGTGCAGACTATCAGGAAACTCCATCAGATCTGTGTCCCTCCGAGTCATATATCCTAACATTGCACATGTGCAGACTATCAGTAAACTCCCCCAGATCTGTGTCACTCTGGGTCATATTTCCTAACATTGTGCATGTGCAGACTATCAAGAAACTCCACCAGATCTGTGTCAATCCAGGTCATATTTCCTAACATTGCACATGTGCAGACTATCAGGAAACTCCACCATATCTGTGTCACTCCAGGTCCTATTTCCTAACATTGCACATGTGCAGATTATCAGGAAACTCCACCAGATCTATGTCACGCCGGGTCATATTTCCTAACATTGCGCATGTGCAGACTATCAGGAAACTCTACCAGAACTGTGTCACTCCCGGTCATATTTCCTAACATTGCGCATGTGCAGACTATCAGGAAACTCCACCAGATATGTGTCATCCCGGGTCATATTTCCTAACATTGCGCATGTGCAGACTATCAGGAAACTCCACCAGATCTGTGTCACTCCAGGTCATATTTCCTAACATTGCGCATGTGCAGACTATCAGGAAACTCCACCAGATCTGTGTCCCTCCGGGTCATATTTCCTAACATTGCGAATGTGCAGACTATCAGGAAACTCCACCAGATCTGTGTCCCTCCGGGTCATAAATCCTAACATTGCACATGTGCAGACTACCAGTAAACTCCACCAGATCTGTGTCCCTCCGGGTCATATTTCTTAACAGTGTGCATGTGCAGACTATCAGGAAACTCCACCAGATCTGTGTCCCTCTGGGTCATATTTCCAAACATTGCGCATGTGCAGACTATCAGGAAACTCCACCAGATCTGTGTCCCTCCAGGTCATATTTACTCATATTGCGCATGTGCAGACTATCAGTAAACTCCACCAGATCTGTGTCCCTCCGGGTCATATTTCCTAACATTGCGCATATGCAGACTATCAGGAAACTCCACGAGATCTGTGTCCCTCAGGGTCATATTTCCTAACATTGCACATGTGCAGACTATCAGTAAACTCCACCAGATCTGTGTCCCTCCGGTCATATTTCCTAACATTGCGCATGTGCAGACTATCAGGAAACTCCACCAGATCTGTGTCCCTTCAGGTCATATTCCCTAACATTGCGCATTTGCAGACTATCAGGAAACTCCACCAGATCTGTGTCCCTCCGAGTCATATTTCCTAACATTTCGCATATGCAGACTATCAGGAAACTCCACCAGATCCGTGTCCCTCCGGGTCATATTTCCTAACATTGCGCATGTGAAGACTATCAGGAAACTCCACCAGATCTGTGTCACTCTGGGTCATATTTCCTAACATTGCGCATGTGCAGACTATCAAGAAACTCCACCAGATCTGTGTCAATCCAGGTCATATTTCCTAACATTGCGCATGTGCAGACTATCAGGAAACTCCACCAGATCTGTGTCACTCCAGGTCATATTTCCTAACATTGCGCATGTGCAGACTATCAGGAAACTCCACCAGATCTATGTCACGCCGGGTCATATTTCCTAACATTGCGCATGTGCAGACTATCAGGAAACTCTACCAGAACTGTGTCACTCCCGGTCATATTTCCTAACATTGCGCATGTGCAGACTATCAGGAAACTCCACCAGATCTGTGTCACTCCGGGTCATATTTCCTAACATTGCACATGTGCAGACTATCAGTAAACTCCAACAGATCTGTGTCCCTCCGGGTCATATTGCCTAACATTGCGCATGTGCAGACCATCAGGAAACTCCACCAGATCTGTGTCAGTCCGGGTAATATTTCCTAACATTGCGCATGTGCAGACTATCAGGAAACTCCACCAGATCTGTGTCCCTCCAGGTCATATTTCCTAACATTGCGCATGTGCAGACTATCAGGAAACTCCATCAGATCTGTGTCCCTCCGAGTCATATATCCTAACATTGCACATGTGCAGACTATCAGTAAACTCCCCCAGATCTGTGTCACTCTGGGTCATATTTCCTAACATTGTGCATGTGCAGACTATCAAGAAACTCCACCAGATCTGTGTCAATCCAGGTCATATTTCCTAACATTGCACATGTGCAGACTATCAGGAAACTCCACCATATCTGTGTCACTCCAGGTCCTATTTCCTAACATTGCACATGTGCAGATTATGAGGAAACTCCACCAGATCTATGTCACGCCGGGTCATATTTCCTAACATTGCGCATGTGCAGACTATCAGGAAACTCTACCAGAACTGTGTCACTCCCGGTCATATTTCCTAACATTGCGCATGTGCAGACTATCAGGAAACTCCACCAGATATGTGTCATCCCGGGTCATATTTCCTAACATTGCGCATGTGCAGACTATCAGGAAACTCCACCAGATCTGTGTCACTCCAGGTCATATTTCCTAACATTGCGCATGTGCAGACTATCAGGAAACTCCACCAGATCTGTGTCCCTCCGGGTCATATTTCCTAACATTGCGAATGTGCAGACTATCAGGAAACTCCACCAGATCTGTGTCCCTCCGTGTCATAAATCCTAACATTGCACATGTGCAGACTACCAGTAAACTCCACCAGATCTGTGTCCCTCCGGGTCATATTTCTTAACAGTGTGCATGTGCAGACTATCAGGAAACTCCACCAGATCTGTGTCCCTCTGGATCATATTTCCAAACATTGCGCATGTGCAGACTATCAGGAAACTCCACCAGATCTGTGTCCCTCCAGGTCATATTTACTCATATTGCGCATGTGCAGACTATCAGTAAACTCCACCAGATCTGTGTCCCTCCGGGTCATATTTCCTAACATTGCGCATATGCAGACTATCAGGAAACTCCACGAGATCTGTGTCCCTCAGGGTCATATTTCCTAACATTGCACATGTGCAGACTATCAGTAAACTCCACCAGATCTGTGTCCCTCCGGTCATATTTCCTAACATTGCGCATGTGCAGACTATCAGGAAACTCCACCAGATCTGTGTCCCTTCAGGTCATATTCCCTAACATTGCGCATTTGCAGACTATCAGGAAACTCCACCAGATCTGTGTCCCTCCGAGTCATATTTCCTAACATTTCGCATATGCAGACTATCAGGAAACTCCACCAGATCCGTGTCCCTCCGGGTCATATTTCCTAACATTGCGCATGTGAAGACTATCAGGAAACTCCACCAGATCTGTGTCAATCCAGGTCATATTTCCTAACATTGCGCATGTGCAGACTATCAGGAAACTCCACCAGATCTGTGTCACTCCGGGTCATATTTCCTAGTATTGCGCATGTGCAGACTATCAGGAAACTCCACCAGATCTGTGTCACTCCAGGTTATATTTCCTAACATTGCGCATATGCCGACTTTCAGGAAACTCCACCAGATCTGTGTCCCTCCAGGTCATATTTCCTAACATTGCGCATGTGCAGTCTATCAGGAAACTCCACCAGATCTGTGGCCCTCCGGGTCATATTTCCTAACATTGCGCATGTGCAGACTATCAGGAAACTCCACCAGATCTGTGTCACTCCGGGTCATATTTCCTAACATTGCGCATGTGCAGACTATCCGGAAACTCCTCCAGATCTGTGTCAATCTAGGTCATATTTCCTAACATTGCGCATGTGCAGACTATCAGGAAACTCCACCAGATCTGTGCCACTCCAGGTCATATTTCCTAACATTGCGCATGTGCAGACTATCAGGAAACTCCACCAGATCTGTGTCCCGCCGGGTCATATTTCCTAACATTGCGCATGTGCAGACTATCAGGAAACTCCACCAGATCTGTGTCCCTGCGGGTCATATTTCCTAACATTGCGCATGTGCAGACTATCAGGAAACTCCACCAGATCTGTGTCCCTCCGGGTCATATTTCCTAACATTGCACATGTGCAGACTATCAGTAAACTCCAGCAGATCTGTGTCCCTCCGGTTCATATTTCTTAACATTGCGCATGTGCAGACTATGAGGAAACTCCACCAGATCTGGGTCACTCTGGGTCATATTTCCAATCATTTCACATGTGCAGACTATCAGGAAACTCCACCAGATCTGTGTCCCTCCAGGTCATATTTCCTAACATTGCGCATGTGCAGACTATCAGGAAACTCCACCAGATCTATGTCACTCCAGGTTATATTTCCTAACATTGTGCATGTGCAGGATATCAGGAAACTCCACCAGATCTGTGTCCCTCCAGGTCATATTTCCTAACATTGCGCATGTGCAGACTATCACAAAACTCCACCAGATCTGTTTCCCTCCAGGTCATATTTCCTAACATTGCGCATGTGCAGACTATCAGTAAACTCCACCAGATCTGTGTCCCTCCAGGTCATATTTCCTAACATTGCGCATGTGCAGACTATCAGGAAACTCCACCAGATCTATGTCACTCCAGGTTATATTTCCTAACATTGTGCATGTGCAGGATATCAGGAAACTCCACCAGATCTGTGTCCCTCAGGGTCATATTTCCTAACATTGCACATGTGCAGACTATCAGTAAACTCCACCAGATCTGTGTCCTTCCGGTCATATTTCCTAACATTGCGCATGTGCAGACTATCAGGAAACTCCACCAGATCTGTGTCCCTTCAGGTCATATTCCCTAACATTGCGCATTTGCAGACTATCAGGAAACTCCACCAGATCTGTCTCCCTCCGAGTCATATTTCCTAACATTGCGCATATGCAGACTATCAGGAAACTCCACCAGATCTGTGTCCCTCCTGGTCATATTTCCTAACATTGCGCATGTGAAGACTATCAGGAAACTCCACCAGATCTGTGTCAATCCAGGTCATATTTCCTAACATTGCGCATGTGCAGACTATCAGGAAACTCCACCAGATCTGTGTCACTCCGGGTCATATTTCCTAGTATTGCGCATGTGCAGACTATCAGGAAACTCCACCATATCTGTGTCACTCCAGGTTATATTTCCTAACATTGCGCATATGCCGACTTTCAGGAAACTCCACCAGATCTGTGTCCCTCCGGGTCATATTTCCTAACATTGCGCATGTGCAGACTATCAGGAAACTCCACCAGATCTGTGTCACTCCGGGTCATATTTCCTAACATTGCGCATGTGCAGACTATCCGGAAACTCCACCAGATCTGTGTCAATCTAGGTCATATTTTCTAACATTGCGCATGTGCAGACTATCAGGAAACTCCACCAGATCTGTGCCACTCCAGGTCATATTTCCTAACATTGCGCATGTGCAGACTATCAGGAAACTCCACCAGATCTGTGTCACTCCGGGTCATATTTCCTAACATTGCGCATGTGCAGACTATCCGGAAACTCCACCAGATCTGTGTCAATCTAGGTCATATTTCCTAACATTGCGCATGTGCAGACTATCAGGAAACTCCACCAGATCTGTGCCACTCCAGGTCATATTTCCTAACATTGCCCATGTGCAGACTATCAGGAAACTCCACCAGATCTGTGTCCCGCCGGGTCATATTTCCTAACATTGCGCATGTGCAGACTATCAGGAAACTCCACCAGATCTGTGTCACTCCGGGTCATATTAACTAACATTACGCATGTGCAGACTATCAGGAAACTCCACCAGATCTGTGTCACTCCAGGTCATATTTCCAAACATTGCGCATGTGCAGACTATCAGGCAACTCCACCATATCTGTGTCACTCCGGGTAATATTTCCAAACATTGCGCATGTGCAGACTATCAGTAAACTCCCCCAGATCTGTGTCCCTCCGGGTCATATTTCCTAACATTGCGCATGTGCAGACTATCAGTAAACTCCCCCAGATCTGTGTCACTCTGGGTCATATTTCCTAACATTGTGCATGTGCAGACTATCAAGAAACTCCACCAGATCTGTGTCAATCCAGGTCATATTTCCTAACATTGCACATGTGCAGACTATCAGGAAACTCCACCATATCTGTGTCACTCCAGGTCCTATTTCCTAACATTGCACATGTGCAGACTATCAGGAAACTCCACCAGATCTATGTCACGCCGGGTCATATTTCCTAATATTGCGCATGTGCAGACTATCAGGAAACTCTACCAGAACTGTGTCACTCCCGGTCATATTTCCTAACATTGCGCATGTGCAGAGTATCAGGAAACTCCACCAGATCTGTGTCCCTCCGGGTCATATTTCCTAACATTGCGCATGTGCAGACTACCAGTAAACTCCACCAGATCTGTGTCCCTCCGGGTCATATTTCTTAACATTGTGCATGTGCAGACTATCAGGAAACTCCACCAGATCTGTGTCAATCCAGGTCATATTTCCTAACATTGCACATGTGCAGACTATCAGGAAACTCCACCATATCTGTGTCACTCCAGGTCCTATTTCCTAACATTGCACATGTGCAGACTATCAGGAAACTCCACCATATCTGTGTCACTCCAGGTCCTATTTCCTAACATTGCACATGTGCAGACTATCAGGAAACTCCACCAGATCTGTGTCAATCCAGGTCATATTTCCTAACATTGCGCATGTGCAGACTATCAGGAAACTCCACCATATCTGTGTCACTCCGGGTCATATTTCCTAACATTGCGCATGTGCAGACTATCAGGAAACTCCACCAGATCTGTGTCCCTCCGGGTCATATTTCCTAACATTGCGAATGTGCAGACTATCAGGAAACTTCACCAGATCTGTGTCCCTCCGGGTCATATTTCCTAACATTGCACATGTGCAGACTACCAGTAAACTCCACCAGATCTGTGTCCCTCCGGGTCATATTTCTTAACATTGTGCATGTGCAGACTATCAGGAAACTCCACCAGATCTGTGTCCCTCTTGGTCATATTTCCAAACATTGCGCATGTGCAGACTATCAGGAAACTCCACCAGATCTGTGTCCCTCCAGGTCATATTTCCTCATATTGCGCATGTGCAGACTATCAGGAAACTCCACCAGATCTGTGTCCCTCCGGGTCATATTTCCTAACATTGCGCATATGCAGACTATCAGGAAACTCCACCAGATCTGTGTCCCTCAGGGTAAAATTTCCTAACATTGCACATGTGCAGACTATCAGTAAACTTCACCAGATCTGTGTCCCTTCAGGTCATATTCCCTAACATTGCGCATTTGCAGACTATCAGGAAACTTCACCAGATCTGTGTCCCTTCAGGTCATATTCCCTAACATTGCGCATTTGCAGACTATCAGGAAACTCCACCAGATCTGTGTCCCTCCGAGTCATATTTCCTAACATTGCGCATATGCAGACTATCAGGAAACTCCACCAGATCTGGTTCCCTCCGGGTCATATTTCCTAACATTGCTTATGTGAAGACTATCAGGAAACTCCACCAGATCTGTGTCAATCCAGGTCATATTTCCTAACATTGCGCATATGCAGACTATCAGGAAACTCCACCAGATCTGTGTCCCTCCGGGTCATATTTCCTAACATTGCTTATGTGAAGACTATCAGGAAACTCCACCAGATCTGTGTCAATCCAGGTCATATTTCCTAACATTGCGCATGTGCAGACTATCAGGAAACTCCACCAGATCTGTGTCACTCCGGGTCATATTTCCTAGTATTGCGCATGTGCAGACTATCAGGAAACTCCACCAGATCTGTGTCACTCCAGGTTATATTTCCTAACATTGCGCATATGCCGACTTTCAGGAAACTCCACCAGATCTGTGTCCCTCCGGGTCATATTTCCTAACATTGCGCACGTGCAGTCTATCAGGAAACTCCACCAGATCTGTGTCCCTCCGGGTCATATTTCCTAACATTGCGCATGTGCAGACTATCAGGAAACTCCACCAGATCTGTGTCACTCCGGGCCATATTTCCTAACATTGCGCATGTGCAGACTATCCGGAAACTCCACCAGATCTGTGTCAATCTAGGTCATATTTCCTAACATTGCGCATGTGCAGACTATCAGGAAACTCCACCAGATCTGTGCCACTCCAGGTCATATTTCCTAACATTGCGCATGTGCAGACTATCAGGAAACTCCACCAGATCTGTGTCCCGCCGGGTCATATTTCCTAACATTGCGCATGTGCAGACTATCAGGAAACTCCACCAGATCTGTGTCCCTCCGGGTCATATTTCCTAACATTGCGCATGTGCAGACTATAAGGAAACTCCACCAGATCTGTGTCCCTCCGGGTCATATATTCTAACATTGCGCATGTGCAGACTATCAGTAAACTCCCCCAGATCTGTGTCACTCTGGGTCATATTTCCTAACATTGCGCATGTGCAGACTATCAAGAAACTCCACCAGATCTGTGTCAATCCAGGTCATATTTCCTAACATTGCGCATGTGCAGACTATCAGGAAACTCCACCAGATCTGTGTCACTCCAGGTCATATTTCCTAACATTGCGCATGTGCAGACTATCAGGAAACTCCACCAGATCTATGTCACGCCGGGTCATATTTCCTAACATTGCGCATGTGCAGACTATCAGGAAACTCTACCAGAACTGTGTCACTCCCGGTCATATTTCCTAACATTGCGCATGTGCAGACTATCAGGAAACTCCACCAGATCTGTGTCACTCCGGGTCATATTTCCTAACATTGCACATGTGCAGACTATCAGTAAACTCCAACAGATCTGTGTCCCTCCGGGTCATATTGCCTAACATTGCGCATGTGCAGACCATCAGGAAACTCCACCAGATCTGTGTCAGTCCGGGTAATATTTCCTAACATTGCGCATGTGCAGACTATCAGGAAACTCCACCAGATCTGTGTCCCTCCAGGTCATATTTCCTAACATTGCGCATGTGCAGACTATCAGGAAACTCCATCAGATCTGTGTCCCTCCGAGTCATATATCCTAACATTGCACATGTGCAGACTATCAGTAAACTCCCCCAGATCTGTGTCACTCTGGGTCATATTTCCTAACATTGTGCATGTGCAGACTATCAAGAAACTCCACCAGATCTGTGTCAATCCAGGTCATATTTCCTAACATTGCACATGTGCAGACTATCAGGAAACTCCACCATATCTGTGTCACTCCAGGTCCTATTTCCTAACATTGCACATGTGCAGATTATCAGGAAACTCCACCAGATCTATGTCACGCCGGGTCATATTTCCTAACATTGCGCATGTGCAGACTATCAAGAAACTCTACCAGAACTGTGTCACTCCCGGTCATATTTCCTAACATTGCGCATGTGCAGACTATCAGGAAACTCCACCAGATATGTGTCATCCCGGGTCATATTTCCTAACATTGCGCATGTGCAGACTATCAGGAAACTCCACCAGATCTGTGTCACTCCAGGTCATATTTCCTAACATTGCGCATGTGCAGACTATCAGGAAACTCCACCAGATCTGTGTCCCTCCGGGTCATATTTCCTAACATTGCACATGTGCAGACTACCAGTAAACTCCACCAGATCTGTGTCCCTCCGGGTCATATTTCTTAACAGTGTGCATGTGCAGACTATCAGGAAACTCCACCAGATCTGTGTCCCTCTGGGTCATATTTCCAAACATTGCGCATGTGCAGACTATCAGGAAACTCCACCAGATCTGTGTCCCTCCAGGTCATATTTCCTCATATTGCGCATGTGCAGACTATCAGGAAACTCCACCAGATCTGTGTCCCTCCGGGTCATATTTCCTAACATTGCGCATATGCAGACTATCAGGAAACTCCACCAGATCTGTGTCCCTCAGGGTCATATTTCCTAACATTGCACATGTGCAGACTATCAGTAAACTCCACCAGATCTGTGTCCCTCCGGTCATATTTCCTAACATTGCGCATGTGCAGACTATCAGGAAACTCCACCAGATCTGTGTCCCTTCAGGTCATATTCCCTAACATTGCGCATTTGCAGACTATCAGGAAACTCCACCAGATCTGTGTCCCTCCGAGTCATATTTCCTAACATTTCGCATATGCAGACTATCAGGAAACTCCACCAGATCCGTGTCCCTCCGGGTCATATTTCCTAACATTGCGCATGTGAAGACTATCAGGAAATTCCACCAGATCTGTGTCAATCCAGGTCATATTTCCTAACATTGCGCATGTGCTGACTATCAGGAAACTCCACCAGATCTGTGTCACTCCGGGTCATATTTCCTAGTATTGCGCATGTGCAGACTATCAGGAAACTCCACCAGATCTGTGTCACTCCAGGTTATATTTCCTAACATTGCGCATATGCCGACTTTCAGGAAACTCCACCAGATCTGTGTCCCTCCGGGTCATATTTCCTAACATTGCGCATGTGCAGTCTATCAGGAAACTCCACCAGATCTGTGTCCCTCCGGGTCATATTTCCTAACATTGCGCATGTGCAGACTATCAGGAAACTCCACCAGATCTGTGTCACTCCGGGTCATATTTCCTAACATTGCGCATGTGCAGACTATCCGGAAACTCCACCAGATCTGTGTCAATCTAGGTCATATTTCCTAACATTGCGCATGTGCAGACTATCAGGAAACTCCACCAGATCTGTGCCACTCCAGGTCATATTTCCTAACATTGCGCATGTGCAGACTATCAGGAAACTCCACCAGATCTGTGCCACTCCAGGTCATATTTCCTAACATTGCGCATGTGCAGACTATCAGGAAACTCCACCAGATCTGTGTCCCGCCGGGTCATATTTCCTAACATTGCGCATGTGCAGACTATCAGGAAACTCCACCAGATCTGTGTCCCTCCGGGTCATATTTCCTAACATTGCGCATGTGCAGACTATAAGGAAACTCCACCAGATCTGTGTCCCTCCAGGTCATATTTCCTAACATTGCGCATGTGCAGACTATCAGTAAACTCCCCCAGATCTGTGTCACTCTGGGTCATATTTCCTAACATTGCGCATGTGCAGACTATCAAGAAACTCCACCAGATCTGTGTCAATCCAGGTCATATTTCCTAACATTGCGCATGTGCAGACTATCAGGAAACTCCACCAGATCTGTGTCCCTCCGGGTCATATTTCCTAACATTGCGCATGTGCAGACTATAAGGAAACTCCACCAGATCTGTGTCCCTCCGGGTCATATATCCTAACATTGCGCATGTGCAGACTATCAGTAAACTCCCCCAGATCTGTGTCACTCTGGGTCATATTTCCTAACATTGCGCATGTGCAGACTATCAAGAAACTCCACCAGATCTGTGTCAATCCAGGTCATATTTCCTAACATTGCGCATGTGCAGACTATCAGGAAACTCCACCAGATCTGTGTCACTCCAGGTCATATTTCCTAACATTGCGCATGTGCAGACTATCAGGAAACTCCACCAGATCTGTCACGCCGGGTCATATTTCCTAACATTGCGCATGTGCAGACTATCAGGAAACTCTACCAGAACTGTGTCACTCCCGGTCATATTTCCTAACATTGCGCATGTGCAGACTATCAGGAAACTCCACCAGATATGTGTCACTCCGGGTCATATTTCCTAACATTGCACATGTGCAGACTATCAGTAAACTCCAACAGATCTGTGTCCCTCCGGGTCATATTGCCTAACATTGCGCATGTGCAGACCATCAGGAAACTCCACCAGATCTGTGTCAGTCCGGGTAATATTACCTAACATTGCGCATGTGCAGACTATCAGGAAACTCCACCAGATCTGTGTCCCTCCAGGTCATATTTCCTAACATTGCGCATGTGCAGACTATCAGGAAACTCCATCAGATCTGTGTCCCTCCGAGTCATATATCCTAACATTGCACATGTGCAGACTATCAGTAAACTCCCCCAGATCTGTGTCACTCTGGGTCATATTTCCTAACATTGTGCATGTGCAGACTATCAAGAAACTCCACCAGATCTGTGTCAATCCAGGTCATATTTCCTAACATTACACATGTGCAGACTATCAGGAAACTCAACCATATCTGTGTTACTCCAGGTCCTATTTCCTAACATTGCACATGTGCAGATTATCAGGAAACTCCACCAGATCTATGTCACGCCGGGTCATATTTCCTAACATTGCACATGTGCAGACTATCAGGAAACTCTACCAGAACTGTGTCACTCCCGGTCATATTTCCTAACATTGCGCATGTGCAGACTATCAGGAAACTCCACCAGATATGTGTCATCCCGGGTCATATTTCCTAACATTGCGCATGTGCAGACTATCAGGAAACTCCACCAGATCTGTGTCACTCCAGGTCATATTTCCTAACATTGCGCATGTGCAGACTATCAGGAAACTCCACCAGATCTGTGTCCCTCCGGGTCATATTTCCTAACATTGCGAATGTGCAGACTATCAGGAAACTCCACCAGATCTGTGTCCCTCCGGGTCATAAATCCTAACATTGCACATGTGCAGACTACCAGTAAACTCCACCAGATCTGTGTCCCTCCGGGTCATATTTCTTAACAGTGTGCATGTGCAGACTATCAGGAAACTCCACCAGATCTGTGTCCCTCTGGGTCATATTTCCAAACATTGCGCATGTGCAGACTATCAGGAAACTCCACCAGATCTGTGTCCCTCCAGGTCATATTTCCTCATATTGCGCATGTGCAGACTATCAGGAAACTCCACCAGATCTGTGTCCCTCCGGGTCATATTTCCTAACATTGCGCATATGCAGACTATCAGGAAACTCCACCAGATCTGTGTCCCTCAGGGTCATATTTCCTAACATTGCACATGTGCAGACTATCAGTAAACTCCACCAGATCTGTGTCCCTCCGGTCATATTTCCTAACATTGCGCATGTGCAGACTATCAGGAAACTCCACCAGATCTGTGTCCCTTCAGGTCATATTCCCTAACATTGCGCATTTGCAGACTATCAGGAAACTCCACCAGATCTGTGTCCCTCCGAGTCATATTTCCTAACATTTCGCATATGCAGACTATCAGGAAACTCCACCAGATCCGTGTCCCTCCGGGTCATATTTCCTAACATTGCGCATGTGAAGACTATCAGGAAATTCCACCAGATCTGTGTCAATCCAGGTCATATTTCCTAACATTGCGCATGTGCAGACTATCAGGAAACTCCACCAGATCTGTGTCACTCCGGGTCATATTTCCTAGTATTGCGCATGTGCAGACTATCAGGAAACTCCACCAGATCTGTGTCACACCAGGTTATATTTCCTAACATTGCGCATATGCCGACTTTCAGGAAACTCCACCAGATCTGTGTCCCTCCGGGTCATATTTCCTAACATTGCGCATGTGCAGTCTATCAGGAAACTCCACCAGATCTGTGTCCCTCCGGGTCATATTTCCTAACATTGCGCATGTGCAGACTATCAGAAAACTCCACCAGATCTGTGTCACTCCGGGTCATATTTCCTAACATTGCGCATGTGCAGACTATCCGGAAACTCCACCAGATCTGTGTCAATCTAGGTCATATTTACTAACATTGCGCATGTGCAGACTATCAGGAAACTCCACCAGATCTGTGCCACTCCAGGTCATATTTCCTAACATTGCGCATGTGCAGACTATCAGGAAACTCCACCAGATCTGTGTCCCGCCGGGTCATATTTCCTAACATTGCGCATGTGCAGACTATCTGGAAACTCCACCAGATCTGTGTCCCTGCGGGTCATATTTCCTAACATTGCGCATGTGCAGACTATCAGGAAACTCCACCAGATCTGTGTCCCTCCGGGTCATATTTCCTAACATTGCACATGTGCAGACTATCAGTAAACTCCAGCAGATCTGTGTCCCTCCGGTTCATATTTCTTAACATTGCGCATGTGCAGACTATGAGGAAACTCCACCAGATCTGGGTCACTCTGGGTCATATTTCCAATCATTTCACATGTGCAGACTATCAGGAAACTCCACCAGATCTGTGTCCCTCCAGGTCATATTTCCTAACATTGCGCTTGTGCAGACTATCAGGAAACTCCACCAGATCTATGTCACTCCAGGTCATATTTCCTAACATTGCGCATGTGCAGACTATCAGGAAACTCCACCAGATCTGTGTCACTCCGGGTCATATTTCCTAGTATTGCGCATGTGCAGACTATCAGGAAATTCCACCAGATCTGTGTCAATCCAGGTCATATTTCCTAACATTGCGCATGTGCAGACTATCAGGAAACTCCACCAGATCTGTGTCACTCCGGGTCATATTTCCTAGTATTGCGCATGTGCAGACTATCAGGAAACTCCACCAGATCTGTGTCACACCAGGTTATATTTCCTAACATTGCGCATATGCCGACTTTCAGGAAACTCCACCAGATCTGTGTCCCTCCGGGTCATATTTCCTAACATTGCGCATGTGCAGTCTATCAGGAAACTCCACCAGATCTGTGTCCCTCCGGGTCATATTTCCTAACATTGCGCATGTGCAGACTATCAGAAAACTCCACCAGATCTGTGTCACTCCGGGTCATATTTCCTAACATTGCGCATGTGCAGACTATCCGGAAACTCCACCAGATCTGTGTCAATCTAGGTCATATTTACTAACATTGCGCATGTGCAGACTATCAGGAAACTCCACCAGATCTGTGCCACTCCAGGTCATATTTCCTAACATTGCGCATGTGCAGACTATCAGGAAACTCCACCAGATCTGTGTCCCGCCGGGTCATATTTCCTAACATTGCGCATGTGCAGACTATCAGGAAACTCCACCAGATCTGTGTCCCTGCGGGTCATATTTCCTAACATTGCGCATGTGCAGACTATCAGGAAACTCCACCAGATCTGTGTCCCTCCGGGTCATATTTCCTAACATTGCACATGTGCAGACTATCAGTAAACTCCAGCAGATCTGTGTCCCTCCGGTTCATATTTCTTAACATTGCGCATGTGCAGACTATGAGGAAACTCCACCAGATCTGGGTCACTCTGGGTCATATTTCCAATCATTTCACATGTGCAGACTATCAGGAAACTCCACCAGATCTGTGTCCCTCCAGGTCATATTTCCTAACATTGCGCTTGTGCAGACTATCAGGAAACTCCACCAGATCTATGTCACTCCAGGTTATATTTCCTAACATTGTGCATGTGCAGGATATCAGGAAACTCCACCAGATCTGTGTCCCTCCAGGTCATATTTCCTAACATTGCGCATGTGCAGACTATCACAAAACTCCACCAGATCTGTGTCCCTCCGGTCATATTTCCTAACATTGCGCATGTGCAGACTATCAGGAAACTCCACCAGATCTGTGTCCCTTCAGGTCATATTCCCTAACATTGCGCATTTGCAGACTATCAGGAAACTCCACCAGATCTGTGTCCCTCCGAGTCATATTTCCTAACATTTCGCATATGCAGACTATCAGGAAACTCCACCAGATCCATGTCCCTCCGGGTCATATTTCCTAACATTGCGCATGTGAAGACTATCAGGAAATTCCACCAGATCTGTGTCAATCCAGGTCATATTTCCTAACATTGCGCATGTGCAGACTATCAGGAAACTCCACCAGATCTGTGTCACTCCGGGTCATATTTCCTAGTATTGCGCATGTGCAGACTATCAGGAAACTCCACCAGATCTGTGTCACTCCGGGTTATATTTCCTAACATTGCGCATATGCCGACTTTCAGGAAACTCCACCAGATCTGTGTCCCTCCGGGTCATATTTCCTAACATTGCGCATGTGCAGTCTATCAGGAAACTCCACCAGATCTGTGTCCCTCCGGGTCATATTTCCTAACATTGCGCATGTGCAGACTATCAGGAAACTCCACCAGATCTGTGTCACTCCGGGTCATATTTCCTAACATTGCGCATGTGCAGACTATCCGGAAACTCCACCAGATCTGTGTCAATCTAGGTCATATTTCCTAACATTGCGCATGTGCAGACTATCAGGAAACTCCACCAGATCTGTGCCACTCCAGGTCATATTTCCTAACATTGCGCATGTGCAGACTATCAGGAAACTCCACCAGATCTGTGTCAATCTAGGTCATATTTCCTAACATTGCGCATGTGCAGACTATCAGGAAACTCCACCAGATCTGTGCCACTCCAGGTCATATTTCCTAACATTGCGCATGTGCAGACTATCAGGAAACTCCACCAGATCTGTGCCACTCCAGGTCATATTTCCTAACATTGCGCATGTGCAGACTATCAGGAAACTCCACCAGATCTGTGTCCCGCCGGGTCATATTTCCTAACATTGCGCATGTGCAGACTATCAGGAAACTCCACCAGATCTGTGTCCCTCCGGGTCATATTTCCTAACATTGCGCATGTGCAGACTATAAGGAAACTCCACCAGATCTGTGTCCCTCCGGGTCATATATCCTAACATTGCGCATGTGCAGACTATCAGTAAACTCCCCCAGATCTGTGTCACTCTGGGTCATATTTCCTAACATTGCGCATGTGCAGACTATCAAGAAACTCCACCAGATCTGTGTCAATCCAGGTCATATTTCCTAACATTGCGCATGTGCAGACTATCAGGAAACTCCACCAGATCTGTGTCACTCCAGGTCATATTTCCTAACATTGCGCATGTGCAGACTATCAGGAAACTCCACCAGATCTGTCACGCCGGGTCATATTTCCTAACATTGCGCATGTGCAGACTATCAGGAAACTCTACCAGAACTGTGTCACTCCCGGTCATATTTCCTAACATTGCGCATGTGCAGACTATCAGGAAACTCCACCAGATATGTGTCACTCCGGGTCATATTTCCTAACATTGCACATGTGCAGACTATCAGTAAACTCCAACAGATCTGTGTCCCTCCGGGTCATATTGCCTAACATTGCGCATGTGCAGACTATGAGGAAACTCCACCAGATCTGGGTCACTCTAGGTCATATTTCCAATCATTTCACATGTGCAGACTATCAGGAAACTCCACCAGATCTGTGTCCCGCCGGGTCATATTTCCTAACATTGCGCATGTGCAGACTATCAGGAAACTCCACCAGATCTGTGTCCCTGCGGGTCATATTTCCTAACATTGCGCATGTGCAGACTATCAGGAAACTCCACCAGATCTGTGTCCCTCCGGGTCATATTTCCTAACATTGCACATGTGCAGACTATCAGTAAACTCCAGCAGATCTGTGTCCCTCCGGTTCATATTTCTTAACATTGCGCATGTGCAGACTATGAGGAAACTCCACCAGATCTGGGTCACTCTAGGTCATATTTCCAATCATTTCACATGTGCAGACTATCAGGAAACTCCACCAGATCTGTGTCCCTCCAGGTCATATTTCCTAACATTGCGCATGTGCAGACTATCAGGAAACTCCACCAGATCTATGTCACTCCAGGTTATATTTCCTAACATTGTGCATGTGCAGGATATCAGGAAACTCCACCAGATCTGTGTCCCTCCAGGTCATATTTCCTAACATTGCGCCTGTGCAGACTATCACAAAACTCCACCAGATCTGTTTCCCTCCAGGTCATATTTCCTAACATTGCGCATATGCAGACTATCAGGAAACTCCACCAGATCTGTGTCCCTCCAGGTCATATTTCCTAACATTGCGCATGTGCAGACTATCAGGAAACTCCACCAGATTTGTTTCACCCCGGGTCATATTTCCTAACATTGCGCATGTGCAGACTATCAGGAAACTCCACCAGATCTGTGTCCCTTCAGGTCATATTTCCTAACAATGCGTATGTGTAGACTATCAGGAAACTCCACCAGATCTGTGTCCCTCCGGGTCATATTTCCTAACATTGCGCATATGCAGACTATTAGGAAACTGCACCACATCTGTGTCCCTCCGGGTCATATTTCCTAACATTGCGCATGTGCAGACTATCAGGAAACTCCACCAGATCGGTGTCAATCCAGGTCATATTTCCTAAAATTGCGCATGTGCAGACTATCAGGAAACTCCACCATATTTGTGTCACTCCAGGTCATATTTCCTAACATTGCGCATGTGCAGACTATCAGGAAACTCCACCAGATCTGTGTCACTCCGGGTCATATTTCCTAACATTGCGCATGTGCAGACTATCAGGAAACTCCACCAGATCTGTGTCACTCCAGGTCATATTTCCTAACATTGCGCATGTGCAGACGATCAGGAAACTCCACCAGATCTGTGTCTCTCCGGGTCATATTTCCTAACATTGCGCATGTGCAGACTATCAGGAAACTCCACCAGATCTGTGTCCCTCCGGGTCATATATCCTAACATTGCGCATGTGCAGACTATCAGTGAACTCCCCCAGATCTGTGTCACTCTGGGTCATATTTCCTAACATTGCGCATGTGCAGACTATCAAGAAACTCCACCAGATCTATGTCAATCCAGGTCATATTTCCTAACATTGCGCATGTGCAGACTATCAGGAAACTCCACCAGATCTGTGTCACTCCAGGTCATATTTCCTAACATTGCGCATGTGCAGACTATCAGGAAACTCCACCAGATCTATGTCACGCCGGGTCATATTTCCTAACATTGCGCATGTGCAGACTATCAGGAAACTCTACCAGAACTGTGTCACTCCCGGTCATATTTCCTAACATTGCGCATGTGCAGACTATCAGGAGACTCCACCAGATCTGTGTCCCTCCGGGTCATATTTCCTAACATTGCGCATGTGCAGACCATCAGGAAACTCCACCAGATCTGTGTCAGTCCGGGTAATATTTCCTAACATTGCGCATGTGCAGACTATCAGGAAACTCCACCAGATCTGTGTCCCTCCAGGTCATATTTCCTAACATTGCGCATGTGCAGACTATCAGGAAACTCCATCAGATCTGTGTCCCTCCGAGTCATATATCCTAACATTGCACATGTGCAGACTATCAGTAAACTCCCCCAGATCTGTGTCACTCTGGGTCATATTTCCTAACATTGTGCATGTGCAGACTATCAAGAAACTCCACCAGATCTGTGTCAATCCAGGTCATATTTCCTAACATTGCACATGTGCAGACTATCAGGAAACTCCACCATATCTGTGTCACTCCAGGTCCTATTTCCTAACATTGCACATGTGCAGACTATCAGGAAACTCCACCAGATCTATGTCACGCCGGGTCATATTTCCTAACATTGCGCATGTGCAGACTATCAGGAAACTCTACCAGAACTGTGTCACTCCCGGTCATATTTCCTAACATTGCGCATGTGCAGACTATCAGGAAACTCCACCAGATATGTGTCACTCCGGGTCATATTTCCTAACATTGCGCATGTGCAGACTATCAGGAAACTCCACCAGATCTGTGTCACTCCAGGTCATATTTCCTAACATTGCGCATGTGCAGACTATCAGGAAACTCCACCAGATCTGTGTCACTCCAGGTCATATTTCCTAACATTGCGCATGTGCAGGCTATCAGGAAACTCCACCAGATCTGTGTCCCTCCGGGTCATATTTCCTAACATTGCGAATGTGCAGACTATCAGGAAACTCCACCAGATCTGTGTCCCTCCGGGTCATATTTCCTAACATTGCACATGTGCAGACTACCAGTAAACTCCACCAGATCTGTGTCCCTCCGGGTCATATTTCTTAACATTGTGCATGTGCAGACTATCAGGAAACTCCACCAGATCTGTGTCCCTCTGGGTCATATTTCCAAACATTGCGCATGTGCAGACTATCAGGAAACTCCACCAGATCTGTGTCCCTCCAGGTCATATTTCCTAACATTGCGCATATGCAGACTATCAGGAAACTCCACCAGATCTGTGTCCCTCCGGGTCATATTTCCTAACATTGCGCATATGCAGACTATCAGGAAACTCCACCAGATCTGTGTCCCTCAGGGTCATATTTCCTAACATTGCACATGTGCAGACTATCAGTAAACTCCACCAGATCTGTGTCCTTCCGGTCATATTTCCTAACATTGCGCATGTGCAGACTATCAGGAAACTCCACCAGATCTGTGTCCCTTCAGGTCATATTCCCTAACATTGCGCATTTGCAGACTATCAGGAAACTCCACCAGATCTGTCTCCCTCCGAGTCATATTTCCTAACATTGCGCATATGCAGACTATCAGGAAACTCCACCAGATCTGTGTCCCTCCTGGTCATATTTCCTAACATTGCGCATGTGAAGACTATCAGGAAACTCCACCAGATCTGTGTCAATCCAGGTCATATTTCCTAACATTGCGCATGTGCAGACTATCAGGAAACTCCACCAGATCTGTGTCACTCCGGGTCATATTTCCTAGTATTGCGCATGTGCAGACTATCAGGAAACTCCACCATATCTGTGTCACTCCAGGTTATATTTCCTAACATTGCGCATATGCCGACTTTCAGGAAACTCCACCAGATCTGTGTCCCTCCGGGTCATATTTCCTAACATTGCGCATGTGCAGACTATCAGGAAACTCCACCAGATCTGTGTCACTCCGGGTCATATTTCCTAACATTGCGCATGTGCAGACGATCAGGAAACTCCACCAGATCTGTGTCTCTCCGGGTCATATTTCCTAACATTGCGCATGTGCAGACTATCAGGAAACTCCACCAGATCTGTGTCCCTCCGGGTCATATATCCTAACATTGCGCATGTGCAGACTATCAGTGAACTCCCCCAGATCTGTGTCACTCTGGGTCATATTTCCTAACATTGCGCATGTGCAGACTATCAAGAAACTCCACCAGATCTGTGTCAATCCAGGTCATATTTCCTAACATTGCGCATGTGCAGACTATCAGGAAACTCCACCAGATCTGTGTCACTCCAGGTCATATTTCCTAACATTGCGCATGTGCAGACTATCAGGAAACTCCACCAGATCTATGTCACGCCGGGTCATATTTCCTAACATTGCGCATGTGCAGACTATCAGGAAACTCTACCAGAACTGTGTCACTCCCGGTCATATTTCCTAACATTGCGCATGTGCAGACTATCAGGAGACTCCACCAGATCTGTGTCCCTCCGGGTCATATTTCCTAACATTGCGCATGTGCAGACCATCAGGAAACTCCACCAGATCTGTGTCAGTCCGGGTAATATTTCCTAACATTGCGCATGTGCAGACTATCAGGAAACTCCACCAGATCTGTGTCCCTCCAGGTCATATTTCCTAACATTGCGCATGTGCAGACTATCAGGAAACTCCATCAGATCTGTGTCCCTCCGAGTCATATATCCTAACATTGCACATGTGCAGACTATCAGTAAACTCCCCCAGATCTGTGTCACTCTGGGTCATATTTCCTAACATTGTGCATGTGCAGACTATCAAGAAACTCCACCAGATCTGTGTCAATCCAGGTCATATTTCCTAACATTGCACATGTGCAGACTATCAGGAAACTCCACCATATCTGTGTCACTCCAGGTCCTATTTCCTAACATTGCACATGTGCAGACTATCAGGAAACTCCACCAGATCTATGTCACGCCGGGTCATATTTCCTAACATTGCGCATGTGCACACTATCAGGAAACTCTACCAGAACTGTGTCACTCCCGGTCATATTTCCTAACATTGCGCATGTGCAGACTATCAGGAAACTCCACCAGATATGTGTCACTCCGGGTCATATTTCCTAACATTGCGCATGTGCAGACTATCAGGAAACTCCACCAGATCTGTGTCACTCCAGGTCATATTTCCTAACATTGCGCATGTGCAGACTATCAGGAAACTCCACCAGATCTGTGTCACTCCAGGTCATATTTCCTAACATTGCGCATGTGCAGGCTATCAGGAAACTCCACCAGATCTGTGTCCCTCCGGGTCATATTTCCTAACATTGCGAATGTGCAGACTATCAGGAAACTCCACCAGATCTGTGTCCCTCCGGGTCATATTTCCTAACATTGCACATGTGCAGACTACCAGTAAACTCCACCAGATCTGTGTCCCTCCGGGTCATATTTCTTGTGCAGACTATCAGGAAACTCCACCAGATCTGTGTCCCTCTGGGTCATATTTCCAAACATTGCGCATGTGCAGACTATCAGGAAACTCCACCAGATCTGTGTCCCTCCAGGTCATATTTCCTCATATTGTGCATGTGCAGACTATCAGGAAACTCCACCAGATCTGTGTCCCTCCGGGTCATATTTCCTAACATTGCGCATATGCAGACTATCAGGAAACTCCACCAGATCTGTGTCCCTCCGGGTCATATTTCCTAACATTGCGCATATGCAGACTATCAGGAAACTCCACCAGATCTGTGTCCCTCAGGGTCATATTTCCTAACATTGCACATGTGCAGACTATCAGTAAACTCCACCAGATCTGTGTCCTTCCGGTCATATTTCCTAACATTGCGCATGTGCAGACTATCAGGAAACTCCACCAGATCTGTGTCCCTCCGGGTCATATTTCCTAACATTGCGCATGTGCAGACTATCAGGAAACTCCACCAGATCTGTCTCCCTCCGAGACATATTTCCTAACATTGCGCATATGCAGACTATCAGGAAACTCCACCAGATCTGTGTCCCTCCTGGTCATATTTCCTAACATTGCGCATGTGAAGACTATCAGGAAACTCCACCAGATCTGTGTCAATCCAGGTCATATTTCCTAACATTGCGCATGTGCAGACTATCAGGAAACTCCACCAGATCTGTGTCACTCCGGGTTATATTTCCTAGTATTGCGCATGTGCAGACTATCAGGAAACTCCACCATATCTGTGTCATTCCAGGTTATATTTCCTAACATTGCGCATATGCCGACTTTCAAGAAACTCCACCAGATCTGTGTCCCTCCGGGTCATATTTCCTAACATTGCGCATGTGCAGACTATCAGGAAACTCCACCAGATCTGTGTCACTCCGGGTCATATTTCCTAACATTGCGCATGTGCAGACTATCCGGAAACTCCACCAGATCTGTGTCAATCTAGGTCATATTTTCTAACATTGCGCATGTGCAGACTATCAGGAAACTCCACCAGATCTGTGCCACTCCAGGTCATATTTCCTAACATTGCGCATGTGCAGACTATCAGGAAACTCCACCAGATCTGTGTCACTCCGGGTCATATTTCCTAACATTGCGCATGTGCAGACTATCCGGAAACTCCACCAGATCTGTGTCAATCTAGGTCATATTTCCTAACATTGCGCATGTGCAGACTATCAGGAAACTCCACCAGATCTGTGTCCCTGCGGGTCATATTTCCTAACATTGCGCATGTGCAGACTATCAGGAAACTCCACCAGATCTGTGTCCCTCCGGGTCATATTTCCTAACATTGCACATGTGCAGACTATCAGTAAACTCCAGCAGATCTGTGTCCCTCCGGTTCATATTTCTTAACATTGCGCATGTGCAGACTATGAGGAAACTCCACCAGATCTGGGTCACTCTGGGTCATATTTCCAATCATTTCACATGTGCAGACTATCAGGAAACTCCACCAGATCTGTGTCCCTCCAGGTCATATTTCCTAACATTGCGCTTGTGCAGACTATCAGGAAACTCCACCAGATCTATGTCACTCCAGGTTATATTTCCTAACATTGTGCATGTGCAGGATATCAGGAAACTCCACCAGATCTGTGTCACTCCGGGTCATATTTCCTAACATTGCGCATGTGCAGACTATCCGGAAACTCCACCAGATCTGTGTCAATCTAGGTCATATTTCCTAACATTGCGCATGTGCAGACTATCAGGAAATTCCACCAGATCTGTGTCCCTGCGGGTCATATTTCCTAACATTGCGCATGTGCAGACTATCAGGAAACTCCACCAGATCTGTGTCCCTCCGGGTCATATTTCCTAACATTGCACATGTGCAGACTATCAGTAAACTCCAGCAGATCTGTGTCCCTCCGGTTCATATTTCTTAACATTGCGCATGTGCAGACTATGAGGAAACTCCACCAGATCTGGGTCACTCTAGGTCATATTTCCAATCATTTCACATGTGCAGACTATCAGGAAACTCCACCAGATCTGTGTCCCTCCAGGTCATATTTCCTAACATTGCGCATGTGCAGACTATCACAAAACTCCACCAGATCTGTTTCCCTCCAGGTCATATTTCCTAACATTGCGCATATGCAGACTATCAGGAAACTCCACCAGATCTGTGTCCCTCCGGTCATATTTCCTAACATTGCGCATGTGCAGACTATCAGGAAACTCCACCAGATCTGTGTCCCTTCAGGTTATATTCCCTAACATTGCGCATTTGCAGACTATCAGGAAACTCCACCAGATCTGTGTCCCTCCGAGTCATATTTCCTAACATTTCGCATATGCAGACTATCAGGAAACTCCACCAGATCCGTGTCCCTCCGGGTCATATTTCCTAACATTGCGCATGTGAAGACTATCAGGAAATTCCACCAGATCTGTGTCAATCCAGGTCATATTTCCTAACATTGCGCATGTGCAGACTATCAGGAAACTCCACCAGATCTGTGTCACTCCGGGTCATATTTCCTAGTATTGCCCATGTGCAGACTATCAGGAAACTCCACCAGATCTGTGTCACTCCAGGTTATATTTCCTAACATTGCGCATATGCCGACTTTCAGGAAACTCCACCAGATCTGTGTCCCTGCGGGTCATATTTCCTAACATTGCGCATGTGCAGTCTATCAGGAAACTCCACCAGATCTGTGTCCCGCCGGGTCATATTTCCTAACATTGCGCATGTGCAGACTATCAGGAAACTCCACCAGATCTGTGTCACTCCGGGTCATATTTCCTAACATTGCGCATGTGCAGACTATCCGGAAACTCCACCAGATCTGTGTCAATCTAGGTCATATTTCCTAACATTGCGCATGTGCAGACTATCAGGAAACTCCACCAGATCTGTGCCACTCCAGGTCATATTTCCTAACATTGCGCATGTGCAGACTATCAGGAAACTCCACCAGATCTGTGTCCCGCCGGGTCATATTTCCTAACATTGCGCATGTGCAGACTATCAGGAAACTCCACCAGATCTGTGTCCCTGCGGGTCATATTTCCTAACATTGCGCATGTGCAGACTATCAGGAAACTCCACCAGATCTGTGTCCCTCCGGGTCATATTTCCTAACATTGCACATGTGCAGACTATCAGTAAACTCCAGCAGATCTGTGTCCCTCCGGTTCATATTTCTTAACATTGCGCATGTGCAGACTATGAGGAAACTCCACCAGATCTGGGTCACTCTAGGTCATATTTCCAATCATTTCACATGTGCAGACTATCAGGAAACTCCACCAGATCTGTGTCCCTCCAGGTCATATTTCCTAACATTGCGCATGTGCAGACTATCAGGAAACTCCACCAGATCTATGTCACTCCAGGTTATATTTCCTAACATTGTGCATGTGCAGGATATCAGGAAACTCCACCAGATCTGTGTCCCTCCAGGTCATATTTCCTAACATTGCGCCTGTGCAGACTATCACAAAACTCCACCAGATCTGTTTCCCTCCAGGTCATATTTCCTAACATTGCGCATATGCAGACTATCAGGAAACTCCACCAGATCTGTGTCCCTCCAGGTCATATTTCCTAACATTGCGCATGTGCAGACTATCAGGAAACTCCACCAGATTTGTTTCACCCCGGGTCATATTTCCTAACATTGCGCATGTGCAGACTATCAGGAAACTCCACCAGATCTGTGTCCCTTCAGGTCATATTTCCTAACAATGCGTATGTGTAGACTATCAGGAAACTCCACCAGATCTGTGTCCCTCCGGGTCATATTTCCTAACATTGCGCATATGCAGACTATTAGGAAACTGCACCACATCTGTGTCCCTCCGGGTCATATTTCCTAACATTGCGCATGTGCAGACTATCAGGAAACTCCACCAGATCGGTGTCAATCCAGGTCATATTTCCTAAAATTGCGCATGTGCAGACTATCAGGAAACTCCACCATATTTGTGTCACTCCAGGTCATATTTCCTAACATTGCGCATGTGCAGACTATCAGGAAACTCCACCAGATCTGTGTCACTCCGGGTCATATTTCCTAACATTGCGCATGTGCAGACTATCAGGAAACTCCACCAGATCTGTGTCACTCCAGGTCATATTTCCTAACATTGCGCATGTGCAGACGATCAGGAAACTCCACCAGATCTGTGTCTCTCCGGGTCATATTTCCTAACATTGCGCATGTGCAGACTATCAGGAAACTCCACCAGATCTGTGTCCCTCCGGGTCATATATCCTAACATTGCGCATGTGCAGACTATCAGTGAACTCCCCCAGATCTGTGTCACTCTGGGTCATATTTCCTAACATTGCGCATGTGCAGACTATCAAGAAACTCCACCAGATCTGTGTCAATCCAGGTCATATTTCCTAACATTGCGCATGTGCAGACTATCAGGAAACTCCACCAGATCTGTGTCACTCCAGGTCATATTTCCTAACATTGCGCATGTGCAGACTATCAGGAAACTCCACCAGATCTATGTCACGCCGGGTCATATTTCCTAACATTGCGCATGTGCAGACTATCAGGAAACTCTACCAGAACTGTGTCACTCCCGGTCATATTTCCTAACATTGCGCATGTGCAGACTATCAGGAGACTCCACCAGATCTGTGTCCCTCCGGGTCATATTTCCTAACATTGCGCATGTGCAGACCATCAGGAAACTCCACCAGATCTGTGTCAGTCCGGGTAATATTTCCTAACATTGCGCATGTGCAGACTATCAGGAAACTCCACCAGATCTGTGTCCCTCCAGGTCATATTTCCTAACATTGCGCATGTGCAGACTATCAGGAAACTCCATCAGATCTGTGTCCCTCCGAGTCATATATCCTAACATTGCACATGTGCAGACTATCAGTAAACTCCCCCAGATCTGTGTCACTCTGGGTCATATTTCCTAACATTGTGCATGTGCAGACTATCAAGAAACTCCACCAGATCTGTGTCAATCCAGGTCATATTTCCTAACATTGCACATGTGCAGACTATCAGGAAACTCCACCATATCTGTGTCACTCCAGGTCCTATTTCCTAACATTGCACATGTGCAGACTATCAGGAAACTCCACCAGATCTATGTCACGCCGGGTCATATTTCCTAACATTGCGCATGTGCAGACTATCAGGAAACTCTACCAGAACTGTGTCACTCCCGGTCATATTTCCTAACATTGCGCATGTGCAGACTATCAGGAAACTCCACCAGATATGTGTCACTCCGGGTCATATTTCCTAACATTGCGCATGTGCAGACTATCAGGAAACTCCACCAGATCTGTGTCACTCCAGGTCATATTTCCTAACATTGCGCATGTGCAGACTATCAGGAAACTCCACCAGATCTGTGTCACTCCAGGTCATATTTCCTAACATTGCGCATGTGCAGGCTATCAGGAAACTCCACCAGATCTGTGTCCCTCCGGGTCATATTTCCTAACATTGCGAATGTGCAGACTATCAGGAAACTCCACCAGATCTGTGTCCCTCCGGGTCATATTTCCTAACATTGCACATGTGCAGACTACCAGTAAACTCCACCAGATCTGTGTCCCTCCGGGTCATATTTCTTAACATTGTGCATGTGCAGACTATCAGGAAACTCCACCAGATCTGTGTCCCTCTGGGTCATATTTCCAAACATTGCGCATGTGCAGACTATCAGGAAACTCCACCAGATCTGTGTCCCTCCAGGTCATATTTCCTCATATTGTGCATGTGCAGACTATCAGGAAACTCCACCAGATCTGTGTCCCTCCGGGTCATATTTCCTAACATTGCGCATATGCAGACTATCAGGAAACTCCACCAGATCTGTGTCCCTCCGGGTCATATTTCCTAACATTGCGCATATGCAGACTATCAGGAAACTCCACCAGATCTGTGTCCCTCAGGGTCATATTTCCTAACATTGCACATGTGCAGACTATCAGTAAACTCCACCAGATCTGTGTCCTTCCGGTCATATTTCCTAACATTGCGCATGTGCAGACTATCAGGAAACTCCACCAGATCTGTGTCCCTTCAGGTCATATTCCCTAACATTGCGCATTTGCAGACTATCAGGAAACTCCACCAGATCTGTCTCCCTCCGAGTCATATTTCCTAACATTGCGCATATGCAGACTATCAGGAAACTCCACCAGATCTGTGTCCCTCCTGGTCATATTTCCTAACATTGCGCATGTGAAGACTATCAGGAAACTCCACCAGATCTGTGTCAATCCAGGTCATATTTCCTAACATTGCGCATGTGCAGACTATCAGGAAACTCCACCAGATCTGTGTCACTCCGGGTCATATTTCCTAGTATTGCGCATGTGCAGACTATCAGGAAACTCCACCATATCTGTGTCACTCCAGGTTATATTTCCTAACATTGCGCATATGCCGACTTTCAGGAAACTCCACCAGATCTGTGTCCCTCCGGGTCATATTTCCTAACATTGCGCATGTGCAGACTATCAGGAAACTCCACCAGATCTGTGTCACTCCGGGTCATATTTCCTAACATTGCGCATGTGCAGACTATCCGGAAACTCCACCAGATCTGTGTCAATCTAGGTCATATTTTCTAACATTGCGCATGTGCAGACTATCAGGAAACTCCACCAGATCTGTGCCACTCCAGGTCATATTTCCTAACATTGCGCATGTGCAGACTATCAGGAAACTCCACCAGATCTGTGTCACTCCGGGTCATATTTCCTAACATTGCGCATGTGCAGACTATCCGGAAACTCCACCAGATCTGTGTCAATCTAGGTCATATTTCCTAACATTGCACATGTGCAGACTATCAGGAAACTCCACCATATCTGTGTCACTCCAGGTCCTATTTCCTAACATTGCACATGTGCAGACTATCAGGAAACTCCACCAGATCTATGTCACGCCGGGTCATATTTCCTAACATTGCGCATGTGCAGACTATCAGGAAACTCTACCAGAACTGTGTCACTCCCGGTCATATTTCCTAACATTGCGCATGTGCAGACTATCAGGAAACTCCACCAGATATGTGTCACTCCGGGTCATATTTCCTAACATTGCGCATGTGCAGACTATCAGGAAACTCCACCAGATCTGTGTCACTCCAGGTCATATTTCCTAACATTGCGCATGTGCAGACTATCAGGAAACTCCACCAGATCTGTGTCACTCCAGGTCATATTTCCTAACATTGCGCATGTGCAGGCTATCAGGAAACTCCACCAGATCTGTGTCCCTCCGGGTCATATTTCCTAACATTGCGAATGTGCAGACTATCAGGAAACTCCACCAGATCTGTGTCCCTCCGGGTCATATTTCCTAACATTGCACATGTGCAGACTACCAGTAAACTCCACCAGATCTGTGTCCCTCCGGGTCATATTTCTTAACATTGTGCATGTGCAGACTATCAGGAAACTCCACCAGATCTGTGTCCCTCTGGGTCATATTTCCAAACATTGCGCATGTGCAGACTATCAGGAAACTCCACCAGATCTGTGTCCCTCCAGGTCATATTTCCTCATATTGTGCATGTGCAGACTATCAGGAAACTCCACCAGATCTGTGTCCCTCCGGGTCATATTTCCTAACATTGCGCATATGCAGACTATCAGGAAACTCCACCAGATCTGTGTCCCTCCGGGTCATATTTCCTAACATTGCGCATATGCAGACTATCAGGAAACTCCACCAGATCTGTGTCCCTCAGGGTCATATTTCCTAACATTGCACATGTGCAGACTATCAGTAAACTCCACCAGATCTGTGTCCTTCCGGTCATATTTCCTAACATTGCGCATGTGCAGACTATCAGGAAACTCCACCAGATCTGTGTCCCTTCAGGTCATATTCCCTAACATTGCGCATTTGCAGACTATCAGGAAACTCCACCAGATCTGTCTCCCTCCGAGTCATATTTCCTAACATTGCGCATATGCAGACTATCAGGAAACTCCACCAGATCTGTGTCCCTCCTGGTCATATTTCCTAACATTGCGCATGTGAAGACTATCAGGAAACTCCACCAGATCTGTGTCAATCCAGGTCATATTTCCTAACATTGCGCATGTGCAGACTATCAGGAAACTCCACCAGATCTGTGTCACTCCGGGTCATATTTCCTAGTATTGCGCATGTGCAGACTATCAGGAAACTCCACCATATCTGTGTCACTCCAGGTTATATTTCCTAACATTGCGCATATGCCGACTTTCAGGAAACTCCACCAGATCTGTGTCCCTCCGGGTCATATTTCCTAACATTGCGCATGTGCAGACTATCAGGAAACTCCACCAGATCTGTGTCACTCCGGGTCATATTTCCTAACATTGCGCATGTGCAGACTATCCGGAAACTCCACCAGATCTGTGTCAATCTAGGTCATATTTTCTAACATTGCGCATGTGCAGACTATCAGGAAACTCCACCAGATCTGTGCCACTCCAGGTCATATTTCCTAACATTGCGCATGTGCAGACTATCAGGAAACTCCACCAGATCTGTGTCACTCCGGGTCATATTTCCTAACATTGCGCAAGTGCAGACTATCCGGAAACTCCACCAGATCTGTGTCAATCTAGGTCATATTTCCTAACATTGCGCATGTGCAGACTATCAGGAAACTCCACCAGATCTGTGTCCCTGCGGGTCATATTTCCTAACATTGCGCATGTGCAGACTATCAGGAAACTCCACCAGATCTGTGTCCCTCCGGGTCATATTTCCTAACATTGCACATGTGCAGACTATCAGTAAACTCCAGCAGATCTGTGTCCCTCCGGTTCATATTTCTTAACATTGCGCATGTGCAGACTATGAGGAAACTCCACCAGATCTGGGTCACTCTGGGTCATATTTCCAATCATTTCACATGTGCAGACTATCAGGAAACTCCACCAGATCTGTGTCCCTCCAGGTCATATTTCCTAACATTGCGCTTGTGCAGACTATCAGGAAACTCCACCAGATCTATGTCACTCCAGGTTATATTTCCTAACATTGTGCATGTGCAGGATATCAGGAAACTCCACCAGATCTGTGTCCCTCCAGGTCATATTTCCTAACATTGCGCATGTGCAGACTATCACAAAACTCCACCAGATCTGTTTCCCTCCAGGTCATATTTCCTAACATTGCGCATATGCAGACTATCAGGAAACTCCACCAGATCTGTGTCCCTCCGGTCATATTTCCTAACATTGCGCATGTGCAGACTATCAGGAAACTCCACCAGATCTGTGTCCCTTCAGGTCATATTCCCTAACATTGCGCATTTGCAGACTATCAGGAAACTCCACCAGATCTGTGTCCCTCCGAGTCATATTTCCTAACATTTCGCATATGCAGACTATCAGGAAACTCCACCAGATCCGTGTCCCTCCGGGTCATATTTCCTAACATTGCGCATGTGAAGACTATCAGGAAATTCCACCAGATCTGTGTCAATCCAGGTCATATTTCCTAACATTGCGCATGTGCAGACTATCAGGAAACTCCACCAGATCTGTGTCACTCCGGGTCATATTTCCTAGTATTGCGCATGTGCAGACTATCAGGAAACTCCACCAGATCTGTGTCACTCCAGGTTATATTTCCTAACATTGCGCATATGCCGACTTTCAGGAAACTCCACCAGATCTGTGTCCCTCCGGGTCATATTTCCTAACATTGCGCATGTGCAGTCTATCAGGAAACTCCACCAGATCTGTGTCCCGCCGGGTCATATTTCCTAACATTGCGCATGTGCAGACTATCAGGAAACTCCACCAGATCTGTGTCACTCCGGGTCATATTTCCTAACATTGCGCATGTGCAGACTATCCGGAAACTCCACCAGATCTGTGTCAATCTAGGTCATATTTCCTAACATTGCGCATGTGCAGACTATCAGGAAACTCCACCAGATCTGTGCCACTCCAGGTCATATTTCCTAACATTGCGCATGTGCAGACTATCAGGAAACTCCACCAGATCTGTGTCCCGCCGGGTCATATTTCCTAACATTGCGCATGTGCAGACTATCAGGAAACTCCACCAGATCTGTGTCCCTGCGGGTCATATTTCCTAACATTGCGCATGTGCAGACTATCAGGAAACTCCACCAGATCTGTGTCCCTCCGGGTCATATTTCCTAACATTGCACATGTGCAGACTATCAGTAAACTCCAGCAGATCTGTGTCCCTCCGGTTCATATTTCTTAACATTGCGCATGTGCAGACTATGAGGAAACTCCACCAGATCTGGGTCACTCTAGGTCATATTTCCAATCATTTCACATGTGCAGACTATCAGGAAACTCCACCAGATCTGTGTCCCTCCAGGTCATATTTCCTAACATTGCGCATGTGCAGACTATCAGGAAACTCCACCAGATCTATGTCACTCCAGGTTATATTTCCTAACATTGTGCATGTGCAGGATATCAGGAAACTCCACCAGATCTGTGTCCCTCCAGGTCATATTTCCTAACATTGCGCCTGTGCAGACTATCACAAAACTCCACCAGATCTGTTTCCCTCCAGGTCATATTTCCTAACATTGCGCATATGCAGACTATCAGGAAACTCCACCAGATCTGTGTCCCTCCAGGTCATATTTCCTAACATTGCGCATGTGCAGACTATCAGGAAACTCCACCAGATTTGTTTCACCCCGGGTCATATTTCCTAACATTGCGCATGTGCAGACTATCAGGAAACTCCACCAGATCTGTGTCCCTTCAGGTCATATTTCCTAACAATGCATATGTGTAGACTATCAGGAAACTCCACCAGATCTGTGTCCCTCCGGGTCATATTTCCTAACATTGCGCATATGCAGACTATTAGGAAACTGCACCACATCTGTGTCCCTCCGGGTCATATTTCCTAACATTGCGCATGTGCAGACTATCAGGAAACTCCACCAGATCGGTGTCAATCCAGGTCATATTTCCTAAAATTGCGCATGTGCAGACTATCAGGAAACTCCACCATATTTGTGTCACTCCAGGTCATATTTCCTAACATTGCGCATGTGCAGACTATCAGGAAACTCCACCAGATCTGTGTCACTCCAGGTCATATTTCCTAACATTGCGCATGTGCAGACTATCAGGAAACTCCACCAGATCTGTGTCACTCCAGGTCATATTTCCTAACATTGCGCATGTGCAGACGATCAGGAAACTCCACCAGATCTGTGTCTCTCCGGGTCATATTTCCTAACATTGCGCATGTGCAGACTATCAGGAAACTCCACCAGATCTGTGTCCCTCCGGGTCATATATCCTAACATTGCGCATGTGCAGACTATCAGTGAACTCCCCCAGATCTGTGTCACTCTGGGTCATATTTCCTAACATTGTGCATGTGCAGGATATCAGGAAACTCCACCAGATCTGTGTCCTTCCGGTCATATTTCCTAACATTGCGCATGTGCAGACTATCAGGAAACTCCACCAGATCTGTGTCCCTTCAGGTCATATTCCCTAACATTGCGCATTTGCAGACTATCAGGAAACTCCACCAGATCTGTCTCCCTCCGAGTCATATTTCCTAACATTGCGCATATGCAGACTATCAGGAAACTCCACCAGATCTGTGTCCCTCCTGGTCATATTTCCTAACATTGCGCATGTGAAGACTATCAGGAAACTCCACCAGATCTGTGTCAATCCAGGTCATATTTCCTAACATTGCGCATGTGCAGACTATCAGGAAACTCCACCAGATCTGTGTCACTCCGGGTCATATTTCCTAGTATTGCGCATGTGCAGACTATCAGGAAACTCCACCATATCTGTGTCACTCCAGGTTATATTTCCTAACATTGCGCATATGCCGACTTTCAGGAAACTCCACCAGATCTGTGTCCCTCCGGGTCATATTTCCTAACATTGCGCATGTGCAGACTATCAGGAAACTCCACCAGATCTGTGTCACTCCGGGTCATATTTCCTAACATTGCGCATGTGCAGACTATCCGGAAACTCCACCAGATCTGTGTCAATCTAGGTCATATTTTCTAACATTGCGCATGTGCAGACTATCAGGAAACTCCACCAGATCTGTGCCACTCCAGGTCATATTTCCTAACATTGCGCATGTGCAGACTATCAGGAAACTCCACCAGATCTGTGTCACTCCGGGTCATATTTCCTAACATTGCGCAAGTGCAGACTATCCGGAAACTCCACCAGATCTGTGTCAATCTAGGTCATATTTCCTAACATTGCGCATGTGCAGACTATCAGGAAACTCCACCAGATCTGTGTCCCTGCGGGTCATATTTCCTAACATTGCGCATGTGCAGACTATCAGGAAACTCCACCAGATCTGTGTCCCTCCGGGTCATATTTCCTAACATTGCACATGTGCAGACTATCAGTAAACTCCAGCAGATCTGTGTCCCTCCGGTTCATATTTCTTAACATTGCGCATGTGCAGACTATGAGGAAACTCCACCAGATCTGGGTCACTCTGGGTCATATTTCCAATCATTTCACATGTGCAGACTATCAGGAAACTCCACCAGATCTGTGTCCCTCCAGGTCATATTTCCTAACATTGCGCTTGTGCAGACTATCAGGAAACTCCACCAGATCTATGTCACTCCAGGTTATATTTCCTAACATTGTGCATGTGCAGGATATCAGGAAACTCCACCAGATCTGTGTCCCTCCAGGTCATATTTCCTAACATTGCGCATGTGCAGACTATCACAAAACTCCACCAGATCTGTTTCCCTCCAGGTCATATTTCCTAACATTGCGCATATGCAGACTATCAGGAAACTCCACCAGATCTGTGTCCCTCCGGTCATATTTCCTAACATTGCGCATGTGCAGACTATCAGGAAACTCCACCAGATCTGTGTCCCTTCAGGTCATATTCCCTAACATTGCGCATTTGCAGACTATCAGGAAACTCCACCAGATCTGTGTCCCTCCGAGTCATATTTCCTAACATTTCGCATATGCAGACTATCAGGAAACTCCACCAGATCCGTGTCCCTCCGGGTCATATTTCCTAACATTGCGCATGTGAAGACTATCAGGAAATTCCACCAGATCTGTGTCAATCCAGGTCATATTTCCTAACATTGCGCATGTGCAGACTATCAGGAAACTCCACCAGATCTGTGTCACTCCGGGTCATATTTCCTAGTATTGCGCATGTGCAGACTATCAGGAAACTCCACCAGATCTGTGTCACTCCAGGTTATATTTCCTAACATTGCGCATATGCCGACTTTCAGGAAACTCCACCAGATCTGTGTCCCTCCGGGTCATATTTCCTAACATTGCGCATGTGCAGTCTATCAGGAAACTCCACCAGATCTGTGTCCCGCCGGGTCATATTTCCTAACATTGCGCATGTGCAGACTATCAGGAAACTCCACCAGATCTGTGTCACTCCGGGTCATATTTCCTAACATTGCGCATGTGCAGACTATCCGGAAACTCCACCAGATCTGTGTCAATCTAGGTCATATTTCCTAACATTGCGCATGTGCAGACTATCAGGAAACTCCACCAGATCTGTGCCACTCCAGGTCATATTTCCTAACATTGCGCATGTGCAGACTATCAGGAAACTCCACCAGATCTGTGTCCCGCCGGGTCATATTTCCTAACATTGCGCATGTGCAGACTATCAGGAAACTCCACCAGATCTGTGTCCCTGCGGGTCATATTTCCTAACATTGCGCATGTGCAGACTATCAGGAAACTCCACCAGATCTGTGTCCCTCCGGGTCATATTTCCTAACATTGCACATGTGCAGACTATCAGTAAACTCCAGCAGATCTGTGTCCCTCCGGTTCATATTTCTTAACATTGCGCATGTGCAGACTATGAGGAAACTCCACCAGATCTGGGTCACTCTAGGTCATATTTCCAATCATTTCACATGTGCAGACTATCAGGAAACTCCACCAGATCTGTGTCCCTCCAGGTCATATTTCCTAACATTGCGCATGTGCAGACTATCAGGAAACTCCACCAGATCTATGTCACTCCAGGTTATATTTCCTAACATTGTGCATGTGCAGGATATCAGGAAACTCCACCAGATCTGTGTCCCTCCAGGTCATATTTCCTAACATTGCGCCTGTGCAGACTATCACAAAACTCCACCAGATCTGTTTCCCTCCAGGTCATATTTCCTAACATTGCGCATATGCAGACTATCAGGAAACTCCACCAGATCTGTGTCCCTCCAGGTCATATTTCCTAACATTGCGCATGTGCAGACTATCAGGAAACTCCACCAGATTTGTTTCACCCCGGGTCATATTTCCTAACATTGCGCATGTGCAGACTATCAGGAAACTCCACCAGATCTGTGTCCCTTCAGGTCATATTTCCTAACAATGCATATGTGTAGACTATCAGGAAACTCCACCAGATCTGTGTCCCTCCGGGTCATATTTCCTAACATTGCGCATATGCAGACTATTAGGAAACTGCACCACATCTGTGTCCCTCCGGGTCATATTTCCTAACATTGCGCATGTGCAGACTATCAGGAAACTCCACCAGATCGGTGTCAATCCAGGTCATATTTCCTAAAATTGCGCATGTGCAGACTATCAGGAAACTCCACCATATTTGTGTCACTCCAGGTCATATTTCCTAACATTGCGCATGTGCAGACTATCAGGAAACTCCACCAGATCTGTGTCACTCCAGGTCATATTTCCTAACATTGCGCATGTGCAGACTATCAGGAAACTCCACCAGATCTGTGTCACTCCAGGTCATATTTCCTAACATTGCGCATGTGCAGACGATCAGGAAACTCCACCAGATCTGTGTCTCTCCGGGTCATATTTCCTAACATTGCGCATGTGCAGACTATCAGGAAACTCCACCAGATCTGTGTCCCTCCGGGTCATATATCCTAACATTGCGCATGTGCAGACTATCAGTGAACTCCCCCAGATCTGTGTCACTCTGGGTCATATTTCCTAACATTGCGCATGTGCAGACTATCAAGAAACTCCACCAGATCTGTGTCAATCCAGGTCATATTTCCTAACATTGCGCATGTGCAGACTATCAGGAAACTCCACCAGATCTGTGTCACTCCAGATCATATTTCCTAACATTGCGCATGTGCAGACTATCAGGAAACTCCACCAGATCTATGTCACGCCGGGTCATATTTCCTAACATTGCGCATGTGCAGACTATCAGGAAACTCTACCAGAACTGTGTCACTCCCGGTCATATTTCCTAACATTGCGCATGTGCAGACTATCAGGAGACTCCACCAGATCTGTGTCCCTCCGGGTCATATTTCCTAACATTGCGCATGTGCAGACCATCAGGAAACTCCACCAGATCTGTGTCAGTCCGGGTAATATTTCCTAACATTGCGCATGTGCAGACTATCAGGAAACTCCACCAGATCTGTGTCCCTCCAGGTCATATTTCCTAACATTGCGCATGTGCAGACTATCAGGAAACTCCATCAGATCTGTGTCCCTCCGAGTCATATATCCTAACATTGCACATGTGCAGACTATCAGTAAACTCCCCCAGATCTGTGTCACTCTGGGTCATATTTCCTAACATTGTGCATGTGCAGACTATCAAGAAACTCCACCAGATCTGTGTCAATCCAGGTCATATTTCCTAACATTGCACATGTGCAGACTATCAGGAAACTCCACCATATCTGTGTCACTCCAGGTCCTATTTCCTAACATTGCACATGTGCAGACTATCAGGAAACTCCACCAGATCTATGTCACGCCGGGTCATATTTCCTAACATTGCGCATGTGCAGACTATCAGGAAACTCTACCAGAACTGTGTCACTCCCGGTCATATTTCCTAACATTGCGCATGTGCAGACTATCAGGAAACTCCACCAGATCTGTGTCACTCCGGGTCATATTTCCTAACATTGCGCATGTGCAGACTATCAGGAAACTCCACCAGATCTGTGTCACTCCGGGTCATATTTCCTAACATTGCGCATGTGCAGGCTATCAGGAAACTCCACCAGATCTGTGTCCCTCCGGGTCATATTTCCTAACATTGCGAATGTGCAGACTATCAGGAAACTCCACCAGATCTGTGTCCCTCCGGGTCATATTTCCTAACATTGCACATGTGCAGACTACCAGTAAACTCCACCAGATCTGTGTCCCTCCGGGTCATATTTCTTAACATTGTGCATGTGCAGACTATCAGGAAACTCCACCAGATCTGTGTCCCTCTGGGTCATATTTCCTAACATTGCGCATGTGCAGACTATCAGGAAACTCCACCAGATCTGTGTCACTCCGGGTCATATTTCCTAACATTGCGCATGTGCAGACTATCCGGAAACTCCACCAGATCTGTGTCAATCTAGGTCATATTTCCTAACATTGCGCATGTGCAGACTATCAGGAAACTCCACCAGATCTGTGTCCCTGCGGGTCATATTTCCTAACATTGCGCATGTGCAGACTATCAGGAAACTCCACCAGATCTGTGTCCCTCCGGGTCATATTTCCTAACATTGCACATGTGCAGACTATCAGTAAACTCCAGCAGATCTGTGTCCCTCCGGTTCATATTTCTTAACATTGCGCATGTGCAGACTATGAGGAAACTCCACCAGATCTGGGTCACTCTGGGTCATATTTCCAATCATTTCACATGTGCAGACTATCAGGAAACTCCACCAGATCTGTGTCCCTCCAGGTCATATTTCCTAACATTGCGCTTGTGCAGACTATCAGGAAACTCCACCAGATCTATGTCACTCCAGGTTATATTTCCTAACATTGTGCATGTGCAGGATATCAGGAAACTCCACCAGATCTGTGTCCCTCCAGGTCATATTTCCTAACATTGCGCATGTGCAGACTATCACAAAACTCCACCAGATCTGTTTCCCTCCAGGTCATATTTCCTAACATTGCGCATATGCAGACTATCAGGAAACTCCACCAGATCTGTGTCCCTCCGGTCATATTTCCTAACATTGCGCATGTGCAGACTATCAGGAAACTCCACCAGATCTGTGTCCCTTCAGGTCATATTCCCTAACATTGCGCATTTGCAGACTATCAGGAAACTCCACCAGATCTGTGTCCCTCCGAGTCATATTTCCTAACATTTCGCATATGCAGACTATCAGGAAACTCCACCAGATCCGTGTCCCTCCGGGTCATATTTCCTAACATTGCGCATGTGAAGACTATCAGGAAATTCCACCAGATCTGTGTCAATCCAGGTCATATTTCCTAACATTGCGCATGTGCAGACTATCAGGAAACTCCACCAGATCTGTGTCACTCCGGGTCATATTTCCTAGTATTGCGCATGTGCAGACTATCAGGAAACTCCACCAGATCTGTGTCACTCCAGGTTATATTTCCTAACATTGCGCATATGCCGACTTTCAGGAAACTCCACCAGATCTGTGTCCCTCCGGGTCATATTTCCTAACATTGCGCATGTGCAGTCTATCAGGAAACTCCACCAGATCTGTGTCCCGCCGGGTCATATTTCCTAACATTGCGCATGTGCAGACTATCAGGAAACTCCACCAGATCTGTGTCACTCCGGGTCATATTTCCTAACATTGCGCATGTGCAGACTATCCGGAAACTCCACCAGATCTGTGTCAATCTAGGTCATATTTCCTAACATTGCGCATGTGCAGACTATCAGGAAACTCCACCAGATCTGTGCCACTCCAGGTCATATTTCCTAACATTGCGCATGTGCAGACTATCAGGAAACTCCACCAGATCTGTGTCCCGCCGGGTCATATTTCCTAACATTGCGCATGTGCAGACTATCAGGAAACTCCACCAGATCTGTGTCCCTGCGGGTCATATTTCCTAACATTGCGCATGTGCAGACTATCAGGAAACTCCACCAGATCTGTGTCCCTCCGGGTCATATTTCCTAACATTGCACATGTGCAGACTATCAGTAAACTCCAGCAGATCTGTGTCCCTCCGGTTCATATTTCTTAACATTGCGCATGTGCAGACTATGAGGAAACTCCACCAGATCTGGGTCACTCTAGGTCATATTTCCAATCATTTCACATGTGCAGACTATCAGGAAACTCCACCAGATCTGTGTCCCTCCAGGTCATATTTCCTAACATTGCGCATGTGCAGACTATCAGGAAACTCCACCAGATCTATGTCACTCCAGGTTATATTTCCTAACATTGTGCATGTGCAGGATATCAGGAAACTCCACCAGATCTGTGTCCCTCCAGGTCATATTTCCTAACATTGCGCCTGTGCAGACTATCACAAAACTCCACCAGATCTGTTTCCCTCCAGGTCATATTTCCTAACATTGCGCATATGCAGACTATCAGGAAACTCCACCAGATCTGGGTCACTCTAGGTCATATTTCCAATCATTTCACATGTGCAGACTATCAGGAAACTCCACCAGATCTGTGTCCCTCCAGGTCATATTTCCTAACATTGCGCATGTGCAGACTATCAGGAAACTCCACCAGATCTATGTCACTCCAGGTTATATTTCCTAACATTGTGCATGTGCAGGATATCAGGAAACTCCACCAGATCTGTGTCCCTCCAGGTCATATTTCCTAACATTGCGCATGTGCAGACTATCAGGAAACTCCACCAGATTTGTTTCACCCCGGGTCATATTTCCTAACATTGCGCATGTGCAGACTATCAGGAAACTCCACCAGATCTGTGTCCCTTCAGGTCATATTTCCTAACAATGCGTATGTGTAGACTATCAGGAAACTCCACCAGATCTGTGTCCCTCCGGGTCATATTTCCTAACATTGCGCATATGCAGACTATTAGGAAACTGCACCACATCTGTGTCCCTCCGGGTCATATTTCCTAACATTGCGCATGTGCAGACTATCAGGAAACTCCACCAGATCGGTGTCAATCCAGGTCATATTTCCTAAAATTGCGCATGTGCAGACTATCAGGAAACTCCACCATATTTGTGTCACTCCAGGTCATATTTCCTAACATTGCGCATGTGCAGACTATCAGGAAACTCCACCAGATCTGTGTCACTCCGGGTCATATTTCCTAACATTGCGCATGTGCAGACTATCAGGAAACTCCACCAGATCTGTGTCACTCCAGGTCATATTTCCTAACATTGCGCATGTGCAGACGATCAGGAAACTCCACCAGATCTGTGTCTCTCCGGGTCATATTTCCTAACATTGCGCATGTGCAGACTATCAGGAAACTCCACCAGATCTGTGTCCCTCCGGGTCATATATCCTAACATTGCGCATGTGCAGACTATCAGTGAACTCCCCCAGATCTGTGTCACTCTGGGTCATATTTCCTAACATTGCGCATGTGCAGACTATCAAGAAACTCCACCAGATCTGTGTCAATCCAGGTCATATTTCCTAACATTGCGCATGTGCAGACTATCAGGAAACTCCACCAGATCTGTGTCACTCCAGGTCATATTTCCTAACATTGCGCATGTGCAGACTATCAGGAAACTCCACCAGATCTATGTCACGCCGGGTCATATTTCCTAACATTGCGCATGTGCAGACTATCAGGAAACTCTACCAGAACTGTGTCACTCCCGGTCATATTTCCTAACATTGCGCATGTGCAGACTATCAGGAGACTCCACCAGATCTGTGTCCCTCCGGGTCATATTTCCTAACATTGCGCATGTGCAGACCATCAGGAAACTCCACCAGATCTGTGTCAGTCCGGGTAATATTTCCTAACATTGCGCATGTGCAGACTATCAGGAAACTCCACCAGATCTGTGTCCCTCCAGGTCATATTTCCTAACATTGCGCATGTGCAGACTATCAGGAAACTCCATCAGATCTGTGTCCCTCCGAGTCATATATCCTAACATTGCACATGTGCAGACTATCAGTAAACTCCCCCAGATCTGTGTCACTCTGGGTCATATTTCCTAACATTGTGCATGTGCAGACTATCAAGAAACTCCACCAGATCTGTGTCAATCCAGGTCATATTTCCTAACATTGCACATGTGCAGACTATCAGGAAACTCCACCATATCTGTGTCACTCCAGGTCCTATTTCCTAACATTGCACATGTGCAGACTATCAGGAAACTCCACCAGATCTATGTCACGCCGGGTCATATTTCCTAACATTGCGCATGTGCAGACTATCAGGAAACTCTACCAGAACTGTGTCACTCCCGGTCATATTTCCTAACATTGCGCATGTGCAGACTATCAGGAAACTCCACCAGATATGTGTCACTCCGGGTCATATTTCCTAACATTGCGCATGTGCAGACTATCAGGAAACTCCACCAGATCTGTGTCACTCCGGGTCATATTTCCTAACATTGCGCATGTGCAGGCTATCAGGAAACTCCACCAGATCTGTGTCCCTCCGGGTCATATTTCCTAACATTGCGAATGTGCAGGCTATCAGGAAACTCCACCAGATCTGTGTCCCTCCGGGTCATATTTCCTAACATTGCACATGTGCAGACTACCAGTAAACTCCACCAGATCTGTGTCCCTCCGGGTCATATTTCTTAACATTGTGCATGTGCAGACTATCAGGAAACTCCACCAGATCTGTGTCCCTCTGGGTCATATTTCCAAACATTGCGCATGTGCAGACTATCAGGAAACTCCACCAGATCTGTGTCCCTCCAGGTCATATTTCCTCATATTGTGCATGTGCAGACTATCAGGAAACTCCACCAGATCTGTGTCCCTCCGGGTCATATTTCCTAACATTGCGCATATGCAGACTATCAGGAAACTCCACCAGATCTGTGTCCCTCCGGGTCATATTTCCTAACATTGCGCATATGCAGACTATCAGGAAACTCCACCAGATCTGTGTCCCTCAGGGTCATATTTCCTAACATTGCACATGTGCAGACTATCAGTAAACTCCACCAGATCTGTGTCCTTCCGGTCATATTTCCTAACATTGCGCATGTGCAGACTATCAGGAAACTCCACCAGATCTGTGTCCCTTCAGGTCATATTCCCTAACATTGCGCATTTGCAGACTATCAGGAAACTCCACCAGATCTGTCTCCCTCCGAGTCATATTTCCTAACATTGCGCATATGCAGACTATCAGGAAACTCCACCAGATCTGTGTCCCTCCTGGTCATATTTCCTAACATTGCGCATGTGAAGACTATCAGGAAACTCCACCAGATCTGTGTCACTCCGGGTCATATTTCCTAACATTGCGCATGTGCAGACTATCCGGAAACTCCACCAGATCTGTGTCAATCTAGGTCATATTTTCTAACATTGCGCATGTGCAGACTATCAGGAAACTCCACCAGATCTGTGCCACTCCAGGTCATATTTCCTAACATTGCGCATGTGCAGACTATCAGGAAACTCCACCAGATCTGTGTCACTCCGGGTCATATTTCCTAACATTGCGCATGTGCAGACTATCCGGAAACTCCACCAGATCTGTGTCAATCTAGGTCATATTTCCTAACATTGCGCATGTGCAGACTATCAGGAAACTCCACCAGATCTGTGCCACTCCAGGTCATATTTCCTAACATTGCGCATGTGCAGACTATCAGGAAACTCCACCAGATCTGTGTCCCGCCGGGTCATATTTCCTAACATTGCGCATGTGCAGACTATCAGGAAACTCCACCAGATCTGTGTCACTCCGGGTCATATTAACTAACATTACGCATGTGCAGACTATCAGGAAACTCCACCAGATCTGTGTCACTCCAGGTCATATTTCCTAACATTGCGCATGTGCAGACTATCAGGCAACTCCACCAGATCTGTGTCACTCCGGGTAATATTTCCAAACATTGCGCATGTGCAGACTATCAGGAAACTCCACCATATCTGTGTCCCTCCAGGTCATATTTCCTAACATTGCGCATGTGCAGACTATCAGTAAACTCCCCCAGATCTGTGTCACTCTGGGTCATATTTCCTAACATTGTGCATGTGCAGACTATCAAGAAACTCCACCAGATCTGTGTAAATCCAGTTCATATTTCCTAACATTGCACATGTGCAGACTATCAGGAAACTCCACCATATCTGTGTCACTCCAGGTCCTATTTCCTAACATTGCACATGTGCAGACTATCAGGAAACTCCACCAGATCTATGTCACGCCGGGTCATATTTCCTAACATTGCGCATGTGTAGACTATCAGGAAACTCTACCAGAACTGTGTCACTCCCGGTCATATTTCCTAACATTGCGCATGTGCAGACTATCAGGAAAATCCACCAGATCTGTGTCCCTCCGGGTCATATTTCCTAACATTGCACATGTGCAGACTACCAGTAAACTCCACCAGATCTGTGTCCCTCCGGGTCATATTTCTTAACATTGTGCATGTGCAGACTATCAGGAAACTCCACCAGATCTGTGTCAATCCAGGTCATATTTCCTAACATTGCACATGTGCAGACTATCAGGAAACTCCACCATATCTGTCTCACTCCAGGTCCTATTTCCTAACATTGCACATGTGCAGACTATCAGGAAACTCCACCAGATCTGTGTCAATCCAGGTCATATTTCCTAACATTGCACATGTGCAGACTATCAGGAAACTCCACCATATCTGTGTCACTCCAGGTCCTATTTCCTAACATTGCACATGTGCAGACTATCAGGAAACTCCACCAGATCTGTGTCAATCCAGGTCATATTTCCTAACATTGCGCATGTGCAGACTATCAGGAAACTCCACCAGATCTGTGTCCCTTCAGGTCATATTTCCTAACAATGCGTATGTGTAGACTATCAGGAAACTCCACCAGATCTGTGTCCCTCCGGGTCATATTTCCTAACATTGCGCATATGCAGACTATTAGGAAACTGCACCACATCTGTTTCCCTCCGGGTCATATTTCCTAACATTGCGCATGTGCAGACTATCAGGAAACTCCACCAGATCGGTGTCAATCCAGGTCATATTTCCTAAAATTGCGCATGTGCAGACTATCAGGAAACTCCACCATATTTGTGTCACTCCAGGTCATATTTCCTAACATTGCGCATGTGCAGACTATCAGGAAACTCCACCAGATCTGTGTCACTCCGGGTCATATTTCCTAACATTGCGCATGTGCAGACTATCAGGAAACTCCACCAGATCTGTGTCACTCCAGGTCATATTTCCTAACATTGCGCATGTGCAGACGATCAGGAAACTCCACCAGATCTGTGTCTCTCCGGGTCATATTTCCTAACATTGCGCATGTGCAGACTATCAGGAAACTCCACCAGATCTGTGTCCCTCCGGGTCATATATCCTAACATTGCGCATGTGCAGACTATCAGTGAACTCCCCCAGATCTGTGTCACTCTGGGTCATATTTCCTAACATTGCGCATGTGCAGACTATCAAGAAACTCCACCAGATCTGTGTCAATCCAGGTCATATTTCCTAACATTGCGCATGTTCAGACTATCAGGAAACTCCACCAGATCTGTGTCACTCCAGGTCATATTTCCTAACATTGCGCATGTGCAGACTATCAGGAAACTCCACCAGATCTATGTCACGCCGGGTCATATTTCCTAACATTGCGCATGTGCAGACTATCAGGAAACTGTACCAGAACTGTGTCACTCCCGGTCATATTTCCTAACATTGCGCATGTGTAGACTATCAGGAAACTCCACCAGATCTGTGTCACTCCGGGTCATATTTCCTAACATTGCACATGTGCAGACTATCAGTAAACTCCAACAGATCTGTGTCCCTCCGGGTCATATTGCCTAACATTGCGCATGTGCAGACCATCAGGAAACTCCACCAGATCTGTGTCAGTCCGGGTAATATTTCCTAACATTGCGCATGTGCAGACTATCAGGAAACTCCACCAGATCTGTGTCCCTCCAGGTCATATTTCCTAACATTGCGCATGTGCAGACTATCAGGAAACTCCATCAGATCTGTGTCCCTCCGAGTCATATATCCTAACATTGCACATGTGCAGACTATCAGTAAACTCCCCCAGATCTGTGTCACTCTGGGTCATATTTCCTAACATTGTGCATGTGCAGACTATCAAGAAACTCCACCAGATCTGTGTCAATCCAGGTCATATTTCCTAACATTGCACATGTGCAGACTATCAGGAAACTCCACCATATCTGTGTCACTCCAGGTCCTATTTCCTAACATTGCACATGTGCAGACTATCAGGAAACTCCACCAGATCTATGTCACGCCGGGTCATATTTCCTAACATTGCGCATGTGCAGACTATCAGGAAACTCTACCAGAACTGTGTCACTCCCGGTCATATTTCCTAACATTGCGCATGTGCAGACTATCAGGAAACTCCACCAGATATGTGTCACTCCGGGTCATATTTCCTAACATTGCGCATGTGCAGACTATCAGGAAACTCCACCAGATCTGTGTCACTCCAGGTCATATTTCCTAACATTGCGCATGTGCAGGCTATCAGGAAACTCCACCAGATCTCTGTCCCTCCGGGTCATATTTCCTAACATTGCGAATGTGCAGACTATCAGGAAACTCCACCAGATCTGTGTCCCTCCGGGTCATATTTCCTAACATTGCACATGTGCAGACTACCAGTAAACTCCACCAGATCTGTGTCCCTCCGGGTCATATTTCTTAACATTGTGCATGTGCAGACTATCAGGAAACTCCACCAGATCTGTGTCCCTCTGGGTCATATTTCCAAACATTGCGCATGTGCAGACTATCAGGAAACTCCACCAGATCTGTGTCCCTCCAGGTCAAATTTCCTCATATTGTGCATGTGCAGACTATCAGGAAACTCCACCAGATCTGTGTCCCTCCGGGTCATATTTCTTAACATTGTGCATGTGCAGACTATCAGGAAACTCCACCAGATCTGTGTCCCTCCGGGTCATATTTCCTAACATTGCGCATATGCAGACTATCAGGAAACTCCACCAGATCTGTGTCCCTCAGGGTCATATTTCCTAACATTGCACATGTGCAGACTATCAGTAAACTCCACCAGATCTGTGTCCTTCCGGTCATATTTCCTAACATTGCGCATGTGCAGACTATCAGGAAACTCCACCAGATCTGTTTCCCTTCAGGTCATATTTCCTAACAATGCGTATGTGTAGACTATCAGGAAACTCCACCAGATCTGTGTCCCTCCGGGTCATATTTCCTAACATTGCGCATATGCAGACTATTAGGAAACTGCACCACATCTGTGTCCCTCCGGGTCATATTTCCTAACATTGCGCATGTGCAGACTATCAGGAAACTCCACCAGATCGGTGTCAATCCAGGTCATATTTCCTAAAATTGCGCATGTGCAGACTCTCAGGAAACTCCACCATATTTGTGTCACTCCAGGTCATGTTTCCTAACATTGCGCATGTGCAGACTATCAGGAAACTCCACCAGATCTGTGTCACTCCGGGTCATATTTCCTAACATTGCGCATGTGCAGACTATCAGGAAACTCCACCAGATCTGTGTCACTCCAGGTCATATTTCCTAACATTGCGCATGTGCAGACGATCAGGAAACTCCACCAGATCTGTGTCTCTCCGGGTCATATTTCCTAACATTGCGCATGTGCAGACTATCAGGAAACTCCACCAGATCTGTGTCCCTCCGGGTCATATATCCTAACATTGCGCATGTGCAGACTATCAGTGAACTCCCCCAGATCTGTGTCACTCTGGGTCATATTTCCTAACATTGCGCATGTGCAGACTATCAAGAAACTCCACCAGATCTGTGTCAATCCAGGTCATATTTCCTAACATTGCGCATGTGCAGACTATCAGGAAACTCCACCAGATCTGTGTCACTCCAGGTCATATTTCCTAACATTGCGCATGTGCAGACTATCAGGAAACTCCACCAGATCTATGTCATGCCGGGTCATATTTCCTAACATTGCGCATGTGCAGACTATCAGGAAACTGTACCAGAACTGTGTCACTCCCGGTCATATTTCCTAACATTGCGCATGTGTAGACTATCAGGAAACTCCACCAGATCTGTGTCACTCCGGGTCATATTTCCTAACATTACACATGTGCAGACTATCAGTAAACTCCAACAGATCTGTGTCCCTCCGGGTCATATTGCCTAACATTGCGCATGTGCAGACCATCAGGAAACTCCACCAGATCTGTGTCAGTCCGGGTAATATTTCCTAACATTGCGCATGTGCAGACTATCAGGAAACTCCACCAGATCTGTGTCCCTCCAGGTCATATTTCCTAACATTGCGCATGTGCAGACTATCAGGAAACTCCATCAGATCTGTGTCCCTCCGAGTCATATATCCTAACATTGCACATGTGCAGACTATCAGTAAACTCCCCCAGATCTGTGTCACTCTGGGTCATATTTCCTAACATTGTGCATGTGCAGACTATCAAGAAACTCCACCAGATCTGTGTCAATCCAGGTCATATTTCCTAACATTGCATATGTGCAGACTATCAGGAAACTCCACCATATCTGTGTCACTCCAGGTCCTATTTCCTAACATTGCACATGTGCAGACTATCAGGAAACTCTACCAGAACTGTGTCACTCCCGGTCATATTTCCTAACATTGCGCATGTGCAGACTATCAGGAAACTCCACCAGATATGTGTCACTCCGGGTCATATTTCCTAACATTGCGCATGTGCAGACTATCAGGAAACTCCACCAGATCTGTGTCACTCCAGGTCATATTTCCTAACATTGCGCATGTGCAGGCTATCAGGAAACTCCACCAGATCTGTGTCCCTCCGGGTCATATTTCCTAACATTGCGAATGTGCAGACTATCAGGAAACTCCACCAGATCTGTGTCCCTCCGGGTCATATTTCCTAACATTGCACATGTGCAGACTACCAGTAAACTCCACCAGATCTGTGTCCCTCCGGGTCATATTTCTTAACATTGTGCATGTGCAGACTATCAGGAAACTCCACCAGATCTGTGTCCCTCTGGGTCATATTTCCAAACATTGCGCATGTGCAGACTATCAGGAAACTCCACCAGATCTGTGTCCCTCCAGGTCAAATTTCCTCATATTGTGCATGTGCAGACTATCAGGAAACTCCACCAGATCTGTGTCCCTCCGGGTCATATTTCCTAACATTGCGCATATGCAGACTATCAGGAAACTCCACCAGATCTGTCTCCCTCCGAGTCATATTTCCTAACATTGCGCATATGCAGACTATCAGGAAACTCCACCAGATCTGTGTCCCTCCTGGTCATATTTCCTAACATTGCGCATGTGAAGACTATCAGGAAACTCCACCAGATCTGTGTCAATCCAGGTCATATTTCCTAACATTGCGCATGTGCAGACTATCAGGAAACTCCACCAGATCTGTGTCCCTTCAGGTCATATTCCCTAACATTGCGCATTTGCAGACTATCAGGAAACTCCACCAGATCTGTCTCCCTCCGAGTCATATTTCCTAACATTGCGCATATGCAGACTATCAGGAAACTCCACCAGATCTGTGTCCCTCCTGGTCATATTTCCTAACATTGCGCATGTGAAGACTATCAGGAAACTCCACCAGATCTGTGTCAATCCAGGTCATATTTCCTAACATTGCGCATGTGCAGACTATCAGGAAACTCCACCAGATCTGTGTCACTCCGGGTCATATTTCCTAGTATTGCGCATGTGCAGACTATCAGGAAACTCCACCATATCTGTGTCACTCCAGGTTATATTTCCTAACATTGCGCATATGCCGACTTTCAGGAAACTCCACCAGATCTGTGTCCCTCCGGGTCATATTTCCTAACATTGCGCATGTGCAGACTATCAGGAAACTCCACCAGATCTGTGTCAATCTAGGTCATATTTTCTAACATTGCGCATGTGCAGACTATCAGGAAACTCCACCAGATCTGTGCCACTCCAGGTCATATTTCCTAACATTGCGCATGTGCAGACTATCAGGAAACTCCACCAGATCTGTGTCACTCCGGGTCATATTTCCTAACATTGCGCATGTGCAGACTATCCGGAAACTCCACCAGATCTGTGTCAATCTAGGTCATATTTCCTAACATTGCGCATGTGCAGACTATCAGGAAACTCCACCAGATCTGTGTCCCGCCGGGTCATATTTCCTAACATTGCGCATGTGCAGACTATCAGGAAACTCCACCAGATCTGTGTTACTCCGGGTCATATTAACTAACATTACGCATGTGCAGACTATCAGGAAACTCCACCAGATCTGTGTCACTCCAGGTCATATTTCCTAACATTGCGCATGTGCAGACTATCAGGTAACTCCACCAGATCTGTGTCACTCCGGGTAATATTTCCAAACATTGCGCATGTGCAGACTATCATGAAACTCCACCATATCTGTGTCCCTCCAGGTCATATTTCCTAACATTGCGCATGTGCAGACTATCAGTAAACTCCCCCAGATCTGTGTCACTCTGGGTCATATTTCCTAACATTGTGCATGTGCAGACTATCAAGAAACTCCACCAGATCTGTGTCAATCCAGGTCATATTTCCTAACATTGCACATGTGCAGACTATCAGGAAACTCCACCATATCTGTGTCACTCCAGGTCCTATTTCCTAACATTGCACATGTGCAGACTATCAGGAAACTCCACCAGATCTATGTCACGCCGGGTCATATTTCCTAACATTGCGCATGTGCAGACTATCAGGAAACTCTACCAGAACTGTGTCACTCCCGGTCATATTTCCTAACATTGCGCATGTGCAGACTATCAGGAAACTCCACCAGATCTGTGTCCCTCCGGGTCATATTTCCTAACATTGCACATGTGCAGACTACCAGTAAACTCCACCAGATCTGTGTCCCTCCGGGTCATATTTCTTAACATTGTGCATGTGCAGACTATCAGGAAACTTCACCAGATCTGTGTCAATCCAGGTCATATTTCCTAACATTGCACATGTGCAGACTATCAGGAAACTCCACCATATCTGTGTCACTCCAGGTCCTATTTCCTAACATTGCACATGTGCAGACTATCAGGAAACTCCACCAGATCTGTGTCAATCCAGGTCATATTTCCTAACATTGCACATGTGCAGACTATCAGGAAACTCCACCATATCTGTGTCACTCCAGGTCCTATTTCCTAACATTGCACATGTGCAGACTATCAGGAAACTCCACCAGATCTGTGTCAATCCGGGTCATATTTCCTAACATTGCACATGTGCAGACTATCAGGAAACTCCACCATATCTGTGTCACTCCGGGTCATATTTCCTAACATTGCGCATGTGCAGACTATCAGGAAACTCCACCAGATCTGTGTCCCTCCGGGTCATATTTCCTAACATTGCGATTGTGCAGACTATCAGGAAACTCCACCAGATCTGTGTCCCTCCGGGTCATATTTCCTAACATTGCGCATGTGCAGACTACCAGTAAACTCCACCAGATCTGTGTCCCTCCGGGTCATATTTCTTAACATTGTGCATGTGCAGACTATCAGGAAACTCCACCAGATCTGTGTCCCTCTGGGTCATATTTCCAAACATTGCGCATGTGCAGACTATCAGGAAACTCCACCAGATCTGTGTCCCTCCAGGTCATATTTCCTCATATTGCGCATGTGCAGACTATCAGGAAACTCCACCAGATCTGTGTCCCTCCGGGTCATATTTCCTAACATTGCGCATATGCAGACTATCAGGAAACTCCACCAGATCTGTGTCCCTCAGGGTCAAATTTCCTAACATTGCACATGTGCAGACTATCAGTAAACTCCACCAGATCTGTGTCCCTCCGGTCATATTTCCTAACATTGCGCATGTGCAGACTATCAGGAAACTCCACCAGATCTGTGTCCCTTCAGGTCATATTCCCTAACATTGCGCATTTGCAGACTATCAGGAAACTCCACCAGATCTGTGTCCCTCCGAGTCATATTTCCTAACATTGCGCATATGCAGACTATCAGGAAACTCCACCAGATCTGTGTCCCTCCGGGTCATATTTCCTAACATTGCTTATGTGAAGACTATCAGGAAACTCCACCAGATCTGTGTCAATCCAGGTCATATTTCCTAACATTGCGCATATGCAGACTATCAGGAAACTCCACCAGATCTGTGTCCCTCCGGGTCATATTTCCTAACATTGCTTATGTGAAGACTATCAGGAAACTCCACCAGATCTGTGTCAATCCAGGTCATATTTCCTAACATTGCGCATGTGCAGACTATCAGGAAACTCCACCAGATCTGTGTCACTCCGGGTCATATTTCCTAGTATTGCGCATGTGCAGACTATCAGGAAACTCCACCAGATCTGTGTCACTCCAGGTTATATTTCCTAACATTGCGCATATGCCGACTTTCAGGAAACTCCACCAGATCTGTGTCCCTGCGGGTCATATTTCCTAACATTGCGCACGTGCAGTCTATCAGGAAACTCCACCAGATCTGTGTCCCTCCGGGTCATATTTCCTAACATTGCGCATGTGCAGACTATCAGGAAACTCCACCAGATCTGTGTCACTCCGGGTCATATTTCCTAACATTGCGCATGTGCAGACTATCCGGAAACTCCACCAGATCTGTGTCAATCTAGGTCATATTTCCTAACATTGCGCATGTGCAGACTATCAGGAAACTCCACCAGATCTGTGCCACTCCAGGTCATATTTCCTAACATTGCGCATGTGCAGACTATCAGGAAACTCCACCAGATCTGTGTCCCGCCGGGTCATATTTCCTAACATTGCGCATGTGCAGACTATCAGGAAACTCCACCAGATCTGTGTCCCTCCGGGTCATATTTCCTAACATTGCGCATGTGCAGACTATCAGGAAACTCCACCAGATCTGTGTCCCTCCGGGTCATATATCCTAACATTGCGCATGTGCAGACTATCAGTAAACTCCCCCAGATCTGTGTCACTCTGGGTCATATTTCCTAACATTGCGCATGTGCAGACTATCAAGAAACTCCACCAGATCTGTGTCAATCCAGGTCATATTTCCTAACATTGCGCATGTGCAGACTATCAGGAAACTCCACCAGATCTGTGTCACTCCAGGTCATATTTCCTAACATTGCGCATGTGCAGACTATCAGGAAACTCCACCAGATATATGTCACGCCGGGTCATATTTCCTAACATTGCGCATGTGCAGACTATCAGGAAACTCTACCAGAACTGTGTCACTCCCGGTCATATTTCCTAACATTGCGCATGTGCAGACTATCAGGAAACTCCACCAGATCTGAGTCACTCCGGGTCATATTTCCTAACATTGCACATGTGCAGACTATCAGTAAACTCCAACAGATCTGTGTCCCTCCGGGTCATATTGCCTAACATTGCGCATGTGCAGACCATCAAGAAACTCCACCAGATCTGTGTCAGTCCGGGTAATATTTCCTAACATTGCGCATGTGCAGACTATCAGGAAACTCCACCAGATCTGTGTCCCTCCAGGTCATATTTCCTAACATTGCGCATGTGCAGACTATCAGGAACTCCATCAGATCTGTGTCCCTCCGAGTCATATATCCTAACATTGCACATGTGCAGACTATCAGTAAACTCCCCCAGATCTGTGTCACTCTGGGGCATATTTCCTAACATTGTGCATGTGCAGACTATCAAGAAACTCCACCAGATCTGTGTCAATCCAGGTCATATTTCCTAACATTGCACATGTGCAGACTATCAGGAAACTCCACCATATCTGTGTCACTCCAGGTCCTATTTCCTAACATTGCACATGTGCAGATTATCAGGAAACTCCACCAGATCTATGTCACGCCGGGTCATATTTCCTAACATTGCGCATGTGCAGACTATCAGGAAACTCTACCAGAACTGTGTCACTCCCGGTCATATTTCCTAACATTGCGCATGTGCAGACTATCAGGAAACTCCACCAGATATGTGTCATCCCGGGTCATATTTCCTAACATTGCGCATGTGCAGACTATCAGGAAACTCCACCAGATCTGTGTCACTCCAGGTCATATTTCCTAACATTGCGCATGTGCAGACTATCAGGAAACTCCACCAGATCTGTGTCCCTCCGGGTCATATTTCCTAACATTGCGAATGTGCAGACTATCAGGAAACTCCACCAGATCTGTGTCCCTCCGGGTCATAAATCCTAACATTGCACATGTGCAGACTACCAGTAAACTCCACCAGATCTGTGTCCCTCCGGGTCATATTTCTTAACAGTGTGCATGTGCAGACTATCAGGAAACTCCACCAGATCTGTGTCCCTCTGGGTCATATTTCCAAACATTGTGCATGTGCAGACTATCAGGAAACTCCACCAGATCTGTGTCCCTCCAGGTCATATTTCCTCATATTGCGCATGTGCAGACTATCAGGAAACTCCACCAGATCTGTGTCCCTCCGGGTCATATTTCCTAACATTGCGCATATGCAGACTATCAGGAAACTCCACCAGATCTGTGTCCCTCAGGGTCATATTTCCTAACATTGCACATGTGCAGACTATCAGTAAACTCCACCAGATCTGTGTCCCTCCGGTCATATTTCCTAACATTGCGCATGTGCAGACTATCAGGAAACTCCACCAGATCTGTGTCCCTTCAGGTCATATTCCCTAACATTGCGCATTTGCAGACTATCAGGAAACTCCACCAGATCTGTGTCCCTCCGAGTCATATTTCCTAACATTTCGCATATGCAGACTATCAGGAAACTCCACCAGATCCGTGTCCCTCCGGGTCATATTTCCTAACATTGCGCATGTGAAGACTATCAGGAAACTCCACCAGATCTGCGTCAATCCAGGTCATATTTCCTAACATTGCGCATGTGCAGACTATCAGGAAACTCCACCAGATCTGTGTCACTCCGGGTCATATTTCCTAGTATTGCGCATGTGCAGACTATCAGGAAACTCCACCAGATCTGTGTCACTCCAGGTTATATTTCCTAACATTGCGCATATGCCGACTTTCAGGAAACTCCACCAGATCTGTGTCCCTCCGGGTCATATTTCCTAACATTGCGCATGTGCAGTCTATCAGGAAACTCCACCAGATCTGTGTCCCTCCGGGTCATATTTCCTAACATTGCGCATGTGCAGACTATCAGGAAACTCCACCAGATCTGTGTCACTCCGGGTCATATTTCCTAACATTGCGCATGTGCAGACTATCCGGAAACTCCAACAGATCTGTGTCAATCTAGGTCATATTTCCTAACATTGTGCATGTGCAGACTATCAGGAAACTCCACCAGATCTGTGCCACTCCAGGTCATATTTCCTAACATTGCGCATGTGCAGACTATCAGGAAACTCCACCAGATCTGTGTCCCGCCGGGTCATATTTCCTAACATTGCGCATGTGCAGACTATCAGGAAACTCCACCAGATCTGTGTCCCTCCGGCTCATATTTCCTAACATTGCGCATGTGCAGACTATCAGGAAACTCCACCAGATCTGTGTCACTCCGGGTCATATTTCCTAACATTACGCATGTGCAGACTATCAGGAAACTCCACCAGATCTGTGTCACTCCGGGTCATATTTCCTAACATTGCGCATGTGCAGACTATCAGGCAACCCCACCAGATCTGTGTCACTCCGGGTAAAATTTCCAAACATTGCGCATGTGCAGACTATCAGGAAACTCCACCATATCTGTGTCCCTCCAGGTCATATTTCCTAACATTGCGCATGTGCAGACTATCAGGAAACTCCACCAGATCTGTGTCCCTCCGGGTCATATATCCTAACATTGCACATGTGCAGACTATCAGTAAACTCCCCCAGATCTGTGTCACTCTGGGTCATATTTCCTAACATTGCGCATGTGCAGACTATCAAGAAACTCCACCAGATCTGTGTCAATCCAGGTCATATTTCCTAACATTGCGCATGTGCAGACTATCAGGAAACTCCACCAGATCTGTGTCACTCCAGGTCATATTTCCTAACATTGCGCATGTGCAGACTATCAGGAAACTCCACCAGATCTGTGTCACGCCGGGTCATATTTCCTAACATTGCGCATGTGCAGACTATCAGGAAACTCTACCAGAACTGTGTCACTCCCGGTCATATTTCCTAACATTGCGCATGTGCAGACTATCAGGAAACTCCACCAGATCTGAGTCACTCCGGGTCATATTTCCTAACATTGCGCATGTGCAGACTATCAGGAAACTCCACCAGATCTGTGTCACGCCGGGTCATATTTCCTAACATTGCGCATGTGCAGACTATCAGGAAACTCTACCAGAACTGTGTCACTCCCGGTCATATTTCCTAACATTGCGCATGTGCAGACTATCAGGAAACTCCACCAGATCTGAGTCACTCCGGGTCATATTTCCTAACATTGCACATGTGCAGACTATCAGTAAACTCCCCCAGATCTGTGTCACTCTGGGTCATATTTCCTAACATTGCACATGTGCAGACTATCAGTAAACTCCCCCAGATCTGTGTCACTCTGGGTCATATTTCCTAACATTGCGCATGTGCAGACTATCAAGAAACTCCACCAGATCTGTGTCAATCCAGGTCATATTTCCTAACATTGCGCATGTGCAGACTATCAGGAAACTCCACCAGATCTGTGTCACTCCAGGTCATATTTCCTAACATTGCGCATGTGCAGACTATCAGGAAACTCTACCAGAACTGTGTCACTCCCGGTCATATTTCCTAACATTGCGCATGTGCAGACTATCAGGAAACTCCACCAGATCTGAGTCACTCCGGGTCATATTTCCTAACATTGCGCATGTGCAGTCTATCAGGAAACTCCACCAGATCTGTGTCCCTCCGGGTCATATTTCCTAACATTGCGCATGTGCAGACTATCAGGAAACTCCACCAGATCTGTGTCACTCCGGGTCATATTTCCTAACATTGCGCATGTGCAGACTATCCGGAAACTCCAACAGATCTGTGTCAATCTAGGTCATATTTCCTAACATTGTGCATGTGCAGACTATCAGGAAACTCCACCAGATCTGTGCCACTCCAGGTCATATTTCCTAACATTGCGCATGTGCAGACTATCAGGAAACTCCACCAGATCTGTGTCCCGCCGGGTCATATTTCCTAACATTGCGCATGTGCAGACTATCAGTAAACTCCACCAGATCTGTGTCCCTCCGGCTCATATTTCCTAACATTGCGCATGTGCAGACTATCAGGAAACTCCACCAGATCTGTGTCACTCCGGGTCATATTTCCTAACATTACGCATGTGCAGACTATCAGGAAACTCCACCAGATCTGTGTCACTCCGGGTCATATTTCCTAACATTGCGCATGTGCAGACTATCAGGCAACCCCACCAGATCTGTGTCACTCCGGGTAAAATTTCCAAACATTGCGCATGTGCAGACTATAAGGAAACTCCACCATATCTGTGTCCCTCCAGGTCATATTTCCTAACATTGCGCATGTGCAGACTATCAGGAAACTCCACCAGATCTGTGTCCCTCCGGGTCATATATCCTAACATTGCACATGTGCAGACTATCAGTAAACTCCCCCAGATCTGTGTCACTCTGGGTCATATTTCCTAACATTGCGCATGTGCAGACTATCAAGAAACTCCACCAGATCTGTGTCAATCCAGGTCATATTTCCTAACATTGCGCATGTGCAGACTATCAGGAAACTCCACCAGATCTGTGTCACTCCAGGTCATATTTCCTAACATTGCGCATGTGCAGACTATCAGGAAACTCCACCAGATCTGTGTCACGCCGGGTCATATTTCCTAACATTGCGCATGTGCAGACTATCAGGAAACTCTACCAGAACTGTGTCACTCCCGGTCATATTTCCTAACATTGCGCATGTGCAGACTATCAGGAAACTCCACCAGATCTGAGTCACTCCGGGTCATATTTCCTAACATTGCGCATGTGCAGACTATCAGGAAACTCCACCAGATCTATGTCACGCCGGGTCATATTTCCTAACATTGCGCATGTGCAGACTATCAGGAAACTCTACCAGAACTGTGTCACTCCCGGTCATATTTCCTAACATTGCGCATCTGCAGACTATCAGGAAACTCCACCAGATCTGAGTCACTCCGGGTCATATTTCCTAACATTGCACATGTGCAGACTATCAGTAAACTCCAACAGATCTGTGTCCCTCCGGGTCATATTGCCTAACATTGCGCATGTGCAGACCATCAAGAAACTCCACCAGATCTGTGTCAGTCCGGGTAATATTTCCTAACATTGCGCATGTGCAGACTATCAGGAAACTCCACCAGATCTGTGTCCCTCCAGGTCATATTTCCTAACATTGCGCATGTGCAGACTATCAGGAACTCCATCAGATCTGTGTCCCTCCGAGTCATATATCCTAACATTGCACATGTGCAGACTATCAGTAAACTCCCCCAGATCTGTGTCACTCTGGGGCATATTTCCTAACATTGTGCATGTGCAGACTATCAAGAAACTCCACCAGATCTGTGTCAATCCAGGTCATATTTCCTAACATTGCACATGTGCAGACTATCAGGAAACTCCACCATATCTGTGTCACTCCAGGTCCTATTTCCTAACATTGCACATGTGCAGATTATCAGGAAACTCCACCAGATCTATGTCACGCCGGGTCATATTTCCTAACATTGCGCATGTGCAGACTATCAGGAAACTCTACCAGAACTGTGTCACTCCCGGTCATATTTCCTAACATTGCGCATGTGCAGACTATCAGGAAACTCCACCAGATATGTGTCATCCCGGGTCATATTTCCTAACATTGCGCATGTGCAGACTATCAGGAAACTCCACCAGATCTGTGTCACTCCAGGACATATTTCCTAACATTGCGCATGTGCAGACTATCAGGAAACTCCACCAGATCTGTGTCCCTCCGGGTCATATTTCCTAACATTGCGAATGTCCAGACTATCAGGAAACTCCACCAGATCTGTGTCCCTCTGGGTCATATTTCCAAACATTGTGCATGTGCAGACTATCAGGAAACTCCACCAGATCTGTGTCCCTCCAGGTCATATTTCCTCATATTGCGCATGTGCAGACTATCAGGAAACTCCACCAGATCTGTGTCCCTCCGGGTCATATTTCCTAACATTGCGCATATGCAGACTATCAGGAAACTCCACCAGATCTGTGTCCCTCAGGGTCATATTTCCTAACATTGCACATGTGCAGACTATCAGTAAACTCCACCAGATCTGTGTCCCTCCGGTCATATTTCCTAACATTGCGCATGTGCAGACTATCAGGAAACTCCACCAGATCTGTGTCCCTTCAGGTCATATTCCCTAACATTGCGCATTTGCAGACTATCAGGAAACTCCACCAGATCTGTGTCCCTCCGAGTCATATTTCCTAACATTTCGCATATGCAGACTATCAGGAAACTCCACCAGATCCGTGTCCCTCCGGGTCATATTTCCTAACATTGCGCATGTGAAGACTATCAGGAAACTCCACCAGATCTGCGTCAATCCAGGTCATATTTCCTAACATTGCGCATGTGCAGACTATCAGGAAACTCCACCAGATCTGTGTCACTCCGGGTCATATTTCCTAGTATTGCGCATGTGCAGACTATCAGGAAACTCCACCAGATCTGTGTCACTCCAGGTTATATTTCCTAACATTGCGCATATGCCGACTTTCAGGAAACTCCACCAGATCTGTGTCCCTCCGGGTCATATTTCCTAACATTGCGCATGTGCAGTCTATCAGGAAACTCCACCAGATCTGTGTCCCTCCGGGTCATATTTCCTAACATTGCGCATGTGCAGACTATCAGGAAACTCCACCAGATCTGTGTCACTCCGGGTCATATTTCCTAACATTGCGCATGTGCAGACTATCCGGAAACTCCAACAGATCTGTGTCAATCTAGGTCATATTTCCTAACATTGCGCATGTGCAGACTATCAGGAAACTCCACCAGATCTGTGCCACTCCAGGTCATATTTCCTAACATTGCGCATGTGCAGACTATCAGGAAACTCCACCAGATCTGTGTCCCGCCGGGTCATATTTCCTAACATTGCGCATGTGCAGACTATCAGGAAACTCCACCAGATCTGTGTCCCTCCGGCTCATATTTCCTAACATTGCGCATGTGCAGACTATCAGGAAACTCCACCAGATCTGTGTCACTCCGGGTCATATTTCCTAACATTACGCATGTGCAGACTATCAGGAAACTCCACCAGATCTGTGTCACTCCGGGTCATATTTCCTAACATTGCGCATGTGCAGACTATCAGGCAACCCCACCAGATCTGTGTCACTCCGGGTAAAATTTCCAAACATTGCGCATGTGCAGACTATCAGGAAACTCCACCATATCTGTGTCCCTCCAGGTCATATTTCCTAACATTGCGCATGTGCAGACTATCAGGAAACTCCACCAGATCTGTGTCCCTCCGGGTCATATATCCTAACATTGCACATGTGCAGACTATCAGTAAACTCCCCCAGATCTGTGTCACTCTGGGTCATATTTCCTAACATTGCGCATGTGCAGACTATCAAGAAACTCCACCAGATCTGTGTCAATCCAGGTCATATTTCCTAACATTGCGCATGTGCAGACTATCAGGAAACTCCACCAGATCTGTGTCACTCCAGGTCATATTTCCTAACATTGCGCATGTGCAGACTATCAGGAAACTCCACCAGATCTGTGTCACGCCGGGTCATATTTCCTAACATTGCGCATGTGCAGACTATCAGGAAACTCTACCAGATCTATGTCACGCCGGGTCATATTTCCTAACATTGCGCATTTGCAGACTATCAGGAAACTCCACCAGATCTGTGTCCCTCCGAGTCATATTTCCTAACATTGCGCATATGCAGACTATCAGGAAACTCCACCAGATCTGTGTCCCTCCAGGTCATATTTCCTAACATTGCGCACGTGCAGACTATCAGGAAACTCCACCAGATCTGTGTCAATCCAGGTCATATTTCCTAACATTGCGCATGTGCAGACTATCAGGAAACTCCACCAGATCTGTGTCACTCCGGGTCATATTTCCTAGTATTGCGCATGTGCAGACTATCAGGAAACTCCACCAGATCTGTGTCACTCCAGGTTATATTTCCTAACATTGCGCATATGCAGACTATCAGGAAACTCCACCAGATCTGTGTCCCTCCAGGTCATATTTCCTAACATTGCTCATGTGCAGTCTATCAGGAAACTCCACCAGATCTGTGTCACTCCGGGTCATATTTCCTAACATTGCGCATGTGCAGACTATCAGGAAACTCCACCAGATCTGTGTCACTCCGGGTCATATTTCCTAACATTGCGCATGTGCAGACTATCCCGAAACTCCACCAGATCTGTGTCAATCTAGGTCATATTTCCTAACATTGCGCATGTGCAGACTATCAGGAAACTCCACCAGATCTGTGTCCCTCCGGGTCATATTTCCTAACATTGCGCATGTGCAGACTATCAGGAACTCCACCAGATCTGTGTCACTCCGGGTCATATTTCCTAACATTGCGCATGTGCAGACTATCAGGAAACTCCACCAGATCTGTGTCACTCCGGGTCATATTTCCTAACATTGCGCATGTGCAGACTATCAGGAAACTCCACCAGATCTGTGTCCCTGCGGGTCATATTTCCTAACATTGCGCATGTGCAGACTATCAGGAAACTCCACCAGATCTGTGTCCCTCCGGTTCATATTTCTTAACATTGCGCATGTGCAGACTATGAGGAAACTCCACCAGATCTGGGTCACTCTGGGTCATATTTCCAATCATTTCACATGTGCAGACTATGAGGAAACTCCACCAGATCTGTGTCCCTCCAGGTCATATTTCCTAACATTGCGCATGTGCAGACTATCAGGAAACTCCACCAGATCTATGTCACTCCAGGTTATATTTCCTAACATTGTGCATGTGCAGGATATCAGGAAACTCCACCAGATCTGTGTCCCTCCAGGTCATATTTCCTAACATTGCGCATGTGCAGACTATCACGAAACTCCACCAGATCTGTTTCCCTCCAGGTGATATTTCCTAACATTGCGCATATGCAGACTATTAGGAAACTGCACCACATCTGTGTCCCTCCGGGTCATATTTCCTAACATTGCGCATGTGCAGACTATCAGGAAACTCCACCAGATCTGTGTCCCTACAGGTCATATTTCCTAACATTGCGCATGTGCAGACTATCAGGAAACTCCACCAGATTTGTTTCACCCCGGGTCATATTTCCTAATATTGCTCATGTGCAGACTATCAGGAAACTCCACCAGATCTGTGTCCCTTCAGGTCATATTTCCTAACTATGCGCATGTGCAGACTATCAGGAAACTCCACCAGATCTGTGTCCCTCCGGTTCATATTTCCTAACATTGCGCATATGCAGACTATTAGGAAACTGCACCACATCTGTGTCCCTCCGGGTCATATTTCCTAACATTGCGCATGTGCAGACTATCAGGAAACTCCACCAGATCGGTGTCAATCCAGGTCATATTTCCTAAAATTGCGCATGTGCAGACTATCAGGAAACTCCACCATATTTGTGTCACTCCAGGTCATATTTCCTAACATTGCGCATGTGCAGACTATCAGTAAACTCCCCCAGATCTGTGTCACTCTGGGTCATATTTCCTAACATTGCGCATGTGCAGACTATCAAGAAACTCCACCAGATCTGTGTCAATCCAGGTCATATTTCCTAACATTGCGCATGTGCAGACTATCAGGAAACTCCACCAGATCTGTGTCACTCCAGGTCATATTTCCTAACATTGCGCATGTGCAGACTATCAGGAAACTCCACCAGATCTATGTCACGCCGGGTCATATTTCCTAACATTGCGCATGTGCAGACTATCAGGAAACTCTACCAGAACTGTGTCACTCCCGGTCATATTTCCTAACATTGCGCATGTGCAGACTATCAGGAAACTCCACCAGATCTGAGTCACTCCGGGTCATATTTCCTAACATTGCACATGTGCAGACTATCAGTAAACTCCAACAGATCTGTGTCCCTCCGGGTCATATTGCCTAACATTGCGCATGTGCAGACCATCAAGAAACTCCACTAGATCTGTGTCAGTCCGGGTAATATTTCCTAACATTGCGCATGTGCAGACTATCAGGAAACTCCACCAGATCTGTGTCCCTCCAGGTCATATTTCCTAACATTGCGCATGTGCAGACTATCAGGAACTCCATCAGATCTGTGTCCCTCCGAGTCATATATCCTAACATTGCACATGTGCAGACTATCAGTAAACTCCCCCAGATCTGTGTCACTCTGGGTCATATTTCCTAACATTGTGCATGTGCAGACTATCAAGAAACTCCACCAGATCTGTGTCAATCCAGGTCATATTTCCTAACATTGCACATGTGCAGACTATCAGGAAACTCCACCATATCTGTGTCACTCCAGGTCCTATTTCCTAACATTGCACATGTGCAGATTATCAGGAAACTCCACCAGATCTATGTCACGCCGGGTCATATTTCCTAACATTGCGCATGTGCAGACTATCAGGAAACTCTACCAGAACTGTGTCACTCCCGGTCATATTTCCTAACATTGCGCATGTGCAGACTATCAGGAAACTCCACCAGATATGTGTCATCCCGGGTCATATTTCCTAACATTGCGCATGTGCAGACTATCAGGAAACTCCACCAGATCTGTGTCACTCCAGGTCATATTTCCTAACATTGCGCATGTGCAGACTATCAGGAAACTCCACCAGATCTGTGTCCCTCCGGGTCATATTTCCAAACATTGCGAATGTGCAGACTATCAGGAAACTCCACCAGATCTGTGTCCCTCCGGGTCATAAATCCTAACATTGCACATGTGCAGACTACCAGTAAACTCCACCAGATCTGTGTCCCTCCGGGTCATATTTCTTAACAGTGTGCATGTGCAGACTATCAGGAAACTCCACCAGATCTGTGTCCCTCTGGGTCATATTTCCAAACATTGTGCATGTGCAGACTATCAGGAAACTCCACCAGATCTGTGTCCCTCCAGGTCATATTTCCTCATATTGCGCATGTGCAGACTATCAGGAAACTCCACCAGATCTGTGTCCCTCCGGGTCATATTTCCTAACATTGCGCATATGCAGACTATCAGGAAACTCCACCAGATCTGTGTCCCTCAGGGTCATATTTCCTAACATTGCACATGTGCAGACTATCAGTAAACTCCACCAGATCTGTGTCCCTCCGGTCATATTTCCTAACATTGCGCATGTGCAGACTATCAGGAAACTCCACCAGATCTGTGTCCCTTCAGGTCATATTCCCTAACATTGCGCATTTGCAGACTATCAGGAAACTCCACCAGATCTGTGTCCCTCCGAGTCATATTTCCTAACATTTCGCATATGCAGAATATCAGGAAACTCCACCAGATCTGTGTCACTCCGGGTCATATTTCCTAGTATTGCGCATGTGCAGACTATCAGGAAACTCCACCAGATCTGTGTCACTCCAGGTTATATTTCCTAACATTGCGCATATGCCGACTTTCAGGAAACTCCACCAGATCTGTGTCCCTCCGGGTCATATTTCCTAACATTGCGCATGTGCAGTCTATCAGGAAACTCCACCAGATCTGTGTCCCTCCGGGTCATATTTCCTAACATTGCGCATGTGCAGACTATCAGGAAACTCCACCAGATCTGTGTCACTCCGGGTCATATTTCCTAACATTGCGCATGTGCAGACTATCCGGAAACTCCAACAGATCTGTGTCAATCTAGGTCATATTTCCTAACATTGCGCATGTGCAGACTATCAGGAAACTCCACCAGATCTGTGCCACTCCAGGTCATATTTCCTAACATTGCGCATGTGCAGACTATCAGGAAACTCCACCAGATCTGTGTCCCGCCGGGTCATATTTCCTAACATTGCGCATGTGCAGACTATCAGGAAACTCCACCAGATCTGTGTCCCTCCGGCTCATATTTCCTAACATTGCGCATGTGCAGACTATCAGGAAACTCCACCAGATCTGTGTCACTCCGGGTCATATTTCCTAACATTACGCATGTGCAGACTATCAGGAAACTCCACCAGATCTGTGTCACTCCGGGTCATATTTCCTAACATTGCGCATGTGCAGACTATCAGGCAACCCCACCAGATCTGTGTCACTCCGGGTAAAATTTCCAAACATTGCGCATGTGCAGACTATCAGGAAACTCCACCATATCTGTGTCCCTCCAGGTCATATTTCCTAACATTGCGCATGTGCAGACTATCAGGAAACTCCACCAGATCTGTGTCCCTCCGGGTCATATATCCTAACATTGCACATGTGCAGACTATCAGTAAACTCCCCCAGATCTGTGTCACTCTGGGTCATATTTCCTAACATTGCGCATGTGCAGACTATCAAGAAACTCCACCAGATCTGTGTCAATCCAGGTCATATTTCCTAACATTGCGCATGTGCAGACTATCAGGAAACTCCGCCAGATCTGTGTCACTCCAGGTCATATTTCCTAACATTGCGCATGTGCAGACTATCAGGAAACTCCACCAGATCTGTGTCACGCCGGGTCATATTTCCTAACATTGCGCATGTGCAGACTATCAGGAAACTCTACCAGATCTATGTCACGCCGGGTCATATTTCCTAACATTGCGCATTTGCAGACTATCAGGAAACTCCACCAGATCTGTGTCCCTCCGAGTCATATTTCCTAACATTGCGCATATGCAGACTATCAGGAAACTCCACCAGATCTGTGTCCCTCCAGGTCATATTTCCTAACATTGCGCACGTGCAGACTATCAGGAAACTCCACCAGATCTGTGTCAATCCAGGTCATATTTCCTAACATTGCGCATGTGCAGACTATCAGGAAACTCCACCAGATCTGTGTCACTCCGGGTCATATTTCCTAGTATTGCGCATGTGCAGACTATCAGGAAACTCCACCAGATCTGTGTCACTCCAGGTTATATTTCCTAACATTGCGCATATGCAGACTATCAGGAAACTCCACCAGATCTGTGTCCCTCCAGGTCATATTTCCTAACATTGCTCATGTGCAGTCTATCAGGAAACTCCACCAGATCTGTGTCACTCCGGGTCATATTTCCTAACATTGCGCATGTGCAGACTATCAGGAAACTGCACCAGATCTGTGTCACTCCGGGTCATATTTCCTAACATTGCGCATGTGCAGACTATCCCGAAACTCCACCAGATCTGTGTCAATCTAGGTCATATTTCCTAACATTGCGCATGTGCAGACTATCAGGAAACTCCACCAGATCTGTGTCCCTCCGGGTCATATTTCCTAACATTGCGCATGTGCAGACTATCAGGAACTCCACCAGATCTGTGTCACTCCGGGTCATATTTCCTAACATTGCGCATGTGCAGACTATCAGGAAACTCCACCAGATCTGTGTCACTCCGGGTCATATTTCCTAACATTGCGCATGTGCAGACTATCAGGAAACTCCACCAGATCTGTGTCCCTGCGGGTCATATTTCCTAACATTGCGCATGTGCAGACTATCAGGAAACTCCACCAGATCTGTGTCCCTCCGGTTCATATTTCTTAACATTGCGCATGTGCAGACTATGAGGAAACTCCACCAGATCTGGGTCACTCTGGGTCATATTTCCAATCATTTCACATGTGCAGACTATGAGGAAACTCCACCAGATCTGTGTCCCTCCAGGTCATATTTCCTAACATTGCGCATGTGCAGACTATCAGGAAACTCCACCAGATCTATGTCACTCCAGGTTATATTTCATAACATTGTGCATGTGCAGGATATCAGGAAACTCCACCAGATCTGTGTCCCTCCAGGTCATATTTCCTAACATTGCGCATGTGCAGACTATCACGAAACTCCACCAGATCTGTTTCCCTCCAGGTCATATTTCCTAACATTGCGCATATGCAGACTATTAGGAAACTGCACCACATCTGTGTCCCTCCGGGTCATATTTCCTAACATTGCGCATGTGCAGACTATCAGGAAACTCCACCAGATCTGTGTCCCTACAGGTCATATTTCCTAACATTGCGCATGTGCAGACTATCAGGAAACTCCACCAGATTTGTTTCACCCCGGGTCATATTTCCTAATATTGCTCATGTGCAGACTATCAGGAAACTCCAACAGATCTGTGTCCCTTCAGGTCATATTTCCTAACTATGCGCATGTGCAGACTATCAGGAAACTCCACCAGATCTGTGTCCCTCCGGGTCATATTTCCTAACATTGCGCATATGCAGACTATTAGGAAACTGCACCACATCTGTGTCCCTCCGGGTCATATTTCCTAACATTGCGCATGTGCAGACTATCAGGAAACTCCACCAGATCGGTGTCAATCCAGGTCATATTTCCTAAAATTGCGCATGTGCAGACTATCAGGAAACTCCACCATATTTGTGTCACTCCAGGTCATATTTCCTAACATTGCGCATGTGCAGACTATCAGGAAACTCCACCAGATCTGTGTCACTCCGGGTCATATTTCCTAACATTGCGCATGTGCAGACTATCAGGAAACTCCACCAGATCTGTGTCACTCCAGGTCATATTTCCTAACATTGCGCATGTGCAGACTATCAGGAAACTCCACCAGATCTGTGTCCCTCCGGGTCATATTTCCTAACATTGCGCATGTGCAGACTATCAGGAAACTCCAACAGATCTGTGTCCCTCTGGGTCATATTGCGTAACATTGCGCATGTGCAGACCATCAGGAAACTCCACCAGATCTGTGTCAGTCCGGGTAATATTTCCTAACATTGCGCATGTGCAGACTATCAGGAAACTCCACCAGATCTGTGTCCCTCCAGGTCATATTTCCTAACATTGCGCATGTGCAGACTATCAGGAAACGCCATCAGATCTGTGTCCCTCCGATTCATATATCCTAACATTGCACATGTGCAGACTATCAGTAAACTCCCCCAGATCTGTGTCACTCTGGGTCATATTTCCTAACATTGTGCATGTGCAGACTATCAAGAAACTCCACCAGATCTGTGTCAATCCAGGTCATATTTCCTAACATTGCACATGTGCAGACTATCAGGAAACTCCACCATATCTGTGTCACTCCAGGTCCTATTTCCTAACATTGCACATGTGCAGACTATCAGGAAACTCCACCAGATCTATGTCACGCCAGGTCATATTTCCTAACATTGCACATGTGCAGACTATCAGGAAACTCCACCAGATCTATGTCACGCCAGGTCATATTTCCTAACATTGCGCATGTGCAGACTATCAGGAAACTCTACCAGAACTGTGTCACTCCCGGTCATATTTCCTAACATTGCGCATGTGCAGACTATCAGGAAACTCCACCAGATATGTGTCACTCCGGGTCATATTTCCTAACATTGCGCATGTGCAGACTATCAGGAAACTCCACCAGATCTGTGTCACTCCAGGTCATATTTCCTAACATTGCGCATGTGCAGACTATCAGGAAACTCCACCAGATCTGTGTCCCTCCGGGTCATATTTCCTAACATTGCACATGTGCAGACTACCAGTAAACTCCACCAGATCTGTGTCCCTCCGGGTCATATTTCTTAACATTGTGCATGTGCAGACTATCAGGAAACTCCACCAGATCTGTGTCCCTCTGGGTCATATTTCCAAACATTGCGCATGTGCAGACTATCAGGAAACTCCACCAGATCTGTGTCCCTCCAGGTCATATTTCCTCATATTGCGCATGTGCAGACTATCAGGAAACTCCACCAGATCTGTGTCCCTCCGGGTCATATTTCCTAACATTGCGCATATGCAGACTATCAGGAAACTCCACCAGATCTGTGTCACTCCGGGTCATATTTCCTAACATTGCGCATGTGCAGACTATCCGGAAACTCCAACAGATCTGTGTCAATCTAGGTCATATTTCCTAACATTGCGCATGTGCAGACTATCAGGAAACTCCACCAGATCTGTGCCACTCCAGGTCATATTTCCTAACATTGCGCATGTGCAGACTATCAGGAAACTCCACCAGATCTGTGTCCCGCCGGGTCATATTTCCTAACATTGCGCATGTGCAGACTATCAGGAAACTCCACCAGATATGTGTCCCTCCGGCTCATATTTCCTAACATTGCGCATGTGCAGACTATCAGGAAACTCCACCAGATCTGTGTCACTCCGGGTCATATTTCCTAACATTACGCATGTGCAGACTATCAGGAAACTCCACCAGATCTGTGTCACTCCGGGTCATATTTCCTAACATTGCGCATGTGCAGACTATCAGGAAACTCCACCAGATCTGTGTCACTCCGGGTCATATTTCCTAACATTGCGCATGTGCAGACTATCAGGAAACTCCACCAGATCTGTGTCCCTGCGGGTCATATTTCCTAACATTGCGCATGTGCAGACTATCAGGAAACTCCACCAGATCTGTGTCCCTCCGGTTCATATTTCTTAACATTGCGCATGTGCAGACTATGAGGAAACTCCACCAGATCTGGGTCACTCTGGGTCATATTTCCAATCATTTCACATGTGCAGACTATGAGGAAACTCCACCAGATCTGTGTCCCTCCAGGTCATATTTCCTAACATTGCGCATGTGCAGACTATCAGGAAACTCCACCAGATCTATGTCACTCCAGGTTATATTTCCTAACATTGTGCATGTGCAGGATATCAGGAAACTCCACCAGATCTGTGTCCCTCCAGGTCATATTTCCTAACATTGCGCATGTGCAGACTATCACGAAACTCCACCAGATCTGTTTCCCTCCAGGTGATATTTCCTAACATTGCGCATATGCAGACTATTAGGAAACTGCACCACATCTGTGTCCCTCCGGGTCATATTTCCTAACATTGCGCATGTGCAGACTATCAGGAAACTCCACCAGATCTGTGTCCCTACAGGTCATATTTCCTAACATTGCGCATGTGCAGACTATCAGGAAACTCCACCAGATTTGTTTCACCCCGGGTCATATTTCCTAATATTGCTCATGTGCAGACTATCAGGAAACTCCACCAGATCTGTGTCCCTTCAGGTCATATTTCCTAACTATGCGCATGTGCAGACTATCAGGAAACTCCACCAGATCTGTGTCCCTCCGGTTCATATTTCCTAACATTGCGCATATGCAGACTATTAGGAAACTGCACCACATCTGTGTCCCTCCGGGTCATATTTCCTAACATTGCGCATGTGCAGACTATCAGGAAACTCCACCAGATCGGTGTCAATCCAGGTCATATTTCCTAAAATTGCGCATGTGCAGACTATCAGGAAACTCCACCATATTTGTGTCACTCCAGGTCATATTTCCTAACATTGCGCATGTGCAGACTATCAGTAAACTCCCCCAGATCTGTGTCACTCTGGGTCATATTTCCTAACATTGCGCATGTGCAGACTATCAAGAAACTCCACCAGATCTGTGTCAATCCAGGTCATATTTCCTAACATTGCGCATGTGCAGACTATCAGGAAACTCCACCAGATCTGTGTCACTCCAGGTCATATTTCCTAACATTGCGCATGTGCAGACTATCAGGAAACTCCACCAGATCTATGTCACGCCGGGTCATATTTCCTAACATTGCGCATGTGCAGACTATCAGGAAACTCTACCAGAACTGTGTCACTCCCGGTCATATTTCCTAACATTGCGCATGTGCAGACTATCAGGAAACTCCACCAGATCTGAGTCACTCCGGGTCATATTTCCTAACATTGCACATGTGCAGACTATCAGTAAACTCCAACAGATCTGTGTCCCTCCGGGTCATATTGCCTAACATTGCGCATGTGCAGACCATCAAGAAACTCCACTAGATCTGTGTCAGTCCGGGTAATATTTCCTAACATTGCGCATGTGCAGACTATCAGGAAACTCCACCAGATCTGTGTCCCTCCAGGTCATATTTCCTAACATTGCGCATGTGCAGACTATCAGGAACTCCATCAGATCTGTGTCCCTCCGAGTCATATATCCTAACATTGCACATGTGCAGACTATCAGTAAACTCCCCCAGATCTGTGTCACTCTGGGTCATATTTCCTAACATTGTGCATGTGCAGACTATCAAGAAACTCCACCAGATCTGTGTCAATCCAGGTCATATTTCCTAACATTGCACATGTGCAGACTATCAGGAAACTCCACCATATCTGTGTCACTCCAGGTCCTATTTCCTAACATTGCACATGTGCAGATTATCAGGAAACTCCACCAGATCTATGTCACGCCGGGTCATATTTCCTAACATTGCGCATGTGCAGACTATCAGGAAACTCTACCAGAACTGTGTCACTCCCGGTCATATTTCCTAACATTGCGCATGTGCAGACTATCAGGAAACTCCACCAGATATGTGTCATCCCGGGTCATATTTCCTAACATTGCGCATGTGCAGACTATCAGGAAACTCCACCAGATCTGTGTCACTCCAGGTCATATTTCCTAACATTGCGCATGTGCAGACTATCAGGAAACTCCACCAGATCTGTGTCCCTCCGGGTCATATTTCCTAACATTGCGAATGTGCAGACTATCAGGAAACTCCACCAGATCTGTGTCCCTCCGGGTCATAAATCCTAACATTGCACATGTGCAGACTACCAGTAAACTCCACCAGATCTGTGTCCCTCCGGGTCATATTTCTTAACAGTGTGCATGTGCAGACTATCAGGAAACTCCACCAGATCTGTGTCCCTCTGGGTCATATTTCCAAACATTGTGCATGTGCAGACTATCAGGAAACTCCACCAGATCTGTGTCCCTCCAGGTCATATTTCCTCATATTGCGCATGTGCAGACTATCAGGAAACTCCACCAGATCTGTGTCCCTCCGGTTCATATTTCCTAACATTGCGCATATGCAGACTATCAGGAAACTCCACCAGATCTGTGTCCCTCAGGGTCATATTTCCTAACATTGCACATGTGCAGACTATCAGTAAACTCCACCAGATCTGTGTCCCTCCGGTCATATTTCCTAACATTGCGCATGTGCAGACTATCAGGAAACTCCACCAGATCTGTGTCCCTTCAGGTCATATTCCCTAACATTGCGCATTTGCAGACTATCAGGAAACTCCACCAGATCTGTGTCCCTCCGAGTCATATTTCCTAACATTTCGCATATGCAGAATATCAGGAAACTCCACCAGATCTGTGTCACTCCGGGTCATATTTCCTAGTATTGCGCATGTGCAGACTATCAGGAAACTCCACCAGATCTGTGTCACTCCAGGTTATATTTCCTAACATTGCGCATATGCCGACTTTCAGGAAACTCCACCAGATCTGTGTCCCTCCGGGTCATATTTCCTAACATTGCGCATGTGCAGTCTATCAGGAAACTCCACCAGATCTGTGTCCCTCCGGGTCATATTTCCTAACATTGCGCATGTGCAGACTATCAGGAAACTCCACCAGATCTGTGTCACTCCGGGTCATATTTCCTAACATTGCGCATGTGCAGACTATCCGGAAACTCCAACAGATCTGTGTCAATCTAGGTCATATTTCCTAACATTGCGCATGTGCAGACTATCAGGAAACTCCACCAGATCTGTGCCACTCCAGGTCATATTTCCTAACATTGCGCATGTGCAGACTATCAGGAAACTCCACCAGATCTGTGTCCCGCCGGGTCATATTTCCTAACATTGCGCATGTGCAGACTATCAGGAAACTCCACCAGATCTGTGTCCCTCCGGCTCATATTTCCTAACATTGCGCATGTGCAGACTATCAGGAAACTCCACCAGATCTGTGTCACTCCGGGTCATATTTCCTAACATTACGCATGTGCAGACTATCAGGAAACTCCACCAGATCTGTGTCACTCCGGGTCATATTTCCTAACATTGCGCATGTGCAGACTATCAGGCAACCCCACCAGATCTGTGTCACTCCGGGTAAAATTTCCAAACATTGCGCATGTGCAGACTATCAGGAAACTCCACCATATCTGTGTCCCTCCAGGTCATATTTCCTAACATTGCGCATGTGCAGACTATCAGGAAACTCCACCAGATCTGTGTCCCTCCGGGTCATATATCCTAACATTGCACATGTGCAGACTATCAGTAAACTCCCCCAGATCTGTGTCACTCTGGGTCATATTTCCTAACATTGCGCATGTGCAGACTATCAAGAAACTCCACCAGATCTGTGTCAATCCAGGTCATATTTCCTAACATTGCGCATGTGCAGACTATCAGGAAACTCCGCCAGATCTGTGTCACTCCAGGTCATATTTCCTAACATTGCGCATGTGCAGACTATCAGGAAACTCCACCAGATCTGTGTCACGCCGGGTCATATTTCCTAACATTGCGCATGTGCAGACTATCAGGAAACTCTACCAGATCTATGTCACGCCGGGTCATATTTCCTAACATTGCGCATTTGCAGACTATCAGGAAACTCCACCAGATCTGTGTCCCTCCGAGTCATATTTCCTAACATTGCGCATATGCAGACTATCAGGAAACTCCACCAGATCTGTGTCCCTCCAGGTCATATTTCCTAACATTGCGCACGTGCAGACTATCAGGAAACTCCACCAGATCTGTGTCAATCCAGGTCATATTTCCTAACATTGCGCATGTGCAGACTATCAGGAAACTCCACCAGATCTGTGTCACTCCGGGTCATATTTCCTAGTATTGCGCATGTGCAGACTATCAGGAAACTCCACCAGATCTGTGTCACTCCAGGTTATATTTCCTAACATTGCGCATATGCAGACTATCAGGAAACTCCACCAGATCTGTGTCCCTCCAGGTCATATTTCCTAACATTGCTCATGTGCAGTCTATCAGGAAACTCCACCAGATCTGTGTCACTCCGGGTCATATTTCCTAACATTGCGCATGTGCAGACTATCAGGAAACTGCACCAGATCTGTGTCACTCCGGGTCATATTTCCTAACATTGCGCATGTGCAGACTATCCCGAAACTCCACCAGATCTGTGTCAATCTAGGTCATATTTCCTAACATTGCGCATGTGCAGACTATCAGGAAACTCCACCAGATCTGTGTCCCTCCGGGTCATATTTCCTAACATTGCGCATGTGCAGACTATCAGGAACTCCACCAGATCTGTGTCACTCCGGGTCATATTTCCTAACATTGCGCATGTGCAGACTATCAGGAAACTCCACCAGATCTGTGTCACTCCGGGTCATATTTCCTAACATTGCGCATGTGCAGACTATCAGGAAACTCCACCAGATCTGTGTCCCTGCGGGTCATATTTCCTAACATTGCGCATGTGCAGACTATCAGGAAACTCCACCAGATCTGTGTCCCTCCGGTTCATATTTCTTAACATTGCGCATGTGCAGACTATGAGGAAACTCCACCAGATCTGGGTCACTCTGGGTCATATTTCCAATCATTTCACATGTGCAGACTATGAGGAAACTCCACCAGATCTGTGTCCCTCCAGGTCATATTTCCTAACATTGCGCATGTGCAGACTATCAGGAAACTCCACCAGATCTATGTCACTCCAGGTTATATTTCATAACATTGTGCATGTGCAGGATATCAGGAAACTCCACCAGATCTGTGTCCCTCCAGGTCATATTTCCTAACATTGCGCATGTGCAGACTATCACGAAACTCCACCAGATCTGTTTCCCTCCAGGTCATATTTCCTAACATTGCGCATATGCAGACTATTAGGAAACTGCACCACATCTGTGTCCCTCCGGGTCATATTTCCTAACATTGCGCATGTGCAGACTATCAGGAAACTCCACCAGATCTGTGTCCCTACAGGTCATATTTCCTAACATTGCGCATGTGCAGACTATCAGGAAACTCCACCAGATTTGTTTCACCCCGGGTCATATTTCCTAATATTGCTCATGTGCAGACTATCAGGAAACTCCAACAGATCTGTGTCCCTTCAGGTCATATTTCCTAACTATGCGCATGTGCAGACTATCAGGAAACTCCACCAGATCTGTGTCCCTCCGGGTCATATTTCCTAACATTGCGCATATGCAGACTATTAGGAAACTGCACCACATCTGTGTCCCTCCGGGTCATATTTCCTAACATTGCGCATGTGCAGACTATCAGGAAACTCCACCAGATCGGTGTCAATCCAGGTCATATTTCCTAAAATTGCGCATGTGCAGACTATCAGGAAACTCCACCATATTTGTGTCACTCCAGGTCATATTTCCTAACATTGCGCATGTGCAGACTATCAGGAAACTCCACCAGATCTGTGTCACTCCGGGTCATATTTCCTAACATTGCGCATGTGCAGACTATCAGGAAACTCCACCAGATCTGTGTCACTCCAGGTCATATTTCCTAACATTGCGCATGTGCAGACTATCAGGAAACTCCACCAGATCTGTGTCCCTCCGGGTCATATTTCCTAACATTGCGCATGTGCAGACTATCAGGAAACTCCAACAGATCTGTGTCCCTCTGGGTCATATTGCGTAACATTGCGCATGTGCAGACCATCAGGAAACTCCACCAGATCTGTGTCAGTCCGGGTAATATTTCCTAACATTGCGCATGTGCAGACTATCAGGAAACTCCACCAGATCTGTGTCCCTCCAGGTCATATTTCCTAACATTGCGCATGTGCAGACTATCAGGAAACGCCATCAGATCTGTGTCCCTCCGATTCATATATCCTAACATTGCACATGTGCAGACTATCAGTAAACTCCCCCAGATCTGTGTCACTCTGGGTCATATTTCCTAACATTGTGCATGTGCAGACTATCAAGAAACTCCACCAGATCTGTGTCAATCCAGGTCATATTTCCTAACATTGCACATGTGCAGACTATCAGGAAACTCCACCATATCTGTGTCACTCCAGGTCCTATTTCCTAACATTGCACATGTGCAGACTATCAGGAAACTCCACCAGATCTATGTCACGCCAGGTCATATTTCCTAACATTGCACATGTGCAGACTATCAGGAAACTCCACCAGATCTATGTCACGCCAGGTCATATTTCCTAACATTGCGCATGTGCAGACTATCAGGAAACTCTACCAGAACTGTGTCACTCCCGGTCATATTTCCTAACATTGCGCATGTGCAGACTATCAGGAAACTCCACCAGATATGTGTCACTCCGGGTCATATTTCCTAACATTGCGCATGTGCAGACTATCAGGAAACTCCACCAGATCTGTGTCACTCCAGGTCATATTTCCTAACATTGCGCATGTGCAGACTATCAGGAAACTCCACCAGATCTGTGTCCCTCCGGGTCATATTTCCTAACATTGCACATGTGCAGACTACCAGTAAACTCCACCAGATCTGTGTCCCTCCAGGTCATATTTCTTAACATTGTGCATGTGCAGACTATCAGGAAACTCCACCAGATCTGTGTCCCTCTGGGTCATATTTCCAAACATTGCGCATGTGCAGACTATCAGGAAACTCCACCAGATCTGTGTCCCTCCAGGTCATATTTCCTCATATTGCGCATGTGCAGACTATCAGGAAACTCCACCAGATCTGTGTCCCTCCGGGTCATATTTCCTAACATTGCGCATATGCAGACTATCAGGAAACTCCACCAGATCTGTGTCACTCCGGGTCATATTTCCTAACATTGCGCATGTGCAGACTATCCGGAAACTCCAACAGATCTGTGTCAATCTAGGTCATATTTCCTAACATTGCGCATGTGCAGACTATCAGGAAACTCCACCAGATCTGTGCCACTCCAGGTCATATTTCCTAACATTGCGCATGTGCAGACTATCAGGAAACTCCACCAGATCTGTGTCCCGCCGGGTCATATTTCCTAACATTGCGCATGTGCAGACTATCAGGAAACTCCACCAGATATGTGTCCCTCCGGCTCATATTTCCTAACATTGCGCATGTGCAGACTATCAGGAAACTCCACCAGATCTGTGTCACTCCGGGTCATATTTCCTAACATTACGCATGTGCAGACTATCAGGAAACTCCACCAGATCTGTGTCACTCCGGGTCATATTTCCTAACATTGCGCATGTGCAGACTATCAGGCAACCCCACCAGATCTGTGTCACTCCGGGTAAAATTTCCAAACATTGCGCATGTGCAGACTATCAGGAAACTCCACCATATCTGTGTCCCTCCAGGTCATATTTCCTAACATTGCACATGTGCAGACTATCAGGAAACTCCACCAGATCTGTGTCCCTCCGGGTCATATATCCTAACATTGCACATGTGCAGACTATCAGTAAACTCCCCCAGATCTGTGTCACTCTGGGTCATATTTCCTAACATTGCGCATGTGCAGACTATCAAGAAACTCCACCAGATCTGTGTCAATCCAGGTCATATTTCCTAACATTGCGCATGTGCAGACTATCAGGAAACTCCGCCAGATCTGTGTCACTCCAGGTCATATTTCCTAACATTGCGCATGTGCAGACTATCAGGAAACTCCACCAGATCTGTGTCACGCCGGGTCATATTTCCTAACATTGCGCATGTGCAGACTATCAGGAAACTCTACCAGATCTATGTCACGCCGGGTCATATTTCCTAACATTGCGCATTTGCAGACTATCAGGAAACTCCACCAGATCTGTGTCCCTCCGAGTCATATTTCCTAACATTGCGCATATGCAGACTATCAGGAAACTCCACCAGATCTGTGTCCCTCCAGGTCATATTTCCTAACATTGCGCACGTGCAGACTATCAGGAAACTCCACCAGATCTGTGTCAATCCAGGTCATATTTCCTAACATTGCGCATGTGCAGACTATCAGGAAACTCCACCAGATCTGTGTCACTCCGGGTCATATTTCCTAGTATTGCGCATGTGCAGACTATCAGGAAACTCCACCAGATCTGTGTCACTCCAGGTTATATTTCCTAACATTGCGCATATGCAGACTATCAGGAAACTCCACCAGATCTGTGTCCCTCCAGGTCATATTTCCTAACATTGCTCATGTGCAGTCTATCAGGAAACTCCACCAGATCTGTGTCACTCCGGGTCATATTTCCTAACATTGCGCATGTGCAGACTATCAGGAAACTCCACCAGATCTGTGTCACTCCGGGTCATATTTCCTAACATTGCGCATGTGCAGACTATCCCGAAACTCCACCAGATCTGTGTCAATCTAGGTCATATTTCCTAACATTGCGCATGTGCAGACTATCAGGAAACTCCACCAGATCTGTGTCCCTCCGGGTCATATTTCCTAACATTGCGCATGTGCAGACTATCAGGAACTCCACCAGATCTGTGTCACTCCGGGTCATATTTCCTAACATTGCGCATGTGCAGACTATCAGGAAACTCCACCAGATCTGTGTCACTCCGGGTCATATTTCCTAACATTGCGCATGTGCAGACTATCAGGAAACTCCACCAGATCTGTGTCCCTGCGGGTCATATTTCCTAACATTGCGCATGTGCAGACTATCAGGAAACTCCACCAGATCTGTGTCCCTCCGGTTCATATTTCTTAACATTGCGCATGTGCAGACTATGAGGAAACTCCACCAGATCTGGGTCACTCTGGGTCATATTTCCAATCATTTCACATGTGCAGACTATGAGGAAACTCCACCAGATCTGTGTCCCTCCAGGTCATATTTCCTAACATTGCGCATGTGCAGACTATCAGGAAACTCCACCAGATCTATGTCACTCCAGGTTATATTTCCTAACATTGTGCATGTGCAGGATATCAGGAAACTCCACCAGATCTGTGTCCCTCCAGGTCATATTTCCTAACATTGCGCATGTGCAGACTATCACGAAACTCCACCAGATCTGTTTCCCTCCAGGTCATATTTCCTAACATTGCGCATATGCAGACTATTAGGAAACTGCACCACATCTGTGTCCCTCCGGGTCATATTTCCTAACATTGCGCATGTGCAGACTATCAGGAAACTCCACCAGATCTGTGTCACTCCGGGTCATATTTCCTAGTATTGCGCATGTGCAGACTATCAGGAAACTCCACCAGATCTGTGTCACTCCAGGTTATATTTCCTAACATTGCGCATATGCCGACTTTCAGGAAACTCCACCAGATCTGTGTCCCTCCGGGTCATATTTCCTAACATTGCGCATGTGCAGTCTATCAGGAAACTCCACCAGATCTGTGTCCCTCCGGGTCATATTTCCTAACATTGCGCATGTGCAGACTATCAGGAAACTCCACCAGATCTGTGTCACTCCGGGTCATATTTCCTAACATTGCGCATGTGCAGACTATCCGGAAACTCCAACAGATCTGTGTCAATCTAGGTCATATTTCCTAACATTGCGCATGTGCAGACTATCAGGAAACTCCACCAGATCTGTGCCACTCCAGGTCATATTTCCTAACATTGCGCATGTGCAGACTATCAGGAAACTCCACCAGATCTGTGTCCCGCCGGGTCATATTTCCTAACATTGCGCATGTGCAGACTATCAGGAAACTCCACCAGATCTGTGTCCCTCCGGCTCATATTTCCTAACATTGCGCATGTGCAGACTATCAGGAAACTCCACCAGATCTGTGTCACTCCGGGTCATATTTCCTAACATTACGCATGTGCAGACTATCAGGAAACTCCACCAGATCTGTGTCACTCCGGGTCATATTTCCTAACATTGCGCATGTGCAGACTATCAGGCAACCCCACCAGATCTGTGTCACTCCGGGTAAAATTTCCAAACATTGCGCAATTGCAGACTATCAGGAAACTCCACCATATCTGTGTCCCTCCAGGTCATATTTCCTAACATTGCGCATGTGCAGACTATCAGGAAACTCCACCAGATCTGTGTCCCTCCGGGTCATATATCCTAACATTGCACATGTGCAGACTATCAGTAAACTCCCCCAGATCTGTGTCACTCTGGGTCATATTTCCTAACATTGCGCATGTGCAGACTATCAAGAAACTCCACCAGATCTGTGTCAATCCAGGTCATATTTCCTAACATTGCGCATGTGCAGACTATCAGGAAACTCCGCCAGATCTGTGTCACTCCAGGTCATATTTCCTAACATTGCGCATGTGCAGACTATCAGGAAACTCCACCAGATCTGTGTCACGCCGGGTCATATTTCCTAACATTGCGCATGTGCAGACTATCATGAAACTCTACCAGATCTATGTCACGCCGGGTCATATTTCCTAACATTGCGCATTTGCAGACTATCAGGAAACTCCACCAGATCTGTGTCCCTCCGAGTCATATTTCCTAACATTGCGAATATGCAGACTATCAGGAAACTCCACCAGATCTGTGTCCCTCCAGGTCATATTTCCTAACATTGCGCACGTGCAGACTATCAGGAAACTCCACCAGATCTGTGTCAATCCAGGTCATATTTCCTAACATTGCGCATGTGCAGACTATCAGGAAACTCCACCAGATCTGTGTCACTCCGGGTCATATTTCCTAGTATTGCGCATGTGCAGACTATCAGGAAACTCCACCAGATCTGTGTCACTCCAGGTTATATTTCCTAACATTGCGCATATGCAGACTATCAGGAAACTCCACCAGATCTGTGTCCCTCCAGGTCATATTTCCTAACATTGCTCATGTGCAGTCTATCAGGAAACTCCACCAGATCTGTGTCACTCCGGGTCATATTTCCTAACATTGCGCATGTGCGGACTATCAGGAAACTGCACCAGATCTGTGTCACTCCGGGTCATATTTCCTGACATTGCGCATGTGCAGACTATCCCGAAACTCCACCAGATCTGTGTCAATCTAGGTCATATTTCCTAACATTGCGCATGTGCAGACTATCAGGAAACTCCACCAGATCTGTGTCCCTCCGGGTCATATTTCCTAACATTGCGCATGTGCAGACTATCAGGAACTCCACCAGATCTGTGTCACTCCGGGTCATATTTCCTAACAATGCGCATGTGCAGACTATCAGGAAACTCCACCAGATCTGTGTCACTCCGGGTCATATTTCCTAACATTGCGCATGTGCAGACTATCAGGAAACTCCACCAGATCTGTGTCCCTGCGGGTCATATTTCCTAACATTGCGCATGTGCAGACTATCAGGAAACTCCACCAGATCTGTGTCCCTCCGGTTCATATTTCTTAACATTGCGCATGTGCAGACTATGAGGAAACTCCACCAGATCTGGGTCACTCTGGGTCATATTTCCAATCATTTCACATGTGCAGACTATGAGGAAACTCCACCAGATCTGTGTCCCTCCAGGTCATATTTCCTAACATTGCGCATGTGCAGACTATCAGGAAACTCCACCAGATCTATGTCACTCCAGGTTATATTTCCTAACATTGTGCATGTGCAGGATATCAGGAAACTCCACCAGATCTGTGTCCCTCCAGGTCATATTTCCTAACATTGCGCATGTGCAGACTATCACGAAACTCCACCAGATCTGTTTCCCTCCAGGTCATATTTCCTAACATTGCGCATATGCAGACTATTAGGAAACTGCACCACATCTGTGTCCCTCCGGGTCATATTTCCTAACATTGCGCATGTGCAGACTATCAGGAAACTCCACCAGATCTGTGTCCCTACAGGTCATATTTCCTAACATTGCGCATGTGCAGACTATCAGGAAACTCCACCAGATTTGTTTCACCCCGGGTCATATTTCCTAATATTGCTCATGTGCACACTATCAGGAAACTCCAACAGATCTGTGTCCCTTCAGGTCATATTTCCTAACTATGCGCATGTGCAGACTATCAGGAAACTCCACCAGATCTGTGTCCCTCCGGGTCATATTTCCTAACATTGCGCATATGCAGACTATTAGGAAACTGCACCACATCTGTGTCCCTCCGGGTCATATTTCCTAACATTGCGCATGTGCAGACTATCAGGAAACTCCACCAGATCGGTGTCAATCCAGGTCATATTTCCTAAAATTGCGCATGTGCAGACTATCAGGAAACTCCACCATATTTGTGTCACTCCAGGTCATATTTCCTAACATTGCGCATGTGCAGACTATCAGGAAACTCCACCAGATCTGTGTCACTCCGGGTCATATTTCCTAACATTGCGCATGTGCAGACTATCAGGAAACTCCACCAGATCTGTGTCACTCCAGGTCATATTTCCTAACATTGCGCATGTGCAGACTATCAGGAAACTCCACCAGATCTGTGTCCCTCCGGGTCATATTTCCTAACATTGCGCATGTGCAGACTATCAGGAAACTCCAACAGATCTGTGTCCCTCTGGGTCATATTGCGTAACATTGCGCATGTGCAGACCATCAGGAAACTCCACCAGATCTGTGTCAGTCCGGGTAATATTTCCTAACATTGCGCATGTGCAGACTATCAGGAAACTCCACCAGATCTGTGTCCCTCCAGGTCATATTTCCTAACATTGCGCATGTGCAGACTATCAGGAAACGCCATCAGATCTGTGTCCCTCCGATTCATATATCCTAACATTGCACATGTGCAGACTATCAGTAAACTCCCCCAGATCTGTGTCACTCTGGGTCATATTTCCTAACATTGTGCATGTGCAGACTATCAAGAAACTCCACCAGATCTGTGTCAATCCAGGTCCTATTTCCTAACATTGCACATGTGCAGACTATCAGGAAACTCCACCAGATCTATGTCACGCCAGGTCATATTTCCTAACATTGCACATGTGCAGACTATCAGGAAACTCCACCAGATCTATGTCACGCCAGGTCATATTTCCTAACATTGCGCATGTGCAGACTATCAGGAAACTCTACCAGAACTGTGTCACTCCCGGTCATATTTCCTAACATTGCGCATGTGCAGACTATCAGGAAACTCCACCAGATATGTGTCACTCCGGGTCATATTTCCTAACATTGCGCATGTGCAGACTATCAGGAAACTCCACCAGATCTGTGTCACTCCAGGTCATATTTCCTAACATTGCGCATGTGCAGACTATCAGGAAACTCCACCAGATCTGTGTCCCTCCGGGTCATATTTCCTAACATTGCACATGTGCAGACTACCTGTAAACTCCACCAGATCTGTGTCCCTCCGGGTCATATTTCCTAACATTGCGCATATGCAGACTATCAGGAAACTCCACCAGATCTGTGTCCCTCCAGGTCATATTTCCTAACATTGCGCACGTGCAGACTATCAGGAAACTCCACCAGATCTGTGTCAATCCAGGTCATATTTCCTAACATTGCGCATGTGCAGACTATCAGGAAACTCCACCAGATCTGTGTCACTCCGGGTCATATTTCCTAGTATTGCGCATGTGCAGACTATCAGGAAACTCCACCAGATCTGTGTCACTCCAGGTTATATTTCCTAACATTGCGCATATGCAGACCATCAGGAAACTCCACCAGATCTGTGTCCCTCCAGGTCATATTTCCTAACATTGCTCATGTGCAGTCTATCAGGAAACTCCACCAGATCTGTGTCACTCCGGGTCATATTTCCTAACATTGCGCATGTGCGGACTATCAGGAAACTGCACCAGATCTGTGTCACTCCGGGTCATATTTCCTGACATTGCGCATGTGCAGACTATCCCGAAACTCCACCAGATCTGTGTCAATCTAGGTCATATTTCCTAACATTGCGCATGTGCAGACTATCAGGAAACTCCACCAGATCTGTGTCCCTCCGGGTCATATTTCCTAACATTGCGCATGTGCAGACTATCAGGAACTCCACCAGATCTGTGTCACTCCGGGTCATATTTCCTAACAATGCGCATGTGCAGACTATCAGGAAACTCCACCAGATCTGTGTCACTCAGGGTCATATTTCCTAACATTGCGCATGTGCAGACTATCAGGAAACTCCACCAGATCTGTGTCCCTGCGGGTCATATTTCCTAACATTGCGCATGTGCAGACTATCAGGAAACTCCACCAGATCTGTGTCCCTCCGGTTCATATTTCTTAACATTGCGCATGTGCAGACTATGAGGAAACTCCACCAGATCTGGGTCACTCTGGGTCATATTTCCAATCATTTCACATGTGCAGACTATGAGGAAACTCCACCAGATCTGTGTCCCTCCAGGTCATATTTCCTAACATTGCGCATGTGCAGACTATCAGGAAACTCCACCAGATCTATGTCACTCCAGGTTATATTTCCTAACATTGTGCATGTGCAGGATATCAGGAAACTCCACCAGATCTGTGTCCCTCCAGGTCATATTTCCTAACATTGCGCATGTGCAGACTATCACGAAACTCCACCAGATCTGTTTCCCTCCAGGTCATATTTCCTAACATTGCGCATATGCAGACTATTAGGAAACTGCACCACATCTGTGTCCCTCCGGGTCATATTTCCTAACATTGCGCATGTGCAGACTATCAGGAAACTCCACCAGATCTGTGTCCCTACAGGTCATATTTCCTAACATTGCGCATGTGCAGACTATCAGGAAACTCCACCAGATTTGTTTCACCCCGGGTCATATTTCCTAATATTGCTCATGTGCACACTATCAGGAAACTCCAACAGATCTGTGTCCCTTCAGGTCATATTTCCTAACTATGCGCATGTGCAGACTATCAGGAAACTCCACCAGATCTGTGTCCCTCCGGGTCATATTTCCTAACATTGCGCATATGCAGACTATTAGGAAACTGCACCACATCTGTGTCCCTCCGGGTCATATTTCCTAACATTGCGCATGTGCAGACTATCAGGAAACTCCACCAGATCGGTGTCAATCCAGGTCATATTTCCTAAAATTGCGCATGTGCAGACTATCAGGAAACTCCACCATATTTGTGTCACTCCAGGTCATATTTCCTAACATTGCGCATGTGCAGACTATCAGGAAACTCCACCAGATCTGTGTCACTCCGGGTCATATTTCCTAACATTGCGCATGTGCAGACTATCAGGAAACTCCACCAGATCTGTGTCACTCCAGGTCATATTTCCTAACATTGCGCATGTGCAGACTATCAGGAAACTCCACCAGATCTGTGTCCCTCCGGGTCATATTTCCTAACATTGCGCATGTGCAGACTATCAGGAAACTCCAACAGATCTGTGTCCCTCTGGGTCATATTGCGTAACATTGCGCATGTGCAGACCATCAGGAAACTCCACCAGATCTGTGTCAGTCCGGGTAATATTTCCTAACATTGCGCATGTGCAGACTATCAGGAAACTCCACCAGATCTGTGTCCCTCCAGGTCATATTTCCTAACATTGCGCATGTGCAGACTATCAGGAAACGCCATCAGATCTGTGTCCCTCCGATTCATATATCCTAACATTGCACATGTGCAGACTATCAGTAAACTCCCCCAGATCTGTGTCACTCTGGGTCATATTTCCTAACATTGTGCATGTGCAGACTATCAAGAAACTCCACCAGATCTGTGTCAATCCAGGTCCTATTTCCTAACATTGCACATGTGCAGACTATCAGGAAACTCCACCAGATCTATGTCACGCCAGGTCATATTTCCTAACATTGCACATGTGCAGACTATCAGGAAACTCCACCAGATCTATGTCACGCCAGGTCATATTTCCTAACATTGCGCATGTGCAGACTATCAGGAAACTCTACCAGAACTGTGTCACTCCCGGTCATATTTCCTAACATTGCGCATGTGCAGACTATCAGGAAACTCCACCAGATATGTGTCACTCCGGGTCATATTTCCTAACATTGCGCATGTGCAGACTATCAGGAAACTCCACCAGATCTGTGTCACTCCGGGTCATATTTCCTAACATTGCGCATGTGCAGACTATCAGGAAACTCCACCAGATCTGTGTCCCTCCGGGTCATATTTCCTAACATTGCACATGTGCAGACTACCAGTAAACTCCACCAGATCTGTGTCCCTCCGGGTCATATTTCTTAACATTGTGCATGTGCAGACTATCAGGAAACTCCACCAGATCTGTGTCCCTCTGGGTCATATTTCCAAACATTGCGCATGTGCAGACTATCAGGAAACTCCACCAGATCTGTGTCCCTCCAGGTCATATTTCCTCATATTGCGCATGTGCAGACTATCAGGAAACTCCACCAGATCTGTGTCCCTCCGGGTCATATTTCCTAACATTGCGCATATGCAGACTATCAGGAAACTCCACCAGATCTGTGTCACTCCGGGTCATATTTCCTAACATTGCGCATGTGCAGACTATCCGGAAACTCCAACAGATCTGTGTCAATCTAGGTCATATTTCCTAACATTGCGCATGTGCAGACTATCAGGAAACTCCACCAGATCTGTGCCACTCCAGGTCATATTTCCTAACATTGCGCATGTGCAGACTATCAGGAAACTCCACCAGATCTGTGTCCCGCCGGGTCATATTTCCTAACATTGCGCATGTGCAGACTATCAGGAAACTCCACCAGATCTGTGTCCCTCCGGCTCATATTTCCTAACATTGCGCATGTGCAGACTATCAGGAAACTCCACCAGATCTGTGTCACTCCGGGTCATATTTCCTAACATTACGCATGTGCAGACTATCAGGAAACTCCACCAGATCTGTGTCACTCCGGGTCATATTTCCTAACATTGCGCATGTGCAGACTATCAGGCAACCCCACCAGATCTGTGTCACTCCGGGTAAAATTTCCAAACATTGCGCATGTGCAGACTATCAGGAAACTCCACCATATCTGTGTCCCTCCAGGTCATATTTCCTAACATTGCGCATGTGCAGACTATCAGGAAACTCCACCAGATCTGTGTCCCTCCGGGTCATATATCCTAACATTGCACATGTGCAGACTATCAGTAAACTCCCCCAGATCTGTGTCACTCTGGGTCATATTTCCTAACATTGCGCATGTGCAGACTATCAAGAAACTCCACCAGATCTGTGTCAATCCAGGTCATATTTCCTAACATTGCGCATGTGCAGACTATCAGGAAACTCCGCCAGATCTGTGTCACTCCAGGTCATATTTCCTAACATTGCGCATGTGCAGACTATCAGGAAACTCCACCAGATCTGTGTCACGCCGGGTCATATTTCCTAACATTGCGCATGTGCAGACTATCAGGAAACTCCACCAGATCTGTGTCCCTCCGAGTCATATTTCCTAACATTGCGCATATGCAGACTATCAGGAAACTCCACCAGATCTGTGTCCCTCCAGGTCATATTTCCTAACATTGCGCACGTGCAGACTATCAGGAAACTCCACCAGATCTGTGTCAATCCAGGTCATATTTCCTAACATTGCGCATGTGCAGACTATCAGGAAACTCCACCAGATCTGTGTCACTCCGGGTCATATTTCCTAGTATTGCGCATGTGCAGACTATCAGGAAACTCCACCAGATCTGTGTCACTCCAGGTTATATTTCCTAACATTGCGCATATGCAGACTATCAGGAAACTCCACCAGATCTGTGTCCCTCCAGGTCATATTTCCTAACATTGCTCATGTGCAGTCTATCAGGAAACTCCACCAGATCTGTGTCACTCCGGGTCATATTTCCTAACATTGCGCATGTGCAGACTATCAGGAAACTCCACCAGATCTGTGTCACTCCGGGTCATATTTCCTAACATTGCGCATGTGCAGACTATCCCGAAACTCCACCAGATCTGTGTCAATCTAGGTCATATTTCCTAACATTGCGCATGTGCAGACTATCAGGAAACTCCACCAGATCTGTGTCCCTCCGGGTCATATTTCCTAACATTGCGCATGTGCAGACTATCAGGAACTCCACCAGATCTGTGTCACTCCGGGTCATATTTCCTAACATTGCGCATGTGCAGACTATCAGGAAACTCCACCAGATCTGTGTCACTCCGGGTCATATTTCCTAACATTGCGCATGTGCAGACTATCAGGAAACTCCACCAGATCTGTGTCCCTGCGGGTCATATTTCCTAACATTGCGCATGTGCAGACTATCAGGAAACTCCACCAGATCTGTGTCCCTCCGGTTCATATTTCTTAACATTGCGCATGTGCAGACTATGAGGAAACTCCACCAGATCTGGGTCACTCTGGGTCATATTTCCAATCATTTCACATGTGCAGACTATGAGGAAACTCCACCAGATCTGTGTCCCTCCAGGTCATATTTCCTAACATTGCGCATGTGTAGACTATCAGGAAACTCCACCAGATCTATGTCACTCCAGGTTATATTTCCTAACATTGTGCATGTGCAGGATATCAGGAAACTCCACCAGATCTGTGTCCCTCCAGGTCATATTTCCTAACATTGCGCATGTGCAGACTATCACGAAACTCCACCAGATCTGTTTCCCTCCAGGTCATATTTCCTAACATTGCGCATATGCAGACTATTAGGAAACTGCACCACATCTGTGTCCCTCCGGGTCATATTTCCTAACATTGCGCATGTGCAGACTATCAGGAAACTCCACCAGATCTGTGTCCCTACAGGTCATATTTCCTAACATTGCGCATGTGCAGACTATCAGGAAACTCCACCAGATTTGTTTCACCCCGGGTCATATTTCCTAATATTGCTCATGTGCAGACTATCAGGAAACTCCAACAGATCTGTGTCCCTTCAGGTCATATTTCCTAACTATGCGCATGTGCAGACTATCAGGAAACTCCACCAGATCTGTGTCCCTCCGGGTCATATTTCCTAACATTGCGCATATGCAGACTATTAGGAAACTGCACCACATCTGTGTCCCTCCGGGTCATATTTCCTAACATTGCGCATGTGCAGACTATCAGGAAACTCCACCAGATCGGTGTCAATCCAGGTCATATTTCCTAAAATTGCGCATGTGCAGACTATCAGGAAACTCCACCATATTTGTGTCACTCCAGGTCATATTTCCTAACATTGCGCATGTGCAGACTATCAGGAAACTCCACCAGATCTGTGTCACTCCGGGTCATATTTCCTAACATTGCGCATGTGCAGACTATCAGGAAACTCCACCAGATCTGTGTCACTCCAGGTCATATTTCCTAACATTGCGCATGTGCAGACTATCAGGAAACTCCACCAGATCTGTGTCCCTCCGGGTCATATTTCCTAACATTGCGCATGTGCAGACTATCAGGAAACTCCAACAGATCTGTGTCCCTCTGGGTCATATTGCGTAACATTGCGCATGTGCAGACCATCAGGAAACTCCACCAGATCTGTGTCAGTCCGGGTAATATTTCCTAACATTGCGCATGTGCAGACTATCAGGAAACTCCACCAGATCTGTGTCCCTCCAGGTCATATTTCCTAACATTGCGCATGTGCAGACTATCAGGAAACGCCATCAGATCTGTGTCCCTCCGATTCATATATCCTAACATTGCACATGTGCAGACTATCAGTAAACTCCCCCAGATCTGTGTCACTCTGGGTCATATTTCCTAACATTGTGCATGTGCAGACTATCAAGAAACTCCACCAGATCTGTGTCAATCCAGGTCATATTTCCTAACATTGCACATGTGCAGACTATCAGGAAACTCCACCATATCTGTGTCACTCCAGGTCCTATTTCCTAACATTGCACATGTGCAGACTATCAGGAAACTCCACCAGATCTATGTCACGCCAGGTCATATTTCCTAACATTGCACATGTGCAGACTATCAGGAAACTCCACCAGATCTGTGTCACGCCAGGTCATATTTCCTAACATTGCGCATGTGCAGACTATCAGGAAACTCTACCAGAACTGTGTCACTCCCGGTCATATTTCCTAACATTGCGCATGTGCAGACTATCAGGAAACTCCACCAGATATGTGTCACTCCGGGTCATATTTCCTAACATTGCGCATGTGCAGACTATCAGGAAACTCCACCAGATCTGTGTCACTCCAGGTCATATTTCCTAACATTGCGCATGTGCAGACTATCAGGAAACTCCACCAGATCTGTGTCCCTCCGGGTCATATTTCCTAACATTGCACATGTGCAGACTACCAGTAAACTCCACCAGATCTGTGTCCCTCCGGGTCATATTTCTTAACATTGTGCATGTGCAGACTATCAGGAAACTCCACCAGATCTGTGTCCCTCTGGGTCATATTTCCAAACATTGCGCATGTGCAGACTATCAGGAAACTCCACCAGATCTGTGTCCCTCCAGGTCATATTTCCTCATATTGCGCATGTGCAGACTATCAGGAAACTCCACCAGATCTGTGTCCCTCCGGGTCATATTTCCTAACATTGCGCTTATGCAGACTATCAGGAAACTCCACCAGATCTGTGTCCCTCAGGGTCAAATTTCCTAACATTGCACATGTGCAGACTATCAGTAAACTCCACCAGATCTGTGTCCCTCCGGTCATATTTCCTAACATTGCGCATGTGCAGACTATCAGGAAACTCCACCAGATCTGTGTCCCTTCAGGTCATATTCCCTAACATTGCACATTTGCAGACTATCAGGAAACTCCACCAGATCTGTGTCCCTCCGAGTCATATTTCCTAACATTGCGCATATGCAGACTATCAGGAAACTCCACCAGATCTGTGTCCCTCCGGGTCATATTTCGTAACATTGCTTATGTGAAGACTATCAGGAAACTCCACCAGATCTGTGTCAATCCAGGTCATATTTCCTAACATTGCGCATATGCAGACTATCAGGAAACTCCACCAGATCTGTGTCCCTCCGGGTCATATTTCCTAACATTGCTTATGTGAAGACTATCAGGAAACTCCACCAGATCTGTGTCAATCCAGGTCATATTTCCTAACATTGCGCATGTGCAGACTATCAGGAAACTCCACCAGATCTGTGTCACTCCGGGTCATATTTCCTAGTATTGCGCATGTGCAGACTATCAGGAAACTCCACCAGATCTGTGTCACTCCAGGTTATATTTCCTAACATTGCGCATATGCCGACTTTCAGGAAACTCCACCAGATCTGTGTCCCTCCGGGTCATATTTCCTAACATGGCACATGTGCAGACTACCAGTAAACTCCACCAGATCTGTGTCCCTCCGGGTCATATTTCTTAACATTGTGCATGTGCAGACTATCAGGAAACTCCACCAGATCTGTGTCCCTCTGGGTCATATTTCCAAACATTGCGCATGTGCAGACTATCAGGAAACTCCACCAGATCTGTGTCCCTCCAGGTCATATTTCCTCATATTGCGCATGTGCAGACTATCAGGAAACTCCACCAGATCTGTGTCCCTCCGGGTCATATTTCCTAACATTGCGCATATGCAGACTATCAGGAAACTCCACCAGATCTGTGTCCCTCAGGGTCAAATTTCCTAACATTGCACATGTGCAGACTATCAGTAAACTCCACCAGATCTGTGTCCCTCCGGTCATATTTCCTAACATTGCGCATGTGCAGACTATCAGGAAACTCCACCAGATCTGTGTCCCTTCAGGTCATATTCCCTAACATTGCACATTTGCAGACTATCAGGAAACTCCACCAGATCTGTGTCCCTCCGAGTCATATTTCCTAACATTGCGCATATGCAGACTATCAGGAAACTCCACCAGATCTGTGTCCCTCCGGGTCATATTTCGTAACATTGCTTATGTGAAGACTATCAGGAAACTGCACCAGATCTGTGTCAATCCAGGTCATATTTCCTAACATTGCGCATATGCAGACTATCAGGAAACTCCACCAGATCTGTGTCCCTCCGGGTCATATTTCCTAACATTGCTTATGTGAAGACTATCAGGAAACTCCACCAGATCTGTGTCAATCCAGGTCATATTTCCTAACATTGCGCATGTGCAGACTATCAGGAAACTCCACCAGATCTGTGTCACTCCGGGTCATATTTCCTAGTATTGCGCATGTGCAGACTATCAGGAAACTCCACCAGATCTGTGTCACTCCAGGTTATATTTCCTAACATTGCGCATATGCCGACTTTCAGGAAACTCCACCAGATCTGTGTCCCTCCGGGTCATATTTCCTAACATTGCGCACGTGCAGTCTATCAGGAAACTCCACCAGATCTGTGTCCCTCCGGGTCATATTTCCTAACATTGCGCATGTGCAGACTATCAGGAAACTCCACCAGATCTGTGTCACTCCGGGTCATATTTCCTAACATTGCGCATGTGCAGACTATCCGGAAACTCCACCAGATCTGTGTCAATCTAGGTCATATTTCCTAACATTGCGCATGTGCAGACTATCAGGAAACTCCACCAGATCTGTGCCACTCCAGGTCATATTTCCTAACATTGCGCATGTGCAGACTATCAGGAAACTCCACCAGATCTGTGTCCCGCCGGGTCATATTTCCTAACATTGCGCATGTGCAGACTATCAGGAAACTCCACCAGATCTGTGTCCCTCCGGGTCATATTTCCTAACATTGCGCATGTGCAGACTATCAGGAAACTCCACCAGATCTGTGTCCCTCCGGGTCATATATCCTAACATTGCGCATGTGCAGACTATCAGTAAACTCCCCCAGATCTGTGTCACTCTGGGTCATATTTCCTAACATTGCGCATGTGCAGACTATCAAGAAACTCCACCAGATCTGTGTCAATCCAGGTCATATTTCCTAACATTGCGCATGTGCAGACTATCAGGAAACTCCACCAGATCTGTGTCACTCCAGGTCATATTTCCTAACATTGCGCATGTGCAGACTATCAGGAAACTCCACCAGATCTGTGTCACTCCGGGTCATATTTCCTAACATTGAACATGTGCAGACTATCAGTAAACTCCAACAGATCTGTGTCCCTCCGGGTCATATTGCCTAACATTGCGCATGTGCAGACCATCAGGAAACTCCACCAGATCTGTGTCAGTCCGGGTAATATTTCCTAACATTGCGCATGTGCAGACTATCAGGAAACTCCACCAGATCTGTGTCCCTCCAGGTCATATTTCCTAACATTGCGCATGTGCAGACTATCAGGAAACTCCATCAGATCTGTGTCCCTCCGAGTCATATATCCTAACATTGCACATGTGCAGACTATCAGTAAACTCCCTCAGATCTGTGTCACTCTGGGTCATATTTCCTAACATTGTGCATGTGCAGACTATCAAGAAACTCCACCAGATCTGTGTCAATCCAGGTCATATTTCCTAACATTGCACATGTGCAGACTATCAGGAAACTCCACCATATCTGTGTCACTCCAGGTCCTATTTCCTAACATTGCACATGTGCAGATTATCAGGAAACTCCACCAGATCTATGTCACGCCGGGTCATATTTCCTAACATTGCGCATGTGCAGACTATCAGGAAACTCTACCAGAACTGTGTCACTCCCGGTCATATTTCCTAACATTGCGCATGTGCAGGCTATCAGGAAACTCCACCAGATATGTGTCATCCCGGGTCATATTTCCTAACATTGCGCATGTGCAGACTATCAGGAAACTCCACCAGATCTGTGTCACTCCAGGTCATATTTCCTAACATTGCGCATGTGCAGACTATCAGGAAACTCCACCAGATCTGTGTCCCTCCGGGTCATAAATCCTAACATTGCACATGTGCAGACTACCAGTAAACTCCACCAGATCTGTGTCCCTCCGGGTCATATTTCTTAACAGTGTGCATGTGCAGACTATCAGGAAACTCCACCAGATCTGTGTCCCTCTGGGTCATATTTCCAAACATTGCGCATGTGCAGACTATCAGGAAACTCCACCAGATCTGTGTCCCTCCAGGTCATATTTCCTCATATTGCGCATGTGCAGACTATCAGGAAACTCCACCAGATCTGTGTCCCTCCGGGTCATATTTCATAACATTGCGCATATGCAGACTATCAGGAAACTCCACCAGATCTGTGTCCCTCAGGGTCATATTTCCTAACATTGCACATGTGCAGACTATCAGTAAACTCCACCAGATCTGTGTCCCTCCGGTCATATTTCCTAACATTGCGCATGTGCAGACTATCAGGAAACTCCACCAGATCTGTGTCCCTTCAGGTCATATTCCCTAACATTGCGCATTTGCAGACTATCAGGAAACTCCACCAGATCTGTGTCCCTCTGGGTCATATTTCCTAACATTGCGCATGTGCAGACTATCAGGAAACTCCACCAGATCTGTGTCACTCCGGGTCATATTTCCTAACATTGCGCATGTGCAGACTATCCGGAAACTCCACCAGATCTGTGTCAACCTAGGTCATATTTCCTAACATTGCGCATGTGCAGACTATCAGGAAACTCCACCAGATCTGTGCCACTCCAGGTCATCTTTCCTAACATTGCGCATGTGCAGACTATCAGGAAACTCCACCAGATCTGTGTCCCGCCGGGTCATATTTCCTAACATTGCGCATGTGCAGACTATCAGGAAACTCCACCAGATCTGTGTCCCTCCGGCTCATATTTCCTAACATTGCGCATGTGCAGACTATCAGGAAACTCCACCAGATCTGTGTCACTCCGGGTCATATTTCCTAACATTACGCATGTGCAGACTATCAGGAAACTCCACCAGATCTGTGTCACTCCGGGTCATATTTCCTAACATTGCGCATGTGCAGACTATCAGGCAACCCCACCAGATCTGTGTCACTCCGGGTAAAATTTCCAAACATTGCGCATGTGCAGACTATCAGGAAACTCCACCATATCTGTGTCCCTCCAGGTCATATTTCCTAACATTGCGCATGTGCAGACTATCAGGAAACTCCACCAGATCTGTGTCCCTCCGGGTCATATATCCTAACATTGCACATGTGCAGACTATCAGTAAACTCCCCCAGATCTGTGTCACTCTGGGTCATATTTCCTAACATTGCGCATGTGCAGACTATCAAGAAACTCCACCAGATCTGTGTCAATCCAGGTCATATTTCCTAACATTGCGCATGTGCAGACTATCAGGAAACTCCACCAGATCTGTGTCACTCCAGGTCATATTTCCTAACATTGCGCATGTGCAGACTATCAGGAAACTCTACCAGATCTGTGTCACGCCGGGTCATATTTCCTAACATTGCGCATGTGCAGACTATCAGGAAACTCTACCAGATCTATGTCACGCCGGGTCATATTTCCTAACATTGCGCATTTGCAGACTATCAGGAAACTCCACCAGATCTGTGTCCCTCCGAGTCATATTTCCTAACATTGCGCATATGCAGACTATCAGGAAACTCCACCAGATCTGTGTCCCTCCGGGTCATATTTCCTAACATTGCGCACGTGCAGACTATCAGGAAACTCCACCAGATCTGTGTCAATCCAGGTCATATTTCCTAACATTGCGCATGTGCAGACTATCAGGAAACTCAACCAGATCTGTGTCACTCCAGGTCATATTTCCTAACATTGCGCATGTGCAGACTATCAAGAAACTCCACCAGATCTGTGTCAATCCAGGTCATATTTCCTAACATTGCGCATGTGCAGACTATCAGGAAACTCCACCAGATCTGTGTCACTCCAGGTCATATTTCCTAACATTGCGCATGTGCAGACTATCAGGAAACTCTACCAGATCTATGTCACGCCGGGTCATATTTCCTAACATTGCGCATTTGCAGACTATCAGGAAACTCCACCAGATCTGTGTCCCTCCGAGTCATATTTCCTAACATTGCGCATATGCAGACTATCAGGAAACTCCACCAGATCTGTGTCCCTCCGGGTCATATTTCCTAACATTGCGCACGTGCAGACTATCAGGAAACTCCACCAGATCTGTGTCAATCCAGGTCATATTTCCTAACATTGCGCATGTGCAGACTATCAGGAAACTCCACCAGATCTGTGTCACTCCAGGTCATATTTCCTAACATTGCGCATGTGCAGACTATCAGGAAACTCCACCAGATCTGTGTCACTCCGGGTCATATTTCCTAACATTGAACATGTGCAGACTATCAGTAAACTCCAACAGATCTGTGTCCCTCCGGGTCATATTGCCTAACATTGCGCATGTGCAGACCATCAGGAAACTCCACCAGATCTGTGTCAGTCCGGGTAATATTTCCTAACATTGCGCATGTGCAGACTATCAGGAAACTCCACCAGATCTGTGTCCCTCCAGGTCATATTTCCTAACATTGCGCATGTGCAGACTATCAGGAAACTCCATCAGATCTGTGTCCCTCCGAGTCATATATCCTAACATTGCACATGTGCAGACTATCAGTAAACTCCCTCAGATCTGTGTCACTCTGGGTCATATTTCCTAACATTGTGCATGTGCAGACTATCAAGAAACTCCACCAGATCTGTGTCAATCCAGGTCATATTTCCTAACATTGCACATGTGCAGACTATCAGGAAACTCCACCATATCTGTGTCACTCCAGGTCCTATTTCCTAACATTGCACATGTGCAGATTATCAGGAAACTCCACCAGATCTATGTCACGCCGGGTCATATTTCCTAACATTGCGCATGTGCAGACTATCAGGAAACTCTACCAGAACTGTGTCACTCCCGGTCATATTTCCTAACATTGCGCATGTGCAGGCTATCAGGAAACTCCACCAGATATGTGTCATCCCGGGTCATATTTCCTAACATTGCGCATGTGCAGACTATCAGGAAACTCCACCAGATCTGTGTCACTCCAGGTCATATTTCCTAACATTGCGCATGTGCAGACTATCAGGAAACTCCACCAGATCTGTGTCCCTCCGGGTCATAAATCCTAACATTGCACATGTGCAGACTACCAGTAAACTCCACCAGATCTGTGTCCCTCCGGGTCATATTTCTTAACAGTGTGCATGTGCAGACTATCAGGAAACTCCACCAGATCTGTGTCCCTCTGGGTCATATTTCCAAACATTGCGCATGTGCAGACTATCAGGAAACTCCACCAGATCTGTGTCCCTCCAGGTCATATTTCCTCATATTGCGCATGTGCAGACTATCAGGAAACTCCACCAGATCTGTGTCCCTCCGGGTCATATTTCATAACATTGCGCATATGCAGACTATCAGGAAACTCCACCAGATCTGTGTCCCTCAGGGTCATATTTCCTAACATTGCACATGTGCAGACTATCAGTAAACTCCACCAGATCTGTGTCCCTCCGGTCATATTTCCTAACATTGCGCATGTGCAGACTATCAGGAAACTCCACCAGATCTGTGTCCCTTCAGGTCATATTCCCTAACATTGCGCATTTGCAGACTATCAGGAAACTCCACCAGATCTGTGTCCCTCTGGGTCATATTTCCTAACATTGCGCATGTGCAGACTATCAGGAAACTCCACCAGATCTGTGTCACTCCGGGTCATATTTCCTAACATTGCGCATGTGCAGACTATCCGGAAACTCCACCAGATCTGTGTCAACCTAGGTCATATTTCCTAACATTGCGCATGTGCAGACTATCAGGAAACTCCACCAGATCTGTGCCACTCCAGGTCATCTTTCCTAACATTGCGCATGTGCAGACTATCAGGAAACTCCACCAGATCTGTGTCCCGCCGGGTCATATTTCCTAACATTGCGCATGTGCAGACTATCAGGAAACTCCACCAGATCTGTGTCCCTCCGGCTCATATTTCCTAACATTGCGCATGTGCAGACTATCAGGAAACTCCACCAGATCTGTGTCACTCCGGGTCATATTTCCTAACATTACGCATGTGCAGACTATCAGGAAACTCCACCAGATCTGTGTCACTCCGGGTCATATTTCCTAACATTGCGCATGTGCAGACTATCAGGCAACCCCACCAGATCTGTGTCACTCCGGGTAAAATTTCCAAACATTGCGCATGTGCAGACTATCAGGAAACTCCACCATATCTGTGTCCCTCCAGGTCATATTTCCTAACATTGCGCATGTGCAGACTATCAGGAAACTCCACCAGATCTGTGTCCCTCCGGGTCATATATCCTAACATTGCACATGTGCAGACTATCAGTAAACTCCCCCAGATCTGTGTCACTCTGGGTCATATTTCCTAACATTGCGCATGTGCAGACTATCAAGAAACTCCACCAGATCTGTGTCAATCCAGGTCATATTTCCTAACATTGCGCATGTGCAGACTATCAGGAAACTCCACCAGATCTGTGTCACTCCAGGTCATATTTCCTAACATTGCGCATGTGCAGACTATCAGGAAACTCTACCAGATCTGTGTCACGCCGGGTCATATTTCCTAACATTGCGCATGTGCAGACTATCAGGAAACTCTACCAGATCTATGTCACGCCGGGTCATATTTCCTAACATTGCGCATTTGCAGACTATCAGGAAACTCCACCAGATCTGTGTCCCTCCGAGTCATATTTCCTAACATTGCGCATATGCAGACTATCAGGAAACTCCACCAGATCTGTGTCCCTCCGGGTCATATTTCCTAACATTGCGCACGTGCAGACTATCAGGAAACTCCACCAGATCTGTGTCAATCCAGGTCATATTTCCTAACATTGCGCATGTGCAGACTATCAGGAAACTCCACCAGATCTGTGTCACTCCGGGTCATATTTCCTAGTATTGCGCATGTGCAGACTATCAGGAAACTCCACCAGATCTGTGTCACTCCAGGTTATATTTCCTAACATTGCGCATATGCAGACTATCAGGAAACTCCACCAGATCTGTGTCCCTCCAGGTCATATTTCCTAACATTGCTCATGTGCAGTCTATCAGGAAACTCCACCAGATCTGTGTCACTCCGGGTCATATTTCCTAACATTGCGCATGTGCAGACTATCAGGAAACTCCACCAGATCTGTGTCACTCCGGGTCATATTTCCTAACATTGCGCATGTGCAGACTATCCCGAAACTCCACCAGATCTGTGTCAATCTAGGTCATATTTCCTAACATTGCGCATGTGCAGACTATCAGGAAACTCCACCAGATCTGTGTCACTCTGGGTCATATTTCCTAACATTGCGCATGTGCAGACTATCAAGAAACTCCACCAGATCTGTGTCACTCCGGGTCATATTTCCTAACATTGCGCATGTGCAGACTATCCCGAAACTCCACCAGATCTGTGTCAATCTAGGTCATATTTCCTAACATTGCGCATGTGCAGACTATCAGGAAACTCCACCAGATCTGTGTCACTCTGGGTCATATTTCCTAACATTGCGCATGTGCAGACTATCAAGAAACTCCACCAGATCTGTGTCAATCCAGGTCATATTTCCTAACATTGCGCATGTGCAGACTATCAGGAAACTCCACCAGATCTGTGTCCCTCCGAGTCATATTTCCTAACATTGCGCATATGCAGACTATCAGGAAACTCCACCAGATCTGTGTCCCTCCGGGTCATATTTCCTAACATTGCGCACGTGCAGACTATCAGGAAACTCCACCAGATCTGTGTCAATCCAGGTCATATTTCCTAACATTGCGCATGTGCAGACTATCAGGAAACTCCACCAGATCTGTGTCACTCCGGGTCATATTTCCTAGTATTGCGCATGTGCAGACTATCAGGAAACTCCACCAGATCTGTGTCACTCCAGGTTATATTTCCTAACATTGCGCATATGCAGACTATCAGGAAACTCCACCAGATCTGTGTCCCTCCAGGTCATATTTCCTAACATTGCTCATGTGCAGTCTATCAGGAAACTCCACCAGATCTGTGTCACTCCGGGTCATATTTCCTAACATTGCGCATGTGCAGACTATCAGGAAACTCCACCAGATCTGTGTCACTCCGGGTCATATTTCCTAACATTGCGCATGTGCAGACTATCCCGAAACTCCACCAGATCTGTGTCAATCTAGGTCATATTTCCTAACATTGCGCATGTGCAGACTATCAGGAAACTCCACCAGATCTGTGTCACTCTGGGTCATATTTCCTAACATTGCGCATGTGCAGACTATCAAGAAACTCCACCAGATCTGTGTCAATCCAGGTCATATTTCCTAACATTGCGCATGTGCAGACTATCAGGAAACTCCACCAGATCTGTGTCCCTCCAGGTCATATTTCCTAACATTGCTCATGTGCAGTCTATCAGGAAACTCCACCAGATCTGTGTCACTCCGGGTCATATTTCCTAACATTGCGCATGTGCAGACTTTCAGGAAACTCCACCAGATCTGTGTCCCTCCAGGTCATATTTCCTAACATTGCGCATGTGCAGAATATCAGGAAACTCCATCAGATCTGTGTCCCTCCGGGTCATATATCCTAACATTGCACATGTGCAGACTATCAGTAAACTCCCCCAGATCTGTGTCACTCTGGGTCATATTTCCTAACATTGCGCATGTGCAGACTATCAAGAAACTCCACCAGATCTGTGTCAATCCAGGTCATATTTCCTAACATTGCGCATGTGCAGACTATCAGGAAACTCCACCAGATCTGTGTCACTTCAGGTCATATTTCCTAACATTGCGCATGTGCAGACTATCAGGAAACTCCACCAGATCTATGTCACGCCGGGTCATATTTCCTAACATTGCGCATGTGCAGACTATCGGGAAACTCTACCAGAACTGTGTCACTCCCGGTCATATTTCCTAACATTGCGCATGTGCAGACTATCAGGAAACTCCACCAGATCTGTGTCCATCCGGGTAATATTTCCTAACATTGCGCATTGCAGACTATCAGGAAACTCCACCAGATCTGTGTCAATCCAGGTCATATTCTAACATTGCGCATGTGCAGACTATCCGGAAACTCCACCAGATCTGTGTCAATCTAGGTCATTTTTCCTAACATTGCGCATGTGCACACTATCAAGAAACTCCACCAGATCTATGTCACGCCGGGTCATATTTCCTAAAATTGCGCATTTGCAGACTATCAGGAAACTCCACCAGATCTGTGTCAATCCAGGTCATATTTCCTAACATTGCGCATGTGCAGACTATCAGGAAACTCCACCAGATCTGTGCCACTCCGGGTCATATTTCCTAGTATTGCGCATGTGCAGGCTATCAGGAAACTCCACCAGATCTGTGTCACTCCAGGTTATATTTCCTAACATTGCGCATATGCAGACTATCAGGAAATTCCACCAGATCTGTGTCCCTCCGGGTCATATTTCCTAACATTGCGCATGTGCAGTCTATCAGGAAACTCCACCAGATCTGTGTCACTCCGGGTCATATTTCCTAACATTGCGCATGTGCAGACTATCAGGAAACTCCACCAGATCTGTGTCACTCCGGGTCATATTTCCTAACATTGCGCATGTGCAGACTATCCGGAAACTCCACCAGATCTGTGTCACTCGGGGTAATATTTCCAAACATTGCGCATGTGCAGACTATCAGGAAACTCCACCATATCTGTGTCACTCCGGGTAATATTTCCAAACATTGCGCATGTGCAGACTATCAGGAAACTCCACCATATCTGTGTCCCTCCGGGTCATATATCCTAACATTGCACATGTGCAGACTATCAGTAAACTCCCCCAGATCTGTGTCACTCTGGGTCATATTTCCTAACATTGCGCATGTGCAGACTATCAAGAAACTCCACCAGATCTGTGTCAATCCAGGTCATATTTTCTAACATTGCGCATGTGCAGACTATCAGGAAACTCCACCATATCTGTGTCCCTCCAGGTCATATTTCCTAACATTGCGCATGTGCAGACTATCAGGAAACTCCACCAGATCGGTGTCCCTCCGGGTCATATATCCTAACATTGCACATGTGCAGACTATCAGTAAACTCCCCCAGATCTGTGTCACTCTGGGTCATATTTCCTAACACTGCGCATGTGCAGACTATCAAGAAACTCCACCAGATCTGTGTCAATCCAGGTCATATTTCCTAACATTGCGCATGTGCAGACTATCAGGAAACTCCACCAGATCTGTGTCACTCCAGGTCATATTTCCTAACATTGCGCATGTGCAGACTATCAGGAAACTCCACCAGATCTGTGTCACGCCGGGTCATATTTACTAACATTGCGCATGTGCAGACTATCAGGAAACTCCACCAGATCTATGTCACGCCGGGTCATATATCCTAACATTGCGCATTTGCAGACTATCAGGAAACGCCACCAGATCTGTGTCCCTCCGAGTCATATTTCCTAACATTGCGCATATGCAGACTATCAGGAAACTCCACCAGATCTGTGTCCCTCCGGGTCATATTTCCTAACATTGCGCACATGCAGACTATCAGGAAACTCCACCAGATCTGTGTCAATCCAGGTCATATTTCCTAACATTGCGCATGTGCAGACTATCAGGAAACTCCACCAGATCTGTGTCACTCCAGGTCATATTTCCTAACATTGCGCATGTGCAGACTATCAGGAAACTCCACCAGATCTGTGTCACGCCGGGTCATATTTCCTAACATTGCGCATGTGCAGACTATCAGGAAACTCCACCAGATCTATGTCACGCCGGGTCATATATCCTAACATTGCGCATTTGCAGACTATCAGGAAACTCCACCAGATCTGTGTCCCTCCGAGTCATATTTCCTAACATTGCGCATATGCAGACTATCAGGAAACTCCACCAGATCTGTGTCCCTCCCGGTCATATTTCCTAACATTGCGCACGTGCAGACTATCAGGAAACTCCACCAGATCTGTGTCAATCCAGGTCATATTTCCTAACATTGCGCATGTGCAGACTATCAGGAAACTCCACCAGATCTGTATCACTCCGGGTCATATTTCCTAGTATTGTGCATGTGCAGACTATCAGGAAACTCCACCAGATCTATGTCACTCCAGGTTATATTTCCTAACATTGCGCATATGCAGACTATCAGGAAACTTCACCAGATCTGTGTCCCTCCGGGACATATTTCCTAACATTGCTCATGTGCAGTCTATCAGGAAACTCCACCAGATCTGTGTCACTCCGGGTCATATTTCCTAACATTGCGCATGTGCAGACTATCAGGAAACTCCACCAGATCTGTGTCACTCCGGGTCATATTTCCTAACATTGCGCATGTGCAGAATATCCGGAACCTCCACCAGATCTGTGTCAATCTAGGTCATATTTCCTAACATTGCGCATGTGCAGACTATCAGGAAACTCCACCAGATCTGTGTCCCTCCGGGTCATATTTCCTAACATTGCGCATGTGCAGACTATCAGGAAACTCCACCAGATCTGTGTCACTCCGGGTCATATTTCCTAACATTGCGCATGTGCAGACTATCCGGAAACTCCACCAGATCTGTGTCAATGGTCATATTTCCTAACATTGCGCATGTGCAGACTATCAGGAAACTCCACCAGATCTGTGTCACTCCAGGTCATATTTCCTAACATTGCGCATGTGCAGACTATCAGGAAACTCCACCAGATCTGTGTCACTCCGGGTCATATTTCCTAACATTGCGCATATGCAGACTATCAGGAAACTCCACCAGATCTGTGTCACTGGGGGTCATATTGCCTAACATTGCGCATGTGCAGACTATCAGGCAACTCCACCAGATCTGTGTCACTCCGGGTAATATTTCTAAACATTGCGCATGTGCAGACTATCAGGAAACTCCACCAGATCTGTGTCCCTCCGGGTCATATTTCCTAACATTGCGCATGTGCAGACTATCCGGAAACTCCACCAGATCTGTGTCAATCTAGGTCATATTTCCTAACATTGCGCATGTGCAGACTATCAGGAAACTCCACTAGATCTGTGTCCCTCCGGGTCATATTTCCTAACATTGCGCATGTGCAGACTATCAGGAAACTCCACCAGATCTGTGTCACTCCGGGTCATATTTCCTAACATTGCGCATGTGCAGACTATCAGGAAACTCCACCAGATCTGTGTCACTCCGGGTCATATTTCCTAACATTGCGCATGTGCAGACTATCCGGAAACTCCACCAGATCTGTGTCAATCTAGGTCATATTTCCTAACATTGCGCATGTGCAGACTATCAGGAAACTCCACCAGATCTGTGTCACTCCAGGTCATATTTCCTAACATTGCGCATGTGCAGACTATCAGGAAATTCCACCAAATCTGTGTCACTCCGGGTCATATTTCCTAACATTGCGCATATGCAGACTATCAGGAAACTCCACCAGATCTGTGTCACTGGGGGTCATATTGCCTAACATTGCGCATGTGCAGACTATCAGGCAACTCCACCAGATCTGTGTCACTCCGGGTAATATGTCCAAACATTGCGCATGTGCAGACTATCAGGAAACTCCACCAGATCTGTGTCCCTCCAGGTCATATTTCCTAACATTGCGCATGTGCAGAATATCAGGAAACTCCATCAGATCTGTGTCCCTCCGGGTCATATATCCTAACATTGCACATGTGCAGACTATCAGTAAACTCCCCCAGATCTGTGTCACTCTGGGTCATATTTCCTAACATTGCGCATGTGCAGACTATCAAGAAACTCCACCAGATCTGTGTCAATCCAGGTCATATTTCCTAACATTGCGCATGTGCAGACTATCAGGAAACTCCACCAGATCTGTGTCACTTCAGGTCATATTTCCTAACATTGCGCATGTGCAGACTATCAGGAAACTCCACCAGATCTATGTCACGCCGGGTCATATTTCCTAACATTGCGCATGTGCAGACTATCGGGAAACTCTACCAGAACTGTGTCACTCCCGGTCATATTTCCTAACATTGCGCACATGCAGACTATCAGGAAACTCCACCAGATCTGTGTCCATCCGGGTAATATTTCCTAACATTGCGCATTGCAGACTATCAGGAAACTCCACCAGATCTGTGTCAATCCAGGTCATATTCTAACATTGCGCATGTGCAGACTATCCGGAAACTCCACCAGATCTGTGTCAATCTAGGTCATTTTTCCTAACATTGCGCATGTGCACACTATCAAGAAACTCCACCAGATCTATGTCACGCCGGGTCATATTTCCTAAAATTGCGCATTTGCAGACTATCAGGAAACTCCACCAGATCTGTGTCAATCCAGGTCATATTTCCTAACATTGCGCATGTGCAGACTATCAGGAAACTCCACCAGATCTGTGTCACTCCGGGTCATATTTCCTAGTATTGCGCATGTGCAGGCTATCAGGAAACTCCACCAGATCTGTGTCACTCCAGGTTATATTTCCTAACATTGCGCATATGCAGACTATCAGGAAATTCCACCAGATCTGTGTCCCTCCGGGTCATATTTCCTAACATTGCGCATGTGCAGTCTATCAGGAAACTCCACCAGA